>NC_084829.1:159815316-160453709 GCF_033115175.1 Lepus europaeus | reverse complement strand
CAGACAACAGGGGACTGAGCCCCGGGGATACTCCAGGGTGCTCACAGACAACAGGGGACTGAGCCCCGGGGACACTCCAGGGTGCTCACAGACCACAGGGGACTGAGCCCCGGGGACACTCCAGGATGCTCACAGACAACAGAGGACTGAGCCCCGGGGACACTCCAGGATGCTCACAGACAACAGGGGACTGAGCCCCGGGGACACTCCAGGGTGCTCACAGACAACAGGGGACTGAGCCCCGGGGACACTCCAGGATGCTCACAGACAACAGAGGACTGAGCCCCAGGGACACTCCAGGATGCTCACCAGCAGCAGGGGAGCTGAGCCCCGGGGACACTCCAGGACGCTCACAGACAACAGGGGACTGAGCCCCGGGGACACTCCAGGGTGCTCACAGACAACAGGGGAGCTCAGCCCCGGGGACACTCCAGGATGCTCACAGACAACAGAGGACTGAGCCCCGGGGACACTCCAGGGTGCTCACAGACAACAGAGGACTGAGCCCCGGGGACACTCCAGGGTGCTCACAGACAACAGGGGACTGAGCCCCGGGGACACTCCAGGGTGCTCACAGACAACAGGGGACTGAGCCCCGGGGACACCCCAGGATGCTCACAGACCACAGGGGACTGAGCCCCGGGGACACTCCAGGATGCTCACAGACAACAGGGGACTGAGCCCCGGGGACACTCCAGGATGCTCACAGACAACAGAGGACTGAGCCCCAGGGACACCCCAGGATGCTCACCAGCAGCAGGGGAGCTGAGCCCCGGGGACACTCCAGGATGCTCACAGACAACAGAGGACTGAGCCCCGGGGCACTCCAGGATGCTCACAGACAACAGAGGACTGAGCCCCGGGGCATTCCAGGATGCTCACAGACAACAGAGGACTGAGCCCCGGGGACACCCCAGGGTGCTCACAGACAACAGGGGACTGAGCCCTGGGGACACTCCAGGATGCTCACAGACAACAGAGGACTGAGCCCCGGGGACACCCCAGGATGCTCACAGACCACAGGGAGCTGAGCCCCGGGGACACCCCAGGGTGCTCACCAGCAACAGGGGACTCTCCTAAGGTGCTGCAGTGGCCTAGACCACGCCCCTCAAAAACACGTTTACATCCGCCCTTGGGATCCGTGAACATGACCTCACTTAGAAACGTTCTCTGTAGTGAAAACAAGCTAACAAGAGCTCCTAGTGGGTTAGAGGGGGCCCTAAACCCAGTGGCGAGGGTCCTTACAGGAAAAGGAAGACACAAAGGGGAGGAGGCCCAGGGCTGAGTCCTCCCTCCCCATTACTGAGTCCTTCCTCCCATAACTGAGTCTTCCGTACCATAACTGTGTCCTCCCTCCCATAACTGAGTCCTCCCTCCCATAACTGAGTCCTCCCTCCTATAACTGAGTCCTCCCTCCTATAACTGAGTCCTCCCATCCCCATAACTGAGTCCCCCTCCCTATAACTAAGTCCTCCCTCCTATAACTGAGTCCTCCCCCATAAATAAGTCCTCCCGCATAACTGAGTCCTCCCTCCCCATAACTGTGTCCTCCCTCCCATAACTGAGTCCTCCCTCTTATAACTGAGTCCTCCCTCCTATAACTGAGTCCTCCCATCCCCATAACTGAGTCCCCCTCCCTATAACTAAGTCCTCCCTCCTATAACTGAGTCCTCCCCCATAAATAAGTCCTCCCACATAACTGAGTCCTCCCTCCCATAACTGAGTCCTCCCTCCCATAGCTGAGTCCTCATCCCCATAACTGAGTCCTCTCCAATAACGAGTCCTCCATCCCATAACTGAGTCCTCCCATCCCCATAACTGAGTCCCCCTCCCTATAACTAAGTCCTCCCTCCTATAACTGAGTCCTCCCCCATAACTGAGTCCTCCCACATAACTGAGTCCTCCTCCCCATAACTGAGTTCTTCCTCCCATAACTGAGTCCCCCTCCCTATAACTGAGTCCTCCCTCCTATAACTGAGTCCTCCCTCCTATAACTGAGTCCCCCTCCCCATAACTGAGTCCTCCCTCCCATAACTGAGTCCTCCTTCCCATAACTGAGTCCCCCCTCCCTATAACTGAGTCTTCCCTCCCATAACTGAGTCCTCCCTCCCATAACTGTGTCCTCCCTCCCATAACTGAGTCCTCCCTCCCATAACTGAGTCCTCCCTCCTATAACTGAGTCCTCCAATCCCCATAACTGAGTCCCCCTCCCTATAACTAAGTCCTCCCTCCCATAACTGAGTCCTCATCCCCATAACTGAGTCCTCATACCCATAACTGAGTCCTCTCCAATAACGAGTCCTCCCTCCTATAACTGAGTCCTCCCATCCCCATAACTGAGTCCCCCTCCCTATAACTGAGTCCTCCCTCCCATAACTGTGTCCTCATCTCCATAACTGAGTCCTCTCCAATAACGAGTCCTCCCTCCTATAACTGAGTCCTCCCATCCCCATAACTGAGTCCCCCTCCCTATAACTGAGTCCTCCCTCCCATAACTGAGTCCTCCCTCCCATAACTGAGTCCTCTCCAATAACGAGTCCTCCATCCCATAACTGAGTCCTCCCATCCCCATAACTGAGTCCCCCTCCCTATAACTAAGTCCTCCCTCCTATAACTGAGTCCCCCTCCCCATAACTGAGTCCTCCCTCCCCATAACTGAGTCCTCCTTCCCATAACTGAGTCCCCCTCCCTATAACTGAGTCTTCCCTCCCATAACTGAGTCCTCCTTCCTATAACTGAGTCCCCCCTCCCTATAACTGAGTCTTCCCTCCCATAACTGAGTCCTCCTTCCTATAACTGAGTCCCCCCTCCCTATAACTGAGTCTTCCCTCCCATAACTGAGTCTTCTGTACCATAACTGTGTCCTCCCTCCCATAACTGAGTCCTCCCTCCCATAACTGTGTCCTCATCTCCATAACTGAGTCCTCCCTCCTATAACTGAGTCCTCCCTCCCATAACTGTGTCCTCATCCCCATAACTGAGTCCTCTCCAATAACGAGTCCTCCCTCCCATCACTGAGTCCTCCCATCCCCATAACTGAGTCCCCTCCCTATAACTGAGTCCTCCCTCCCATAACTGAGTCCCCCTCCCTATAACTGAGTCCTCCCTCCCATAACTGAGTCCTCCCTCCCATAACTGAGTCCCCCTCCCCATAACTGAGTCCTCCCTCCCCATAACTGAGTCCTCCTTCCCATAACTGAGTCCCCCCTCCCTATAACTGAGTCTTCCCTCCCATAACTGAGTCTTCCGTACCATAACTGTGTCCTCCCTCCCATAACTGAGTCCTCCCTCCCATAACTGAGTCCTCATCCCCATAACTGAGTCCTCTCCAATAACGAGTCCTCCCTCCTATAACTGAGTCCTCCCATCCCCATAACTGAGTCCTCCCATCCTCATGACTGAGTCCTCCTTCCCATGAGTCCCCCCTCCCTATAACTGAGTCTTCCCTCCCATAACTGAGTCCTCCATCCCATAACTGAGTCCTCCCATCCCATAACTGAGTCCTCCCTCCCCATAACTGAGTCCTCCCCAATAACTGAGTCCTCCCCCATATCTGAGTCCTCCCTCCCATAACTGAGTCCTCCTCCCATCACTGAGTCCTCCCATCCCCATAACTGAGTCCTTCCTCCCATAACTGAGTCCTCCTATCCCCATAACTGAGTCCTCCTATCCTCATGACTGAGTCCTCCTTCCCATGAGTCCCCCCTCCCTATAACTGAGTCTTCCCTCCCTATAACTGAGTCTTCCCTCCCATAACTGAGTCCTCCATCCCATAACTGAGTCCTCCCATCCCATAACTGAGTCCTCCCTCCCATAACTGAGTGCTCTCACTCCCTGCCCCATTCTCAGTCCTCACTCCCATTTCCGTAACTGAGTCCTCCCCCCACCCATGTCCCATTCACTTCACTCCAGATAATTGAACTGCGGCCCCCAGAACCCAGAACCCATGGTTCCTCCTCTGTCTCCCTCTCCCTGGCTCCCCTCAGTGTGGACGCCCAGGGCGTGGTGCTCATGGCCCCCCTCAGTGTGGACGCCCAGGGCATGGTGCTCAGGGCCCCCCTCAGTGTGGACGCCCAGGTCGTGGTGCTCAGGGCCCCCCTCAGTGTGGACACCCACGATGTGGTGCTCAGGGACCCCTCAGTGTGGACGCCCAGGGCATGGTGCTCAGGGCCCCCCTCAGTGTGGACGCCCACGGCGTGGCCCAGCAAGGGCTCAGGGCCCCCCTCCCTGCCCTCCCAGCTCCCATTCTCGCTCCTTCTGCGGCCAGGTGACCTGAGGACGCATTGCATGCCTGCTCCCCGCCCCTCCCTTCTCTCCACCTGCGTCTCCCTCTAACTGCTGTGGCCTTTCCTCATCGCGTCCCATGAAACCCACACTGCCGGCCTCTCGTGTCTGGGGGTCTGGTTCTCTGGCCTCTTCAGTCCGACTTCTCCTCCCCTTCCTACCTGTCCCCAAGACCCCCCTGCCTGTGCTCCTGGAACCCACCAGGCTCTGTCTGCTCCCAGGGCCTGTGCACCTGTTGGACGCGCAACACTGCCCCTTTTCCCTCCCGTGGAGTCGGTCCCGCCCTGCATGGTGGCTGCCCGTGACTTTAGGACGTCTGAAAGCTCAGCTTTGTGAGCAGGCCTGCCTGTGTGATTGACAACCACCTCCCTTCCGCGCTGTCGTTAGCGCCATGCCAGCGCGTCCTGGGCCGGTTCTGCTCCCAGGATCCAACACAGCGCTGTGCAGAGAAAGGAGGTCGTCCAAGCTTTTATGGACAGCCTGAGCCTACTTGAATCCACCTGCCATTCCTTCCATAGAACAGCAATTTTTTAGGAAAGGAAAAATCCTGCAGAATACACACATTTTTATCATTCCCCATTCTCAGTCTTTCTCCAGCAAACTTGGAAGAAGACTGGGAAAAGGAAGGCAGAGAGGAAGGGAGGAAGAGGGAGGAGGCGGGCAGGCAGGCAGGTGGGCAGGCGGGCACGCAGGGTGTAGTCAGCCCCAGGCTTCTGGGAGTACTGAGTGTCGAGCACGGTTATTGTGAGAAGTGTTTTCTCCGTGCAAAAGCAAAGAGATCATAAAAAGCTCCCACCTTGATCTTCAACGCTCCATGGAGGCCGGGTGAGGAGCCGCAGCCCTTAGCAACCCCTGGGCCGCCCTCACAGGGAGCTTCCCCCCACCCTGGCCCCCTGAAGAGACAGGAGAGTGAGGTGCTCCAGACACCTGGTCAGCAGAACAAAGATGGGACACTGTGCTCCGGGCGCCAGGAGCCTTGCCAAGGCTGAGCTGGCCGTAGGCTCCTTGGCCTGCTTGCCCGGCTCCGTCCTCTCTCTGAGCCCACGTGGCAGCTGCAAGCCTGGGCCCCTTTCCCTCCCCCCAGGCCATGTCCAGCCGGGCAGCTCCCCACGCTGCCCTCTGCAGAGGATATCATGCCCAGCAAGGGCACCTGCTGCCGTTTCCGGCTGGTGTGCGTGTGCGTGCGGGCACAGCCAGCTGGGGGTGCCCTCAGTGTGGCGGCGGCTTCTCCACCACGCGGGGCTCCGCTCCGAGGCCGCCAGGGTCTGCCCCCTCCCCCGGCCTCGGGGACCCCAGACCTGAGCTGTGTTTCCATGGCATTCGCTGGTTGCGCTCGGAGACGCTGACCCTGACCCTGACCTCCGTGTGCGATGAGGGTGAAGGTGAAGGTGAAGGTAAGCGTGGAAGCACCAATCTGGAGCTGGGAGCTCAGGCTCACCGAGGTCCATGCTTTCCACTCCCAGGATGTCGCCTGCGATTCCCGGAAGTAAGACAGGTGCCACCCACATGCACAATCCCACACGTGCAGCCAGACCCCCTGCCCACCCAGGACAACCGCTGCTCCCATGACCCGTTGCCCAAGGACAGTCGTACATTTATTCATTGGTTTAGTTCCATCTTATCTGCTGCCTTCTGTATTTACTTCACTGATGCAGATGTAGGTTCACATGCCTTTTGAGGTTACATAAAAGATACGGCCCCAAAGGATTTTATTGCAAGAACTCCTAAGCAACAAGAAGACACATGGGATGTTGGCTCTTTTACTTTGTTTGTTTTTAAGATTTGTTTATTTAAAAAGTAGAGTTGAGAGAGAGAGAGAGAGAGAGAGATTTCCCATCCACTGGTGCACTCCCCAAATGGCCCTAATAGTCAGGGTTGGGCCAGGTGGAAGCCAGGAGCCAGGAACTCCATCTGGCTCTGCCATGTGGGTGCAGGGGTCCAAGCACTTGGGCCACCTTCCACTGCCTTCCCAGGTGCATTAGCAAGAAGCTGGATTGGAAGTGGAGCAGCTGGGACTTGAACTGGTGCGGCTGTGCGATGCTAGCACCTCGGGCATCACGGTGGTGGCTTAACCCACTGGGCAGCAATGCTGGCTCCCACTGGCTCTTTCTGAGCCACACTCTAGGTCCCAGGGCTCCTCCCACACAGGGGGCTTCATGGAGAACGGGTGGGGCAGTTCAGGATTACTGAGGTTCACCGAAGTCGCTCGCCCTGGGGCGTGCCCTGGCGTCATACTCACCGAGGAGAGGTCTGGATGGGCGGCTTGGCCACTGCCCAGCGTGAGGGCTCTTTGGAAACCCTCAGCCAAAGTCACTGCACTGCCACTGGGGTCTTAGCTGCCCTTGGGGGCGGGGACCTGTAAATCCCGGCTCAGGAGCAGGGCTCTTTCCACATGTGGATCCCTGGGAGCAAAAAGCACACTTCTAAGTGGCGTTCCCTGAGAGGCAAACGTGGGCTGGCGCTGTGGCCCAGCGGGTTCCAGCCTCGGCATCCCATGTGGCTGCTCCACTTCCCATCCAGCTGCCTGCCAATGCGCTTGGGAAAGCAGTGGAGGATGTCCCAAGTCCTTGGGCTCCTGCACCCATGTGGGAGACCTGGAAGAAGCTCCTGGCTTCAGTCTGTCCCAGCCCCGGCTATTGCCACCATTTGGAGAGTGAACCAGAAGATGGAAAATCTCTCTCTGTTTCTCCTTGTCTCTCTCTGTAACTCTGTCTTTCAAATAAATTAATAAGCCTTAAAAAAAAAATAAAAAAGAAAGAGGGGCTGGCCCTGTGGCTAAGCCTCTGCCTGCTGTGCTGACATCCTGTATGGGCGCCAGTTCTTGTCCCAGCTGCCCCTCTTCTGAGCCAGCTGTCTCCTGTGGCCTGGGAAAGCAGCAGAAGATGGCCCAAGTCCTTGGGCCCCTGCATCCGCATGGGAGACCTGGAAGAAGCTCCTGGCTTTGGATCTGCACAGCTCAGGCCATTGTGGCCACCTGGGGAGTGAACCAGAATAAGAAACAGGAGGCAAGCAGATGCCTGGGGTGGGGGCGTGGTCAGTTGTGGAATTTAAAACAGGGCCAGGGCTGGCAGCAAGGCCCACACTTGGGGCCCCGGCAGGAGAGCCCCGTGGGTGAGCTGACAGCACCCAGCAGTGGTTCGGGTGGCACAGGCCACGAGTGAACTTCCTGAGTTCTGGGAAGGGGGCGGAGCGTAGCTGGAGCAGGGGACAGGTGACTTTCTCTCTCGAGGTGGACTCGCGTCTGATTCTGAGCCCTACTGGGTTGCAAACTAAACACATTCAGAAGTGACTTGCGGGCATCTGGATCAAGTGTTGGGATTTCTTCTCACTTTGGGCTCCAAGCTCGGTTTTAGCGCAGTTTTCCTTTGCCCCTGCCTCGCCTGGATTATGTGGACGTGTGCCCAGCAGGAGGGGCTGGGGGCTTCCCGTTGGGTCCCAGCCTGCTTCTGGTCACAGGGCCAGGTCTCCGTGTTGGTCCTTGTCTTTAGGACTCCCCGTGCCAAGGGTGAGCTCCCTCAGGGGCCACCTGGACTGCCTGTCCCTGTGGATCGCGCCTGGGCCCCGACTCTGAAGTGGGAGGGGTCCCTGTGCTCCCCAGGCTGAGCCCAGGCTCCTACTGCCGGCCCTGTCCTGTCTTCCAATTCCCTTCTGTTTCTGTGTCTCTCGGCTCTCTCTCCCTCTCTCTCCTTTCCCAACCCCGAATCCATGCCCCACTTGGGACCACGGAAACTCCCATGCAGGAAGTGGCATGAATAAAGTTAGGAGGAAGCCTAGCAGCTCGGGGCCGGGTGACGAGGGGGACGTGAGCGATCCAGCTGCTAGCTCACCTTGGGGTCACGAGGCCGTCACTCGCCGCGTGTTAGCCACACGTGCAGAAGAGCTGGCACCAGTCGTGTGCTTCCATTTCCATGGTAAATGCAGTAAATATGGAAAAACAACACTCCAGTTTGAATACAATGAATTTTTCCCTGTTGATGCTATTTATTGTAAAGATAATGGAATAGCAGCTTAACCCAGCAAAAATGCAAACATTATGTAACCATGGCAGCTGAGCACCCACTGTTTGAGACAGCTCACACAAGAGAGCCGTGAAGAGTGAACAGCTGTGGCTGAAAACTAGAGGAGAGAGGAGAAAGGAGAGAGGAGAGAGGAGCCCTTCCCTCGGCAATCAGTCCGGCTGCGCAGGGCTCCTGCCACCTCCTGTGGTCCTTCCAGGTCTCAGCTTGGTGTCCTTTCGCAAGCTGAACCCTGGTGTGTTCTTGCCTCCTGGCTCTTAACGCGCTGCGATGACTCTGCTTCTGCAGTCAGTTCTGGCTTTGACTTGTCCCTGCTGCTCCTCTGACTTTTGTCTTCCGACACTCAATTATCCAGCGTGTGCAATAACTGTACGATCCAGAGAGGGATCATTCGCGCCCCACTTGACCTTGAATTTTTAAGTTTTAAGCAGGGATCAGGCCTGTTGCCAGTCAATGCGTCTTTTGGGACATGGAGGGGTCATAGTACAAGTAGCAAACTCAATACTCATTAAGAGCTTCATTTTCCACCAAATAAAATACCGAAGATAATGACATATTTGGAGGTAGGCATGATTGTCCTCATGTGATCTATACTTCTGACATTAACATTCCGTCAAATGTAGCAATAAAACACTAGTAACATTTTTATTGCTTCATCTGGCAGGAGCCAGTCTGGGATGGAGGAAGTCATTCCTGCCCCTGGCAAACACAACCGAGTCCCCAGGGCAGCAGAGAGAGGAGGGGAAGCGTGGTGTCCCCAGGCAAAGGGCAGGGCAGCTCCTCAGGTAGCCAGGCGTGCTGACCAGGCCTGGGGTGGGCTGGCCACAGTGGCTGCCAAGGACCAGGCAGACTCCTGTGGCATTTTGGAAACAAACAAACAAACAAACAACACAACTCCTCCAACTCCATCTGCTAAAATGTGGTACCCTGGGTCCAATTTTACTCTCCAGCCCTCCTGATTGGGGGGCAGAGACAGAGCCTGTGTTGGCCTCGGTTTTCTCAGGGAACTTGTTACTCCCCCTAAGGATGAGACAGCTCCTGCTCTCAGCGTCAGCCCCAGCCAATCCTGAATGGAGGGAAGCGACTTGTAGAATCCCCAGGCACTGATTTATTGGAGCTGACACTGTGACCCCGACCTCACGGGATGGCTTGTCTCCAGGGTCAAGAGCAGAAACCAAAAGTGTTACCTAACGAGCCAGCTCCATGACCTCCAAAGCACCTGCTGTCTCACACTAGGTTGCTGACTGCTCCCAGCTGTTTGCCTTGGGCTGGACTGATTAGTTCTTGGGATTGCAACGGCGTCAGTTAGCACCTGACACGGGATTACTAACAAAAGCTAGAAACTACTGATGGAAGATCCTCACAGGCACTGGGGTGAAATGAAGTTCAGTTTGAATGAAAGACGGCACCAGCCTACTCCACGCACTCAGAAATCAGGCTGACGAATCTGGTAGGATTGCAGCCAGGCTGCCCGGTGATCGTGGGAATCTTAGGTTGGGATGAGACAGGTAGCTAGGGACAGCCTGGGATCTGAGGCTCTCAACTCAGAGCTGCACAGGGGAAAAGGGCCGGCTGTGGCTTGAATCAAGGTCGCCTGTCCCCAGCTGCTGAACCCCAGGATCTCTGAACATGACCTTCCTTGGGAACAGGGTCTTTGCGGCCGGAGTTCAGAAGAGGCCATCCTGGAATCCAGTGGGGTCCTGATCCTGAATGACCAGTGTTGGTATGAAAAGAGTGCCGTGTGCAGGGAGCAAGGCCCCCTATGGAAAGACCACATGAAAATGCAGAGTGAGCATGGTCCAAGGCCAAGGCCAAGGTTGCCAGGAGATCACAAGATGCAGAAGACAGGCTCAGGGCAGAACCGGCTCAGGAAAGTTGGGGTGGGCTACCTAGAGCTGGGGGCTCTGGCTTTGCCTTGAGAGGCTTGGAGGGACAGTAGTTCATCTGGGGCCGCCCCTGCATGACACGGGGCTGCTTGAGTGGCGTCCAAGTGGCTCATGGGGTCTTGGGGCAGGAGTCCGAGGCTGCCCATCTCACGCACCGCCCACAGAAGTGACCCATTCACCGGTCAGTGGTGCACACAGGCCAGGCTGCAGCGCGCCCGGGCAGGGGCCAGGGTTGGGGAGTGGTGTGCAGCTGCTTTAGTGGGGGTGCAGCAAGCAAAGGTGACAATGACAAAAGTCTGCCAGAAGCTAGACGAGGTCACCCTGTAATGTTTGGATCTGCTCTGTAGCAAATGCATCCAGTCAACCTCAGATGTGTGAAGGTTGTGGGGGAAAGAAGTGAGAAACCAGTGGAGACCCAGACAGGAGGCATCTGAAACACACCCACCCTGGTCCCGGGCCAGACATCTCACTCTCTCCCGCCTCTGCCCTTGGCTCACGCGCACCTGCGTTGCTCTCTGGCCAGGTGGAGCGAGGCGCAGGGCTGGGCAAGCCTTCTCCTCTGGCGTGGTTCTGCTGTGTTGCTCTCTGGAGGACAGGCCGCAGGCCAGGGGCTGCGCCCTGAGCCACAGGGGCGCACACGTGGGCACCTGTGTCTGTTGTGCTGTTTCTCCTCAGACTCATGCAGGTGGGAGGCGAGGCCCACAAACGTCCCGTGTGGCTGACCAAGGTCTGTGCTGTGCCAACTACATCCTAGGGAAAAAAAAAATCAGACCGGCGCCGAGGTTCACTAGGCTAATCCTCCACCTGCGGCACCGGCACACCGGGTTCTAGTCCCGGTTGGGGTGCCAGATTCTGTCCCGGTTGCTCCTCTTCCAGGCCAGCTCTCTGCTGTGGCCCGAGAGTGCAGTGGAGGATGGCCCAAGTGCTTGGGCCCTGCACCCCATGGGAGACCAGGAGGAAGCACCTGGCTCCTGGCTTCAGATCGGCGCAGCGCACCGGCCTTAGCAGCCATTTGGGGGTGAACCAACGGAAAGGAAGACCTTTCTCTCTTTCTCTCTCACTGTCCACTCTGCCTGTCAAAAAAAAAAAAAAAAAAAGAAAGAAAGAAAAAGAAAATAAATCAACTTATTTTTCCCACTGTGGAAGTTCCCAGCTGAGACCCCTTGGGTGCCTCAGTGGGTCCATGTGAGCTGCGTGAAGAGTGAGGGTCCTGGCATTTAAAAACCTTCTAAGTGTATTTGTTTGTTTACTTTGATTTAGCCTTATTTGAAAGGCAGAGAAACCAAGGTCAAGAGCAATCTCCTGGGGCCGGTGCTGTGGCATAGTGGGTAAAGCTGCCGCCTGCAGTGCCGGCATCCTATATGGGCACCAGTTCGAGACCTGGCTGCTCCTCTTCTGATCCAGCTCTCTGCTATGGCCTGGGAAAGCAGAGGAAGAGGGCCCAAGTCCTTGGGCCCCTGCATCTGCATGGGAGACCCAGAAGAAGCTCCTGGCTCCTGGCTTCGGATCAGCACAGCTCTGGCCATTGTGGCCATCTGGGGAGTGAACCAGCAGATGGAAGACCTCTCTCTCTGCCTCTCCCTCCCTGTCTGTAACTCTACCTCTCAAATAAATAAATATGTGTAAAAAAGTAGTGATCTCCCAAAATAAATAAATAAAATATGTGTAAAAAAGTAGCGATCTCCCATCCACTGGTTCACTCCCCAAGTACCCTCACTGGGCAGGGCTGGAGCCAGGAGCCTGGATTCCATCTGCTTTGTTCAGCTCTTTGCCCTCTTTTCCCGGAGTCACGGTGAGATGTGTGTGTGCTTTTAACGTGAGAGTCAGATCTTACAGTGTTGAAGAAGCTTTGGAAATCTGTTGCACATAAATTGCATTGGAAACCACATAAAGTTTGCTATAAATGATTCCTGGTGGTCCCTCTGGGCTGTCTTAACTCAGCAGAGAAGGCTCTGTGGTTAGTTAGAGTTATCTCAGGCTGTGTCCACCGGCTGCAAACATGCACACCAGACAAGCACGCCTTGAATGTGAGTGCCTAAAGGTAGCCTGCCTCCTTGTATCGGTCCCACTGCAGGTCCCACAGGCCGAGCGACCCAGCGGGACGAGCTGGGCCCTGCTGCTCTAGGATCCTGATTCGCACAGTTGATGAGAACTGGATGATTAATGGAGCTGCTCTTGTCTTTGATCTCAGAAATGATTAGACGTCATGTCTGCTACAGTCCTTGAACCGAGAGAAATGGCTGGGAGCTGCTTTGCCCACCCAGATGGACCCACAGGTCCCAGGAAAGCTCATCTACAAGCTACGGAAGAACCTTGCTCTTCTTCTTCTTCTTCTTCTTTTTTTATGACAGGCAGAGTTAGGCAGAGAGAGAGAGAAAGAGAGAGAGAAAGGTCTTCCTTCCGTTGGTTCACCCCTCAAATGGCTGCTACGGCTGGCGCACTGTGCCGATCTGAAGCCAGGAGCCAGGTGCTTCTTCCTGGTCTCCCATGCAGGTGCAGGAGCCCAAGCACTTGGGCCATCCTCCACTGCCCTCCCAGCCACAGCAGAGAGCTGGACTGGAAGAGGAGCAACCGCGACAGAACCAGTGCCCTAACTGGGACTAGAACCTGGGGTACCGGTGCCGCAGGCGGAGGATTAGCCTAGTGAGCCGCGGTGCCGGCCCGAGCCTTGTTCTCTTTAAGTCTCTGTTCGATGGCTGTAGATTATCAGCCAGCTGTAGTTCTGGTCAGTGCCTATAACACAGACAGCTCTCAGGCAGGAACCATTACTAAGTACGTAACTGAGCTTCCTAAAGGCGATGGAACCTCCTACAGGGATGCGCCCACCTGTGCAGTGCGACTCGGATTTAGGTCAGTCTGAGCCCACTATACTTTGTTATCCCTTTCAATTTTCCCATTTCCAAGTTAAAAACTAACCAGTGTCTTCGTCCACTGTTCTGATGCGCTAACAAAACCCGTGAGACCAAGTACCGTAGAGAGGAAAGGTGCTGGGGCCAGCACTGTGGCACAGCAGGCTGAGCTGCTGAGGGCAAAGCCAGCATCACACAGGAGCACCAGTTCCAGTCCCTTCGGCTCCACTTCTGATCCAGCACCCTGCTAGCGCACCTGGGAAAGCAACAGAACACGGTCCAATTGCTTGGGCCCCTGCCACCCATGTGGGAGACCTGGATGGAGTTCCCGGCTCCTGACTTTGGTCTGGCCCAGTCCAGGCTGCTGCAGTCATTTGGGGAGTGAACCAGAAGAAAGAAAACCTCTCTCTCTCCCCTCTCCACCTCCATCACTCTGCCTTTCAAATAAATAAAATCTTCACAAAAAGAAAGACAGACATTGGGCATGGTGCTGGCACCTGCTTGCTCTGGTGGGGGCCTCACGGTGGAGGAGGTTACGAAGGGTGTGAGAGCGGTGAGTGGCGCGTGCAGACGATTCAACCCTGACACACTGCGGGCAGTGCCTCCAGCACATGGACTCAGGGGGACAAATCACACCTAACCCAGGGCGTCCAGCTAGGGGGGCTGAATCTGCTTCTCGCTTTTGGCGGACAGCTCGCCCGGAAGTACTGCGTGCTATTTAAGTCAATCATCACGCAGAGATGTGCCAGGCACTTGCTGGACACCGTGGGAATGTCCCAGGTGACGGTGGCGGGGCGCCTCCCTACAGGCTCTCAGTCTCAGTAAGGGTGACGGATGTGTGGGGCTCGCACAGAAACAGCTCAAAGGTCAGGTGGTCATTGCCAAAAGAGGCGCACCAGCAAAGAGCTCGGAGCTGGTACCTGCCGAAGCTGGGAATGTGTACGCTTTTGTACGTATCTGACAATCTCCATGGTGGAAATTCTAAAAGGCACTACGGGGGCATCCGGGAGAAAGAGTTGTGGCTGCGTGCAAGACGGGGGGAATGGCTTCAAGGGACAAGTGGCCACTATGCAAAGACTTACAACACGGGGAAGGTCTGAGCAGGTGGTCAGGTCTAGAGACTTCTACCGTTTTCCGTGTTTATTATTGGGGTCCTTGGTGGCTCTGGAGTGCTTAGCTCCACCTCACCTGGCACATTCAGCCCCGCTGCTGCCAGTAGCCGTTAATCCGCCAAGAGAAGCCGGGTGGTGACAAGTGGGCTCTCGCGGTGCAGCCAGAAGCCCCCCAGCTCGGACAGAAGCCGCACCTCCCCGCGCTGCCGCCGAGTGGAAGCGGAACAAGCATTCTGTTTCAATTTAGTCCATCTGGATGTATATTAGGAACGAGTCCAGCTCAATTCACATTTTCAGTAGGTTGCTTTTCCTGAGCAGCGTTGTAGTTGAAACCATGTGTCCCGGCCTGACAGGAGAGGCAGAGCTTGGCACCCCACCTGCCTTCTGACACCCCACACCCAGGGCACACTCCTCCCCCTCCCCCTGTGCCGGGCTGTAGCCTCTGCATCGGATGTCCTCTTACACTAACACCCTACGCTGAGCCACACTACGTGGGTGCCCTCCGTATAGACTCCCCACGCCAGCCACCCCCATGCCAGGCCACCCCTACTCCTCCGTACCCACGTGGGTGCCCCACATTCTCAGCCACCTATGGCCGTCTGTCCACGCCCACCTTGCAGGCAAGCTGTGTGCCTCCTGCACTTGCTCCAAAGTCCATGCCGGTCTGTGCCGGTCCATGCCGGTCCGTGCCGGTCCGTGCCGGTCTTTCACAGGACACAGCTTTCAGCCCTCGGGGGGCCACAACCACCCGGGATGCTGCCCTCACCCCGAGTCACCCACCCCTGTGGAGATCTTGCTCCCTACGCGAGGCTGCTCCCACGCAGCGACGCCGCCTTTCCCGGTGAGCTGTGATGTCCCACAGAAGGCCACGCCCCTCGCCTCAGAGCCACAGCGGCTCCTCCACCCGCAGCGGGAGGGCAGCCTGCTACGCCCACCAAAATCGCCCGTCAGCTTTCTGTCTTTAGTGTAAGGGAGGATTAGCCTATTGAGCCGCGGCGCCGGCCTGAGTAACTTTCTTTAGCACCGACCATAATGCAGGCATGCTGAAATTAAACTCAACCTTTCTTTGCTGAAAAAAACCTTTATTTCCTCTTATTTAAAAAAGATTTGTTTATTTATTTTAAAGAGTTATTTATTTGAAAGAAAGAACTAGAGAGAGAGAGAGATTTTCCATCTGTTGGTTCATTAGCCCAGTGGTTGCAACCCCTAGGTCTGCGCCAGGCTCAAGCCGGGGCCCTGGCACTCCATCTGGGTCCCACACGTTGGTGGCAGGGGCCCAGACACTTGGACCATCCTCTGCCTTCCCAGGAGCATTAGCAGGGAGCTGGATCAGAAGCAGAGAAGCCGGGGCTCAAACCGGCACTCTGATAGGGGAGCAGCCTACGCGCTGTGCCACAACATTAGCCCTGCTCCTTGTGTTTTGAAAGACACGTTCTTGGGGTGGGGAATCTGTCTGAGGCTGCCCTGTGGGCTCCGTTGTCTTCTGACTGCGTTGTTTCTGGGCTCCATGGATCCGCCTCAGTGCTTGTCCTCTGTAATGTGCCTTTTCTTCTGGCTGCCTGCCAGCCTTTTTCTTTGTCCTCATCTGTGAAGTCTGAAGAGAAACGTGCAGGTGTGTTCATTTTATTTCATTTTAATTTTTCTTCTTGATTTTTTTTTTCTGGGATTCTCTGAGCTTCTTGAATCTGTGATTTAATTATTCGTGATTTTTTTTTGAAAATCCTTAGTCCTTATCTCTTCAATATTTATTCTGCCTTTTGTTTACATCTTTCCTATCAGAATTCCAATTACGTATATTATTCCACAACTATTGGCTGCTGCTTTCTCTGTCTCTAGCTCTGTCTTGCTGTCTCCGCGTGTGTGTGTGTCCCTTCTTTGTCCCAAATTGGGTAATGTCTAAACTGCTAGTGTCCTATTTGTTTTTTCTTTTTTTTTTAATTTTATTTAATGAATATAAATTTCCAGTGTACACCTTATGGATTACAATGGCTTCCCCCTCCCATAACTTCCCTCCCACCCTCAACCCTCCCCTCTCCTGCTCCCTCTCCCCTTCCATTTGCATCAAGATTCATTTTCAATTCTCTTTATATACAGAAGATCAATTTAGTATAAAGATTTCAAAAGTTTACACCCACATAGAAACACAAAGTGAAACATACTGTTTGAGTACTAGTTATAGCATTAAATCACAATGTACAGCACATTAAGGACAGAGATCCCACATGAGGAGCAAGTGCACAGTGGCTCCTGTTGTTGACCCAACAAATTGACACTCTAGTTTATGGCGCCAGTAACCATCCTAGGCTGTCGTCATGAGTTGCCAAGGCTATGGAAGCCTTCCAAGTTTGCCGACTCTGATCATATTTAGACAAGGTCATAAAAGACAGAGTGAGGATAGTAACCAATGATCCTAAGAGTGGCATTTACCAGGTTTGAACAATTATACAGCATTAAGTGGGGAAGAGGACCATCAGTACACACATGTTGGGAGTAGAGCCCATTGGTGGTAGAGTAGAGGTTATGATTACAAAGGGATGAGGCCCAAGTGCACTAGACAGGGCCTAGAACAAAGGACAGAGTCATTATTAGAGGAGCTAAGAAAGGTGCTGTCTAAGCTACAATTAAGTTTTCTGATTGAGAGGCAAATAGAACCTGATAGAAGGGGCTTGATAATAATCTGGTGGGCTTTAGGCCTTGTAAGTTAAGAGGCCCAGGCCTATCTATCTCTTCACATGGGGTATATCCTAAGGGAGGTGTGAACCTCCTAGGGGAAGGCACTCTGTTGACTTTCATTACTTGGCTGGCCTGGGAGGAGAGCTGGCCAGGTAAAGGCAGGGGGCATCTCTAACAAGAAATTTACAGTTCTGCCTGCAATGTTGCTGACCCTACTTGACCATACCCTCAGCTGCAGTGGTCCCTTTGGAAGTTGGGCTGAGTGAAGGGCTTTTGGCTCTAAGCTGGTGTCCTATTTTAAAAACCCAAAGACTCATCTTTAATTTTGTTGAGTCTTTCCAGCTAGCAAGTCCACAGAGGTACTTCATTTCTGGTACTGTTTTATTATTGTTTCTAGCATATCCATTTGGCTGTCATAATTTCCATCTCTCCAGTAAAATATTTACTCCAGAAATGTTGTCCAGCTTTTCCACTCTATTTTTAATACAATAACCACATAGCCATAAGTAGAGATCTGGATCAGAAGAGGAGTAGCCAGGATTCAAACTGGCAGATTGGCTTAGCCTACTACACCACCACACTGGCCCCAATTGTAGTTATTTTAGACTTTGTTTCTGATGATTCCAACAGTGAGCCCACAGAGTCTGGTAGAGCTGATTGCTTTGTCTATTGATCTTTCATATCTTGTCATTTTCAGTTAAATGCTGGACATTGTATGCAGAACAGTAAGGGCTGAAACACATAGTTACTTCTAGAAATGTCCTGTGAGTCAGCCTAGCGAGGAACTGGGCTGGTGTTTGTTGCTGCTGTTGTGTGATCTCTAGGTGCACCACAGGCTAAGATTTCTGAAATGTTTTGTTCTTAGGCTACAATGAGGAGGTTCTGCACAGTTTCTTTCAGCGTCTGTGCTCTGTCATCACTGTCACACTGTGCACCTTGCGTCATGGACAGTGTCTACGCTCTTGCCCTGGTAGGGCCAAGCAGTGTCCTCTTCTACCTTGCACCACTTAGTCCTAGGTTCCTTGTTTCTGGACCTTGAGCTGAGACTTTTTGAATGTTCCTGTCTATCTCTCCCTCGTCAGCCAAACTTTGCCTTGTGTCTGTGGCAGATCAGAAGGAAGTCTCCTGACCCCCACCCAGGAGTAGGAAGTGTGGTATTATAATGGTACGGGAGCCTGGACGCTGGACCAGAGCTCTTCCCCCCCTTCTAGGGGTAACGGGGTCTCTGTGGCTGTTCACTCTCCCTCACAGTCCCTGGGACTCCAGCCTGGCCCCTCTTTCTCCACAAGCTTGAGACATTTGCTCTGTGGGAGAGATCTCCACACAGGGGCAGGATGTCAGGTGTTTCCCACAGAGTCCGCTGCTCTGCTTCCCGACATCTGTGCTGTTAAGGGGATTCTCTGTCTCCTGCACTGCTCCTGTGCTTTCTCAGAAGCGCCCCATGGAGGTCATGGAGAAGACCTGGTGGTCCAGTGTGGATGCCGTCACGCCCCATGGAGGTCATGGAGAAGACCTGGTGGTCCAGTGTGGATGCCGTCACACCCATGGAGGTCATGGAGAAGACCTGGTGGTCCAGTGTGGATGCCGTCACGCCCCATGGAGGTCGTGGAGACCTGGTGGTCCAGTGTGGATGCCGTCACACCCATGGAGGTCGTGGAGACCTGGTGGTCCAGTGTGGATGCCGTCACGCCCCATGGAGGTCGTGGAGAAGACCTGGTGGTCCAGTGTGGATGCCGTCACACCCATGGAGGTCGTGGAGACCTGGTGGTCCAGTGTGGATGCCGTCACACCCATGGAGGTCGTGGAGACCTGGTGGTCCAGTGTGGATGCCGTCACGCCCCATGGAGGTCGTGGAGAAGACCTGGTGGTCCAGTGTGGATGCCGTCACGCCCCATGGAGGTCGTGGAGATGGCCTGGTGGTCCAGTGTGGATGCCGTCACGCCCCATGGAGGTCGTGGAGAAGACTTGGTGGTCCAGTGTGGATGCCGTCACGCCCCATGGAGGTCGTGGAGAAGACTTGGTGGTCCAGGGTGGATGCCGTCACACCCATGGAGGTCGTGGAGACCTGGTGGTCCAGTGTGGATGCCATCACGCCCCATGGAGGTCATGGAGAAGACCTGGTGGTCCAGTGTGGATGCCATCATACCCATGGAGGTCGTGGAGATGGCCTGGTGGTCCAGTGTGGATGCCGTCATGCCCCATGGAGGTCATGGAGACCTGGTGGTCCAGTGTGGATGCCATCACGCCCCATGGAGGTCGTGGAGAAGACCTGGTGGTCCAGGGTGGATGCCGTCATGCCCCATGGAGGTCGTGGAGACCTGGTGGCCCAGTGTGGATGCCGTCATTCCCCATGGACCTCATGGAGAAGACCTGGTGGTCCAGTGTGGATGCCGTCACACCCCATGGAGGTCATGGAGAAGACCTGGTGGTCCAGTGTGGATGCCGTCACGCCCCATGGAGGTCATGGAGAAGACCTGGTGGTCCAGTGTGGATGCCGTCACGCCCCATGGAGGTCGTGGAGACCTGGTGGCCCAGTGTGGATGCCGTCATTCCCCATGGACCTCATGGAGAAGACCTGGTGGTCCAGTGTGGATGCCGTCACACCCCATGGAGGTCATGGAGAAGACCTGGTGGTCCAGTGTGGATGCCGTCACGCCCCATGGAGGTCATGGAGAAGACCTGGTGGTCCAGTGTGGATGCTGTCACGCCCCATGGAGGTCATGGAGAAGACTTGGTGGTCCAGTGTGGATGCCGTCACGCCCCATGGAGGTCGTGGAGAAGACCTGGTGGTCCAGTGTGGATGCCGTCACGCCCCATGGAGGTCATGGAGAAGACCTGGTGGTCCAGTGTGGATGCCGTCACACCCCATGGAGGTCGTGGAGAAGACCTGGTGGTCCAGTGTGGATGCCGTCATTCCCCATGGACCTCATGGAGAAGACCTGGTGGTCCAGTGTGGATGCCGTCACACCCCATGGAGGTCATGGAGAAGACCTGGTGGGTCCAGTGTGGATGCTGTCACGCACTATGGAGGTCGTGGAGACCTGGTGGTCCAGTGTGGATGCCGTCATTCCCCATGGACCTCATGGAGAAGACCTGGTGGTCCAGTGTGGATGCCGTCATTCCCCATGGACCTCATGGAGGAGACCTGGTGGGTCCAGTGTGGAATGCTGTGATGCCCCATGGAGGTGATAGAGACAACTTGGTGGTCCGGTGTGGAATGCCTATGCCTGTATTTCTATGACTTCTGCACTGTTGTATTAGCCCACTGTCGACCTTTAGAAACTCCCTAACATTTTAGGTGATTTCTTTTCTAGTACATGGCAACTTCCTCTTCCTCCAACGCTGTGCTCAAGTGAGCCAGTAGGTACCCCCTAACTCTCCCGAGGAAGCCCCTCCTTCCTTGGATTTTGGGATACCTGGGTTCAAGGAGTGCTGTGGCATTTTCCCCGCTGCCTTTTCTCATTACTCAATTGGGCTGATAACCATTCATCAGGATTACACCTCCTAGGGGCTGGCACTGTGGTGCAGCAGGTTAACACCCTGGCCTGAGGTGCTGGCATCCCATGTGGGCACCAGTTCTAGTCCCAGCTGCTCCTCTTCCAATCCAGCTCTCTGCTATGGCCTGGGAAAGCAGTAGAAGATGGCCCAAGTGCTTGGGCCTCTGCACCTGCGTGGGAGACCAGGAAGAAGCTTCTGGCTCCTGGCTTTGGATCGGCCCAACTCCTGCTGTTGCGGCCATCTGGGAAGTGAACCTGCGGATGGAAGACCTCTCTCTCTGTCTCTGCCTCTCTCTGTAACACTGACTTTCAAATAAATAAAACATAAATCTTTAAAAAAAGGCTTATACCTCCTAGGTGGAAGTAGAATCCCAAGGGAGGCTTTTAAACCTTGTAGTGTCCTCATCAGAACTGTGTTTTTGAAGGCATTGTATAAAGTTACAATTAATTATATAATTATGTGGAAAAAATCTTTTACATCTATGACAAATTGAATTACAATATAACAGGAAGAACTTTGCCTGTATAATCCAGAATAAATTTTCTGATACGGATCAAAACCTCTCTCTCTCTCTCTCACACACACACACACACACATGCACATGCACACGCATGTATAAACAATGACCAGTGGATGGCCTTTAAGAAAGGCTTTTTGTTAAGTGTTTGAATTGAAGTTAATATATATTTAGAAGTTCACATATGTGAAGATTTCCAGATTATTTGTAAGGACAGCTCACTTCTAAACACATCCCCACACTGTTAGAATCGACAGCTGTTTACATGTGGGGCACATGTTCCCACAACAGGAGGTAACAGGAGAATGGAACCAATTAAGTTCTGATTGCTCTGATGCTGTCCTTTTGCATGACATCTTTGAGTTCCCAGCATAGTTCTCCAAGTCTCAAAGCTGTGTTGGATAAAGCTGACGGTTCTTGACTGTCTTTTGCCAAAACTGAATGGGAGCAGGAGCTGCTACACTTGGAAGCAAGGGCTTGGGTGAACTTTTCATTTTCCTGCAAACAGACAGAATCACCCCTTTGGTGGGTAACTGGGTAAACCTGAGTGAAAAATGCAAGGTCAGCTTCATCCTGGAGTCCAGGATCTGATGACTCTGTGAGTGCAAAGGGCCACAGATAGCGAGTTTTGAGGCCGCTTCCGGATTCTTCTGCCGGAAACCCCAAGTCACACCAGGCCTTGTCTCTCCTCCAGTGGAGTGGGTCTGAAAGGCCTTGGACCCCTGCTGTTGGCTCCCAGCAGGTCAGGTCAAGGATGAAGACCCAAAGCAGAGATGAGGAATGGCTTTCTCTAAGCGTCACACCCATATTCCCAAAGGTCAAGGAAGCCCAGGTCCCCGGGCAAGTCCTCAGCGGGCTTGAGGTGTGGCTCTCTGCGTGCACAGAGGCTGGAGGTGCCGTGAGGATGTCCGGGAGCCTCAACCCTTCTGACCAGCCCTGACCTGATCCCTGCCCAAAAGGCTCTAGAAGAAGGCTGGCCCCTCTTATGGGTCCCCTCATCATGGGGCGCTCTCATTTCTGCAAGTTTTCCTGCCCTCCCCGATTCGGCCCCTGCTGGTCCACCAGTCTGGCGTCTCCTGGACACGAGGCCCTCAGGGGACCAGCTCCCCCACGATGACCCTGGCCGCTGTGATTGGCTCTTCCGGAAACAGCGTAGTCACCAAGCACATCTGAGCAGGTCTGCGTCCCCCTGATTGGGACAGTACCATGGAGTCAATCAGAACTCTGAGCGAGACTCGCTCTTAGGTGGTGGTGCGGCTTCCTCTGCCAGTTCACTTCAGTGGGAGCGTCCGTCAATATGGCGTATTGTCCTATCAAGGGGACATCCTCTGTGGTTCACAATCCTGGCGGAGATGCCATAGCGGGAGGCTTTGGGTAGGCTCCTCCCCCACTTCCCCGAGCACTGCTGGCCTCACTCTGCCGGAGCCGAGCTCACACCCAGGGAAATCTTGCGCAGTGGCTGCTAAGCCCTGTGAGAGGCACACTTTGCCTTGGGATGGTTCGCCTCCTGCACACCGTCAGCCTAGGGGGAAGGGGCTTTCCATCTGGGGGGGTGAGAACCAGTGATTCCTCGTTCTGTAATTAGTAGTCTGGGTCTCATGCAAGGGCCCGTGCGGAGCAGGAGTGCGGGGCTGGCTGCCATCGCACATTCTCCTCGTTCCGGAGAGGCTGGCTCGGTGCGGAGGGGCCGCAGGCTCCCACAGCCCCCCCAGACAGGTGCCACCACCACCTCCAGGTGAGATCCTGCACCAGGCAGCCCCAGCGGTGGCTTCTGGTCTGGACCAGGCTCCAGGGGTGGGGCCCCCTCCAAGAAGCCATGCTTCCCCGCCAGTGATCCCACAGGGACCCCTTCCAAGTCCTCGCAGCCGGCCCCTCCTTCGTGGCTCATCTGGAGTGGGCCGGTCCCCAAGGTGCCTGCAGCATGGGAGACAGCCGTCAAGGGCAGTCCATCTGCTTAGCGCCTCTCCTGCAGGTCAGGGTTTTAACAGCAACACGGAGATCCCCAATGGAAACCCCTTGCCTCTGCCTGGCCAAAGGCCTTGGCTGGGAGTCTCGCCCGAGGATCCGCAGGCTGGGGGCCCTTGAGCTGCGGCCACCATCCAAGGGTTTGACTTTTTCCAGGCGCACAGAAAACGGGAAGCTTGCCGGCTGCTGGTCCCCCTCCCTCCCCGGCCCCACTCTCTCCCAGGCCAAGGACACAGCTGCAGAAGCCCGCAGCCACGGGTGCACAGTGGGGCCTCTAGTCTGCCTTTGGCCGTGGGGAGGCCCGGGCTGCAAGGGGCAGGGTGCGGAAGGAGAAGTCCCCCTGGCCGAACCCTGGCCCTCACCGGCTTTTCCAGGCTCTCTGTCTGGGCCTGTGCCGGGGCCTCCTTCCTGGGAAGCGGGGTCCACAGGGGACTGCACGCTGCTGAGCGTGGACGCGGAGACGAAAGCAAAGCTTCGTGGTGCCCCCAGGGGCTGCTCGTTGGCAAGGCTGGCAGCCAGCACGAGCCTTGCTGGTGTGAGGAAACCTGGCTTTGCCTAAAACACGCGTTCTCTGCTGCTGGTCCCGTGAGTTCCGCCTCTGTTTCCTCGGGGGCTTAACTCTCCCCCCACCGCAAGCCCTGAGCCGCTCCTCCCTCCCCTGAGCCTGGAAGACACACGTGTTTTCCTTTGGAAATTTTCAGAGCTGCGATTTTCCTACGTGTACAGTCCAGAGAATAAAGACATGTGGGGTGCGGGGGTAGAGGTATGTGCATTAGGATCACGAGAAAGGAAAGAAAAGCTGACCTTCCCAAAGCCCTACATACGGCTTTGAGGGCGTGTGTGTCTCCTTTGAAATGAGCATCCCGTTCTGGCTGCAAAGTGCAGGCGGAAGTTAAGATCTGCCCGTGTCCTCGTCCGTGAAACTGGTTGGCATGCGTGTAGGAAGTGTGGGAGACCCTGAGGGTGCGGGGCAAGCTCTCTGCAATGCGGGTGTGAGGGGAGCTCACGCACAAGCAGGGGAGAGGGCATGCACGCAACACTCGTGTAAGTGCAAGAGGAGCCCGTGGCATGCTGTGCGTGGGGCGGGCACCAGCAGCGTCTCGTCCTGTGTCCACGGGCAGCTGCTCCCATCCACAGGGAGACTGCTCTCCCCTCACCCTTGAATCTGGGGAGCTCTGTGCTTTGACCAGGGGCTGAGGCAGGAGCGACAGCATCCTAGGCTCAGAGACGGTGGGAGCTTCGAGCCACTGTGTCTGGGGGGGAGGGTTGGTGATCCCTGACAGATAATTCAAGCAACAGGGAGAGCGACCTAGGAACGCGGAGCAAAGAGAAAACAGCCAGTGCTACCTGGGCCGTCAGGGACGGCTGCCCCAGGGCTGTGGCGCGCCTTGTGATAAACCCCGCGTCTGAAGGGACCATCACCAAGCTTCCCACTCAGGATGCTGGTTCCTGGGCAGCCACCGCCGCTCCTGCCTGGTGCTCACCGCTGGCCTCGCGCCGCTCTTAGAGCCTCATGCTAACTCACGTGGGCCTCCTAGCAAGCTTCCAAGGCAAGTGTGCTAGCATCATCCCCATTCCAGGAAGGAAGCGGCGAGAGGCGGAGGGGTCGGGTAAGTCATCGGCAGCCCACGGCGGGTAAGTGGCCCAGGGTTTCCAGCCCCCCCTAGCCCAGGCTTTCAACCCCTACCTGAGTCTTTAGGCAAAGATCGGACTTAGCTCAGGAGCCCTGGCCCCCAGCTCTGGCCCCCGACTCCAGCTTCCTGCCGAAGCGACTGAGCACATCAGTTGCCCAGAGATGAGGTAGGCAACAGACCCTGGAGAGACCCCCAGACCCAGCGCCGGTGGCTAAGGCTGCACCGGCCATGGAAGTGGACTGGGCCGCTGGGGACATCAGGCCTTTGTGCTTCTGTGTCGTTCCCTGGAGGAGGGGCCCGGGACCTCCAGGCCAGCGTCCTGCATCTGGGAGAAGGCAGAGCTCAGGAAGTTTGTGTTGGAAGCGCGAGACGGGACACGTGTGTCTTGGCTCCCGGCAGCTTCCGCAGCCGCTGTTACGCCAAGCAAGCCCTGCAGAGGCCGCGGCAGCTGGGACCTGAGCCTGTGGCTTTGGGGTTGGGGTTCAGCTCCCCTCCTTTTCCTCTCATCTGGGCAGACACTTCCTGTGTCCTGGGGCCGGCGGGAAGGTTGCTGATCTGTTTCCATCACGGTCAGCTGAGGCACCGGGGAGGGGGCAGACAAGGACCGAACTTCTCCTTTGACCCAGAGCAATTTCAGGAGAGCCCGTGCGGGCAGCTGCTGCGGAGCCCGGAGCCACGTGGCCTCCTGCACGGCTGGTGGCTGCTTCTCCCAGCCCTCCTGGGGCGCCCAGCCCAGTGCCTGCCACACGGTCTGCACACAGCCCTCAGCCTCTCCCTCCACTCTTGCTCGTGCTCTGCTAGGCTGAATGGTGACGTCCAGATGTGGAATGTTCAGCTCCCCTTGACTATTCATGCCACTGCCTCCCCAGGGCCCAGCCCGGTCTCTGCCACCACGCAGAGGAGCTGTCGCTGGGGGAAGAGAGGGCCCAGGGTGGCAGGGGATGGAGAACCACTGAGCCGAGCTAGGCACACGCAGTGCAGAATGGCGAGAGAGCTGCCCGTGTGTTTGTCCATTTCCTCAGCACATTTTAAACCTGGCACAGACTGTGTGACAGTGTAATTGAACTTGGGACCAGCCGGTTCCAGCTGCTTCTCTCTCGGGACACCAAACAGATGCTGTTCCCACAGGCAGACGCCACTGGCCCTGGGAGCTGGCAGGCACCGGGGCTCACGTCGGTAGGGCACCGTCAGTTCCCCTCGGACACATTGACTTCAAGGAGCCCGGGAGGGAGCAAGTGCCCTGGGACCAGAGAGGGAGGCGCACGCTCCGAGGCAGGTGCTGGAGACGGTGCGTGGGCACCCAGAGCCCCAGGGTTCAGCTCCCAGCACATCGTTTATCTCTGCTGCACACCCCGCCCCGTGTGCACCCGCCGGTGCCGTAAAGAGGTGCTCCTGGGGTTTCGGGTACAGATCGTCCTGTATACCAGAGGGCTTCAGAGGCCATGGCAAATGAACATCTCTCCCTCTCTCTCTCTCTCTTTTCTGTAACTCTGACTTTCAAAAAAAAATCTTTTAAAAGATTCAATTTATTTAAAAGACATGACTTTTTAGGCTGTTTATTGATGAGTGAGCTTTGGCAATAAATTTGTCCATTTTGTGTAAACTATTATACTTATTGGCATAAAGATGCTCATAATATTCCTTAATTATTCTTTTAAAATCTGTGATGCTCAATCTCTCTCACTTCTGGTGATATTTGGAATTTGTGTGCTTTTCCTCTTCATTTTTTTTTACACTGACTATAGTTTTATTGATATTATTGATCTCAAAAATGGCTTCTAATTATATTGATTTTTCTTGTTTTCTATTTTATTGATTCTTCTCTGATTTGAATTATTTCCTAAATTTTGCTCATTGGAGGTTTAGTTTACTACTTCTTTCTTAAGGAAGACTTTGAGAACATCAGTTTGGAATCATTCATTTTTCTAATACAGATGTTTAGTGCTACAAATTTCCCTCCAAGTACAGCTTTACCCATATCTCTCGAATTTTGATGTGCTATGTTTTTATTTTGATTCTGTTCAAGGTACTTTTTAATGTTCCTTTTTATTTCTTCTTGAACAACTGGTTATTTACAGGTATGCTATTTGTGTTCCAAATAGTTGATGATCTTCCAGATAGGTTTCTTTGTTGATTATAGTTTAATTCTATGTGGGCAGAAAACATAATTTCTTTTCTTTCTTTTTAAGGATTTATTTATTTATTTATTTGAAAGACAGAGTTACAGAGAGTCAGAGGCAGAGAGAGAAAGGTCTTCCATCCTCTGGTTCACTCCCCAAATGGCCGCAAAGGTAAGAGCTGAGCTAATCCGAAGCCAGGAGCCAGGAGATTCTTCTGGGTCTCCCATGTGGGTGCAGGGGCCCAAGGACTTGAGCCGTCTTTTACTGCTTTCCCAGGCCATAGCAGAGAGCTGGATCGGAAGAGGAGCAGCTGGGACTCGAACCGACACCCATATGGCTACTGGGTTGGCCCCGATCGGTTTTCTGTTAACCAGCCGCTGGGACACTCTGCAGAGCCCTGGGATGTGCTCGGTGCCCCTCCCCTTTCCTGTCTGCACAGCGAGCCTTGGCCAGTTGGCGTCCTTGGACTCACAGCAGCTCCTCTGGGTGGGGTTGCGCTCAGGGTGTTCACAGCTCTGCCTGGCTGTACCTTTCTCTCTTACATCCTAACATCTCTCCAGGCTGTGGATTGGAATAACGAAGCCTCATTGTCTCCCATTTCTCAGGATCACGGTCTTTCACTGCCTCACACCCAGTATGCTGAGAGCCATTGTTTCACAATTGCTTCAAGTGGAGGCTCGGTCCTGCCCTGCCCTCGGCTGGGAGTGGGTGTGGCAATGCAAGGAGGAGCCCTCAGGCAGCGATAGCAGAGGCCGAGCTCCAGAGGCTCAGAGGACCAAACTGGAAGGAGTTTGACGAACTTTCCGCATTGCCTTTGAAGGAAGCAGCAGACTTGTTTTCCAAGAAAGCTAAGTGTATCTATAACTTGAATTGGGCCATTTAGTTGTTAGCTATTTCCATCTCTCATCAACTTGGTTTTTCATGGTTTCCTTTTTCTGTGTGGTGCAGAGAAACTCTAACATAGGAAAATTAAACTATTTTTATATAGTCCCAAACACAGAGCATGCCCTGAAGGGTCCCCAACAAGCATCTGGACCAACTCCGGGTGTGTCTTTTCCACCTCATGATCATGAATTAAACCACTTCATGAAGAACAGTGGTCACACCTCGTAACAGAACAAACTGCACGGGCAGTTCTGGAGTGAGGGCAAAATTGCATTGCAAAGAATGGTCTTTGTAAAAAAAAAAAACCATCTCCAATAGACACGATGGAGAGCTAGACCCGCCCCCAGGGGGATGGGAACTAGAGCCACCCCCAGGGGGATGGGAGCTAGACCCGCCCCCAGGGGGATGGGAACTAGAGCCACCCCCAGGGGGATGGGAGCAAGAGCCACCCCCAGGGGGATGAGAGCTAGACCCGCCCCCAGGGGGATGGGAGCTAGAGCCACCCCCAGTAGGATGGAGAGCTAGACCTGCCCCAGGGGGATGAGAGCTAGACCCGCCCCCAGGGGGATGGGAGCTAGAGCCACCCCCAGTAGGATGGAGAGCTAGACCTGCCCCAGGGGGATGGGAGCTAGCCCCGCCTCAGGGGGAATAGCCAAAACCGGCTGCTGCAGGCTTTCTCTCGCCCTTTGGTGATGACGGAAACTGGTGACTTGTATGCCTTTGTCAGCACCGGCTGGAGTGGTCCCCATTGGCTGCTGCACATTTTGGTTCGGCTCCTCCTGGAGGCGTCAGACGACAGATACTTGGCACGCCTTGGCGGAGAAGCCAGAAGAGCAGTTCCAGCCAGGGTGAGTGACATGGTGACAATGAGGGTCTGTGCTGGGAGAAGCGACAGGAACCAGGGGTAGGCCACGTCCCGTCCGTGGGAGAATGCCACGTGTGTTACCGGCAAGGCGATCCAGACCGCCGCCGAACGCACAGCAGTTTCCGTGGTGGCTGGGTCAGACGTGTGGACACACCGTCCCCAGGGCCGTTTAACTGCTTTGAGCAGGTGTCAGATTGAGGGAGGCACCGGGACAGAGTCATCTCCCAACTCAGCCTTCTGCCGAGTGTCCCTTCCATTCCCCAGATGGGGATCACCCATTTCAAACCAGACAGAGGAAATAAGATCACTTGGCGGGACCTCCGGGGGTGCTGCCTTGAGAGCGCAGGCCCGCTGTCCCAACAGCAGAACTCGTCTGTGACCCTGCTGGGTCACCATCTCCAAGGCCACCTGCTTCCTCTGCCCACAGAACACCTGGCCCCCCCGGGACCAGGCGCTCACAGCAGTCAGTCCCGGAGAGAGACACAGAGCAGTGCCCCGGCCAGAAGCTCTGCCTTGAAATTTGGAGAGAAAGCGGAGTGGCTGGAACGCAGAGTGGCAAGGAGTGCGACATCTCTCTGGAGCCCCTTTCCTGTCCCGCTGCCTGGAAGCTGGGGCAGGAGCAGCGTGCGATGCCCGCTCCTGCTGCAGCTGCTGCCGGGGGCTCCGGGCTGCTCTCGGCCGGAGCCTGCTCAGTGATTCTCGGTGCTCTATGTCCCAGCTCAGCTCTCACACCTTCCTCCCTCCGCCCTGAGTTTGCTCCTCCCTGCCTGTGCACAGGGAAGGAGTTCCATCCAACGGGTTTGCCACTGTTGAGACCACAGTGGGTCCTGGGAACCCCAGACACTCAGTGGAGGAACTGTGTACCAAGAACCACACCCAACAGGTGAAATCATTGATCCGCCTTGAGTGAACCACCCCAATAGGTTCCCTTCGGGGGCACTGTACTTTGCAACGGCGCATAGTTAATCCTGCTTCTCACAGCTAAGCGTTCACAGCTCAGCTCTCATTTCTTTGAACGCTTGGGAGAGCACACGATGTGGTTGGCAGGAGAAGGTGTCCATCAACACTAGGTAAAGAGACCTGGCAGGGGGTGATGGTGCCCAGAGGGCCGTGAGCAGGAAGGGGAAGGCAGTGCCCCTCGAAGAAGCCGGGGGAGAGAGCTGCAGGGAAAGCCCCGAGCTCCTCACCGAAGGCCAATTCCCGAGGGGAGCAGAGGGGCACAACTGATGTTTCTGCCCAGGGTGGGAGTGGAGGAGGGGGGATGGGATGATGGCTGGGAGAGGGCACCATTTAAGACTCAAAAAAACTCGAGGTGCAGACAAAGCACCCGCACACCCAACAGTAGCCCCGCAGGACGCCCCTGGAATCTTCACCTCTGCTCTAAGGAGCCAGCCCGAGCTGGAGGGCTGCTGTGGCGTGGGGGATGGGAGGGAGGGCAGGAGGGGGAAGGCAGGGACCCCCAGGCCAGGTGATCAGCATGTGTCCTGTGTCCCCCCCACAGTGGTGATGGGGATTGATTGAAACATGCTTGCATGAAGTTCAACTACATGGGTGGTGGTTACACTTGGCAGGGTGGTCTGCTGCAGCACAGTGTCCATATTTCAAATGCACAGAAAATTAGCTTCATTTACAGAATCTTCAGTTGCCTTTGGGTGGGAGCTTTCCTTCCAGGACTCCGAGGTCTGCACAGTGTAGAGAGAACATTTACAGCTGTGGAATGTGGAACTGCTTAAATCAACTGGGGGTTGGGGGGTAGGGGGCGGGCCCACGCCTTCCCTCTTTTTTTTTTTTTTTTTTGACAGGCAGAGTGGACAGTGTGAGAGAGAGACAGAGAGAAAGGTCTTCTTTTACCGTTGGTTCACCCTCCAATGGCCGCTGCGGCCGATGCCCTGCGGCCGGCACACCACGCTGATCCAAAGGCAGGAGCCAGGTGCTTCTCCTGGTCTCCCATGGGGTGCAGGGCCCAAGGACCTGGGCCATCCTCCACTGCACTCACTGGCCATAGCAGAGAGCTGGACTGGAAGAGGGGCAACCGGGACAGGATCTGGCGCCCCGACCGGGACTAGAACCCAGTGTGCCATCACCGCAGGCGGAGGATTAGCCTATTGAGCTGTGGCGCAGGCCCAGGCCTTCCCTCTTTGATTTATGGCTGTGACATTGATCTTCAGGCGGCTGAGGGAGCTTCCTGTTTCTCGAGACGTCATCAGGCGCCCCAGCTCTTGCAGCACCGCTCTGATGGATATGGGTTCTGCCATGTCGCTAGCACTGATACGGCTCTCGGGTCTGCCGCTGCGTTAGAACTATCGACTCCATTCACGTAATCTTTGCTACAAACCACACAAAGCGGGTGCTTCTGGGTATTTGGGTCCTCATTGTATTTTGAGGCTGTATGTTCAGTTTTCATAAATTGTTCCTGGAGGCCCAGTCTCCGTCCCCAGCTGCCTTGTCAGTGTCACATCTCTGTCACCTTGTAGAACTCAGCTTACTGCCATCCATACTCCTTCCTGGCCTTCTTCCACTCTTGCAACCGTTGGAAACGGCGAGGGACTCCCGCCCGCCCCCCAGCCCGTGATGGCCGCCTTCTGGCATCATGGGAGCTCTAGCAAGACTTTCCAATTCACTTGCATCTCGCTCATCTCGGCAGCATCTACTCGCATTCAGACAACAGGACATGTGCCGCTCGTGGTTTTGAGGGCCCCGTGCTCTCCAGCATTGGGATGCACCGGCCTCATGCGTGCAGTCCGCAGAGACAGAACATGGCCGAGTCTGCCAGGAACAGCCGTTGTTTCTGTACACCACAGGTAGCTAACTGGTTAGAGCTCAGGGGAGAATGTTTCCTAAAGACACAGGCTTCTGTCTTTGTTACGTCTTCTGTTCTGGCATTGACCTGATGGCCCAGGAAGGAGGGAGAGAGGTAGAGAGGGGAGAGAGGGAGGGAGGAGAGGAGAGAGGGGAGGGAGGGGAGGAAAGAGAGACTGAACTCCTTATCTGTCACAGACAGCACAGAATTGTTTACCTTAGTCTCTTCCTAACCAACTAGGCTTCCAGACCAAACACAGACACTGTTGCATTTCTGGAGGGAACTGGCTTGTTCCAGATTTAGACAGCCTCAGGGCTGGTTAGGCGCTGCCATCCATATTTTTGCAAGTGAATTGCTCCTGGGAAATGAACTTTGCCATTTACTTCAGTGTTTTGTTTTTTTTTTTTCAAAGTTAAAGCACTTGTCTTTCTCATTTCAATCTGTCATTTCAGAATGAAGACCTATTTTAAATAAAGAACATTAGGATTTATGGAGAAGTAACAGTGAAGTTTCGGGGGTTGTTTTATGATTCTTTTTTAAAAAAAATATTTATTTATTTAAAAGGCAGAGGCAGAGAGAGAGAGAGAAAGAGAGAGAGAGAGAGAGAGAGAGAGAGAGGTCCTCCATCTATTGGTTCACTCACTCCCCAACTGGCCGCAACAGCCAGAGCTGCACTAATCTGAAGCCAGGAGCTTCTTCCGGGTCTCCCACGTGGGTGCAGGGGTCCAAGCACTTGGGCCATCTTCTACTGCTTTCCCAGGCCACAGCAGAGAGCTGGATCCAGAGCCCTGCAGATCCGCGGAGGCCGCTTCTGCACGTGGGAGAGCCCTTAGGCGAGCTTGCTTCTCCGCTCTCTGGCCAGGCATGAGCTGGCCCCTGTGTCCAGCGCCAGCAGTGACCTCTGCCACAGGAGGCTCCCCTGCAGTGCCAGCCCCACCGTGTCCCACAGCATCTTCTCTCTCGGTCTGACGTCCGCTATCGGTTAAACTTGCCCGGCTGGCCGGGGCTGAGACGCAACTCCTGCCCCCGGATGGGAGCTCTGGGCTCCCGCTTCGGCCCTGCCACAGGCCCGGCAGCCGCGAGCCAGCGGGTGCCGCGAACCGGCCATGGAAATTCAGCTGACGTGGGCAGCGCTGCCAATGTCAATTTCCCTTCCTCACCACAGTTTTATAGGGCTTTGCAAAGACGCGCATCAGCACTTTTGTAAGCGGGGATGGGGTCAGGCGTGTCGAATCTTCCACTTTGCCGTTGCCGTGTTTGGTGGTCTGATCGGTGGCCCAGCACAACGTGTCCCAGGAACCCTGACCCAAGCCAAAGAAGCGGCGCAGGAGCCCAGCAGTTTCGGCAGGGCTGCCTGCCACCTTGGCCATAACCCGTTTTCTCCCGTGTCCTCAGCTACAGAACTTTTTGTTGGATCCTGCCAACTCCTTACCGTTTCCTTTTTTTTTTTTTTTTTTTTTCAGTATATTGGGTTACATTTAAATTCTGGCCATGGGTGCCAACATTTTCCCATAAAACCTCTCTCTGCCTTCTGTTAGGGGGCGGGTCTCCAGCAGGGGGAATGGCTGAGTGACCACACCGGGGCTCTCCTGGGCTTCCAGTGTGTTCTGTTAGGAGCGGCAGGATTATTTTGATTTAGACGTGTGACTGATCTTACGCAATTTGAGCTCTTTGAGGGCAAAACTGATATGGAATTTCCATTCTGTCTCAATGCCTCGAAAAAGTGGTTTTTGTAACTGAGCGGAACCTCACGCCAAGGGTCTGACAACCTCTCGGGCCCTCAGAGGCCCCAGCACTGCCCGGCCTGGCTTTAGCTCTCACAGCTGCTGCCTACCCTGCAGCCTTAGGCCAGGACAACAGCTTTTCCAAGAAGCCTGCCACACCCCAGCATCCCCACACCGTCCCCGTCCCCACCACGCTAGCCTCCATCATCCTTCTCATCCATACACCACTGCGTCCTGTAGGTCGTGTCGTGGTCACGCAGGGAACAGGCTGTCACACATGGGGGCTTCCACGGGGCCCCACGATCCTGACACGGAGTTTCTCCATCCCTGCACTGTGGCCGTGGGGAGCCGGTTGTTGTTGTTGTTGTTTTTGACAGGCAGAATGGACAGTGAGAGAGAGAGAGACAGAGAGAAAGGTCTTCCTTTTCCATTGGTTCACCCCCAATGGCCACTGCAGCCGGCGCGCTGCAGCCAGTGCACCATGCTGATCCGAAACCAGGAGCCAGGTACTTCTTCTGGTCTCCCATGCGGGTGCAGGGCCCAAGGACTTGGGCCATCCTCCACTGCCTTCCCGGGCCACAGCAGAGAGCTGGCCTGGAAGAGGGGCAACCGGGACAGAATCTGGCACCCCGACCGGGACTAGAACCCAGGGTGGAGGATTAGCCTATTGAGCCGCAGCGCCGGCCAATTTATTTTTTCAGGAATATAAATTTCATGAGTACAACTTTAGGAATATAGTGATTCTTCCCACCATACCTTCCCTCCCACCCACACTTGCACTCCTCCCCCTCACCACCCAGGACTAGAACCTGGTGTGCAGGCGCCGCAGGCAGAGGATTAGCCTAGTGAGCCATGGCGCCGGCCGCTGGTTGTTCTTGCAGTGGAGTGGCCCTGTGCACCCTGGGAGGGGGGTTATCGGCATCGCTGGCCTCTGCCTGCTGGTCGCCCGCAGCAGTGACCGCCCAGACGGCTCACAGACATTGCCCCGCGTCCCGGCCCCTGGAGGCTGGCCTGGCCCTGCCGAGGACCCCTCCGCGCGCTCAAAGCCCACAGCGTGACAGAAGTTCATGATTCCTCTCTAACTTCCTGCACCCACACGGTCCCTGCCCCAAGGGGGCACTAGTAAGTATCTGGAATTTTGACAGTCAAGGGAATGACTGTGCTAGTACGGGATTAACGCTCCGTGACTGTTACCTGGTCCACTACTAGGTTCTAGAAGTGCTGCCAGGCTCAGCAACAGCAGGACTGACTTTTTAAAAACATTTTTTTATTAATTTTATTTGAAAGTCAGAATTACAAAAAGAGAGCGAGAGATGATAGAGATGTAGATATAAAGAGAGAGAGAGAGAGATTTTCTATCTGCTCGTTCACTCCCCCAATGGCTGCCGCAGCCAGGGCTGGGGCAGGAGCCAGGGGATTCATCCCAGTCTCCTGTGTGGATGCAAGGGCCCAAGCACTTGGGCCATCTCTGCTGTTTTCCCAAGAACATCAGCAGGGAGCCAGATCGGAAGTGGAGGAGCTGGAACTCAAACCGGTGTCCATATGGGACACTGGCATTGCAGATGGCAGTTTTACCCACTATGCCACTGGGCCAACCCTCACCATGCTGGCTTCTTAACTCTGCCTTGAGCATTATGTGTGTGCTGTAGGCACCTACCAGCTGTGGTGGGCCGGCACTGTGGCGGAGTAGGCTAAGGCTCTGCCTGCAGTGCCGGCATCCCATATGGGTGCTGGTTCGTGTCTAGGCTGCTCCTCTTCCAGTCCAGCTCTCTGCTATGGCCTGGGAAAGCAGTAGAAGATGGCCCGAGTTCCTAGGCCCCTGCACCTGCATGGGAGACCCAGAAGAAGCTCCTGGTTCCTGGCTCTGGATTGGTGCAGCTCCAGCCATTGTGGCCATTTAGGGGGTGAACCAGCAGATGGAAGACCTCTCTCTCTGTCTCTCCCTCCCTGTCTGTAACTCTACCTCTCAAATAAATAAACAAATCTTAAAAAAAAATAACAAAAGAAACCAGTTCTGTGTAACCATTGAGTTTAGGGCTCCAGTCTACATCAAATAACCACCTGACTCATATTTTCATTAGCCCACTGCTTTGGTGCTGTGTGAACACAGCTCATGACAGAATGTAGGCAAGTAGGACATGCACCCAACACGGTGACTCCGTGGGCCATCACCATATGATAAAGCTGTAGCCACTGCAGAGACTCCTCAGTAGCTGTGGTCCCGTCTGAGATGCAGGATGGTGTGGTGGGCTCTCTGCTCAGGCAGGACCAGTCTTCCCGTGACACCAATGGCCCTGCTGAGCTGGCAATGTGACAAAGTGAGCTCAGAGCAGCAAACATCTCCAGGAGCTCACGGAGTGGATCCCTGTCTCCCCACTGAACATCCCACTGCTGAGTCCCATCCCCCCGTCACCTCACAACATCCTCATGCATCCCATAATATGGAGCATGCTCTACGTGGAGATCAGAGTCGCTCATCTGTAAGCTTGTCCTCAGCATTGCTGCCCGAGTTTGGCTGCGACCGTTTGCTCGCATGTCCATCTGTGTGTGCATTGGCGCGTTCAGCACACATATGGTCAAGGCTGCGGTATGCTGGGAGCTTGCAAAGACCTGGTGCTGAGTGGGGTCCAGGCTGTCACAGTCACAAGGCTTTGGTCAGCAAGGAAGACAGATGATGACCAAATAGCTGTGCGAGCGGACGTAGCATCAGTGCCGCTCGCTGTGCACGGCTGGGCGGCTGCCCTGAGGGAGCGGGGCTGAAGCTGAGCTCTGGGGGGGACACGCAGGGGTCCACCAGGCCAGACTCAGCACAGCAGGTGCAGCCCGGAGACCTGCTCAGCTCGCAGTCGGGAGGTGTGCTCCCTGAACACGCGCCTTCCAGAGGCCAGGCTCGGCTCCGTCCAGTGAGGTGGTGAAGCTGGACGACGGAGACTGTAACGGCCTCATTGCAGAAACCGCGCAAAGAAAACAAGTTGGACCAAGTCCCAGAGGCCCTCCAGCTCCGGAACTCCTCTTCCTGAGCTCACAGCCCCACATTTCGTGGGCCCCTTTCACTTTTCCTGTTTCAAAGGCAATTCGTAGTAAAAAAAAATTCTGAAATTTCTAATGCTCATCACTGCCAGCTTGGGGTACAGTTGGCGATGCTGGCCTGCAGCACCACGGGCTGAGAGCCAGGAGTGTTTATGTCTGTGGACTTATTGCTGCAGACCAGGGCCTGGGCCAGACCTGGCTCCCCTACGATGGCTCCACTTGCTTCAGACCCTCGAGCTTACAAATCCATTGTGCAAGTTTATCACAGATGGGATCCCTAGAGTTTCACATAGCGCCTTAGGCGTGAGCCATCTCCCAATGACTTGAGCATGTCAAGTCACTGTATCCATGCACAGCCTGAGGCTGGGAGCCCGGGAAGGGCCCTTGGCACACCCCACTCTGTTAAGGCCATTCAACTCCCGACCCCAGAGCGGGAGACCCAGATTAGTGTGCACCTGCTCTGCTGTGATGGGAGCACAAAGATTCTGCTTCCCATTCGTAGAGAGTCTTCTACCTCCACACTTAAATACCAGATTTAAGACAAAACCTATAAACTTCAGAGGCCCTGCTTCTGAACTTGATGGGTCAGGGGTGGGGGGGTGCAGGTTCCGCCGAGGCCATCTCCCGGCGTTGAAATCCTCAGGCCTTGGGAGGGCTCTCAGAGGGCTGTTGACCTGGTGCCAGGACGCAGATGTCCAAATACTAAGAAGAGACTCCAGTTAACAAATCCGGCTTCCAAGTCCACTGGAGGTTTATTCATTCCTCTCTGTCACACGGCAGTGGGAGCAGAGCAGTAGGAATCACTGGCGGACGGGCTGCACAGAAACGCCCAGCACAGGGCCCACGAGCCAGTGGGCAGATGGGCAGCCCCACGGGGGACAAAGGGCTGCCCGCTTCGCCTGCCCCAACCCGCCCCCAGGTCAGCGATTTCCAACGCCCAGCAAAACTGTACGGAGTCAGGGAGTCAGGTGTGGCTGGGTGGCGCTCAGAACTCCCCTCTAGCTTTGCAAATGTGTCCCTCGACTTGCTAATGTTCCTGGTAGAGATTCCCGGGCTTCTGGAAGGCTGAGTGGGGGCTGAGGGAAGGACGATGAGTGTCAGGGCCCAGGCTCTGAGCAGGACCCATTCCTGCACTTTTATCTGCGGTGTGGAGTGGCGTGCTGAATTATAATCCACATCATTTCTGGAGAAAAATGCTTTAAAAATGTTCTCTCTCTCCTCTCCTGTCATGAAGTTCAAATGTGAAGAAGGGTGGAGAATTGCCCAAGACCATAGGCCTGCCAGGGACTCTCTTCTGTGTCTCAAGGCCGTGTGCAGTGTTATCTAAATTTAAGGTTTCAAAACTCTCCAATTAACCTCTTACGTGTTTTTTGCAATCGCGTATAAACTCGTGCTGTGAGTCGCCTGGAAGAAATTCAGTCGAGACTCATTCTGTTTGAATTCGTTCTTGACCAACCAATCCTGGAAATTACTGAGCTACTTTATTGTCTCAAGCGCAAGACCCACAGGCAGAGACCCAAGTGAAACTGTCCAAGTTGGAATCCCTCTGAGCGTTCCTGTAATTTATTCCAGGAATGCATGAGAGAGGTTAGTTTACCAGCTGATGCTGCTCGATTGGTGGTGGCTGGCTGAGGCAGAACCCTAGAAACGATTAGCAATGTCTGCCGTGAGCGTGGGAAGAGGAAATGTGTTAGGATTGCTTTGTCTTCGTCATTTCTAGCCTCTCCTAAACACCATGCTTTAGCTTACAAATTATCTTGGATCCTCCATTTTCTCAATTAGAGCGCTAGTAATTGAATTTAGGGGCCATGATGGAAATGCCTAGCAAATCGATCAATGTAAATACGAGGGTCGGTAAATAGCAGAAAGTGTGATAGATCAGCTGGATCAAATCCATTGAAATGGCATTGAATCCATTGACTCCAAAGGAACCTCCAAGTGATTGCTCACAGAGAATGTTCATTTACTCAGAGACCAAAGAGAGCTTCAGCCAGATTTGAGAATAAAAACATATTCCAGATTGCATTTGAGACTCTTCCCCAGCAAGTTAACTTAAATTGGCACAAGCTTTCCAGAAACGTGCTTTGGCTGTGGCGTATCAAATCATAGAGCCTCAGAATGAAATTAAATCTAAAAAAAAATTAAAATATTTTGTTATTGCACTGTCCTTAGATGCTGAAATACCAATAGTCAGAAAAAAAGAAGAAATTGATTCTCGAATATTTCTAGAAGAATCATCAGAAACAGGAAAGAATTCGGTTATTGGAAGGAACCAAACCCATGGAGATTTGCGGGCATCACGGGGTTCGAGGTCTTCTCTCCACGTTGGTTTTCGGTCACCTACGCTTCCCACGGGGCTCTGCCCTGGGCCTGAGCCCAGCAGCTTCCCGAGGCGTGTGTGACCCTCAGTCTCGGGTTCCTCCTAATTGAGAGCTGGGCTCTGGCGTTTGCTCATTGAACAAACGCTGTTATCACGGAGGGCGCCCTGCACGAGGCTGGGAGCAGGGTGGTGACTCGGGCTTGTGAGGACATCGGCACTGAACAAACAGACACAGTCAGCCGAGGGCAGTGACGGGGAGCAGGGAGCCGGGGGCACTTCTGGCTGCAGCCGTGCGTGGGTCGGCAGTGGTCTCTGCTGCTTCCTGCCCCGGGGTCTCTACTTCTGATGAGGGCTCTCGGGGCAGCTGTGGGGCCATGGACAGCATGAGAGGTGCTGGGGCTGGGGCCCTGCCTGGATTCCAGAAAGGTGTGCCCCACCGTCTTCTCGCCCGGTGCCTGTCCTCAACACCGTGCAGGGAAGAGGAAAGCCTGTTGTAGCTGGCGTGCCTCCCCGGCAGAGTTCTCAGAAGCACCTAACAGAGCTCTGCCAGGCCACCTCATGAGCTGTCGCGGCTGCTTGTCCCTTTGGCAACAGAGCCACCTGCCAGGCAGCCGCCTACCACCGGCTCTGTGCCAGGCTGTGTCGCCGTCAACCTCCTCTTCCGTGGGGCTGAAACGAAGGACGCAGGTTTCCTTAGCCCTCCTTGAGGCGCTTTTCCCCTTGAGTTCTTCCCAAGTCTCCTCCAGAGGCACAGAATGAGACCAATCCCCTGGGGAGGGTCCCCGGGAATCAAAGGAGGGTTTGCCGATCCCCCAGGAATAAAAGGAGGGTTTGCCGATCCCCTGGGAATTAAAGGAGGGTTTCCTGATCTGTTTGTAGGTAAGGAGTCCCACAGGGACCAGAGAAAGAGCCAGAGGAACTTTGTTACCACCCCCAACCCCCAGTTGCCTCCGAAACTCCTCCCATGGCCGTGGGCCTGAGCCCGCCGCCCAGAACTGGCCCGGCTGAGTGCCTTCTCCAGGGGACCTACCGCCTGTTAGAAAATCACGAGAATAAAATCCCCCTACTCGGGCTCCTCCCCACCAGGCACCTGACGCCATGGCACTGCTCAGAAATGGGCAGTCGCCGAATTCCTGGAAAACTGCACCCAAAACCCCACCTGCTGTGCCTCCGGGCACCTGAAGGGGTGACCCTGAGGCTCCCAGGGTGCAGCTCGGCCTCCCTGTGTCGTCACTGCTCCCCCGTGAGTGTGCACTTTCAACCTGTTGGGAAATCTTATTCCTCGGCTAGCCTGGATCCACCGCGTCTCTCCCTCACATTCTCCCACGTGTCGGAGACGAGACCCTCCGGGTTCCCCCACACCCGACACTACCAGATTTCAAAGAAGGCTTTTCTAGTCGGGTTATCAGTTGCTTACTCGAATGTAACCTAAACGCCGGCGTTCTACATTCAGGGCTTCCAAACAACAGGAAAAAGCAGCCATCGCCAGGATCGTTTTGGCTTGGTGAGCAGAAAACTCTGTGGCCAGGCCTCCGTGTTGCCTCTCTGGAAGAACGGGTGCACGAATAAATCATCAGAATCCTATGAAAGGATCCAAAATTTGGCCTCCGGAATTTTACCCCAATCAATCAAGGCAACAAAAACAAGGGATCTTTGTTCAGTACAGATTTCGTTATGAAATACAACATTTACGCGTATTCAAGAGTTTCTGGATAGAACAAAAATTGTTTTCTTAGTCTGTTTTTGAAATAAAATTACACTCAAAACTTGGACATTTCTATAGTCACAGCAACCCTTTCTTAATACTACTCTAGTATTTTTCTAAAAATATTAATACTGGACACAAATGAAGTTACTGCCAGATGTTGGAGATTTCTCCAGACAAAGCCAAAGTTACAAGCAGAGGAATTAAAATTGAGGGAAAATTGTTTCACACGAAGCATAAAAGCTGTGCTGAGAGGTGCGAAATGTAAGGAAACCCAGCGCACAGCAGTCCCAGGCTCAGGGAGCCAGAAACCCCACGCAGTTGTGAAGAACTTTCATGGACATCTGAGCCCTCTCTAAGGACATTTAAGCTCTCGACGCAGGGGCTGGCGCTGTGGCGGAGCGGCTAAAGCTGCTGCTTGCAGTGCCTGCAGCCCCGGTTCCAGTCCCGGCTGCTCCACTTCCGATCCAGCTCTCTGCTGTGGCCTGGGAAAGCAGTAGAAGATGGCCCAAGTCCTTGGGCCCCTGCACCCGCGTAGGAGACGTGGAAGAAGCTCCTGGCTCCTGGCTTCAGCCTGGCCCAGCTCTGGCTGTTGTGGCCATCTGGGGAGTGAACCAGGGGATGGAAGACCTCTCCCTCTCTCTCTGCCTCTGCCTTTGCCTTTCAAATAAATAAATAAATCTTTAAAAAAACATAACCACAGGTCTGAGGCCCCAGAATCACACTACAACCTTTCCCCGCCCCCCATCAACCCCTCCTCCCCCCAGCAGCCCTAATGTCCCTTCCTAAACTCAGGGAAAAGTGCTCCTAACTTTGGATCCCCCCATTTCCTTCCAGGACACTCAGCACTTGTCAATCACCTGTCTCTCGGAGAATTGCCTGGGGGTGGGGGTAAGACTGTGAGTTCTCCCATTGTTTATATTCTTCCTAAATATCTTAGAACTCCTTTGGGTTCAAGCTTCTGAAACCAGCTCAAACCAGCTTACACACCAGAGCAGAGTGATGGTCTTATTTAACGCTGGCATTACCGCGTGCACTACTTCGGGCATAGGTGGGTCGAGGTATCCAGATGGCGCGTCCAGGATCCCACCGATCCTCCCCTATGGGCTCTGCTTCCTTGTGTGTTAGCTTCCATACCCTCTGTTTGGTAGCAAGATGGTAACTAGCAACATCAGAGGCAGGTCTCGTCAGCTCCAAACCCAGGTGCACATCTAGAACTTCCTATTTTTGTTAACTTGTTTGTTTAAAGATTTATTTATTTGAAAGGCTGAGTTACAAAGAGAGGGAGAGACAGAGAGAGAGAGATGTTCCATCTACTGTTTCACTCCTCCAAGTGGACACACCAGCTCAGGCTGAGCCTGGCCAGAGCCAGGAGCCAGGAGCTTCATCTGGGCCTCCCACATGGGTGCAGGGGCCCAAGCACTGGGGCCATCCTCTGCTGCTTTCCCAGGTGCGTTCACAGGGAGTTGGATGGGAAGTGGAGCAGCCGGGACTTGAACCGGCACCAATACAGGATGCCAGCATTGCAGTTTGTGGGTTTACTGCCACCCCCTAGCTAGCGCCGCTTTACAAAGCGTTAGATTCACTTCCTGTCAACCTCTCACGCAGCCGGGGAGCTCACGCCTTGCACAGAGCACTGCAGAGTCCTGGCTGTTCTCCACCAGCCTGCCTGGATGAGGACGCCCTGAACCCTGAGGCCAGAGCACACAGTGGGTGACTCGCGCTGGATGTCGGGCAGCTTCCCCTCTGGCCTGACACACTGTCCTATGACTGTGCTAGGGGCCGTGGGGGGCGTTTAGCTGAGTGAGGACAAACGGGTGCTGGACAATCTGAGGGCAGTCAGGACGCCGGTCACAGACGGAGCGCAGTGGAGGCTGGGCCCCTGCTCTGGCTGTAGCTACAGGCAGGAGCTCTGCTTCCTGGGGCTGCTCGGGACCCTGGGTGCCCGAGGACCATCGCAGCACTTGCTTCACAGTCCCCACAGCAGCCAGGGAGCCCCACCTCCTCCTGCCTGGGGAAGACATGTGCTGCTTCCCCGGGCAGGACCGAGGACACAGCCTACTATGTGCTCGGAAGGGCAAGTGCGGGAACATTCGGGAACAGCCCCAGTATCACCACCGTCCACTGATGAATGAAGACAGTCGTGCCCATCACTGGGAAGGGCTCTGGACACCGGGGATGCGTTTTGGCATGGCCATACGGCCAGTCACACAGCATGGGCAGAACCACACTGCACCTGACTCGGACGCTTGACCGGAGCTCGGCGGCTCAGACCCTCCCACTTCCTCCTGTCCCTTGCCTGGTTCCGTCTCAGCCTCCTGTGTCTATAAGGAGAGCCCCCCTGCTTTATCTTACATCTGGGTTTTCTCCTCACCCCAAAGATGGAAGAAGTTTGGAGCTGACAGGTGAAGGTTATCTCTGCAGTGCCCACCTGTGGGCAGGCTCCATGGTCACTGTGGTCACCATGGTCACGGACAGCTACGTTGCCATGGCCTTGGTCGCTGAACACCCAAAAAGACAAAAGCAGTCAATGGCTGGCATTTGCTGTGTAATATGCAAAATACTTTGTATCTTCTACTTTATATAAAAGTTCACTGTTCGGTTTTACCCCAAATTTGGCAACACGTTTTGATCATTCACATACAAGGAAATTAACTAAAGCAGAGTTCAAATTCTGAAGTTCTGGCTTAAAATAGTCTTTTCACGTTCTCGCCTACTGTGCCGCCTATACACGCACAATCCCAGCAGCTCAGCGCACACGTTTTTCAACGGTTTGTATAAGTCCTCGTAAGTGAGCATCATTACCCAAATGCGGGAAGCCTCCGATGCCCCGGCCTCATTGCACGCTGTGTCCACGGAGCTGAGCGAGGCCAGACCGCAGTGTTCTCTCGCGGGGGGGAGGCCGCCTCCAAGCACGCCGATTAGATTTTCCATAGGAACAGACGCTGCAACACTGCATCTCTCCTTGTATACACATATTCCACTTCCGGAAACAGGCTGCAAGTGTAGGGGTCATTTCCATGCGTCACAAACTCCGGCTGGGTTTCCTTAAGGAGGTGATGGCAGGAATATTTGATAGGCATTTGGAAAAGTCTCGGAGGGGCTTGACGACTTCTGGGGGCGGGGGCTGGATCTAAGGATGCTTCCTTTGCGAAATGAACACTGAGTGAGTCACAGCTGAGGCTGTTCCTATTGGTCAGAGGCAGTGCAGACTGGTAAGGCTAGACTTCTCCGACTGAATTATGGTTTTCGCTCTTTCCAAGTTGCAAAAATATAACTTTTTTTTTTTTGCAAGGAAAAGGCAGACTTCCTGTCTCCAGATGAATAGAATTGTAGTCAATGAGCTACAGGAAGAGTCATAGAAGTTTCCATTGCTATGCGGATGGCATTGAGAATGAAGGAGAAGGATCCGTACAAATGCGTTCAGGGTTTGAACCAATACCCAAGCACAGGAGCGGTGGCTTCCTTTGATCCACGAGCCCAAAGCAATGTCAGGGTCTCAGCCACTATATGGCTGCAAAAGGACGTTGGAAACACAGGCGATTGCCCACGCAAGGCTGGCCTCTAGGGACCAGCGCGAAGGGGTGACTGGTCTACAGACACGTGCTGCCGGGCCACGGGCCAGGCCCACGCCTGAGCACCTGAAACAGATTCTGTGTCGCTGTCCTCACAATGGCCGCACGGGCGCTTACTGGGATCTCACCGCCTCCTACTGCGTAACTTTGGGAACGTTACTTAACCACTTTAAAAAAAAAAAAAAAGATTTATTTTATTTATTTGAAAGGCAGAGAGTAGCCGAGAGACAGGGAGAGCCAGAGAAGGAGATCTGCTATCTTGGTCACTCTCCCAGTGGCCCAAGCCAGGAGCCAGGAACTCCATCCGGTCTCCCCTGTGGGTAGCAAGGACCCAGATACTTGGGCCATTCACAGCAGAGTGGCTGGGACCCCTGGGTGGGATGAGGGAGTGCGGGCAGGGGCTTAACCCGCTGCTCTGCCACGCTGGCTCCTCTTAACTTCTGCCTCCGGTTTGTAAACTGGAGGTAAGGTCAGAGTAAGGTAAGGTCAGGGTTTCCGGAGACATATGCACCAATGGCCTGGAACAGAGTCTGATGCTTGTTCACACCACGTGTGCTGGACCCTGCTGCAGACACTCAGAGGGTCCCCGGTCCCCGCCACCCCCACAGTTCCCATTCCCATGGGCAGGGACAGCAGGAGAGATGACAAGAAACGGAGCAAGTCCATTGTGGGGTGACTGTGGGGTGACTTATGAGGTGGTCGGTGCCGTGAGAAGCAGCAGATGGAGGGCACGGCCAAGGGTGCACCCAGTGCCAGGGTGGGGTGGGGTGGGTTGGAGGAGGCCTCACTGAGAAGGGACATTGGAGCAACAACTCCGTGACATTGAATGTCAGGTGTGGTCGTGACTGGGTTCCGGGATAACTAGGCACGCGGGGAAGCATTCCTTGGGTGTGTCTGGGAGGTTTCCCAATGGGACTAGCAGGTGCGCCCAAGTGGCCCAGGTGGGCAGACCTGGCCTGTGTGTGGGCAGCGCCAGCTGTAGGCTGGAGACCTGGAAAGAACAAACACGGAAGGTGGCCTGGGCTCAGAGCGGGGTGCACCCAACTCCTGTCCCGGCCCGCAGAACACGGGGCCTGTGGGGCTCTGGGCTCCAGCTCGCACCCCACGGCCCCCAGGCCTATGCTCCGGCTTTCAGCACCCAGAGAGTCACGCCCTCGGCCTCACCCACTCCCAGGCCACAGACGTGGATGGAGCCACATCGTCCTCATCCCAGGGCCTGCAGCCTGCCGGCGGCCCATCGTGGGACTTCTCAGCTGCCATAGCCACACGAGCCACTTCCCCTAGTGAGCCCCTTTCAAGGATCTATGTGCGTGTCCCACCCATGCTGTCTTGCTGGAGAACCCCGAGTTAAAAGAGAGAGGGGAGCTAACCCTGTGGATACCCAAAAGGAGAATGTTCTAGGAAAAGGCTCCAGCCAGGGTAAGGCAGGACTGCCCTGCCCAAGCGCCTGCGCCTTAGCAGCCCCTGCGGTCGCAAACTCACGCACAGCGACGTCTCACACAGCACACGGAGCCCGGAGCCACCACCCTGAACACCTGCTCTGATTAGTAGCGCTGTCTGGGCTGTCTCGCTCCTGGAAACATAGGGCAACTGTGTTCCCCAGCCTGAAGGTGCTTTGCCAAGGTCAGGGTACAGAGGGCCGGGCGGCAGGAGCGCAGGGACGAGAAAGGACAAATGCGCTCACAAAATGCCCAGCAGCGGACTCTGGCGGAACAAGGGGCGTCAAATCTTCCTGTGCTAAGGGTTAGTCTGGAGGTTCTCGCGACCCAGCGCGGCTTTGCAGCGCTTCCGGGTGGAGGCTGGGACACTGTGCAGTGTTACACGATTCCTGACTCTGCCGTTTGCAGGTATGTTCAGCCTGCTCTTATCTCTGTGTGGACATAATATACACACACAAAGCCCGGCCGAAGCATTGTGACGATTCTTGCAGCTCACAGATTTTTATTAAATTACTTAATATCAGGGCCAGCTTTGTGGTGCAGTGGGTTAAGCCACCACTAATGATGCTGGCATCCCATATCGGAGCGCCGGTTTGAGTCCCAGCTGCTCTGCTTCCAATCCAGCTCCCTGCTATGGCCTGGGAAAGCAGCAGAAGGTCACCCAAGTGCTTGGGACCCTGCACCCATGTGAGAGACCCGGATGAAGCTCCAGGCTCCTGCTCTTGTCCTGGTCCTGTCCAGGTTATTGTGTGCATCCGGGAAGTGAGTCAGCGGATGAAAGACCTCGTTCTCTCCCTCTGCCTTTCAAATAAACAAATTAACCTAAAATAAACCTCAATATTTTAATTCATTTAATAGATGTTATTAGACTATTTAATATTTGTTAACACATAGTCAACTTAAAATATTTATTTTAAAATCTCAAAACATTCTATTTTAGACATAGACATGATGTATGCGTGTGACGTAGTGGCTAGTTTGCCCTTTGGGATGCCTGTATCCAGTATCAGGGCACCTGCTCAAGTCTTGGCTGCTCTGCTTCGGATCCAGCTTCCTGCTAACGCTTCCTGAGAGCCACTGGGTCACGGCCAAGCGCCTGTGTCCCCTCCACCCATGTCGGGAGATGGGAGTGGAGTTCCAGGCTCCTGGCTTTGGCTTGGCCCAGCCTTGGCAATCGCAGGCACTTGGAGAGTGAACCAGCGGACAGGAGCTCTCTCTCTGTCTTCTCTCTATTTCTATCTTCCTGTCTTTCAAATTTAAAAAAAAAAATTAATTAATTTAAAAAGTAAATCCAAAGCTTTATTGAAATGATATCTAAGTTATGAGATGAACAATCATATTTTCTGCTTTGCCCTATGCTTTTTTTATTTTTATTTTTATTTTTTTATTTTTATTTTATTTTTTTATTTTTTGACAGGCAGAGTGGATAGTGAGAGAGAGAGACAGAGAGGAAGGTCTTCCTTTTTGCCGTTGGTTCACCCTCCAATGGCTGCCGCGGCTGGTGCACCGCGCTGATCCGAAGCCAGGAGCCAGGTGTTTCTCCTGGTCTCCCTTGCAGGTGCAGGGCCCAAGCACTTGGGCCATCCTCCACTGCCTTCCCGGGCCATAGCAGAGAGCTGGCCTGGAAGAGGGGCAACCAGGATAGAATCTGGTGCCCCAACCGGGACTAGAACCCGATGTGCTGGCGCTGCAAGGTGGAGGATTAGCCTGTTAAGCCACAGCGCCGGCCTGCCCTAAGCTTAAGGGATACTTCTATATAATTTAAAAGGAAAATACTCTTTCAAAAATGTGGGAAATCATTTATTTTCAATTATTTGCTCTTAATCTATATTTTGTTTTTTTTTTTTATTTTTGACAGGCAGAGTGGACAGTGAGAGAGAGAGAGAGACAGAGAGAAAGGTCTTCCTTTGCCGTTGGTTCACCCTCTAATGGCCGCCGCGGTAGCGCGCTGCGGCCGGCGCACCGCGCTGTTCCGATGGCAGGAGCCAGGTGCTTCTCCTGGTCTCCCATGGGGTGCAGGGCCCAAGGACTTGGGCCATCCTCCACTGCACTCCCTGGCCACAGCAGAGAGCTGGCCTGGAAGAGGGGCAACCGGGACAGGATCGGTGCCCCGACCGGGACTAGAACCCGGTGTGCCGGCGCCACAAGGCGGAGGATTAGCCTGTTGAGCCACGGCGCCGGCCTCTTAATCTATATTTTGATGAAAACATCTTAAAATCTTATATACTTTGGTTATAACTGCATTTTAGTTTTTAGTGCTTAGAATATTACTGTCCATAGGGCACAAATTATGTAAAAACGATTGTGCTAATGATTTTCTGAAATGTGGGCAAGAGGAATAAGTATTATGGGATGAATACGAACTAATGTATGAGTCCCTGGAGGCCACTGCAAGCTGCAGGCCGAGGGGAGTGGGCAGCTGTTGGGGCCGCACCTGACTCCTGTCGCACGAGGACAGCTCTGGCTGTCACATCAGAACATCGGGCACGAGCAGGAGCGGGCTGGGCGGGAGGGCGGTGCCGGTCCCGGGGGAGGTGTTGTCAGTGACTCAATCCCACGGGGGCAGCATGGAGGCGGTCGGGGGCTCGGCTTCTGGGCTTGTTTGAAGATGGACTGCAGAGACCTCCTGGCTGGCTGGATGGGCCACGTTAGACACGGCCAAGGGTGACTCCAGGGCGTGAAGTCACTGCTCCATCCCCAAGTATTGTCACTATCGGAACTTTACAGAGGGAGGGGGGAGGCTCGGAGGGTTCACAGCTGACGCAGGTGAAGCCGTTTCCCGGACCAGTGATCCGGATGTAACAACCCGCAGGCACGGCTTCTCTGCGGTTAAACTGGTTCATAGCTCCTTAGGCAATGGCTCCTAAGGGTTTCCAAACTCTGTCTCACAAATAAACCGTCACAAAGTCGCCCAAGTCGCCGACTGTCTTTACTCCTCCCAGCTCTCCTCATGGACCTTGAGCTCACCCTGGAAGCTGATGACCCCCAGGTTTCTTCCTGTCACAGACATTCACAGAACAGGCTCTGTGTCGGGGTGTCCAGGAAGTGCCGGTTTATGCTGACTTCATAGCTCTTTTTTGCTAGCTAGATTACCTGTGTCTCTGGTAATCGTGACAGACTAGAAGCAAGCTAAGTGTTCTATGCCAGAAAATTACACCCATATCATCCCAACACTGTGGAGTGCAAGCGAAGACATTCACAGTGCAGGTAAGGAAAAGAGGAAGTTGCAAAATGGTAAGTACAGTGTCACTGCATGTTACAAGGCAGTGAGAGGTCCGTCACAGAGCACAAGCCTGCTTGGTGATAGAGTCACAAGCTACTCCCTTTCCTGTCCGTCTCCTTTTGCCATTCACTTAGGAGACCTACTTCTCTCTTGGTCCTTGGATCGAAACCTGTATCAGACTCCATGACGTCTCTGGCAACAGAGGAGCCTAGGATTACTCCTAGGAAAAGGTGCTTCTATTATTAGCAAAAATGTTCCTCCCCAAACTTGATTTAGAGCTGAGACGTTTCCCCCTTGTCCAAGTCAGAACTTCGAAAGCTTGCAGCCTGGAGATGGCTAGCATTTCACTCTTGTCTCTGCTCCGTATTGCTCTGATGCCTGCTCCCCTACCCACTGGGCTCACTCCGGTTCCCGGCAGCATTGGGGCACAGGAGGGAGAAGAAACAGGGCCAATCAAGTCCTTGCCTGGTTGCCACTAACGATGACTGAGGATCAGAGTTCTCGGGGTGGGGCATGGACTGACTGCCCCTGTGGACGTGACTCGTACGTTGAGTAGTTTGGGGTTGTATTCTGGACCTCATGGGTGTTGCACTGTGCACTTTCCTCCTCCTGCCCTTTTATAATCCACTGAAGAGTGTTGGTATTTTCAGAGCAACCAAGTTGGGTTTAGCCAGCAAGTTCGCTCTCCTGCAGGAATACGTCCCACCTGCCACCAGTCCTCAAAGCCTCTGCCATGTCGCTCCGGGGCTTCTCCAGCAAAACCCTCGATGTTGGCCTGGGACCTGGGCCACAGCAAAATCTCAGTTCAGTTCTCCAAGCCTCTGGTCTGCTTCTCTCGTGCACGTACAGCTTGGAGCTGAGCTGGAGCTCGAGACAGTTTACAGACACAGAAAGCAATCATCCTCACGTTCTGTCTCCTACAGGCTTTCTCCCAACATTCTCCACGCTCTGAGACATCTTATTCTAATTCCACTTTTTAGGGAAAAACATTTGGAATTTAAGCCAATCATCACTTCTAAAGAAGCCGTGGATCAAAGAGAAAATCAAAAGGAAAATCTCAAAATATTATGAACAATCACCAGATTCTCTCTCCCCACTGCCATCATGTCCAAGTCGGGGTCTCCTAAGGAGCCGGACCAGCGGCAGCTCAGCATCTGAGGCCTGAGCATTGTAACAGCCCATGGGAGTCCGGGGGCTGCTCACAGACTACGCGGTGGTGAGAGACCCGAGACCACATGCTCCAGGGTCTCTGGGTTTGCCACCTGCGCCCCGTGGAGGAGGTGGACGCAGCTTGATGGAAGGGTGGTGCAGCCACAGAGGGCTGTCTCAAGGCCAAGCCAGGTGGATGGAAGGGGGGGTACAGCCACAGAAGCTGTCTCAAGGCACAGCAGGTGGACAGAAGGGTGGTGCGGCCACAGAGGGCTATCTCAAGGCCAAGCCAGGTGGATGGAAGGGGGGGTACAGCCACAGAAGCTGTCTCAAGGCACAGCAGGTGGACAGAAGGGTGGTGCGGCCACAGAGGGCTGTCTCAAGGCCAAGCCAGGTGGATGGAAGGGGGGGTACAGCCACAGAAGCTGTCTCAAGGCACAGCAGGTGGACAGAAGGGTGGTGCGGCCACAGAGGGCTGTCTCAAGGCCAAGCCAGGTGGATGGAAGGGGGGGTACAGCCACAGAAGCTGTCTCAAGGGAAGTTCTCAGGGAACAGCAGCCCAGCGTGGTTGGTGGCATTAAAGAGGCTGAGAGCAACCCTCAGAGGTGATCAGTGTGGCCGAGGCCATGGCAGAAGACGGGTTTTGCTCCCGTGGCCTTTGCCGGCCGTGCCTTTGCCATGAGATCATCACTCCTGCGAGCGGCCACAGCTGTGAAGCCAGGGCGGCCCTTCCGACGTGGGAGGCGGCCGGCTCGTCATCCGCCCCGGGAGGCTGAGATGGTTCCGGATGGTTTGGTGGCAGTTGTGGCGCTGGCTGCGGTGGCAAGGACAGCTTGGGTCATGGAGGGCACTTCAGTGGTCCTGGTGGCTTTGGCGGCAGCCGAGGTGGTGGTGGATAGGTGGCCGTGGGGATGGGCACCATGGGTTGGGCAATGACAGAAGCAGTTTGGAGGTGGTAGAAGCTACGATGATGTTGGCAATCACAGCAATCAATCTTCAGATTGTGGACCCTTGAAGGCAGGAAGCTCCGGGCGCTATGGTGGCGGCGACCAGTATCTGCCAAACCATAGGACCAAGGTGGCTATGGTGGTTCCAGCAGCAGCGGTTATGGCAGTGGCTGAGGGCTTTTTTTTTTTTTTATAAAGATTTATTTATTTAAGTGAAAGGTACAGTTACACACACGGAGAGAAGAAGAAACACAGAGAGAGAGAGGTCCTGCATCCGCTGGTTCACTCCCCAAAATGGCTGCAACAGCCAGGGCTGGGCCAGGCTGAACCAGGAGCCAGGAGCTTCTTCTGGGTCTCCCACACGGGGGCAGGTGCCCAAGGACTTGGGCCATCTTCTACTGCTTTCCCAGGTGCATTAGCAGGGAGCTGGATGGGAAACGGAGCAGCCGGGACTCTAACTGGTGCCCAGATGGGATGCCGGCGCTGCAGGCAGGGGCTGAACCCCCTGTGCCACGGTGCCGGCCCTGGCAGAAGGTTTTAATAACTGCCAGGGAAAAAAGCTTAGCAGGAGAGGCGAGCCCGAGAAGCGACAGGGAACCACAGTTAGAGCAGCTTTGTTATCTCAGCAAGTGCAGGGGTGGCAGGGCCCAGCAGCTGGGAAGAAGACACGCCTTAGACAACACCATGTGTGCAGGCCAGAAGCCCCCAGGGCTGTGTCTGGGACCAAGTGCATTCCGGGTTATTTTAGTCTCTGTTCTGTGGGACGTGGGAAGCGTTCCAACAAAGGGTTTAATGTAGTTTTTTTCTCTTTCTTTCTTTCTTTCTTTTTTTTGTGCCCAGGCTGTTGATTGTTAAATGTAATAATCTAATCATCATGCTGAATGTCATGTGTCTTTTTTAAAATTTATTTGACAGGTAGAGTTATAGACAGTGAGAGAGAGAGAGAGAGAGAGAGAGAGAGAAAGGTCCTCCTTCTGTTGCTTCACTCCCCAAATGGCCGCCAAAGCCAGCACTGTGCCGATCCAAAGCCAGGAGCCAGGTGCTTCTGGTCTCCCATGCAGGTGCAGGGTCCAAGCACTTGGGCCATCCTCCACTGCCCTCCCAGGCCACAGCAGAGAGCTGGACTGGAAGAGGAGCAACCGGGACTAGAACCCAGTGCCCATATGGGATGCTGGTGCTGCAAGGTGGAGGATTAACCCAGTGAGCCATGGCGCTGTCCTGTCATGTGACTTTTTAAAGAATGTGCCGTGAAAAGTTAGTCTACTCTGAAGCCATCTTGGTAAAGCTCCCCAAAGGCGTAGTCGGGGTTCGTCAGTGATGCCAGGTTCCACTGGAATTCATTTTTAAACTGCTTGGGGGGAGAAGCCATGTGCTCAGACACTGACAGCTACTACTGCGCCTTTCCGAAGGTCACCATTAAAAGAGCCACCCAAATGAACTCACAGGAATATTTGCCATAAAATGACTGTTGGCACATGCTTTGCAATATATCTAAATTGATTAATGGTACCAGATAAAATCACAGATGGGAATGAAGCTGTGTGATCCATGGTTATGTCTAATCAATTAGTAATTTCTCTTGAAAAATACTGTGATGTAAATGAAAATACAACATGTCAAAATCCAGGAGACACAACTAATGCAGCATTTAAGGGTAAGTTTGTAGTATTAAATGTTTCTATAGGGGCTGTGTTTTGGCATAGCTGGTTAAGCTGTTGCCTGCAACACCAGCATCCCATATGAGCACTGGGTTGTGTCCCGGCTGCTCCTCTTCCAATCCAGCTCCCTGCTAATGAGCCTGGGAAAGTGGTGGAAGATGGCCCAAGTGTGTGGGCCCCTACCTCCCACATGGGAGACCCAGATGAAGCTTCTGGCTCCTGGATTCTGTCAGGCCCAGCCCTGGCCACTGCAGCCGTCTGGGGAGTGAACCAGCAGATGGAAGACCTCTCTCTGTGTCTATGTTACTCTGAATTTCAAACGAATAAACCTTTTTAAAAGTTTATGTAAAAGAGGGAACAGTTCTCAAGCCCGTGATTTAAGCTTTCACCTTACGATATTAGATTAAGAAGAATAAATTAGACCTAAAGAAAGAAGAATGGAAATAATAAGGAGAAAAAATTAATGATGTTGAAAACATAAAACAATATGGAGAATAAATTAAAATCAGGCTTTGGAAGGATAAGCCACAGTAGTGAATATCTGGGTAGACTACCCCAAAGGGAGCCAGAGAGAGAGAAAACACAAAAATTTCCCCATAACAGAAATGAAGAAGGGGGCATCACTACAGACCATACAGATATTAACAATAATAAAGGAATAATATGGGAAATGTTATGCTATACATTCAACAACGTAAATGAAATGGGCCACTTTTTGGAAAAATACAAAGTACTAAAGTTTATGTAAGAACTAGGCAAACCTGAATGGCCCTATGTAAATGAAAGAAATTGAATATACAGTTAACAACCTTCCAACAAATAGAACTTCAGGCTCAAATAGTTCACAGGGAATTTTCACCAAGCACTAATGGAAGCGATAGAATTCTGCACAAATTCAAGAAAACTGAAGAGGAGGTGACACTTACTGATGCATCCTATGAGGCCAGAGCTACTTTAATATAAAAAAGTCAAGTTCACAATCTCCTGTGCATATACGTGCAAAAATGCTCAACAAAAGTCTTAGCAAATTGAAATAACACATTAAAATGACAAGAATAATATATGACAGCTTAATAGGGTTTGTGTTGGGAATGCAAGACTGGTTTTACACTCCAAAATATAGCAGTGTAATTCACCATACCTACACACTAGATCATGAAAGCTGTTTGCTATTCACTGGATGCAGGGAAACATTTGACAAAAGTCAATATGCACTCAAGATAAACAAAGGAACTAGGAACAGAGATGGACATCCTGAACCTGAGAAAGGGACTCTTTTCCCAGGAGCTTACAGCTAACATCCTGCTCCATGGTGAAAGACCGATTACGTCCTCCTGCAGGCCAGGAGCAACGCCAGATGTCTCCTTGAACCATTGCCGTCTGACGTGACACTGGCGGTCTTAGCCAGAGTGACAGGCAAGAGGAGACAACATGCTTACAGACGGAAAAGGAAGAAATCAATCTGTGGTAATTCACTGATGGATGCTTGTTAAAAATCCCAAGATATCAACAACTACAAAAATTCTCCTAACACCAATAAGTGAGTTGAGCAAGGGTGAGGGTGCACACTGACATACAAATAGAATCATCATTTTATATTCTAGCAACAAATCAAAAAATGTTTAAAATACCACCTACAGTCACACCCTAAAAAAGAAATATTTAGGCCCAACATGAGCCCAACAAAATATATCCAGAATTTACACACTGGAAAATAAAAACACTGATTTAAAAGTCAACTGAGATCTGAGTAATTCAAAAACGTACATTGTACCTATAGATTGGGAGACTGTGCTGTTAAAATAGGAAATCTTTACAAACTCATCTTGAGAGTCAATGCAATGCCAATCAAAACCCCATAAGAAATTGTTTTTGTAGAAACTAAAAGCAGATTCTAAAACTTCTATGGAAAAAAAGGAACTTGAAAAGCCAAATAAATTTTGCAAAAGATGAAAAAAGCTGGACAATTTACATTACTTGACTTCAAGACTCATTACAAAGCTAACCAAACAAACAAAAAAAGACAGTGTGGTATTGGCACAAAGGTAGACCAGTAGGCCACTGGAACCGAACAGAGTCCAAAACAGACCACACTTACACGAGCAATTGGTTTTCAACATCGGCACAACGGCGATTAAGTCAAGAAGGGCCAGTGTTTCCAACACACGGTCCTGGGCCATCACTGCCCAAACAAAGAAAAATAAGCCACTATTTATACCTCATACCTTACAAAATGTTAACTCAAAGTGGATTAAAGACCTAAAAGTAAGAGCCAGAACTCACATCCGTCAAAGAAAAAAACTGACCAATTGGACTTCAGGAAAATTAAAAACTTTGTATAGAAGACGGTGAAGAGGACTGGAAGCCACACATTGAGAGAAAATGCACACTCATCCCAGGTCTGACGGAGAGCTTGCTTCCATTCTGCGTTAAACACTTGTTCTACTCAATAGGAAGAGAACAACTTGGGTGGTTGCTGTGGCGCAGCGGGTAAGCCCTTGCTCGAGGTGCCCGCCCATCCCTGTCACTGTTTGGAGAGCGAATGTGCACCCTGGGAGGTGGCAGGTTAGCGCTGAAGTTCCTGGGCCCCCGCCACCCGCGTGGGAGACACAGGCAGAGTTCCAGACTCCTGGACTCGGCCCGGCCCAGCCCTGGCTGCTGTGAGCACTGGGGAGTGAACCAGCGGATGGACGCTTGCACTCTCTCTCTCTCCCTCTCTCTTGCTCACTTGCTCCTGATCTCTCTGCCCCCACCCCCATACCCACCTTTCAAATAAATGAAAACAGATAAAAGGTCTTTGAAGACAAAACAACTCAATTCAAGGAAATGGGCACAAGATTTTAAAAGGCTTCAGCAAAGATGGTATCTCGGTGGTGAACAAGCAGGTGAAGAGACAGATACTCAACCTGATAGCTGCTAGGGAAACACACATGACCAACTGCTGGGCTAAAGGCCAGACCCCAGTGTGGCCGTTTTTTTTTTTTTTTTTTTTAACAAAGCTCACCATAAACACTTTTGGGGCCAGTGCAGTGGCACAGCAGGTTAACGCCCTGGCCTGAAGTGCCGGCGTCCCATATAGGTGCCGGTTCAAGACCTAGAAGCTCCATTTCTGATCCAGCTCTCTGCTATGGCCTGGGATAGCAGTAGAGGATGACCCAAGTGCTTGCGCCCCTGCACCCACGTGGGAGACCCGGAAGAAGCTCCTAGCTCCTGGCTTCGGATGGGCACAGTTCTGGCCATTGTGGCCAATTGGGGAGTGAACCAGGGGATGGAAGACCTCTCTCTCCTCTCTCTCTCTCTCTGTCTCTCTGCCTCTCCTCTCTCTGTGTAACTCTAACTTTCAACTAAATAAATAAATCTTAAAAAAAAAAATAAAAATATGGGCTGGCTCCATGGCTCACTGGGTTAATCCTCCGCCTGCGGCACGAGCATCCCATATGGGCGCGGGGTTCTAGTCCCGGTTGCTCCTCTTCCAGTCCAGCTCTCTGCTGTGGCCCGGGAAGGCAGTGGAGGATAGTCCAAGTGCTTGGGCGCCTGCACCCACATGGGAGACCAGGAGAAGCACCTGGCTCCTGGCTTTGGATCGGTGCAGCTCCGGCCGTAGCAGCCATCTGGGGAGTGAACCAACAGAGGGAAGACCTTTCTCTCTGTCTCTCTCTCTCACTGTCTGTAACTCTACCTGTAAAATAAATAAATAAAATCTAAAAAAAATAAAAATAAATCTTAAAAAATATACACTTTTATCATATGCAATACCACTACCAAGAGCCAAGAGAAATACAACCTTGCAATCCCGTACTTGTATGCTTACAGTGGCTTTATTCATAAGTACCCCAAACTCTGAACCATACCCAATGTCCTTGACCTGGAAAATGCATAATGTGACTGCGGTGGGTTCACACCGTGGGCCGCTGCCCAGGAGGAGAAAGGAAGGAAGGCCGATGGGGCAGCAGCACGTGGGAAATCCACACAGCAAGGGCGGCACACTCAGGAGGGCGTCGGATTCCCTTCTGGTGATACTCTGGAAAAAGTGGAATTACAGAGCCAGGAAACAGGTCGCGGGTTGATGGGCTGGGGGTGAGAGACGAGAGATTTTGGGGGAGGTGAAGGGTTGCTCTCTTTTAATCTTAGTCAGGGGGAGGGCTGGCGCTGTGGTGTAGCAGGTAAAGCCAGCACCTGGGCACCAGCATCCTATATGGGTATCGGTTCTAGTCCCGGCTGCTCCTCTTCCAATCCAGCTCTCTGCTGTGGCCTGGGAAAGCAGTGGAAGATGACCCAAGTGCTTGGGCCCCTGAATCCACGTGGGAGACCTGGAAGAAGCTCCTGGCTCCTGGCTTCAGATCAGCCCAGCTCTGGCCATTGCAGCCATCTGGGGAGTGAACCAGCGGATGGAGGACCTCTCTCTCTCTCTATCTCTACCTCTTTCTGTAACTCTGTCTTTCAAATAAATAAAATAAATCTTAAAAAAAATAATCTTAGTGGTGATTACCTGGCTTACGCCTCTGTCAAACAACAACGTACAGCAGTGTACACTAAAAATAAGTGACTTCTACCATGCATAAATTTCTAAAAAGTAACCTAAAGGGATCAAGTCTGAAACTGGCACTTAGACGAGGCCCTGGTACTTAGTAAGCAGTATGAAAGCCGGTTCTTACCGATGTCTGGATGCACATATTAATACTATTTGCCTCTTGCGTATTTGAACTATCAGCCAGGACACAAACTATTTTCCAACTCAGTAATTACCAATTAGCGCAGAATTGTCCAGAGCCCAGATGAAGTCCTGACCTGATACCAAGAAATGCGCACGCGCTGGTCCCGGGTTGGGGACCCCTCTGACCACCAATTATTGTTGTTCATGAACCAAAGCAGCCCCGTGGCCAGACGGCGTTTTCCAAGTCAGGATCAAAAACAGAAGGGAGCCGTGGTCCACAAATAAACATCTGTGCAGCAAGACAGCCCAGGAATGTCCCCGATGGAATTCAGAGTCTCGAAGCCGCTGCAGAACAATTGAGATGACAGACGGAGACACAAATCAACAAGAAAAACACCAACATTCAGGCCTGATTTCCCCAATCTTGTAAAAAAGTCCAGCTTTCAAGGACCCCTGTGGTATAGACGGCAGGCCGGAGGCAGGCCTGGCTGCTCAACACCATCAGTGTCTGTGCGTTAAGGAGAGACAAGTGCTAAACACGGGAGGAAGCCTGCCTCTCCAGTGGTCACACGTGCATCCCTTCTCACAGCAGTGCCCTAATCCTGAACTTGGAGCCCAAGAACCCTGTGCCAGACTGGGGCGGTGATACTGCTGTCACCTCTTTCCGGGGAGCAACCCTCCCCCCCCATGCCTTCATTCCCAAATGAATCAAACTTTTATTTTTAAAAAAATATGTCTTTATTTATTTGCTTGAAAGGTAGAGTTATATACAGAGAGGGGGAAAGGCAGGAACAGGGAGAGCTTCCATCCGCTGGTTCACTCCCTAGATGGCTGCAATGGCCAGGGCTGGGCCAGGCGGAAGTTAGGAGCCAGGGGTTTCATCCAAGTCTCCCTCATGCATGGCAGGGGCCTAGGCCCTTGGACCATCCTCCGCTGCTTCCCCAGGCACATTAGCAGGGAGCTGGATTGAAAGTGGAGCAGCCAGGACTTGAACTGGCGTCCTATGGGAAGCCGGCGCGGCAGGGGGCAGCTTAACCTGCTGTGCCACCACGCCAGCCCCTCTAACTTTTATTACAGTGGGACCAGCTCTCATAGGAAGCCTCCATCCGTCTTTGGATGAATTTGAAGTCCAGGGGTGGAGGGGCACGCGGGCTATGTCAGTCCAGGGGCAAGCAGGTGGCTCGGTGGCTTCCTGAGGAGGGACGAGGAACCAACGCAGGCGCCTCTGAGTTCAGGTCACTGGGGGAGGCGCCGAGAGCAGCTGGACAGTTCAGCCCCTCCCTGGGGACAAGCGGCTTGGGTGTCTTACTCATAAATTAAGCATTTTGAGGACAACAAAAACATGCTAAAGAGGGCTGGGTACATGGTAGGGGCTCGACAAACACTGGTTGAATTAAACTGAACTAAATGAGAAGTTCGGCTATGTTGTGGTACAGTGGATTAAGCCACCTCCTGCAACACAGTCTTCCTATATCAGAGTGCCGGTTCGAGTCCCGGCTGCTCCACTTCTGATCCAGCTCCCTGCTAACACACCCGTGAAAGCAGCAGAAAATGACCAAATGCTTGGGCCCCTGCACCCACGTGGGAGACCTGGGTAGAGTCTCAGGCTCCTGGCTTCAGCCTGGCCCAGCCTTGGCCGTTGCAGCTCTTTGGGCTGTGGGAGGTCAACCAGCAGATCTCTCTCTCTCTCTCTAATTACCTTTCAAATAAATAAATAAATCCTAAAAATAAGTGAGAGGGGCCGGCACTGTGGCATAGTGGTGAAGCTACCACCTGCAGCGCCGGCATCCCATGTGGGCATCGGTTCGAGTCCCGGCTGCTCCACTTCCCATGGAGCAGTGCCGATGCTCCACTTCAGATGGAAGTAATTAGGGCGGAGGTAATTAGGATAGAGGGGAAGCCCCTTTTGGGGCTTAAGTTGACAAATTTTGACTTCCTTTGAAGAAAAGTTCTCATTTATTTATTTTTGTTAAAAATGTATTTATTTGAAAGTCAGAGTTACAGAGAGGCAGAGAGAAAGGTCTTCTTCCATCTTCTGGTTCACTTCCCAAATGACCACAACAGCTGGGGCTGTGCTGATCCGAAGCGAGGAGCTTCTTCCGGGTCTCCCACGTGGGTGCAGGGCCCAAGGACTTGGTTCATCTTCCACTGCTCTCCCAGGTCACAGCAGAGAGCTGGATCAGAAGTGGAGCAGCCAGGACTTGAACCTGCACCCTATAGGATGCCGGCACTGGAGGTGGTGGCTTTACCGGCTACACCACAGCACTGGCCCCGAAGATACGTTTGGGGAGGTGGGCTGGGAGGCCTGTGGACGTCTAAGTGGATTTATATTGCAGCCACCCCTCAGGTGGGACGGATCAAGAGTACTTTTCCCCCCACCCCCCACTGTGTGTGTGTGTCTCCCTCTCTCTCTGCCTTTCAAATTAAAAATAAATAAATCTAAACAGAAACAGAGGCCCTCCTTCGAGGTATCCACCTTATATCCACGTAATGGACCACGGGCTAATCCCTCGGAGTTCCAAGATCAGGAAATGAGTGCTTTGTTTCCACTGCTTTTAAGGCTCAAGTCTGAGATCCTACACGGAAATGAAGCTGCCGGTGTGTGTGTTGGGATCCTGGGAGGGGGCCACGTCATGGATGGCCTTGGGGGCTGGGTGTGGGAGTTGGGATTTGGTTCCAAGGAAGCTGGGCTCAGAGCTCCCCACAAAGCCTGTTCCCAGGTCCCTGCCCGCACACTGCCCTCCCCCACCGTAGTGCTCAGGGCCAGTCCTGAGTCTTGCACGTGGGGCTAACCCACTGGATGCTTTGCTATGAGTTACATGTGGCACAGTTGGGCTGACAGCTGCCCCGAGAGCATCTGTGTGTTTGGTGATCTTATTTCTGCTCAAAACCAAGCGCTTTCTTTGGGCGCGTCTCAGGCAATAAAAGGAGCGCGTGGTTTTTCTTTGAGAGCAGGGGATGTGCAGGCCATAGCTTCATTGCGTAGGCGTGAGGGGCTCTCACACCTGTTCTAACAGTTTAAGCAGGAAAGGCTAGAAAGACCAGAGCAACACGGAAGGGCTTGAGGAAACAGGAACCTTTCACTGTATCAGTCACCTGGCCGGATGACTCATTTTCTTATCACAGTGTTTCTCAGTCGTCTGCCTTTTTCTCCCAGGATGTCACCCATCACTCCTCACCGGGCAGGTCCAGGCAGCCCACCGTCACCAGGAGCCGCTGACTAGACCGGGGTGGAGACCCTGAGCCTCATCCCAGCTCGCTGGGTCTGGATTTTGGAGTCTGGGATGCTGCACCCAAGCAGCCCGGTGTATAGCCGAGGTGCAGGTGGCCACATGTGCCCCGAGAAAGCCAAACCCCAGGGAGAAGCAAGGAGCGAGGGGCAAAGGATAGGGGAGGGGAGCTGGATGTAAAAGGGGCAAGAGCAGCCCCCAGCAGCCGCCCCAGCGGGGTTTCCAGTCCTGGGACCATAACTCCAGCTTTGCAGGTGCACTTTTACCCACCCACCCACCTTTCGAGGTGGCAGGTGCACTCTGACGCCAGGTGGTTTCCTGGGGCCAGAGGCAATGAGAACTGGGAAGATATTTCACTCTCCAAACCCACTTCCTAGCTCTGCCAGCCACGCAGGTGCACCCTACAGAGTCAGTGTGGGGCCGGCCATGTGGTAGACCCAACAGAAACTTGGGCTCCATCTGGAATTGTTCTGTGATTACCCTGAGCGAATCTTTGCTCTTTTCTATACTGACCCTGGCAGACCCACCCTGCCCTGACTCCTCCCTCCTCACCTCCTTACGGCCCCACCCTCCCACACGGACCCCGACAAGGGCCTTGAGTAGGTCAAGGCTAAAGCTCATCTGGTGAGCACTGGAAATTATGTTTTACCAAAGGGTTTACTAATTCAGCCCCCCCTAGGATGCACAATACTTCCCGAGGCCACAAACAAGGAGCTGAGCAGGACGCTCGGGGACCAGGAGCGAACCCCTAAAGGCAGGCCATGGCATCGGCCCCCAGGAGCTGACGTCAGACGTAAGCACACACGAAGGAGCAGGACGTGGCACAGCTGTCTGTGAAGTGGCGTGTGCCATGTTTGAACTTAGGACCTTACTTAAACCTGGAAAACCTCAGCATGGCCACACACCGTGTTTCTTCAAAGCTGAGATGCTGTGGGCCTTGCACACGGTCCTGTCCCGCGTTGTCTGCTTGCTTTGCGTCGGAGGAAACCACTTTGAGCTCTCAGGCAGGGCCTCGAGCTGCAAGTCCGGGTATTTCTGGTTGTTTCTTCGGGGACGCGCACCTGCTGTTTCCAGGGACTCTTATTCCGCGGTGACTTTTCGACAGTCCTTTGCTCTGTTGACCTAAGTGCTCTTTTCCCACAACTCCCGCTGTGTCCGCTTCTGCCCTCCGGAGCCGGCATGGGCTCCTCTCTGTGGGCCAGCACTGCCCTGGAGGCTGTCCCCCCCGGCCTGGTTGCAGCCCTCTTTAACTTGAATCCCCGTTCTCATCCCCCGCAACGGCCCTCCTGCCATGTGGCTTCTGGGTCTTCCATTCTAGAAAGGCGGGGCCGCCACCCCAGACTCATCTGAACCATCAAGTCAGCTAATCTGAGCGGAATGTTGAGAACACGCCCAGGACGGCTCACGTGCGCTGCCAACTGGGCTGGGTGAGGGTCACTGTGGGGTGTGCACAGAGGAGGCGGCATGCAGATTCGTGGGCCCCCCTCCGTGTGGGAAGACCCCAACCACTCTCCATGTGGGAACACCCCCCCGTGTGGGAAGACCCCAACCACTCTCCGTGTGGGAACACCCCCTCCCCGTGTGGGAAGACCCCAACCACTCTCTGTGTGGGAACACCCCCCCCCCGTGTGGGAAGACCCCAACCACTCTCCATGTGGGAACACCCCCTCCCCGTGTGGGAAGACCCCAACCACTCTCTGTGTGGGAACACCCCCCCCCATGTGGGAAGACCCCAACCACTGTGTGGGAACACCCCCCCCCCCATGTGGGAAGACCCCAACCACTCTCTGTGTGGGAACACCCCCTCCCCGTGTGGGAAGACCCCAACCACTCTCTGTGTGGGAACACCCCTTCCCCGTGTGGGAAGACCCCAACCACTCTCTGTGTGGGAACACCCCCTCCCCGTGTGGGAAGACCCCAACCACTCTCTGTGTGGGAAGACCCCCCTCCCCACTCTCCATGTGGGAACACCCCCCCATGTGGGAAGACCCCAACCACTCTCTGTGTGGGAACACCCCCCCCACTCTGTGTGGGAAAACCCCATCCACTCTCCGTGTGGGAACACCCCCCGACTCTCCGTGTGGGAAGACCCCACTCACTGTGTGGGAACACCCCCTCCCCACTCTCTGTGTGGGAACGCCCCCCCACTCTCCGTGTGGGAAGACCCCCCTCCCTGTGTGGGAAGACCCCACCCCCACTTGATGGGGCCCTGGCAGCACAGTGTCTGTCCCCTGGGCTGGGGACTTCATCCCCCATCCCCCAGGCTCTCCAAGCCTTCGGTCTCAGGGACTGAGCTCTGGGCCTCTGTCCTCCCACTGAAAGTCACACCCGTGGTGTCTCTGGTTCTGACGTGGCACGGACTGAGCCACGTTACCAGTATCCAGGTCTCCGGCCTTGAGAGGGCCTGTCGTGGACTTCTTACCTCAGAAACCTTGTGCACCAGTTCCCCTAATCAATGTCGTCTCATTGTCTACCATCAATCAATCATCGCCCGTGTCACACTGAGAAGCGCACTTGACAGCGGTCAGCCGGGAAACCAAGCAGCGCCTTCCCTGGTCATTCCTCCTTCATGTCCGGGAGCCCGGGAGCCACTTCACGATCCCACACCAGCTGGCGCACTGGGCTGTGGCCGACGCGCGGCTTCTCTCCCTGAGGAGTTCCGGCTCTTTCCCTGCTGGTCACTGTGGAGAGGGCGCCGTGGAAGCTGAGGAGGACGCCCGGCAGCGCAGCCCCACGGCCCACCCTCGGTAAGGACCTCGTTTCGCGAGGTCCTCACCCTGGCACGGGGCTGGTGCTGGGCACTCAGCCGTGCAGCCCCTGGGCCCACAGCAGGCCTTGCCTCCAGCTCGCCGTGATGCTGACATCTCGATGCCAGGACAAACGCCTCACCCTGCAGAGCTGCCCAGGCCACGCAGGAGCTGAGTTCACGGAGAGACAGAGATCTAGAGCCGATGGGGAGAGAGCGCTGTTGACCAACGGGGAGAGAGTGCCCACTGACCACTGGGGACAGAGTACCCACTGACCACCGGAGAGACAGTGCCCACTGACCATCGGGGAGAGAGTGCCAGCTGACCAACGGGGACAGAGTGCCCACTGACTAATGGGGAGAGAGTGTCTGCTGACCATCAGGGAGAGAGTGCCCACTGACCAGTGGGGAGAGAGTGCCTGCTGACCAGCGAGGAGAGAGCACTTGGTGACCAATGGGGAGAGAGTGCTTGCTGACCAATGGGGACAGAGTACCCACTGACCACCGGAGAGACAGTGCCCACTGACCATCGGGGAGAGAGTGCCAGCTGACCATCGGGGAGAGAGTGCTCATTGACCAGCATGGAGTGAGCACCCAGTGACCAATGGAGAGAGAGTGCTTGCTGACCAATGGGGAGAGAAGTGCCCGCTGACCAGCAAAGAGAGAGTGCCTGCTGACCATTGGGGAGAGAGTGCCCACTGACCACTGGGGAGAGACTGCCAGCTGACCATCGGGGAGAGAGTGTCTGCTGACCAATGGGGACAGAGTACCCGCTGACCACCAAAGAGACAGTGCCCACTGACCATCGGGGAGAGAGTGCCCGCTGACCAACGGGGACAGAGTATCCACTGACCAGCAAGGAGAGAGTGCCCGCTGACCAGCGAGGAGAGAGCACCCAGTGACCAATGGAGAGAGAGTGCTTGCTGACCAACGGGGAGAGAAGTGCCCGCTGACCAGCAAAGAGAGAGCACCCGCTGACCAGCGAGGAGAGAGCACCCGGTGACCAATGGGGAGAGAAGTGCCCACTGACCAGCAAAGAGAGAGCACCCGCTGACCAATGGGGAGAGAGTGCCACTGATCAATGAGGAGTGCCCACTGACCAATTAGGAGAGTGTGCCCGCAGACCAACGGGGAGAGAGCACCCACTGACCAATGGGGAGAGAGCGCCTGCTGACAAGTGAGGAGAGAGTGCCCGCTGACCAATGGGGAGAGAGCGCCTGCTGACCAACGAGCAGAGAGTGCCCGCTGACCAACAGGGAGAGAGCTCCTGCTAACCAATGAGGAGATAGAGCCACTGACCAATGGGGAGAGAGCGCCCACTGACCAATGAGGAGAGTAGGTCTGCTGACCAATGGGGAGAGAGCGCCCACTAACCAATGAGGACAGAGCACCTGCTGACCAATGGGGAAAGAGAGCACCCACTGACCAATTGGGAGAGAGTGCCCGCTGACCAATGAAGACAGAGCACCCGCTGACCAATGGGGACAGAGCACCTGCTGACATATGGGGAGAGAGATCACCCACTGACCAACGAGGAGAGAGTGCCTGCTGACCAACGGGGAGAAAGTTCCCACTGACCAGTTGAGAGAGAGTGCCCACTGACCAATTGGAGATAGAGCCTGCTGATCAATGGGGAGAGAGCACCCGCTGACCAATGGGGAGAGAATGCCCGCTGACCAACGGGGAGAGAGTGCCTGCTGACCAGTGAGGAGAGTGCCTGATGACCAATGAGGAGTGCCGATGACCAAGGGGGAGAGAGCACCCGCTGACCAGTGAGGAGAGAGTGTCTGCTGACCCATGAGGAGATAGAGCCTGCTGATCAATGGGGAGAGAGCACCTGCTGACCAATGAGGAGAGAATGCCCGTTGACCAATGGGGAAAGAGTGCTTGCTGACCAATTGGGAGAGAGTGCCTGCTGACCAATGGAGTGAGAGCGCACAATGATTAGTGGGGAGAGAGTGCCCGCTGACCAATGAGGAGAGAGCATCTGCTGACCAATGGGGAGAGAGCGCCCACTGACCAACGGGGAAACAGTTCCCACTGACCAATGGGCAGAGAGCACCTGCTGACCAACGAGGAGAGAGTGCCTGCTGACCTATGAGGAGAGTGCCTGCTGACCAATGAGGAGATAGAGATCTTGATCAATGGGGAGAGAGCGCCCTCTGTCTAATGGTTACAGAGCGCCTGCTGAGCAATGGGGAGAGAGTGCTTGCTGACCAATGAGGAGAGATTCGCCCATTGACCAATGGGGATAGAGTGCCCGCTGACCATCAGGGAGAGTGTTCCCATTGACCAATGGGGATAGAGTGCCTGCTGACCAATGAGGAGAGATTTGCCCACTGACCAATGGTGACAGAGCACCCACTGACCAATGGGGAGAGAGTGCCTGCTGACCAATGGGGAGAGAGCACCACTGACCAATGGGGAGAAAGCACCCTCTGACCAATGGGGATAGAGCACCCGCTGACCAATGAGGAGAGTGTGCCCGCTGACCAATGGGGAGAGAATGCCCATTGACCAATGGGGAGAGAGTGCTCATTGACCAATTGTGAGAGATGCCCACTGACCAATTGGGAGAGAGTTCCCGTTGACCAATGGGGAGAGAGTGCCCGCTGACCAATGAGGAGAGAGTGCCTGCTGTTCAATGGATTGAGAGTGCCCACTGACCAATTGGAAGAGAGCGCCCACTGACCAAGGGGGAGAGAGTGCCCATTGACCACTGGAGAGATAGCGCCTGCTGACCAATGGTGACACAGTGCCTGCTGACCAATAGGGAGAGAGTGCCCGCTGACCAATGGGGAGAGAGTGCCCCTCACCAGTGGGGAGAGAGTGCCTGCTGACCTATGAGGAGTGCCCGCTGACCAATGGGGAGAGAGCATCCCCTGACCAATTGGGAGAGAGCGCCTGCTGACCAATGGGGAGAGAGCACCTGCTGACCAATGGGGAGAAAGCATCTGCTGACCATGGGGAAAGAGTGCCCACAGACCCTCTCAGCTGCCTCCCAGAGCTAATGGTGCCGAGAGAGGTAGAAGGAAGGGGAAGGCGATGTTTGAAAGGGAGAGTTGGGAATCACTTGGGGTCTAAAATCTTCATTTTTCTGGAAACTTGCTGGACTGGCCACCCCGGAGGCATCCACATGGGAGGAGAGGCTCCTGAGGCGGGTAGCCTCAGCCCTGCGCTGGGCCTGCAGGTGCGGGTCCTCGCCAGAGGCAGCTCTGTCCCCCTTGCTGCCAGGGCACAGCTGCTGCGGAGGTGTCATGCACCCTCCTGTGGCTACACTGGGCATCTCTCTATGGCTACACTGGGCATCTCCCTGTGGCTACACTGGGCATCTCCCTGTGGCTACGCTGGGCATCTCCCTGTGGCTACGCTGGGCGCAGTGCGTGTCCCCTGGCCACTTCTCTAAGATGTTAGCCACAGCACCTTTGCCCAGAGAGTCCATACACCTCTCTTATGAACATAGTACAAACATGGCCATTTTAATCGCTGGTCTTGCGGACGAGTGTGTACATGGATATGCATATATACATACATATCAAATTGGAGAACTGACACATTGGATACGTTTACTGTAGCAGTGGGGAAGGTCAGACAATGCACCTCAAGGAGGATACAGGTCTTTGTGGGTGTTTTTGGTAACCTGGTTCTGCTGCGTAGACGAGATCTGAAGCTTGGGTTGGGCTGGCTGGGAGGTGTCCAGAATAAAGGAGACAGAGCGCACGGCGTTCCGTGGGCAAGCGCAGTGTGTGCGATGCCCTGGTGGTGTCAGAGCGTCCACACTCCGTGCCCCAGACGTCTGCACGTCACAGAGTCAGCTGCCAGCTTTGTGGTGACTCTGGGTGTGCTGCCCACACAGACGCTGTGACAAGCAAGGCGAACAGTGAGGTTGGATCCTGTTGGCAATCGAGGTCAAGAGTGGACTGTGTTCCAGACCGAAGATGCTGAAATGCCCAGTGTCCACCGCGCGGCCTCCCTGGCACCCGGCGGCAGTGGTCCTGGGATTGTCCTCCTCCTGCTCACAGCCCCAGTGAGTCAGTCTGCACGGCGGCCCATGGTTACCACTTTCCGGGGATGGAGACCCCACACTCGTACCAGCCCACATAGTAGTAGGGGGTTCCAAATCCAATCTGGCCAAAGCTGACGGGCTCCTGGCGGTACTGGCGATAGTAGCCTGGGAGGCAGTGCGAGAGGGGAAGAAGCCGTCAGACACAGGAACCAGCAATCAGAACACTGACCTACAGCCCCCTTCAGGCAGAGCTGACCTCACACCGCGTGTGACTCTGCACACATGGCCATGCCTCACACCGCGTGTGGCTCCGTACAGACGCACAGCCATGCCTCACGCCACTTGACTTCCACACACACAGCCATGTGTGCACAGGGTCACGGCTGCCTGCAGGGTTTGTCTCAGTCCCCGGAGGTGTGTGGCTGCGGCAGGAAGGAGCAAGCCTACCCCTCCTTCCTTCCCGCTCTCCACAGAAGAAGGCTGTGTGGAGCTGAGGGCTGCGAGCACGCACGACGGGGCAGGCCCGGAGCTGAGCAAGCACCCAGTCCTCAGCGCTCAGTGAGCATCCGGTCCTTAGAGCTCAGTAAGCACCCGGTCCTCACAGCACTCAGTAAGCACCCAGTCCTCAGAGCTCAGTAAGCACCTGGTCCTCAGAGCTCAGTAAGCACCCGGTCCTCAGAGCTCAGTAAGCACCCATTCCTCACAGAGCTTAGTAAGCACCTGGTCCTCAGAGCTCAGTAAGCACCCGGTCCTCAGAGCTCAGTAAGCACCCATTCCTCACAGAGCTTAGTAAGCACCTGGTCCTCAGAGCTCAGTAAGCACCCATTCCTCACAGAGCTTAGTAAGCACCTGGTCCTCAGAGCTCAGTAAGCACCCATTCCTCACAGAGCTTAGTAAGCACCTGGTCCTCAGAGCTCAGTAAGCACCCAGTCCTCAGAGCTCAGTAAGCACCCGGTCCTCACAGAGCTCAGTAAGCACCCAGTGCTCACAGAGCTTAGGGTCTCCAAGCTGCCAGAGCTCCACCTAGGATTGAATTCTGAGTCTGTGGTGACTCAGAGCTTTCGAGAAACTCCCTCAACAGAAAGAGCAGGGCAACACTTCTCCTCTCCCTTAAGGGGAAGGGATGCTCCAAGCTCCAGACTCCTCTGGACCCAGCTGCTCCAGCCTGGTAAGAGCTGCCTGCGTTTCCCATGGTGAGCTTAGTTGCCCCCCTGTTTAGAGCCACACCATGACCACCAGCACAGACACACAGAGGAACACAGACCACACCTGGGGCACTGCAGGATTCTGAAAAGTTAATGACTGAGACACAAGTGCTGCGATGGTTGATGTTGTGTCAGTGGGGCCCGGCTGGATATTTGATCTGACACTGCAGATTCTGTGAAGTGCTTGTTAGGGCTAACACTTAAATCAGCAGACTTTGAGTGAAGCGGGTCACCCTCTGTACCATGGTGGGCCTTGTGCAATCAGCTGATATTCCACCAAGCGGAGGGAATTCTGCCACTATTCCCTGGGTCTCTGGCTTGGCAGCAGCCTCCACAATCACATGATCTGACTCCTTAAAATAAATCCCTCGATTGGTGATAGATAGCAGATAAGACAGATGGTAGATTAGATTATAGGTAGACGGACTAGATGGATTGTAGGATGGATGTATAGATAAATAGATATTTAGATAGATGATTGATTGATAGATCCTATTGGTTCCGTTTCTCTGGATGAGGTAACTCTGATTGATAACACTTATTTTAATTCCTTGAAAATAGGTAACGGTTTTCACTAAAGTATTTCTCAAGCTAAGTATCTAGGCGGGTCAGCATATCCCATGTCCCAGAATGTGTGATGCACAGCAGGCTTCACTCAGCTTCTCTATGGTGGGGGGAGTTGATAACACACAGGGGGTTGCACTGGGGGTGAGTACACCCGTCTCCCCCTCTACAGTGCCATAATCAAATAGCGCATACCACTGTCTCCTGAAACCCAATGCGCTGGGTCTGCACGTTTCCCTCTGGCATCTCTGTACTTTTGCTCATGCCATTCTCCACTCCCTGCATGTTCAGCCAAACTTCAAGGCTTAGCATAGAGCCTGCGTCTTCCGGAAGCCTTCGTTAGTATCCTCACATGGCTGCCACCTTTGAAATCATACAGTGACCATCATAATCACCTGACAATAGGACCAGCATATGACACAATTCTTGTCATTATCTGAACTTGAAGGTGTTCACGCTTAGTTACTGTCTCACATCATCATGGTCATTTCGTACTGCCAATTTCACAGCCCATTCCTTACATTAGGGCTGAGTTCTTTTATTTTCCTTTGTATCTCTACCTGCTTTATAGGAGTAGTTTGCTAATTCCTTATTTTTATTTTTAATGGTCCAAAGTGTTCCCAAATCCATCTTCAAGTGGTAAATCAAAGGCAGAGCTACTGTGAATTTTCTCCTCATGTTAACCCTCCTCTCCCCCCAGTGTAACCTGAGCACATCAGGAAGAACCAGCTCGGATTACCTTGAATGGTGGGGAGGGCTTCCACATAGGACTGGGGCCCCGTTCTCCCATCAAGGTGTGAATCCACAAATTGGCAGTGGTCTTCCCCTCTTCCCCAGCTGTCTCCGATGCTGTAGAACGTATCTGCGTGAAGAAACAACAGGTCAGCTTCTAGGCGAAGAATGGCAGCTGGCTGAGGCGTGTCCACAAGCTTGAGGGACTGTTTGAGCCGGGCACGGACTTACTCTGGGTGCGGCACGCTTTTCCAGTACGAAAAACGGTGACAATAGCACCAGCCTCATATGTGTCCTAAGACTTCTGCAAGATCGTATATGCTGAACACTTAATGAACACCCAGGAAGTGACAAGTGTATTACAGGTAGTTTCAACTTATTGATGATAGACCTTTTGTGCTTTAGTTTTTTAAAAAAGAAATTAAGAACATTGTGATAAAGAATAGTATCGAATGATTGTGAAAGGCAAGAAGGTCTCCCTAAACAGAACCTATTTTCATGCGTGACTACATGACGCGTGTCTCTGGTGTCAGACGCTGTCCATGGTGCTGAACCACCTCAGTGCAGTAGGGCCAAGTTGCCTCCCAACCCCGGGATACCAGGGAAGGCTGTGCTTCCCTCTCCTAGGAATTCTGAAGCATGGGGACGGCCACGCACACAGAAACCGCCAGCACAGGGCATGGGCGGGGAGGCTTGCTCTTTGACACACTTTCCTTAAATCTTGTGCAGGTAGGTGAGTCAGAGCCAGCTGAACACAAATGGCATTTTGAAGTGTTAGCAGTCCAGTGTACTCGTGGAAGTGTCTGCTTCAGTCCTGTACTTGAGGAAAATGATGCGTTTTGCATTTGGTCACAAAACACACAGCACTGTTGACCTACGTGTCACCATGTAAATATGTTTCCCTGTAGTTGTGGCAAATGGCAGGAGTGAAAGGGGAACTTTTCCTCAATTCTTCCCACTTGCAGTCATACCTATTATTTATTGAATTAACTACAAAGAAGACAGATGTTTAAATTTCTAGAAGAATGTTGGATTTCATTCCTAAAATGCAGTGTGTTTAAACATATATACATATTGTTGGGTGCCGATGTAAAAACTAGTCACCCCAAAGCAGAGGCTGTGCAACTGGTTTGCAACTGAGCCACAGTGAGCCACAATAGGTCTGGGCCCCACATACATTCTGATGTATCTGCAGCATCAAGTCAGCATCCAATAAAATGAAAAACGCCCACACCTCCCATCACCAGTCATCCCCAACAACCTACCTTTCAGGTTGTCACTGAGGTAGATCTTATACCTCAGAGAATTACAAAGAACAACTCCCACGAACTTTCTATACCAGGTCCGTTTCACATATTGCCGCCCCTGGCAGTCTGTGTAGCTGGGGTCGTGTTTGAAAGCAAATGGTATCCAGATGGGCTCGCCACCTTGACAGCACAAAAGACACGCGCTGAGCCTGTGCCCTCCACAGAGAGCACTCACCACGCCTCTCCCTCCTCCCAGGGCCATTCTGACAGGTTTTTTGCCTCTCCAATGAGCACCTCCTTCCATCCAATCTTTTTTTTTAGTACTGAAGTACAACTGGGGATTCCTGTTCAGCTACATGCACTTCAATAAGAGGTTTTCAGGCTTAGGGAAAGTGCTCTTCAAGGCCATAAGCTGCACTGGAAGATCTGACTTTGGGGTACATCACCCCACCCCAAGCCCCTCAGCAGAGACTCCCCCCCATCCCTCTTGCCATGCATAAGGCCTGTTTTGAACTTCAATATCAGGGCTTTCTAAGTTTGTGTGAAAAACAAAGTAAACCTTCATGGTACACGAAGTATTTTGTCACTTGCCCAGCAATTTAAAGTATTCGTAGGGTTATGTAAATAACTTATTTAATAGATATTGGCTACCCCCTTCTAGTTTGCAGAGATACTGACTACTATGGCTCCATTAACAAATTTCCACTCCTGGGGCAGGTGTTTGGTATAGTGGTTAAGCCACCACCGTCACCCATATCCCATGCCAGAGTGCTTGTGCTCAAGTCCTCACTCCATTCTCCATTCCAGCTTCCTGCTAACACACACCCCAGGGAGCCAGCAGGTGATGGCTCTAGTAGTTAGGGCCCTGCCACCCACCTGGATGGAGTTCCCGGCTCCCAGCTCTGGCCCAGCCTAGTCCTGGCTGTGGCAAGCATCTGGGGAGTGAACTAGTGGATGTGAGATCTCTCCCTATCTCTCTGCCTTCCAAAACAAATAAACAAAAATTTTAAAAATTGCCACCCCCAGCCTCACTCCTGCCTCCAGCTCCCTGCTAATGCAGCCTTGGGAGGCAGCAGCGATGGCTTTAGTGGTTGGGTCCCTGCCATATACATGGGAAACCCGGACTGAGTTCCCAGCTCCCAGCTCTGGCCCAGAACAGCCCTGGCCCTTGCAGGCATTTGGGGGAGGAACCAGGGAATGAGAGCACTTTCTCTCATTATCTCCCAAATAAACAAATGAACAAAAATGTTTAAATTCCCTGGTCCGTCTTTTCCAAAGCTCAGACTGAATGGTGCAAACAAACCAGAGGACTTCTCAGAAAACTGAGAAAACTCACAAGTAGTCCAGTGCTTCTACTTGCGAATGACCACAGCAGCCTCATATGCAACACTGAACTCGATGGCCAGAGGCACAAGACCATCAGGAACAGAAACTTACCTGGGGGCCTCACGACGAGCAGGGGGTTATCTGCAGAACAAAAAAGAAATAACTGAGCTCCCATCACCTCTCACAGGCAAGCACAGTCGGGATGCTCACTGTGACTGGATAAAGAAGGCTCACTCGAGAGGCACCAGTGTCTCTCCTTTGTTTTTATTTCCTAAGCATTTCCTTTTTGGAAAGTCTTTTCTAGTTACATTGCGCTTTTATTTACATAGAAACTGTAGATCCCTGAAAATCATGTTTTGATATTGGGTGCTATAAAATAATTCAATACTCATTTAAAAAGAAAAACTTTGTCTTTGGAAAACCACTTGGAAGTTTCTCTAGAGGAGAAGCCTACATGTGCTATTTGATCCATCCATTCCACTTTTACTTAATTATCCAACAAAGTAGAAACATATGTCTGTACAAATACCTACACATAAATGTTAATAGCATCATGGGTTGTAGTAGACAAAAAGCAGAAACCATCCAGGTGTCTGTGTACAGGTGACTGGGCTGGCACAGCCACACAATGAGACAGTCCAGGTGTCTATGGACAGGTGACAGGGCTGGCACGGCCACACAATGAGACAGTCCAGGTGTCTATGGACAGGTGACGGGGCTGGCACGGCCACACAATGAGACAGTCCAGGTGTCTATGGACAGGTGACGGGGCTGGCACGGCCACACAATGAGACAGTCCAGGTGTCTATGGACAGGTGACGGGGCTGGCACGGCCACACAATGAGACAGTCCAGGTGTCTATGGACAGGTGACGGGGCTGGCACAGCCACACAATGAGACAGTCCAGGTGTCTGTGTACAGGTGACTGGGCTGGCACGGCCACACAATGAGACAGTCCAGGTGTCTGTGTACAGGTGACGGGGCTGGCACGGCCACACAATGAGACAGTCCAGGTGTCTATGGACAGGTGACGGGGCTGGCACGGCCACACAATGAGACAGTCCAGGTGTCTATGGACAGGTGACGGGGCTGGCATGGCCACACAATGAGACAGTCCAGGTGTCTGTGTACAGGTGACTGGGCTGGCACAGCCACACAATGAGACAGTCCAGGTGTCTATGGACAGGAGATGGGGCTGGCACGGCCACACAATGAGACAGTCCAGGTGTCTATGGACAGGTGACGGGACTGGCACGGCCACACAATGAGACAGTCCAGGTGTCTATGGACAGGTGACAGGGCTGGCACGGCCATACAATGAAACAGTCTAGGTGTCTATGGACAGGTGATGGGGCTGGCACAGCCATCCGATGAAACACTACTCAGTCATGAACCACTGACTGACACAACAGTATTGATAAATCTCAAAATGATGGTGTTGGAAGGCAGACACCAGCCAAAGAGGTTCACGCTCTACGACACTCTCTTACACAAAGTTCTAGAAGCTCTGTCAGCTATCAAGACAGAAAACAGATGGGTGGCTGCCTTCAAATAGAAGGGAGGAGGCATGTGAAACCCCTTTGATGTCATCTGCCTGTACTTCCAGTTTTAAGCATCTTCTTGCAAAAGATTTTACTTTTTCCACATAGTTGGTTCAGCAGACCTTAAATCATTCCATTTGAAAATATTTTCCAAAGACAAGTTTGCTGGTATCAGTTACTACATAGGAAATATCTAAGCAGATGGAAGCTGGAGCGGTGGGTGCAGGGCTGGCTCTGATGGTCTGACCTGAACTCCCGAGGGCTTCCTACATGGAAACGTGGCTGACCCAAGAGTGCTCACAGTGCGCCGGCCCTTGCACGCTGCCCCAGACCCCGGGTCACAGGGACATTGTACTGAAGGGCCTGGGAGCTCCGCCTGCCCGCATCCCGAAATGCAGTGAGATGCTGTCAAAGAGAGCGTTTGTGAGATGGAATAACATTCTCATTGAACTCTCCTCTCTGGCTCCTGGCAAAGAGCATCTCAGAGACTTGGCTAACCGAAGAAGCCGCCTGTCCGTCCACACGACGCACGTGATCTTGAGCTCAAAGAGCCCTGCTCTGTGGACCAGACAGACCCAAACTTGTCTCCCTTGTGGTTGGAAACCAGGCTTTCCTTTCATTGGAATTTGACCTTTCTGGCCCCCAAAGGGCCAGGGAACACTGCTTTAAATTTTATCATCCCAGGTTTAGCCTAGCAGGAAGAAAATAACACTTACCTTATGGAAAGATACACAATATGAGCTTTTTAAATACAAAAGCAAGGGTTTAATTTGTACATGATTGTCATTATTCTGGAAAATTCATTTAATTTCCAACAAAAGCAGAGCAGACAAGCCTGGGAAGACGCCCGTACCTGATTCTGTCACAAAGGAGACTGAGGTGCTGATGGGTCCGTAGCCGTGCGGGTTTTTGGCTTGAACTTTAAAATAATACCTGAAATCAGGAGAGAGCAGCTTTTGAAAGAGCGATTTATTTGATTTCTGTGGAAGGGCACAGATTCCCAAACAACTGAATATCCACTCACAGCAGCCTTTTAGTCTTGGTTTGTATAAACACATACACCACAAGCTGCTTCACGTTAATTCTGAATATTCTCATTTTTAATAACTTTTCTAAATTATAAGAAGGTACTTCAAATAGTTCATGGAAAGAGGAATGAAAAGATACATGCACTCTGGCGCCCCTTCCCCAAATTGAGCCCACCTGTTGTTATCTCATTCTGTGCCTTTCCACAAGCTTTCTACGCAGACTCTAGTTCACGCCCCAAATGCCTGCAATGGCCAGCACTGGGCTGGGCTGAAGCTGGGAGCTGGGAACAGAATCTCCCATGTTGGTATCAGGAACCCAGCTACTGAGCCATCACCACTGCCTCCAGTGTTTGCACTAGCAAGAAGCTGGAATCAGGAGCCTGAGCTGGGCTTGACCAGGCACTCGGAGGGGGCACACGGACATCCTAACTGGTGGTTTAACCACTAGATTGAAGTCCACCCTTCTTTCTTTCTTTTATTTTTAATTTTTTGTTTGAGAGGCATAGAGAGAGAAAGACAGAAACAGTGAGATTCAGATCTTTCTTTGAACTTTTGGAAGACCCCGGGCATGCATGGATTTCAAAATTCTTTGCACCAAAATAAAACTTACCTTTTAATTCCATTTCTCACAAACTTTTTATTACTATACTATTTCGTTATTCTATTATTATTTCTCTATAATTAACATAGTAGAGACGCACAGCTAGTGGGAAGAGGAGGGGAGTACGAATGAAGTGAGAAGTTATTCAGACAGCACGCCCTCCTCATAGCTGTGTGCAGGACTGTGCAGGCTCCCAGGGGCCCTCGCCCTGGGATGCTTCCCGCTGACGCCGCTCTGGTCCCAGCTTGAGCTCCACAGCCTGATCACTGAGGCCAGGGGGAAACGCAGCAGGCTGATTCAATGGTGATGCAATGTGTGGTTGGCAGGCAGCAGGTACAGCAGGCCAGAGGTTGGCCTCGTCAGCGGAACTAACATGATGTTAGGATGTTGTGGCCACAGGAGGAGCCTGGTGTTGGCTCTGGGGCTGGGAATGGACAGCCCCTCAGGGTCTGTCTGAGTCATGAGCTCCCGCACCTGCAGGACAACGCGAGCGCAGGAAGGGGACGTGGAAAGGCCTGGAGCGACAGCCTTTGCTCAGGGCTGCACTCCGTCTTGGAACAGAGAACGTGCCAGACACACACTGAGTCAGCTGGCTCATGTGGAGGGAGCCTCTTACCGTGCTCTCTTACATGAGCTAACAGACAAAAAGTGGTGGTTAGGAAAATGCTGGAGACCAACACCACGACTGAGAGCCCTGTAGCGATTCTCAGTGAGACAGCAGGTAGCACACGTGCTGCCCTAGTCTTAGCTACTCACAGTGAGAAAGGAGTGGAAGCATCCCAGGGGTAGCGGCTCTGGGCCACTGTGGAGAGCTCAGTTTTGTGGCCAGAAAGAATGTCACACAAATATCACAAAACCCGCAGTGGGCACTAAACTGGCCATTCGGATGCTGCTTACGACGCACATGTCCCACACTGGGCTGCCTGGGTTGCATTCCCAGCTCCGGACCCTGATCCAGCCTCCTGCTAATGCCCACACCTAGAGACAGTGGTGAGGGCTCAAGCAATTGGGTTCCTGCCACCCACATGAGAGGCCTGGACTGAGTTCCTGGCTCCTGGCTTTGTTATGGGCATTTGGAGAGTGAACCAGCAGATGGAACTCACTCTGTGCGTGCGTGTGTGTGTGTGAGTGTGCGTGTGTGTGTGAGTGTGCGTGTGTGTGTGTCTGTGTCTTGTTTCTCAAAATCAAAAAAATTAATATTACAACATTCTTTATATGATTAAGTCAGGCCCAGAGATTATGTAGTAGTTAAAATGCACTAAGTGTAACAGGATAAATTATCTATGGAGAGTGAAGGGTTATACGATTTGTTGCATCAACTGCCTGGCGCCAAGTGGTCGAGCCATTGAGATGGCCAAGGCAGTGCCTGGCCTCACAGGCACAGAGGTATTTTACTTGGGTTTGATTAAACAGAAAAACCAAAAAAATGTTTTGCAAAATTAGTCTTCTTAAGTCATTCACATCTCATTTAAGAGTATTCTTTTTCAAATTTAATTTAAAAAAAAAAGATAGGCACAATTAAAAACACATGAGTTCCCCAACCTCAATTCACTCCGCAGTGGGCGTTTTCCCAGTTGTGCATACTTTTATTCAGTGGTTGTAGAATTATTTAAGGAAAAACTCTGCAGGCGGCTCAAGCAGTGGGTTTGGCATACATCAGCGACCCTGGTCAGATTTTCCTTAACGAACGACACTTCTGTTCAGAGACTAACGGGGCATTTCTGTTAAATAGCTCCTTAACCCATTACTGGACTCTCTCTGCAGAGGGAGGCTCTGTGTGCCAACGAGGCGGTGCTAAGAGGGTGAGTGCCTGGCTGAGACCCACCACTCAGACACTTGGTTTTGCAGCAAGTTTGTTTTTCCCACTGCAATCTACCTTCCCACGGACACGATTCTCATGGGCTAGTGCCCAAGGCCAAGGAGGGGTTCTCCGAGTTCATGGGGAACTGCATTAAAAGACACACACATGTTGGTGAAAAGATTTTGAAATCCATGCATACCAGCATCCTTCCAAGAGCTCATGAAAAATACACATTATGGAAAAAACTATGCACAGAGTTCAAAATGTTTTGCATTCAAATGAACACATCTTCTAATTCCACTTTTCCATGAACTTTCTGTGGCTTCCTTGTTTTCCATTTGTTTCACCTAATATGTTTCACCTAATATGTGAAAGTAAATCTGAGGGTGCTGGACAGAAAAACAGCTGGAGTTACGAGAAAAGTAAAATTCCCATTTTCAAAACCACAGGAAACTTTTCTGTGGACTAAAATATGTGCTTTATATCTGAGTAGCCGCTGCCTCATCCAAGTCACAAAATCAGGCCAGACCTGGTCTCTTACATAAGCTTCTGGCGCTTTCTTTTGGACATTTCAAAAGTGACAAATCTCTGTCCTTATGAGCTTAAAGTATGCAGACTCCAAAGCGGGATGGGGGCTCACTGTAGGGAATAAGGTCGATAATCTCACTTAAAGTGAAAAACAAGATCCAGTTATAAGGAGCCAAAGCTGCCTTTTGTGCCTGCCTCCTCCATGAGGACTCCCTGTGTCTCCTCCACTGGCTGGGGCTGGTCCCCCAAAGAAGCCCCAGGGAGTGGGGAGATGGGACCTCACGGAATGAGCCCCTCAATGCAGGAGACAAATAACTGTTCTCGTATCACACCTGTATTCTCCTAGCTGCGAACATAGCAGCTATTCTGAGAGTTTTGGGGAACTTGGTGTAGGAGCCACACAGGCTGTGTGCAGCCACTCCAGGCTGTCCCAGGGGACCCAAGCCCTACCCCCACGGCCACCACCACCTGCACTGTGGGTCCAGCTTCCTCTCCCGCAGCCCTCACTGAGCCGCCCCCTTTGATCCCTAGAACCAGTCTTTGGGCCATGCTCTCTGGCTGTAGCAAGCCTACCCCACTCCACTGCACTCACGTTTTCCCCAGGTGACCACCTGTGTGTGAGATCAGGCTTCGGTAGGGGGGCTGCCCTGACTGCCCCTCTACCCCTAAGCACAGTGTCCCCTCATGACACGAGCAGAGAAGTCACACTTGTGTTGCTGAAAGACAACCTGCGACCTCTAACAGACTGCAAGCTCCAGGAGGGTCATGCATACCCCCCAACCCCCGGTCCCCCAAATTACACCCCCGATGCACAGTGGGAGGGGTGCCCACCCAAACTGAATGCCAACCACATCACAGGACAAGCACCTGTTGAATAAGCTGCCGTCCTACATAACCACCTCCTGACATTATTCCAAAGTCTGCAACCATCAGGCCCAGCAAAAGCGTGACCAGGACTTCTGACTGGAGGCACATGGCAGGGAGCAGTCAGGAGACTGGGACGCCAAGTCTGTTGCAAGCAGCCATGTGGGAAAACATCTGGAAGGCGTCGTCCAGCTTTCCAATCCTGTGGCTGGGCTATAAACGTACTGTCACTCTGCACACAATAAAAAAATGATGCTGACCTCGCTTGCTCTAATTCTGTTTGCTCTGGTTAATTGTTTTTCATTACTAACAGGGAAAGATAAAATGCTTTCTCAGTGTCCTGCCTCACCACTTTGTCTTTTTATTTGCCAAATCCTGAAACTGGTAATAGTTTGTAAAAGCTCAGTTCAAATAAACCCGGATGGCGCATTCAAGTGTTCTGAGCAAACTCCCAGTGGGCTCCCGAGTCTCTGGGTGCCTGTGGCCGCCGTCCAGTTCTATTTCTGCAGAGTCCATGTAGGCAGAGTGCTCTGTTCCAACTCTGTCCATGATCCTCTGACAGCACAGAAGATGAGAGCCCTTAAGCCCACCCCCCAGGCCCATGAGCTCTTTGCTGAGCAAACAAAGGCCAAGGCAAGCCTGTGCTGGAGCCTGGGGGCCCATCGCTACCACGCAGGAATTCTGCAAGCCCACTGGAATTCTGAAATTGGCCAGGGTAGAAGGATTTATAAAACAGAAACTGGGAAATGCATGAACCAGGGTTTCCTCCCAGAGATCCAGCTTAGCCATGCATCTCTGCTTGACCAGCCCATGCCTGGTGCCTTGCCCGTGTCCCCCGGCCAGGGGAGCTTTCTGATGGTCATTAGCATCAGAACCAGACAGTGTAAACCAGGGACGCACAGTCGCTCCCTGTGCAGCCCCTGGGAGCCAGTTTTTCCCATTGCACACTGAGGGCTATGAACAAGCCTTCCAGAATGGTACACTGACCAGCCACTGTCCAGTTCACGAAAACAGGCTTGCAACTTCATCAGTGTGTAGAACGCCTCTCTCTTGACTGGTCTTCCGTGTCAGTCAAGTAAGCTGCTTAGCAACTGTTACTCCATCAATGTCACATAACAGGGTTGTGCTGCCTAATGCCACCACACTGCTGACGACAAGTGGATAAATTCCTTTTCAACACACAGAGCATCCCTTCATTCCTTAATGGTACAAGTAGTGTTTAAGAAAACATGGAGCAAAATATAAACGCTGTAACCTAACAATTACAACATAGTTAGTCGTGTTACCTAAGAATATATGACACTTGGTCAGCATTCATTGACATTCGATGAGAGCTAAAAAGAGAATTCAAATAAATTCTAAAGACATTTTTCTTCATTCTTTGCTTTTCAACTGAAGGATATCTGTGCCTATGCAGGCAGCGCTCTTGTCTCGGACTGACTGAGACCTCGTACCTCGTGTTTGGCTTCAGGTTCTCAATGGGCAAATGAGTCACAGAGGACGCCTGCGTGGACCACTTGTTCCTGATGAAGTCCTCATAGGATGCACTGTAGACCAAGTAACCTGGGATGGAAACAGAGAAGCCAGTGAGTGGCCAGCGCTGTGGCATAGTGGGTAAAGCTGCCACCTGCAATGCTGGCATCCAGTATGGGTGCTGACTCAAGTCCCGGCTGCTCCACTTCTGATTCAGCTCCCTGCTAATGGCCTGGGAAAAGCAGCAGAGGATGGCCCAAGTACTTGGGCGCCTGCACCTATGTGGGAGACCTGGCTGAAGTTCCTAGCTCCTGGCTTCAGGCTGGCCCAGCCCCTGCCACTGTGGCCATCTGGAGAGTGAAACAGAAGGTGGAAGATCTCTCTGTAACTCTTTCAAATAAATAAATAAATCTTAAAAAAAAAAATGAACGAACTCAGTGAGTACCAAGGGACCAAGTCATACACACGGAGCAGCCCCGTGAGAGGACGGGGCTGAGGCTGGGCCGTCCACCTGACTCTGGGTGGACTCCAAAGACAGCGAGTAGCAGGATGGCACACAGCCCTGGCACCTCTTTGATTGTGGTGGAATGAGAAGGCCATGCCAAGATGGCCACTGGCAACAGAAACTGCCTGGCAACAGGCTGTGATTGGATGCCTTTGGAAACTGCCTGGTAACAGGCTGTGATTGGTTAGGGCATAGACCGATCCTTGACTGGATTGGCTGCCTTGGCTATATAAGCTGCTGTATCAAATGAAATAAACGAGTCTGCGGGCTGCTTGCCTCAGGCCTGCTTTCACCTGACTCCCAGGAGTCTGTATGGTGATTCCACGCCTCTTGCCCCCACTGCACTCCTCCTCTCAGAACAAATCCACCTCAACGTTTGATGACAGAGATGGACACACAAGTAAGATGCTTGCTAATGACTTGCCAGCTCCCTCCTCCCTCCTCTGCTCCCTCTCTCTCCCTCAGCTTCCTCGTGTCTTCAGAACCAATCACGGTCACCTTGACTGCACAGAGAAAAAGGAAGCAGACAAGAACAGCGGCTTCCACGCAAGATGTACACCATTGTCCCTCTTTGAAAGGAGGGACACTGACAGCGAATGCTGTGCCTGTGCATGGGACTGAAAGACCCCCGGTTCACAGAGACCCTCGCCCATCCAGCGAAGGCTCCTGCCTGCCCTTGATGCCACCTTCTAATGTCAGCAGTCAGGCAGCTCATCTCTCTGATGTCCAGTCCTCTGTCTTATCTGCTGGGAACAGCCTTCCCCACCTTCCGACACCTGCCGAGCCCCAAGGCTGGTCCGGGAGGCAAAGTGAAGTTCAAAGTGACAGCGCAGGGCATCTCTTGCATCCCTTATACTCAGTCTCTTATGAGGACAAAAGGAAGAACATGTCTTTCAAGCACTTCCTACATGTCAGACATCACACTAAATAAACACTTTTGATTGTTTTACTTGGATTGATTTTCATGACCCTTGAATGTAGGTGTTGCTATGCCTATTTTGACATGTGAGAAAACAGCTTTAGAGACAGGTTAAATATCTAAGGTCTAACACCCATTGAGTGTTTATGGCAAGACTACTGTTTGTCAGATACTACACTGAGTGCTGGAGATGGAACTCAAGTAGTTGGATGTTCACATCTGGAATTCCACAGCCATGACCAGTGCTTCCAGGAGGTGTGTGGGGAGCTGATCTATTGTGGGAGACATGAAGAGCTTCCCAGGGGACACACAAATGGGGCTGATATCTGAAGGGTGAGAAGCAATTAAGGTGTGGGGAGGACACCAGGGAGAGGGACACCTGGGCCAAGATGCTAAAGAGGAAGGCAGTGTGGCTGGAACAGGGGATGGCATGAAATGAGGCCTAAGGAGTAGAAAGCAGAAAAACCATGCAGTGCCCAGGCTGGCTTGGAAACAGCACCAAGAGGCAGGGGAAAGGCAGAGTCCCAATTCCAGGGCTGACTCGGACACAGGGAGATGCACAGCCGGCAACTCTTCATCACCCTCTCTGTCATCCAACCTTACGAGTGGCTACCTCTGTCCATTGTCACTTGCAGGATTCTACATAGACTGCTGGGGAGACAGGAGACCAAGGTCCACAGAGATAGAGCAGCCCAAGGTCAGGCAAACCAAGTAGGTACCAGGTCTCAGGAATTCCAACTTCCATCCAGTTCTCTTTACTCCCCCACCAGGCTTCTCCTGCTGTCTACATTTCATTCTGTTGGAAGGAAACACCTGCATCCTCCATTCACCCCATCCATCCATCCATGTGCACAACCATCTACTTATCCACCCATCCACCCCATATACACCCTCCCATGTATATACCCACCTACCCACCCATCCATCCACTCATCCAACCATGTACACAACCATCTACTTATCCATCCATCCACCCCATATACACCCTCCCATGTATACACCCACCTACCCATCCATCCATCCATGTGCACAACCATCTACTTATCCACCCATCTACCCCATACACACCCTCCCATGTATACACCCACCTACCCATCCATCCATCCATCCACTCATCCATCTATCCATGTGCACAACCATCTACTTATCCACCCATCCACCCCATATATACCCTCCCATGTATACACCCACCTACCCACCCATCCATCCATCCATCCATGTACACAACTATCTACTCATCCATCCATCCATGTGCACAACCATCTACTTATCCACCCATCCACCCCATATACACCCTCCCATGTATACACCCACCTACCCACCCATCCATCCATCCATCCATGTATACAACTATCTACTCATCCATCCATCCATGTGCACAACCATCTACTTATCCACCCATCCACCCCATATACACCCTCCCATGTATACACCCACCTACCTACCCACCCATCCATCCATCCATCCATCCATCCCATCCATCCACTCATCCATCTATCCATGTGCACAACCATCTACTTATCCACCCATCCACCCCATATACACCCTCCCATGTATACACCCACCTACCCATCCATCCATTCATCCATCCATGTACACAACTATCTACTCATCCATCCATCCATGTGCACAACCATCTACTTATCCACCCATCCACCCCATATACACCCTCCCATGTATACACCCACCTACCCATCCATCCATCCATCCATCCATGTACACAACTATCTACTCATCCATCACTGAGTGCACCCACCCATGTATACATCCATCCACTCATCCATCCATCCATCCAACCCATTTATCTATCCATACATGCGTCCACTCATGAATCCAGTCATCCACCCATGTATATACCCATTCACTCACCCGTGTATACAACCACCCATTCATCCCCCCATGTACACATCTACCCACTCACCCATGTAGACATCTATCCATACAGCCGTTCCTCCATGTATGCATCCAGCTACTCGTCCATCCATCTCTGCTGTCTGTATTCCCCACCTACAGAACCATGGAACTCTGAGCATCATCCTGGAACACACCTGTTACCACATCTCCAGGGTTGGCTTTGTCCCAGTCCACAATGACAAACGAGTGACAGCCTTCCATGGCAACGACAGTGATGTTTCGGGGGACGTGCTGAGGGGGCAGGTCATTCTTCCTCAGGTCATGTGGGATGATTTCATCCAGGCTTTCCACTTGGAAGTGATCCAGGGCATCTGTCAGAGAGCACGGCGCTGATGGGTCTTTATTTAGGTATGTCACATAAGGAGCTGGAAGAGAGCAGAGACAACCAGTTACACTGCTGACAACTTTCTCTGGAGGCAGAGACACAGCACCTGCTGCGTGAAGGCGGATCTGCTGCTCAGTCCCTTCCAGTCAGACAGACGCCCCGGGGCCATCAGCCTGGTGTCAAGTCCCAGAGCTCATGCCTGGCTCCTCCCAGGGGCTCCCCACATCACTGCTTTCAATCTGGGGATGGCAAAGGAGTCCCCTGCCCTACCAGCATGGACAACTGTCCTCTGAGTGATCTGGACATATCTCCAGTCTGTAACCCAGAGTAATATAAGCCCACGGCACGTTGTTGCTATGCCCAAACACTTGGAAAAGCCTGAGACAGGCCCACCCTACAGGTAATGAGCATGCTCTCAACCCAGACCATCTCCTTGACTCTCTTGGGACCAGGACAAAATGCACACTGATCAGAATGGCCTCTAGCCTCAGCCCCAAGTGGGTTCACAAAGCCCCACAACCCTATGAGGTATCTGCGTAAGGCCAGCCCCGGGCAGCCAGGCAGGGTCACGTGAATTATCCAGAACTGAGTGAAGCCGTTATCACTGCTCAGCCTAACAGCCACTCTTACTGCTGGGCAGGCTGAAGCCTTTCCAGTGCTGCTCATCTTGGTGGAGACAAAGGACCTGGCAGGAGGCAGGATGGGGACGGAGGCTCTGATTCCGGCCACACCTGCTGGCACCGGGACTTCCCGCCCAGGACTCGTCCATCAGGGTGCGCTGCCTCCAGCTCTCTGCTGTTTTTTCTCACATCCCACTCTTTAAGAAGTTAGAAATGCCGAAGAGGTGAGGTTGGGGCTTTACCCAAGCAAGACTCTCAAAGGCCCCTATGTGACAACGCCCAGAAATTTCCAAAGAGCCCGTGGCATCTTTTAGAGCCGTGTTCTCACTCTCTGAATGCAATTTTAGCTCCTCCATTTTCCAATAATTCATATAAAATTAGGCCTTTAGGGCTTGTCCACACGTATCATTAGGGAGTTTTGTATGCTTTGTAGAGCGATGGACAGTTGAGAACAGTCAGACAACAGTAAGCCTTTCTTTCGGTCTCTGAAGGGCGCTGTGGAACATCTAAGAATAGCCCTGAATGCATTTCAACTCTGTCATGGGGCTGTGGAGGGAAGAGTCGGAGCACTGGGTACACTGCCAGGCGGCTGCACGGGCTGGGTTGGCACAAGCATCCGCTGCAGCAACGCCACCTCACATTGACATTCTGGTCCTTCAAAGCATGGCTGGTACAGACACTCGATCACTACATCTTTGGCTGGGCGAGCATTTGTTTTGGAAACAGAAACGTGTGCTATTAGTTTAAGCTGTTGCTGGTCTCCACTTGGTAGTATTTAAATCCAGCTGTCTCATTAGCAAAGTTCATTAGGGGCGTGGGAAAAGCAGACTTGCAGGGAGAACCAAGCACAGGTTAGTTACAAGGAATGTCCTAGGGGAAGTGTTTTCATTACTGAGGAAGAAGAATTAAAGGAATTCCCAGGTCCCAAGTCCTGAGGTTAATGAAAATCACAGGAAATAACTGAAGAAGAACAGCTTTGGCTCTGTAACACCCCCGAGTGCTGGTGGCACTCGCTGATGCCCTAGTTACCTTTCGTCTTAGAAACACGAGCAGTCCTGGCCCTGGAGGTTTGGGTGCTGCCTACCCTAAGGCCAACCTCCTCTCTGCTGGACGCCAGTCTCCTGGGTCCACCCCCCTGCTGAGCTCTGCAGAGAGCAAATCCACAGGCATCCAGACCGGGCCGACTGCCCGCGTGACCCGCCGTGGAGCCGCAGTCTGGGAAAACTCAGAACGCCCTGCCCTCGCCAGGCCCAGAGATTCGTCACCGTCGGCGCCAGAGCCTGCGTTTCTCTGACTGGGGGAGTCACACCAAGGGTATTTACCAACAAAGCGCTTCCTTCCAGCCAGATCGAACTCTTCTTCAGGAAACGAACGGATGGTGCCTTCCTCGGGGACGACCTGAGGTGTGGTAGCTGTGGTCGTGGGCTTCGTGGAGGCCGGTGGCCTCGAGGTTTCAAATACGTAATCTGCAAGAGTGTGAAGGCTCTGGAGTCAGGCGCTGCTGCGAAAGGGCACCGTTTGCAGCCAAAGGCGACCTCCTTAAGACGCAGGTGTAGACTACACACACATGGCCTGAAGCAAACACTATCCCAGTAAGTAACTGTCTCCACCAAAATGCCACGTCTCCCCACTTTAGTTCCCTCTGAAAAGCAGAGGGAGGAGAGGGGGAAGAGGGGGAGGGAGAGGAGGGAGAAGAGGGAGAGGAGGGAGAGGGGGGAGGGGAGGGAGAGGGGGAGGGGAGGGGGAGGAGGGAGAGGGGGGAGGGGAGGGAGAGGGGGAAGGGGAGAGAATAAGGTCCTCTGTGGGGACAGGGCGATGGAGTCGGTGCGCACCTTCATCGTACACCACATACGCCTCTTCCGTGGGGATGGCCGTGTCGGTCTCCAGGCCTGAGAAGTCATCTGGGGAGGGGGCGGGGGAGGGGCATCACTGTCTGCGTTCCCTCGGAGAGCCTGGCCGCAGGTCAGCAGGCACAGCCCACCCCCACCAGCAGGTGTGCACAGCCCACCCCCACCAGCCCACCCCCACCAGCGGGTGTGCACAGCCCACTCCCCACCAGCGAGGCAGGCACAGCCCACCCAGGGTGGGGGCAGCTGGTGCTCAGGCTGGTGGCAGAAATCCCTTCGTCAGGAAGCGTCTGTTCTCTGCCCCTCCAACTTGCCTCTGGAATATTCTAGAAGCCAGAGGTGCCTGACCTCTCCTACAGTCTAACTTGACAAAGTGAGCTCCTGGGGCCTCTCCACTCCACCGAAACTGCCACCCTCTGTCACCAGCTGCTTAGATTTCCTAACTTCATACGGAGTTCGGAAATAACACGAGAACAAGTTTCTCTTCCCAGACAGCCTGGGCACGTTTCGCTTCTGAGGTGTGGGAAGCTGACGTCGGCGTTTTCTAGCAGGAGGGATGAATGCTCGCCTATCATTTTGCTCCTGGAGGGATACCGATGCAGCTGTGCAAAGGAGACCATCTTGCCACGGCTGGTAACATCTTGGGGCAGAAGGTTTCCTCACTCGGAAAGCTCACAGGAAGTTCTCTCTTCCTTTGACCTGGACGGAGCCCACAGTAACTCTGAATCCAACTTGCCTTTGGAAGTGGGTGGCGCACCACGGGAAGAAGAGCTCCGGTTCTCTGGACGGCCTTGTGGTGCCGGCACTGGTAGGGGTATGCTGGTGGGGGCCACCTCACCTCAGCCCTGGAGGTGTGCGGGCCTACCCACCCGCCTCTCAGGTAAGGCACCAGGGCTGTGTATAACAGGCCCGGGCAGCTGCTCAGTGACAGAATTTGAACTCCAAGCCCTCTGGCCCCCAAGACTCTGTTCTTTCAATGCATAAAACTGCTTCTACTTTGTAAAGGTTGCACTAACCCATCCAACTGGTATAACCTTGGAACCTTAAGGTGTGCCACTAGCATCGCCATTGCCCTGAGTGATGAGGCGGGGATATATCAACTTCCTTCAGCAAAGAATTCGTGTGAAGTTTTCATTATTCGGAAATCATGGATCATTCCCCAGCGAGCCTGGGCTGATGGGCGTTGTGAATGTTATGGTGCAAATACAAACCCCCGCTGTGGAGGCCTGGAGGTGGTCTGTCCATCCCTGCTGCAGGGTATGGTGAGAAGCCACAGCCACCATTCAGAGGACCCCAGGGTGCCCCCGCGCCTGCCTGACCCAGGAGAGGACCACCCCAGGTGTGCTCTGACCAGGCCAGCACATGCTGACATGGGCCACGCTGGAAGTCATCCACCCTGTGGGGAGCAGAATGGTCATTTCATGAAGAACTATTGAGCACATTTTTCCTTAGGTCATTTCAATGTCACCGTGTCCACAGCCAACACGAGTTACTTCTGGGCTGGCCATAGCAGAGTTTTCTGGACCAGACCCGTGGTGTTGGGGTTACGTTGACATTATTTCCTGGCCTACCATTTTTTCCCTTATCAGTTTGATTTTTAGGAACATAGCCTACTTTTCCTCATTATTAACCCACTTTCGTTTATTTTCATTATTATTTTTAGTTAGGTCCAAATGGAATTAATTGAGCAATTTTTGTATTCCAGGGTGAACAAGAGTAGAGGAAACTATATGGATTCCTGGTGCTGAGCCCCAAGTCCCTAAGGTGCTGTCACACACAGAGCAGGCAGCAGGCCACAGGGACACTTTTGCCTGCAAACCAAGGCTCTGCTGGAGATGAGGAACGCTAAGTCCACTGCACCTGAATGACGTCATGCCTTTTCCCAAAACCAAATAAAAACTGGCAAAGCTTCCTATAGCAGCTCCATCATGACTCCAAGTAAAAGCAACTTTCCTATGTAGCGAAGTATTCGGACAACTTTTCACAAAAGTTGGCCACCCGAATTTGCCCCACCTGGATGTGATTTTGAAGCACCCGGAGCTACACAAAACTGGACATTGCCTACGTCAACCTGACTTCCGTTGAGTCCTTTCACATCAATACGGCTGCCGGCCATGGGTCCATCTTCAATCACTTATCGGAAGGGTCATGAAACAAGTAGTTCAGAACGTTCCCGAAGACTGAGGCCCTGGGCTCCAGGGACACTCAGAAATACAGGGAGAAAAAAACTGTTCTCAGCAGAGACTTAGAGAGAGGCAAGAGCAGCCTCTGGAACTCATGGATCTGCCCACGTTACATGGCTGGTCCGGTGGCTGTCAGTGGTTCCCTTTGCATATTCTGTCTGGAGAGTGAGCTGCAGGCGGGGCACACGGTTTTTCATAACACGCTCTCTGCAACGTGCAACAAGCTCATGGTGCAAATTCTCGAGGGTGTTCAGCTGGCTCAAAATATTTCCCAATACGCAGAGTATCATGAGATCCGCCACAGAAACAGAACCTGCAAAACAGAGGTCAGGAGCTCTAAGTGCCTGGCTGGGAGACAGAGGAAGCCTGCGTCCTCAGTGGGTTTAGATGCCAGAAATGCACAGTCCGGTGCCAAGAGTCAGCAGCGACGGAGTAGAAGATGTTGTCTTCTTATCTAATGGGGAAGCAAAACCCAAACACACGTGGGTGTGTATAAACAGAGACGAGGATAAATGCAATAATGGAAACAAGCACATCGTGTGCGTCTGTGCCTGTCTGCAGGGACGTGGGGCACCTGTAACAAAGAGGAGAGCCCACAGGAGGACTGCCCGAGTCACTGCCGTGACTGTGGCCCGAGGCTGCTCCTCGGACACTGTTTGAAGCAGCACTTTGAAGGAAAGGAGGAGCAGCAGGTGCTGTGTGCAGCTGATCGAGCCGCAACTTGGGATGCCTGCATCGTATGTTGGATTGCGGGTTCCAGTCCCGGCTACTTCACTTCCTGCTGATGCATCCTGGGATGCAGTAGAGAATGGCTCAAATGGTGGGGCCCCTGCCACCCACATGGGAGACCGGGATGGAGTTCCTGGCTCCTGGCTTCAGCCTTGCCTAGTCCAGCTGTTTGGGGCATTTGGGGAATGAATCAGCAAATGAAAGACCTGTATCTTCTCTTCTCTCTCTCTCTCCCCTCCCCTCCAAGTAGCCCAGCAGTTGTGGAAGTGCACTGTGGGCTGGCAATGAAAGGGAAGGTGCAAGAAACACAGAGGGAGAGGGAGAGGGAGGGGGAGGGGGAGGGAGGAGAGGCAGGGGAGAGGGAGAGGCAGGGAGGCGTGGCTCAGGAGGCCGCATGTGAGGGGAGGCCCAAGCCTGACATGGGCTGACACCGGGCCCCTGACTGTGAGCTCCTCTCTGCTCTTGGTGTCTCCAAGGCATTTGCAGATGGCCCTGTTGAACAAGAGGTCACTCCACGGTGTTCAACCCAAACCCAGCACATGCGCCATCTTTCATAGCTTTCTCGAGGAGTCTACATGTGATTTTCAAGTCTCGGGCCCTCATAAGGACACGGTTCCTGCCGAGCTGTGCCCCTCTGCCTCTTCACCGTTAGTGGCAGTAATGTCACACCCAGTAACAGATGAGGCAGGTTCCAAGTCCGGCACTCCCAAGGCACGCTCAGTGCCTGGTCCACAGCCACGTCAACAGTGGGTGTCATCACCTGGGTAGAGGCACATGGGACGGGTGGCAGAGGCCCAGTCAGGGATGATAATTTGAGAGTTGGGCCAATAGGGCAGCCTAGAGATGAGAAGGACAACAACTCTAAGAAATCGAAGGAGGAAGAACCCAAGGGAACTGCGGAGCCGGACCAAGAAGGCGAGTGGAAGAGCAAAAGGGGACAAAGGAGACTCCAAGCCATGCTCATCCTGCCTGGTCCCACTTAAGGGAGACAGCCGGCTTGTCCTCGACAAGTTGTTTTTATTTGACAGAGAGACAGTGCCCAGCTGCTGGCTGACTCCCCAGATGCTGAAGGGGCAGAGCCAGAAAACTCACCCCAGATCTCCCACATGGGTGACAGGGACTCGATACTGGAGCCGTCACCGACAGCCTCTTGCGACGCCCATTGGCAGGAAGCTGGAACCGGGAGGGAAGCCAGGAATCCAACCAAACACTCTGATATGGGCAGTGGGCACCCTGTATTTAACTGCTATGCCAGGTGCCCACTCCCCTGTACCTATGTTCAAAGTGCCGCCTAGAGGCAAACTATCATTTGGCTTGAACCAAGAAATCAGAAGAATGGACATGAGTGAAGTAAGAAGTAAGTGTGTATACACACACACACACACACCATGATTTTCAAAGAAAGAGAAAATGCCAAGGAAAATGCTAACTTTCACGCCAAATAAACGTCTGAAGTACCAACATCGTCGTGGAAACAAAGTGTTTATACGGAAGGCCTAAATGAAAGCAGGAAAAATAAAATGTAAAGTAATACCAGGAATTAAAACCAAATCCAAACTAGTTTACTACTTATTAAGTAGTGACAAGTTTTTGTCATATTTCAGTTTTGCAAAGTAAACTAGTGGTGCATGTATGAGAAAGAATTCAGTGAGGGAAACATATTATTTTCATAACTAGAAATTCAAGGTGGATCCCATCATACTCACCAGGGACCCAGACAGGGTAGGACCCTCTTTTCCCATGGTTTGCTTCCTCTGCAACTTTCCTCGTTCTTTGGTTTGATTTTTCCCGATGTGTCCAGTTTTCCTGTGTATGTGGAACTTTTCCATGAAAGGACTAACTTCAAACAGAACTGTCGTTTTGGATAGAGTATTCACGTTCTGATGAGGTTTCGCAGAGCGCACAGCGCTGTGTGAGCGTTCCCGGCCTGCACCGGGTCCTGAAAGGAAGCGTCTTCACGCTGCACTTGCCTGAACGCGCGGAAGTGTGACAGCAGTCACGCCAGCCCGCTTCAAAGATGCAGCTCTGTCTTCCTGGCCTGCTGCAAACCCAGGAGGACCGCTTCCCAAGGGCACAGCACAACAAGGATGAGCCCATGGCAGGCCCACCGCGACCTGCACAGAATCACTGTGGCTCCATTTGCAGGGAGAACGAACCTTTTCAGGCAGGTGTAGGGCAGGCGCACAGCCCAAATCCAGTGTCACAAAGCAGGGACAACGGTGCTAAGAGCTGTACTCAGCCAACGTCCACACTTCTGAGAGGCTGCTCCCAACATGAGCGTTTTCCAAAGAGAGGGCTGATGCAAAAGGCGTGCGGCATCCACACACGTGTGCCTGGCAAAACACTTTTCCTGGAGGTTCACCATGAGCCTATTCGATGGTCTAAACAGCCCAACAGGAAGTAATTTCTTGGACCTTGTTTAAATCACACAGTTAATCACTGAGCCTCTTGAAGTATTTGACAACTACTAATCTACTTAAACCCAGTAGAACCCAGTTTGGGAAACACTAGTCCAAAGTAACAATGTCACAAGTTCCAGCTACATTTTTGACTCGGGTGTTGATGAGGGTTGTCAGCGAAAACGCAGGATACCCAGTTAAAGCTGACTTTTAAATTAAAAAAAAATAGATAACTTTCAGATCAGTGTACCCCATGCAATGCTCTTTATCTGCTAAGTCTGCCAACCCCAGTGGGACCTGTACAGTGAAATAGACCTGCTGGGATGAAAGTTGCCGCCAGGGGCTGTCGTACTACATCAGCCCTCAGTCTCCCTCCCCTGTAGGCTTTGCCACACTACCCTGCCATGCAGCACGCTAGTTCCCCGGTTACCATGGAGAAAAGCCCGGTTACCTTCCTCGGGGTAGCATTCCGGGATCCCATTTGAGCCCATTATCAGGTTGCCATCATCATCGTGCTGTTCTAGGGTCCCGGGGGGACAGGTTGGGGGAGAGGTAGTAGGTTCAGGAGTGGTGGTAGTGGTGGTGGTGGTGGTGGTGGTTGTTGTTGTCCGCCTTGTGGGTCGGGTGGTGGTGGTCGGGCGCGTGGTGGTGGTCGTGCGACGGGTGGTGGTGGTCGTGCGGCGGGTGGTGGTGGTCGTGCGGCGGGTGGTGGTGGTCGTGGGCCGCAGGGTAGTGACAGGCAGAGGGGTGGTAGTCGTGGTGAGCCGCGGGGTTGTGGTGGGGGGAAGGGTGGTCGTTTTGACAACCTCCAAGCCCACCAGAGGCTTCCCTCCAAGACTCAAGATGGGCTTATCCTGGGCGCTGGCCAGCGGCTTGCCGTGTCGCCCCTGCCCAAACAGGGGAAGGCCATCAGGACTCACCACTGGGGTCCCGCTAAGATCTGAAATGAAAGCAACCAAAGCCTTGCAGACAGTGGAATGACCCAGAGGAAATACAAAGCCAGGAGCAAGTGTCTCCTCAAAGCTTAGAAAAGGCAAAGGGCGAATGAACAGCAGAGCCGCTAAGGGAGCGGCAGCTGCAGCTGTCCAAATACTCTCTAGGCTCATTATACTGCCCAGCGTTCTGCATCACCCTTACAAATACACCTGTAACTGTCAGCACTCCACATCACCCACACAAATACACCTGTAACTGTCAGCACTCCGCATCACCCTTACAAATACACCTGTAACTGTCAGCGCTCTGCATCACCCATAGAAATACACCTGTAACTGTCAGTGCTCTGCATCACACATACAAATACACCTGTAACTGTCAGTGCTCCACATAAAAATACACCTGTAACTAACTGTCTGCACTCTGTATCACCCAAATACACCTGTAACTGTCAGCACTCCATATCACCCACACAAATACACCTGTAACTGTCAGCGCTCTGCATCACCCATAGAAATACACCTGTAACTGTCAGCACTCCACATCACCCACACAAATACACTGTAATGTCAGCACTCCGCATCCCCCACACAAATACACCTGTAACTGTCAGTGATCCACATAAAAATACACCAGTAACTAACTGCACTCTGTATCACCCAAATACACCTGTAACTGTCAGCACTCAGCATCACCCACACAAATACACCTGTAACTGTCAGTGCTCCATATCACCCATACAAATACACCTGTAACTGTCAGCACTTCACATCACCCACACAAATACACCTGCAACTGTCAGTGCTCCATATCACCCATACAAATACACCTGTCTTGTATCAGGGTGCCCCTTATCCCAGGGGTAATCCTATCCTCTTCTCACTCCCCCTCCTCAGGTCAAGCCAAAGGGCAGCGGACTTCTCCCATAAAGGGCCAGAGAGTAAGGATGTGAAGCTTTCGGGGCCAGAGGGGCTCTAGTGGGACTACTCAACTCTGCCTTCTGGGGCAAAGCAGACACTAGACGCACAGCAAGTGAGGCAGGTGGTACACAGCTAGAGGAGGGTTTCCAGTCACAGAAAACTTTGTGTACCAACACTGAAAAGTACGTTTTGTGTAATTATTATATCACAAAATATTGTAATTCTTTGCAATTATTAAAAAATTACAGAAACCGTTCTGAGCTCCCAGTTTGTCCCCCCGCCCTGAACTGCCCAACTCCAAGAGCAGAGCAAGGTCCCACTCTGCAGAGCGTGGGGTCTGCAGGAGAGTGGAACTAGGGCTGGAGCAGGGAACACCTTCAGTGCTGCCCCTCCTGGGCTCTGCTTCCCACACAGATTAAAGTAACGGACCAAGGGCAACCATTGGACATCAGGGGAGGGGAAGACAGGGAATGTTGTACAGCTGGCTGAGCCCACATTGCTCCTTCAGAGCATCTCACTTACCCACAATGGTCCGACCATCTCCTCCTAGTTTAACCCGGAGAGGGTTTCCGTGGGAATCTTGGAGGTGCCTTCCTTCCGCATTCAACACTAACCCACGGTCAAGGTCCACCACCTAAACCCAAGACACGGGTTAAAGAATACAGTGGACATGTCACCCATTCACATTCATCCAGACATATGTGTCTGGACATACGCAGACACAGCATGGAGACATTAAAAGGTCATGCGTATATAGTGGACATGTCACCCATTCACATTCACCCAGACATATGTGTCTGGACATACGCAGACACGGCATGGAAACATTAAAAGGTCATGCGTATATGGTCCATGGACTTTCTGAAGTCCCTAGAGCCCATATGTGTGAAGCGTGCCCAAAAGGAAACCATAACAAGAGTTGACAACATTTTGCCAGTAGCATTCACAAGATTTAAAGAAAGTTAAATGCAAAACGAGTCACATTTTGTAGTATAGTTGCTTACCTATATAATGTGTACGTTAAGTGTCTCAAATAGGAGGTGTTCAGAGTCTTTTTACCAGGGAGTGCACTGTGGCTAAAGGCTAAGTGTCCACCAAGAGAGGAAACAAATCGCAGCGACGCCACAGTGTGGAACTATCTGCAGCCAGTAACAGGATGTGGGGGCGACAGGCACTGACCTCTGCCGACATCTCCAATTCAGGATTTCTCATTTTGTGAAAACCGAAAGACACTCACTTGCCTTTATAATCCTGAAACACTGGAGGAAGAGTGCTCGAAGGACAGTCCCCCACTGTTAACAGTGGGAACTTTGAGGAGTGGCTTGGGGTCGGAGGGGGACGTATTTTTCACAAATTTCCGAATAGTTTTAACTTCTTGCTATGAACACACATTAGCTACCAGTGTATTAAAGACACAAGATCTTTCCACGTAGCTATTAGTGTTAAAAATCAAAGCTGCTACAACAACACAATTTAATTTGTAATTGCTTAGTATAATATGTATACACAAATGTCATATTTTAAGGAACTATAAAATTGGAAAAGAGCTATTATCTCCGAGTGAGCAGGATCATGCTTGTCACTGGTGATTCTCACAGCATAGCCGGGGGCTGGTAGCCACAGCAGCACCTGGGAAGTTTGCACATATGCAAATCACCTGCCTGCCACCTGCCCCAGACCTGTACTCAACAGTGGTGGGCCACTGTGTCGGGCTCTGTTTGGGCAATTAAAACGCAATGCGCCGGCGCCGTGGCTCACTAGGCTAATCCTCCGCCTGCGGCGCCGGCACACTGTGTTGGGTTCTAATCCTCCACCTGCGGCGCCGGCACACCGGGTTCTAGTCCTGGTCGGGCCACCAGATTCTGCCCCGGTTGCCCCTCTTCCAGGCCAGCTCTCTGCTATGGCCTGGGAGTGCAGTGGAGGATGGCCCAAGTGCTTGGGCCCTACACCCGCATGGGAAACCAGAAGCACCTGGCTCCTGGCTTCGGATCAGCACAGTGCGCCGGCCGCAGCGGCCATTGGAGGGTGAACCAACGGCAAAGGAAGACCTTTCTGTCTGTCTCTCTCTCTCACTGTCCACTCTGCCTGTCAAAAAAAAAAAAAAAAAAAAAAAAGAAACAAAAACCCACAATGTATTCACATAACCCACCCCATACAGTCTCAATTCAAAATTTCTTTAATGACATTTTGTGTAATGTGTGTTCTTCCTCTTCCTCATTTCTGTCCCCTTGAGGAATAATAAAATGCGCCTTTAAATCGCCTCTGAAAATGTGAGGGAGTCCTTTCATGTGTTTTCTTGAATTTTTTCATTCTAAATGGCACATTTTGACTGGGAATTTACTGAGTAGTTTTTGATTCTTTCACAGCATATATATATTAGGAGAGACAGAGCGGTCCCATTGCTGGATCACTCCCCATGCATGCAACGACCAGAGCTGGAGCTGCAAACTCGGCCAACGTCTCCTAAGGGGGGCAGTCACCCAGTTACTTGAGCCATCACCAGGATTCTGCTTAGCCAGAAGCTGGAGTCAGGAACCAGAAACAGAAATCAAACCCAAGCGCCAATGTGGGATGCAGGAATCTCCATCATTAGGCTAAACGCCCACTCCACAAGAACTGTTTTAAAAACACTGAAATATTCTGTCCATTACCCTGGACCCACTAAACACTCCTAAATCAGCGTGAGCATACTTCACTGTGGACATACATAAAGTAGCAACACCTCATGTTAGCCAAATAACAGTTGCTGGAAGATTCGAACGTTGCCAATAGGATTCAAGGACTTTCCTTGCTCACCTGCTTCCTTCTACAAAGGCTCGGGGACAACCTACAGAAAAGACGCGTCATTCCTAGTTAGAGGCTGAACAAAAAGTAAAAGCAAGGCTAGCAGGTCGGGGAGACACAAGTCCATTAGTGAGGCCATTCCTTAGGCCCTGAAGAGTCGCTGTGGTTGCAGCCAACATTGGCTTCTCCTTCCTGACCAGGCAAGGAGATGGAAAAGGGGGGCCTGTGCGTCATCTCAGTAGCTACCAGAAGACACGCCAGGGATTCAGGAAAAGCAAAGACTCTTCTGAGCATAGCGAGCTACACATAAGCATCTAACTGAGTGCTTCATCTGGAGGGAGGGGGAGGAGGAGGAGGAAGAAGAGGGGGGGAGGAAGAAGGGGAGGAGGGGGAGGAAGAAGGGGAGGAGGGGGAGGAAGAGGGGGGAGGAGGGGGAGGAAGGGGGGAGGAGGAAGAGAAGGAGGGGGAGGAGGAGGGGGGAGGAGGGGGAGGGGGAGGGGGGAGGAGGAATTATCACTTTATTTATTGGCACCATTTTTCTCTTCCCAACAGCATGGAAACAACTGGGGTGTGGAAGACGTTGACCCTACCCACTTTGTTCCTTGAGGGCCATTGATAATTCGCTGTCCATTCGGTTTCCCATTGCTACCATGAAGTACTCTCCCTTCCACATTTGGTCTGCCGTTATAACCTGCACAGTGCAAAAAATAATGAAATTAAAACACGGTAAATTCAACGTCCCTGGCAACTCAGCCATGTAGCAAACTGTACGTAGTCACTCAGCACTCCAAACAGAAACACCAGGCAGAATTTTAAACCAAAAGTTCATGCACGTGAGATAATGCTGTTCTTACACGGTGACCTGTGTGTGACAAATGGTTACGTTCAGCAAGAGTGCAGTGACGTCACAGCTTTCTGACACCGCTTTGCAGATCAAGGACTTGTATCTTGCCCTCCTTCATTGAACAAACGCTACTGAGGATTTATTGAGCTCCTGCATACAAGGGAATGCTTGTTTTAGCTCTATTTTGGGGGTCTTAGATTTGCTTAAAATAGTCAGTCTTCAAGGAGAGCTGACCTCAATGTGGGCCATTGTTCTATGTCTCCAGACTGGACTAAAATATTGCATAGTACGGATTAGCAAGTATTCATACATTCATTCAAGAATGTTCTATGTAGCTCAGATTACATCAGGAGAGCTCATGGCTTAACTGAATGCAAGTTTTTGTCAAAGACTTCAGTCCCTGCTCTGGGGTCCATGTGGGCTCCAGCTCACAGCTGCCTGCATTCCAACCTGTGTCACACACACACAAGGCACACGTCCCTGAGACCCCCTGAGTGACACACACCCTTCTCCAGCACTGCCAGGAGCCCCCCGACAACATTCACTGTTGTAATCTCAGAGTTCACACTCCACACCTTGGAGTCTGTCCCAGAGTGCATTTGGCTGGGAGTGTGGATACAGAAATAAGAACCAGACAGGAGCAAGAACAAAAAAGATAAGCCCACACACTATCCAGTGTCAATGCTGAGTCCTTAGCTTACGCTGACAGGAGAATGGCTGCACAGGATGCCATAGCAGTGACATTCTCTCAGTGTGACAGTCTCGGTGGTAACAGTCTTAACAGTAGTGACAGTCTCTCAGTGTGACAGTCTCAGTGGTGACAGTCTCACAGTGTGACAGTCTCTCAGTGGTGAGTCTCTCAGTGTGACAGTCTCACAGAGGTGACAGTTTCTCAGTGTGACAGTCTCTCAGTGTGACAGTCTCTCCTCAGTGGTGACAGTCTCAGTGTGACAGTCTCTCAGCAGTGACAATCTCACAGTGTTACAGTCTCTCAGTGTGAGTCTCTCAGTGTGACAGTCTCACAGCAGTGACAATCTCTCAGTGTGACATTCTCTCAGTGGTGAGTCTCTCAGTGTGACAGTCTCACAGCAGTGACAGTCTCTCAGTGTGACAGTCTCACAGATGTGACAGTCTCTCAGTGGTGACATTCTCACAGTGTGACAGTCTCTCAGTGGTGAGTCTCTCAGTGTGACAGTCTCACAGCAGTGACAGTCTCTCAGTGTGACAGTCTCACAGCAGTGACAGTCTCTCAGTGTGGCAGTCTCTCAGTGTGACAGTCTCAGTGGTGACAGTCTCACAGTGTGACAGTCTCTCAGTGTGACAGTCTCACAGAGGTGACAGTTTCTCTGTGTGACAGTCTCTCAGTGTGACAGTCTCACAGCAGTGACAGTCTCTCAGTGTGACAGTCTCACAGCAGTGACAGTCTCTCAGTGTGACATTCTCTCAGTGGTGAGTCTCTCAGTGTGACAGTCTCACAGCAGTGACAGTCTCTCAGTGTGATAGTCTCACAGATGTGACAGTCTCTCAGTGTGACAATCTTACAGTGTGACAGTCTCTCAGTGTGAGTCTCTCAGTGTGGCAGTCTCACAGCTTTGACAGTCTCACAGCGGTGACAGTCTCACCATGGTGACATTCTCACAGATGTGACAGTCTCTCAGTGGTGACATTCTCACAATGTGACAGTCTCAGTGTGAGTCTCTCAGTGTGACAGTCTCATAGCAGTGACAGTCTCTCAGTGTGACAGTATCTCAGTGGTGAGTCTCTAAGTGTGACAGTCTCACAGCAGTGACAGTCTCTCAGAGATGACAGGCTCACAGAGGTGATAGTCTCACCATAGTGACAGTCACACCATGGTGACATTCTCTCCAAGGTGACAGTCTCACAGCGGTGACAGTCTCGCAGTGTGACAGTCTCACCATGGTGACAGTCTCACAGTGGTGACAGTCTCTCAGTGGTGAGTCTCTCAGTGTGACAGTCTCACAGCTTTGACAGTCTCACAGCAGTGACAGTCTCACCATGGTGACAGTCTCACAGTGGTGACAGTCTCTCAGTGTGACAGTCTCTCAGCGTGACAGTCTCAGTGGTAACAGTCTCACAGTGTGACAGTCTCTCAGTGTGACAGTCTCACAGAGGTGACAGTCTCACAGAGGTGACAGTCTCTCCTCAGTGGTGACAGTCTCTCAGTGTGACAGTCTCACAGTGTGACAGTCTCTCAGTGTGACAGTCTCACAGCTTTGACAGTCTCACAGCGGTGACAGTCTCACCATGGTGACAGTCTCTCAGTGTGACAGTCTCTCCTCAGTGGTGACAGTCTCTCAGTGTGACAGTCTCTCAGCGGTGACAGTCTCTCAGTGTGACAGTCTCTCAGTGTGACAGTCTCTCCTCAGTGGTGACAGTCTCAGTGTGACAGTCTCACAGAGGTGACAGTCTCTCAGTGTGATAGTCTCTCAGTGTGACAGCCTCACAGTGGTCTCACAGTCTCACAGAGTAAGAGCACACAATAAGGACTTCCAGGAGGCAGAAAGACAGGGGGCTGTGTGGTTGCATTTGGACTGGGCCTGCAGCTCAGCCACTGCAGTGACCTGACCCAGGCCAGCCACCGGGACCCCTGAGCCCAGCTTCTCCTGCATGGGTGACAGACCAACCCTGGGAGCCGCTGGAGAGGCCGGGATGATGACCCCCGTGCAGAGGTGCTAAGTTGTCAGGTCCCAGCTCCCAGCTCACTGGCACCTCTAGGAGGACACGAGGCCGGGAGGCGGCGTATGAAGACGTGTTACCTTGTGTGTGCAGAGACCTGGGTGGCTGGCGGGAGACAGGGGTGCGGAACCGGCGCTGCATCCGCTGGCGCAGGGACAGCATGGGCGTGGTGGACGAGAAGCCGGGTGGCGCACGCGTGGGTGGCCATGGCCGGGAGGAGGCGCTCACCGCCGGGCTGCGAGGCGGGTGTCCTGTCGGTGGCTGTGGCGTTCTCGGGGTACTGCCTGGAGGCGGCATCCCGTCCTTCGTGTATTTGCCACCCCTGGGGCTGGCGGCAGAGGGCCACTTGGACACGGAGGGAGGTAGAGGGGCTTCCTTTCCCCCCTTCAGGTACCCTGCATCCTCCTCTTCTTCCTCTTCCTCCTTCTCCTCGGCAGATACCGACTGCTGTGATTTGGACAGCAGGGGCCGCTTGGAAAGTGCCTCCTTCTGCCCTGGGGTGGCCTGGACCCCTGTCCTGCTGGGGCTCCGGGGCCAGCCAGGCCGCGGGGAGGAGCCAGCAGGTGTGCGCTGGGCCCCATGGTTGTGAGGTGCGGCCTGATGGGGGAAGGCCTGGCCGGCGACCTGGGTGCTGCCGCCCGTGGAGCCGCTCGAGGACTGCAGGTCACCGCGCGGGGAGGCCGTGTGGAGTAGTGCCCGGGAGCTGGCCGGGCCCGGTGTGCTGGACGCAGGGGGCCGGGCAGGGGGCAGCCGGTGGCCACTGGACACAGGCCGTGTCCTAGGGGAACGCAGTTCCTCGTCCACATCCGTGCTTTGCTGAGCGTCCAGTGTCTTGTGGGTCAGCGCGGCGGTCTTGTCCTGAGGATGTGCGACTGTCCCGGCTGACTTGGGGCTCTCTGGAACGGCCTCCTTGTGGTAGAGGCTGGCCCCTCTCTGGGGGCCTCTCCGCAGGGGTTCCCAGCCCCGAGAGGTGGGCTGCCTGGAGGAGGAAGGCACGTGGTCATGGACCACGGTGGCCGGGAGTGGTTGCTCCTCCTCCCCTGTGTGGACAGTGGAGCCTGGCCGAGGGTGGGAAGCCGGCTGAGGATGAGCCCTGGAGTGGGCTGGGGAGGCCACGGTGGCCTGGGGGGAGCGGGAGGGCTGCAGCCGCAGTCCCCGGCCACCGCCCAGCCTGCTGGGAAACCTGCCGTGGGCAGCAAAGGGCCTGTTTCGGAGCAAACTGAGATGTCCGGAGGCAGGCCGGGCCCGCGCGGTGGGGGCCGTGACTGGGTCCTGCCTCCTGCTGTCTCCCACATCCCCGTCATCACCATCACTCCCTCCCCTGGACCCCTGGATCCTGGAGGAGGAACGTGAGGAGGCTGGGGAAGGCGCCGTGGGCTGTGATGGTGCCTGGGAGTGGCCAGTGGCCACCCTGTGGGGTGGAGCAGGTCTTGAGTGGGGGCTGGGCTCTTCCTCCACAGCCCCGGGGTGCGGCACCCTGGCAGGCGAGGCCGGCTTTGCACCCCGGTGCAAGGCGTTGGAGGTTGATGGGCGGCTGGGGGCCAGGGCTGGCCGGGGCAGGGCCTGGCTCTTGGGAGGCAGCTGCTGGGGGGAGGCGTCCTTGGGGTGGAGGGGGCCTGCAGCCTGCTCGTCCTCCTCCGAGTCCACCGAGTCGTTGTCAACAGAGCTGGCCGTGGGCCCTGCTGCAGCTCTGTCAGGAGTGCCCTGGGGGGCTGTGTGGTGGGTGCCTTGGCCACGCCTGTGCACGCCTTCCTGCCGGGGTGGCCCTGGCACTCGGGCCCTAGCTGGAGTCCTGCCGGGAGCCAGGACCGGGTGGCCTGGTCTACTCGGTGGCCTCAGGGTTTGCCTGTGCTCTTGGGTCTGCAGGGGCGACGTGCGTGGGTCCTCCAGGGAGTCCGGCTCCTCCTCCTGGGTGACTTCGGTCAACTGAGGATCCAGCTCTCCAGTCTTCCTGGGGCGGAGCTGGGGCTTCCTGAGCAGCCCCCCGTTAGCCAGGATTTTGTTCTTCAAGTCCAGGAGCAGGTCCTTAGCATCGCTGCCTCGCGGGGAGACAGGCACACGCGTGTGCCCTGAGGGAGCTGGGGTCTGGGGCGGAGGGGAGGGCGCCTCGGGGCTTTGGGGCTTCCAGTTCTCCACCGTGCTCTGTGCCGCATCCTGCTCAGCTGTGCTGGCTGCAACAGATTGCAAAGGTTTGGCCGTCAAAGAAATGCAAAAGCTGTGCAGACGATGGCGGGATGGAAGGGCCCCAAGCCGGTGATGGACACCAACTGCTCTGACTGAGCGCTCTGGATTCCGGAGCTGCCTTTCCCACTTACAGTGTTCTGTTGGAAAGCTCTGTTTTGCTTTTTGAGTAACAGATCTCGTCCCAGAACACATCCGTGAATCGGATCTCTACAAATCGCATCAGGTTATGTCCCAGCTGATCATCTGCAGGAAATTTGAAACGAGTGCTGTGGAGCACAGGCGGCACCCTGCATCCGTGGTTTCTGCATCCAGGGATCGACCAAGCCCGGAGAGAACCTGGACCGATGGTGCCGTTGCTCCCTGCACAGTCCAGTAACCGCTGGCACGGTATTTACACCGCACCGGGTGTCACACACTCCAGGAGCACAAGCATCCAGGTGGGTGTGTACATCACAGGGACGTGAGCATCCTCAGAGTTGGCAGCCTCAAGGGGTCCTGCAACCCATCCCCCACAGACCCCAAGGGTGATTCACTGACTTCGGAAAGGGCAAAATCGTACCCAGGGTTCTCTTCGTGGAACGGATTGTCAGTTTATCACACGAGCATCACAGACACTCGGGGAGATGCATGCCCTGGTACAAAATGCTGAACAACCCGCACTCCAACGCATGTGGGGTGCAGGGCTGTGACGAGCCAGGGACCCCATTTGGAAAGCCTCAGGCTTTACAAGGCATTGCCTATTGCCCCTAATTGCTTATTTCTTCCTTCTTGCTTAAAATGCCATTACTCATAGATACAGCTGTAATTAAAACAAAACAAAACAAAACAACAAAACTCCTGGGCCAGGCCAAACCTGCTACTAAGCAGACCCCACAGGTCACCTTGTCCCAGTCCATCCTACAAGGGAGGGGAGTTACCTAGCAAGGGGGCCTGAGGGAGCCTCAGTTATTCTCAAGGGAAACTTCCTGGTGGGGAACTGCAGGCCCTGAGCGTGGATGCCCGCGGCGGGCGGGGCCGTGGAGAAGCAGAGGTGAGAAGCCGTCCACAGACACGCCCGCCACTGTGCAACTCTCCTGCGTGTTGGGTTTTGATGTTTTTCAGATAATGACACCAGTGAAATGCTTCCCAAGGACGATGGGCCATGGGGCAGGCACGCGGCCTGCAGTCACAGCGCCAGTCCAGCTGCACGTGTCCCACATGGGAGTCTGATAACCCAGCTCCGGCTCCTGACCCAGCTGCCTCCTGATGCAGACTCTGGGAGGCAGAGGTGATGGCTCAAGCAGTTCGGTTCCTGCTGCCCACCTAGGAGCCCTGGCTTGCTGGGTTACAGCCTCAGCCAACGACTGCTGCAGGCATTGAGCGAGTAAAGCAGCAGATGGGAGCTCTCTCTCTCTCTCTCTCTGCCTCTCAAATAAATATTGAAATTTTAAAAAGTGGACTGCAAACTAAAAAAACCTTAAGTGCAAGATAGAAATTAAGGAGTACTAACAATCACAAATGTCACTCTACACTTTAAAAACATTCTTCTCGGTCACCATAAGCCCCCAAATTAAACAGCGATGTACAACTATTTGTATAATTTAGACATTTAGAACACTAAAAATGATGGATGTCATCAGCCATCAGTTAACATTTTAGTCTTTAGACAGACTATTTCTAAGGGGGGGAACAAAATATTTTAGACATCTACATGCAAACTTGAACCCCAGAAAATCACCACCCAAGCAGGTGCACCCCGAGAGCATGATTCAGAGTGACACAGCACCGGCCGCAGGGACAAAGAGGGAGAGAGACCCCGAGACGCGAGGCTTACCTGCCGGCATCGCCACGATGAAGGCTTTGGAGGGAGGGCCGGGGCCCCTCCTGTTGGCAGCCCGGATCTTGAACAGGTAGCGTTCCCCCGGCTGCAGGCCGTCCACCAGGGCGGAAGTGGTGCCTCTGGGGTAGGTCAGGGACTTGGCTCCAAACGGCTTGAGCGCTGGGGCGTAGGACAGAATGTATTCTGAAAGGATTTGGCAGGTGGTTGGGAGAGCGGACTGGAAAGGGAACCGCATCCAGCGCTCAGAGCACATGGGCAGCCTGAACTGAACGCGCGTTACCCAAGGCGGGGCACCAGCCGTGCACGCCATGCCAATCCCAGCCCAGCAGCAGCGGGAGGTGGACTCACACTCACCCACGCGGCCACCGCACCACACAGGGCTGGCTCCTGGCAAGCAGATTAGACGCTGGAACCCAGGAGGCCAGTTTCCACACAGTTCACAGAAAACACATTGTGCGTGCGTGGTTTTCATTATATTCATTTACTAACTTGATGTGGTCCCGGGCAGAAGAAACCAGCCAAAGAAGCACCAGCCACTAGGGCTGGATTCCGAATAGCCTGTGACCGCCTCATGATTTTGAGTTTATTACTAAGCTGCCTCATGGTCCTTAGCCAGAAAAACCCCCTACTAGGAATATAATTTCTCCTCTGTAGGAATTATAAAAGTTGGTCCCCAATGTATGCTGATAGGGCTATTTTGCAGTATTTAGAACTGTGATGAAAAGCTGCTAGTGGCTGGCACTGTGGCGTAGCAGGTAAAAAAGCCACTGCCTGCAGTGCCAGCATCCCATATGAGCACCAGTTCAAGTCCCGGCTGCTCCACTTCCGATCCTGCTCTCTGCTGTGGCCTGGGAAAGCAGTAGAAGATGGCTCAAGTCCTTGGGCCCCTGCACCCACTTGGGAGACCCAGAGGAAGCTCCTGGCTCCTGGCTTCGGAAGGGCCCAGCTCTGGTCATTGTGGCCATCTGGGGAGTGAATCAGCAATTGGAAGACCTCTCTCTCTCTCTCTCTCTCTCTCTCTCTCTCTCTCCTTCTCTCTGCCTCTGCCTCTCTGTAAATCTGCCTTTGAAATAAATAAAATTTTTTTAAAAAAGAAAAGTTGCTAAGTACAAAGATTCTTATGTGATGTCTAATGTTTCTATATTTAAGTTGGTTACCTCACTCTGGCTCTTGAACTTTCAAAATCATAGAAAATTCACTCCAAGAATCTAAACCATCTCTATGCATACATGGAAATAAAGTAACACAAGAAGTCATACTTTACACCATAACTTCAGCTGTCAACTGAAAACTCTCAGGCCTGTTTTCCCCCAGTGAACTCAAGAGTTACACAACTTGCCAAATAATAAGAGTAGGAGCTAAGAAAAATGATTTGAAACAGAAAAAAATGAAGCAATTACCAAGAGCATGGAGCCCTTTTCTTTCCTCCACTATCTGGAAAATGCTCAACCAAAAGTGATTGTGCAGCATTTGTCTGGAAAAAATGGTATTTTTTGTCCTCACTGAAAATGAACAAGCTGGCCATTTGCGGTGGCCAAAAGTAAGAGTTAAGAGAACCCACTATGTATAAAATTTTGAATTCCAATTCTTCTTTTGGATTCAATTTTCTGGGGAAAAAATTAACTGCGTCAAAGAATATCCTTCTATTGTGGCTTTTTATACATGGACAGTGCCCCAATATAATTATTTCAACCCAACCACTGCACCCGTATGAAAATAATCTAAGCCAGGTTTAGAGGCATGAATCCTTTCAAACATAAAAACCCAGGAGAAATGAGCCTTTCTGGAAATACTGAACTGATAACCAGGGAACTTCTCTCACCAAAGAGCTATAAATGTAAACTTAGGATGTGGGAGAGAAACACAGAGGATAAATGGCCTGGTGATAAGTGGCCAGAGGAGCAGTAACTGACTTCCCTAAAACTAACAAAAGTAGTCAGCCAAACACGCACGTCTTCCATTTCTAGAGGGGCTTCCAGCAACACAGCACTGCCAACAGGGGACCACGTGCAAAGTGTCAGTAGAAGTGATGCAGTGGGGCCAGCTGAATACTCATTCCCTTCATTTGTTTTGTATTTATCCCATTGAGAAAAAGAAGAAGAACAGTACAATCTATTCTTGAAAGACCGGAAAGTGAGAATTAAGTATGGAAACCACAATTCTCCATCCGTCTACCTCCCTTCACTTCTATTGTTCCACGAAAACACATCCCACACATCAGCAAAGACAATTTATGGTTGAATGCAAAAAAAGAACCATTCAAGATTTCCACTTAAGAAATTCTCAAAGGAGATTAGTGGTAATTTTCTGGATTTCTTCACAGTAACTTTTCATAGCTTCTGCACAAAACAGACTTAAAGTTGTCTCCCAACATCTAGTGGCAATAAAAAATATTTCTTCCTTAAATGCAAACTCCACTCCTTGCCTAAGTTTGTGGTACATTCCTGTAGGCAACGCCAACAAAAGCCTCACTGTGGGTCTACGAACAGACGTCTACAAGGTTCTTGAGTGCTTTGGAATTGCAAAGGAAAGATTTATGCACATATTCAAAATTCTCAATGACTATTTTTAAAATTTAACTAGTTATCATTTTTTATTCCATTATTTGTTCTTTTAAATCTCCAATATTTTTTCTATTTTAATGCAATGTTTTCCTCAGCACCGATAAAGACTGACAAATGTGCAATAAATCTGTTCTCCAGGAATTAGTGCTTGGGTCTTTCAGACCTACTGGAAGCACTTAGGGTCCCATTAAAGACAGAGTCTCTGCCAACTCCTACTTTCAGGATTCTACTAGCGCCATGGAAGGCTCCTTGCATGAAGATAGGGTGTGGCTTGGATGGTGAGGGTTGTGATGTCACACCCACGCAATCAACATCCCTCCTGACGGCCACACCAAAGCCCCTGCCTGTAGGAAGGTGAGAAGAATAATCACCTGCCAGACTGCCTGAACTTCCGTGTCCCTTAGGTTGGCACCTGTTATACACATGTCGCTCCCTTGTCCATCTCCAGTCACCTGACCTATTATACATATGTCGATCCCTTGTCCATCTCCAGTCACCTGACCTGTTGTACATACATCACTCCCTTGTCCATCTCCGGCCACCTGACCTGTTGTACATACATTGCTCCCTTGTTCATCTCCAGACACCTGACCTGTTGTACATACATCACTCCCTTGTCCATCTCCAGACACCTGACCTGTTGTACATATGTCACTCCCTTGTCCATCTCCGGCCACCTAACCTGTTATACACATGTCGCTCCCTTGTCCATCTCCAGACACCTGACCTGTTGTACATATATTGCTCCCTTGTCCATCTCCGGCCACCTGACCTGTTGTACATATGTCGCTCCCTTGTCCATCTCCGGCCACCTGACCTGTTATACACATGTCGCTCCCTTGTCCATCTCCAGACACCTGACCTGTTGTACATACATTGCTCCCTTGTCCATCTCCCGCCACCTGACCAGTGAGCAGAGGCAGCGTCCATACATCTTGCAGCCTGGGAGTGAGGTTCCTACCTTTCACTTTCCCCTCGGTCTCGGGCAGTGCCTCCCAGGAGGCGGTGACAACTGTAGGTTTGCCATTGACTGGCCAGACGCGCAAGTTTTCAGGAGCTGTGGTAGGAGCTAAAAACAACAAGGAATCGCACGGTTTATAATGCCCCGATGGAAGTAGATGGCAGACGCACAGCCTACATCACACATGTTTTTAACTGAAGAGCTACGGTGCTCATGTGCTTCACACGTGAGAGTAAATGCTCCCTTTGTTCTCGTGTACTGTGGCAACTACGTCACTTGTACCAACTCATGAGTTCAGATGCATCTAGCTACATGCTTGTAGGAATTCAGAATTTCCCTCATAGCCAGACATTGAAATACACAAAGAGGATTAAAACCCAGTTCCAACTCACTTTTCATGAAACACTTAAAGATGCAGTCAAAAAAAAAAAAAAAAAAAAAAAAAAACTAAGGGTAACCCTGCATGCAGAACAAACTCCTCCCCAGACTCACAAACTCCACCCAGGGTTGAGGGAAGGGGAAGTGTCCTCCACACAAGAGCCATACATCACAGGGGCCTGGCACATGCTGCAGTGGCTTGCAGTGGCCACACGCACAGGGACCCAGTGTGCTCCACCTGTTAGAGCGACACGCTGGGGAGAGGCCGGTGGAGGCCAAAACATGGAGCCCAGGAGCCAGTTCCTTCCTGTCTCTGCACTCATAAATACAAACATGACCAGGACTTAGGGTGACAGGGACTGTTGTCCTGCTAGCCTTGCCACGCTCTGTCTTTCCATCCCATTTCAGGAGTAATTCCCAACCTGTGAACGCGAAGGGCACTCGAATACAGACCAGACTCGGGGGTCCTCTGGAAGACCGAGGTGCTCCACTTGCCGTCTCGTTCGCCCTGTGAGATTCGGACTGCAAACTCATACACAGTGTCTGGAATGAGGCTCTCGATCAGCGCGCGCCTGTTAGCGGTTTGCTTGTAATCCCACCTGGCTGACTCTCCCTTTTCTCGGTAGCGCACGGTATACTGCCTGTAAGAAAACGCAATACAACAGCACAGGCAGCTGAGGGGAAAACCTGTGAACTACTGGCCTTGTCGATACGTCCCAGGCAGTGCTGTCTACAGTGGGCCAGCCAAGACGGAACTCAGTGGCTTCTCAAGACCAGAAAGTCTCACTGCTCCAAAGATCAAGTAGAGGCTATCCAGGAGAGGGATACAGGTACCGGGCCAGCGCTGTGGTACAGCGGGTAAAGCCACCGCCTGCAGTGCCGGCATCCCATATGGGTGCCAGTTTGAGACCTGGCTGCTCCACTTCTGATCCAGCTCTCTGCTGTTGTCTGGGAAAGTCCTTGAGCCCCCGCACCCACCTGGGAGACCTGGAAGAAGCTCCTGGCTCCTGGCTTTGGATTGGCACAGCTCCAGCCATTGCAACCAACTGGGGAGTGAACCAGCAGATGGAAGACCTCTCTCTCTGTCTCTACCTCTCTCTGTGTGTAACTCTGACTTTCAAATAAATAAATCTTTAAAAAAAAGAAAGAAAGGGATACAGGTGGGTAGATTTTATGAGCCCACTACCTGTGTGTGTGTGTGTGTGTATGAGAGAGAGAGAGAGAGAGAGAGAGAGAGAGGGAGGGACTGTGGTGTGAGTAAGGGAAATGCTAAAGGCCAGAACGAGCCTAAGGTGTCTCAGCTCTCCAGAAAAAAGAAAAAGACACATTTCATGCCACGTCAGGCACGTTTGCTCTAAGTTTAGGAGGAAAGGAGCCATGTGGTTTTGTGTAGATTTATTACCATGAAATGAAGCAAAAATGTGGAACAAATAGACCAGGAAAGAGATACTTATGGAAGGAACTCTGTATGGTTGTCCAGGACAGAAACACAGTGTGACCAAAAATGGTGACACTCCATGGCCCAAGAGCCACAGACATTGTGTACCAGGTCCTAGTGTATGGTTGCCTGGGACAGAAACACTGTGTGACCAAACAAGGGAACACTCTGTGGCCCAAGAGTCACAGACATTGTGTACCAGGTCCTAGTGTATGGTTGTCTGGGACAGAAATACCGTGTGACCAAACACGGTGACACTCCGTGGCCCAAGAGCCACAGACATTGTGTACCAGGTCCTAGTGTATGGTTGTCTGGGACAGAAACACCGTGTGACCAAACACGGTGACACTCCGTGGCCCAAGAGCCACAGACATTGTGTACCGGGTCCTACTGTCTCCTTGTAGTAGAAAGTATTTGATGCATGAAAAAATGTGCTGTTGATTATATTTAGTAAGTCACAAGGCTGCAGGTGAAGACATGGCACACGATGAACACAAGTCCCGCTAAGAGAACGCAAGCCTCCTTGGGCTCTCAGCGAGACGTTGGAAATCCACGTCAGGCAGCAGGAGCGGGTCGTGCTGGGGCGGGCCAGGTGGCCGTGGGGAGAACCTCTGAGAGTCTTCTGGGGTCTTGTGAAAGGAGCAGAGGGTAAAGGAAGCTATAAAGCTGATAAAAACAACAGCACGTAAGTACACGCGCGTGCATACGAGCTCAGCATTCTACTCCATTCATGTTAAGGTACACTCCCTTTTCCTCGTTGTAGATGGGTCAAATACGTGGTTGTTTCAATCAACTTATAGAAAAATGGAAGTAAGAGATAACGTTAGGGCCGGCGCTGTGGCGTAGTAGGCTAAGCCTCCACCTGCAGTGCCGGCATCCCATATGGGCACCAGCTCATGTCCAGGATGCTCCTCTTCCAATCCAGGTCTCTGCTTATGGCCTGAGAAAGCAGTGGACGATGGACCAAATGCTTGGGCCCTTGCACTCTCATGGGAGAACAAGAAGAAGCTCCTCGCTCCTGGCTTTGGATCAGCTCAGCTCCGGCCATTGCAGCCATTTGAGGAGTGAACCAGCAGATGGAAGGTCTCTCTGTCTGCCTCTCCCTTTCTCTGTCTGTAACTCTACCTCTCAAACAAATAAATAAAATCCTTTTTTAAACTAATAACTTCATTGGATTACCAATAAAATGAAATTCACACAGTTTTTCCATGAATTTGTGAAGATCTCTTGTATTGATACACAACTAGGCCCCCAAATCGTCGTCCTCTTGATCAAATGAACTATCCATTCACTGAACGTATGCAACGTTGATGGCTGCACTAATTTACCACTAACCAGAAGTGAGGGGGGCGTCACCAGTGCTCTTTTAACATAAAAATGATTTTAACTTTATAAATGATTGTTCTTCCATTACTATCACAAATGAATATAAAAACCTGGGTAATAATGCATCGTGGGCTGAGACAAAAAAGGTACACTTTGTTTTGCACAAATGAGCTGAAAATGAAGCAATTTGGTGTTCAGCAAATGCTAACGAGGAGCTACGTGAGATGAAAATCCACCCTAGTGGGACTCTTCCTGGGTTGCAGGAGCAGCTCAGCCTCCTCCCAGGGTAGGTCTTGTGCGTGAACAGAATAGTAATGAGACAGAGCAAAACAGAAATGGGCCAAGAAAGAGATGGAATCTAGGGTGTTCCAGGCACAATATGGAACTCTCAGCAAGTAAGATGGTGAGATGTGAGGTCCTGCTGTGTCACACACACACACATATACACACACATAACACACATATACACACACACATACATACACACATACACAGACACACACAGACACAGACACATACATACACACATACAGACACAGACACACATACACACACATATACTCACACACACATACACATACATACACACATACACACACAGAGACATGCACACACACATACACACAACATACATACACACATATATACACACATACACAGACACACACACATACACATATATACACACATACACATACATACACACATACACACAGAGACACATACACAGACACACAACATACATACACACATATATACACACATACACAGACACACATACACACACACATACACATATATACACACATACACATACATACACACATACACACAGAGACACATACACAGACACACACAGACACACAGACACACACATACACACATACACACATACACACAGACACATACACACATACACACACACATGCACATAACACACATACACACACATATATACACACATGCACATACATACACACACAGAGACACACAGAGACACACATATACACATACATACACACATACACAGACATACACACACATACACTCACATATACACACATACACAGAGACACATACAGACAGACACACACATACACACAGAGACACACACATACACACATACACACACATACACACATACACATACATACACACATACACACAGACACACACACATACACACATACACACACATACACACATACACACACAGGTACACACAGAGACACATACACACAGAGACACATACACACATACATGCACATACACACAATACACACACAATAGACACACATGCACACATACACATATATACACACATACATGCACACATACACATACACACATACACATACATGCACATACACACAATAGACACACATGCACACATACACACATACACACAACATACATACACACATATATACACACATACACACACATACACACACAGAGACACATACACAGACACACAGACCACAGACACACACATACTCACATGCACACACACATACACACATATACACATACACATACACACACAGCTTACCCACATACACACAGACACACACATACATACACACATACACATAAATGCACATACACACAATACACACACACAATAGACACACATGCACACATACACACACACCCAGCAGCATCTGACTTATTGCCATAGAACGCTCCGGAAGAGGCCAGCATACAGCAATCAGAAAACCGAATCACTCAGGGGACGTCTTTTCAGGGCTGGAGCAGCCACACCGCTCACGGGTAAGGGAGGGAACGAGCAGAGGTACCTTGATGCAACGACTTTCTTCTGCTTCTCCACCGCGGGGTCCACCCAGGCCACAAGCACAGACTGGGACGACATAACCCGCACACTGATGTCTTTGGGGACATCCAGTTCGTCCTCTTCTGAAACGCAACGGGCGACACAGAAAGGCTGTCAGCACCCCCAGGTCCAGAGCATCTTACTCTGCAGAACTCCGGGTCACTGTGCTTACTGTGGTCAAGTGAACAAGTGTGGAGGTAAGCAGCCATCTGGCTGGTGCAGAACAGCGTACATCTCCACGCTCGCTCTTGTGACACAGTCGGAGAGACAGGCAGCTCGCTTGCAAAGCTGCCTGACCCGGAACACACAGAAGAGCCCAGAACGCGAGCTCTGCCTTGGTTAGAGCTACTGCAAGGATCCCCAGGCTTCTCTCCGGGTACTCCGGAAATCTCAGGGCAATAATAAAAGTTTCTAAAATTCCTCACTTATGTATTTGAGAGAGAGCTCCCATCACTTCCCACGACAGCCAGAGCTGGGCTCAGGCTGAAGCCGGGAGCCTGGAAATCCATCCAGGTCTCCCACTTAGGCGGCAGTGACCCAAGGACTGGAGCCATCACTACTGCCTCCCAGGAACCTCAGTCAGGAGCCAGAGCTTGTGCGGGACACGGGTGCCCCAGGGTGGGACACGGGCGGGCTAGCCCACATCCTAACTGCCAGGCCAAACACCCGCCCCCAAAATGAAACGTTTATGGGAAGAAAAGTTTAGAGGAAAAAGGGCTCAAATTTGTATTTCTAGCATGATCACAGCAAAAAATAAAAATTTGGGTTCAAACAACTGTAAAATAGCATGGGGCTCGATGTTCTCACATCTTCAATACGTGACTTAAGGCAGATAAGATTTGTGTTCAGATATAAAACAGAACTCAGTCTGCCAGTTTCTCACAGATTTATCTCTGTAGATTACAGAATGCATCGTTATCACAAAGTTCGCAGTCTTAACAAAGTCTGTAATCTCCAACATAGCTGAGTCTGACAAAACGTCTCTCATCTTGCTTTTGAGTTTCCTATTTTTAGCTTTTGATTCTTTTATTTTTCTTTTTATTTCTCAAGGATGATGTTTCAAAAGAATGTGGATTTTGCCACAAAATATTTATCCTGTTAGATAGGGTCTTTCTCTACGTCAACAACTGATAAGTAATAAAAGTGAAACATCATCTTAGTGGAACTTCTTTTAAAAAAGTGTACTAAATCCCATTTTACATTAGGATTCATGAAAATGACCGTGCTGTAGGCTGCCTCTTTAAATTAGGCACATGGTCCAGAAAAGACATGTAAATCGTTAATACACGAATAACATAAAGAGTATCCATGAACAGATGTCAGGGAAAGTCCCCCGTGGTGAGAGGACAGAGCCCAGGCTACCACACCACTGCTACATCTGTTCCCACGCTGTCTACGCCAGGGTAGCTGACACAGTCTCTGTGGGAACATCTTCCTGCTCCCGCCTGGGTCTGTGCATTGCCAACGGTAATCCCCGGGGGGCCAGGCTGTGCCTTTCCATGGAGTGAGGCGTGGCTGCTCCTGCCACAGCCAGTGCACGGTGAGGCTGATCAAGCAGTCTGGTGCGATGCGGCTCATCCCAGGAACACTCCAGTCTCTGCCTGTGCAGGATGCATGCCCACCCACACTGCCACCGTCTGCCCTGCTCTTTCCTCCAGCCTCCGACAAAGTCAGCCGGCTTCGGAGCCAGCACACCCTCAGAAACACACCTGAGATCTTCCGTTTGGTGAGGGCAGCCCTGTAGACCGGCTGGCTCTGGCCCTGGGAGTTCATGGACTGCAGGGAGACCACGTACACTGACTCCGAGGCTGTGGAGCAAAGCGCAAGGTGAGACCGTAGCTCGGCCGTCACGGGCACGTGTGTCCTGGCCTCCCGCAGCCCCCTCCTCTCTGCTCTGTCTTTCCAGTGGCCTCCCCCCTTCTCCAGCACAGCTGAGGATGGGCCCAAGACCTGCAGGGACCAAGCTGCAAGGGAGCACTCGTGGGAGAGAATGCGGAACTGATTATCACCCATAAATCCTGAAAAACGGGTTTCCATCTCAAAGAGGAACGGACAATGTTTGAAAAAGCACATTTACTCCCTTCCCCTGATGGGTTTTTTTTAATTTCCAAAATAAAAGGAGGGCATCACTTTTTTTATTTTTTTTTTTTGACAGGCAGAGTGGACAGTGAGAGAGAGACAGAGAGAAAGGTCTTCCTTTGCCGTTGGTTCACCCTCTAATGGCCGCCGCGGTAGCGCGCTGCGGCCGGCGCACCGCGCTGTTCCGATGGCAGGAGCCAGGTGCTTCTCCTGGTCTCCCATGGGGTGCAGGGCCCACGCACTTGGGCCATCCTCCACTGCACTCCCTGGCCACGGCAGAGAGCTGGACTGGAAGAGGGGCAACCGGGACAGGATCGGTGCCCCGACCGGGACTAGAACCCGGTGTGCCGGCGCCGCAAGGCGGAGGATTAGCCTGTTGAGCCACGGCGCCGGCCAGGAGGGCATCACTTTAATGCTGTCACCATCAGGGAGAAGGGACAGGCAAAGGTGACAGTCGGTGGCCTGTGAGGCGGCCTCCCAGGACATGCTTCTGTTCCTGAGGAACCCTGTGGCCCCTCAAAACTAACATCCCCAGAGCCAGGGCTCTGAAGACTTCCTGACAGCAGGTGGAAGAGTACAAAGGTGTCCTTTATTTCTAGAATGTTCTATCAGTTGTCCCCTCCCCTTCCCACACTGTACATTTTTATGTAGAGAAAAATTTTAAATGATGGACCAAAACTTGTCCACATTTGAGTACATTACAACCACAGGGCCCGAGACCCAGGTGAAACCTTGGTCATCTTCCTCTGTGACCTGATTTTACTCATTAAGACAAAACTCCATAACAACAGAGGGACTTGCCCAAGGCCACACCCGTAAGAAAGACTCAGGGTGTTCCCTGGATTCAAAGCCACGAGTGTCTGACCCCAGCCTCCCCTGGCCAAGTTCCTTGTTGCAGCTCTCATCAGGGTAACAATAAAAACAAGGCAACCTCACCTGTTTCTATGCAGGTAGTTACGTTATCAGATAACACCTGGCAAATCATTGGAGGGGACCCTAAGAGCCTAAAGTGGGAGGGGGTGTCTAGAACATGAGACTCCTTCCTTCAGGCATTGCAAAGTCCCAGACAGCAGTGGGCACACAGACCTTTATCCTCACAACACACAGATGGAGACCTAGACTCACAAGCTCCACCTGTGGGCCCTTGAGATCATTTGGTCTGGGCAGGTGCGACTCAACATTCCAGTCAATCCATAGCAGGCTACTTGTTAAGGTGATCATTTTGAGTGGCCCACGAATGAAGTCAGAAATCTCCAGATGGCCCTTGGCAGAAGCAAGGGCCTCACTGGCGTCTTCCGAGGGCCTGGGCTGCCGCACTCCTTGCATGAGTAGGAAACAGCAGAGGAAGCCGCAGGGTTGGAAACAGGCACTTCCAGTAGAGGGCAGTAGGGGGGTCTGGGGCAGGTGCGCTTTCTAACCTGGGGCAGGTGCGCTTTCTAACCTAGGGCAGGTGCGCTTTCTAACCCAGAGCAGGTGCACTTTCTAACCTAGGGCAGGTGCACTTTCTAACCTGGGGCAGGTGCACTTTCTAACCTAGGGCAGGTGCACTTTCTAACCTGGGGCAGGTGCACTTTCTAACCCAGGGCAGGTGCACTTTCTAACCTAGGGCAGGTGCACTTTGTAACCCAGGGCAGGTGCACTTTCTAACCTGGGGCAGGTGCGCTTTCTAACCTAAACCTTGAATCAGACAGACTGTGTGTGCTCCCTGCAGTCCAGCACCCCCAGGAAGAAGAGACATTAGGGGCCACACAGCACCTCCCCAAGGCTCCTTCCAACTCATCCAGTAGATAAGAAGGCGTGAAGGAGGCGGGATGGAGCAAGAGTGACACAGCCAGTGGCCCTGCTTCCACAGGCAAGACCTCTCAGAGCTCAGCCTGCATCCACTGGCCAGGCCTGGCCGTAAGTAAGGCCGGCGCAGGTCAGCGCTCCATCCAGGCTGGAACCACACATGTAATTCCTCTGGGCTGCACCAGACACCCCTCCAGCATCCCCTGGCCACTGCTTCCTCTACCCAACAAATGGGTTGGAAAGAGAGAGGGCAGGCCACTATGTTGCATCTCCAGGGTACCCAAGGCTGAACACCCCAGGGTATTAAGACAAAGCTTCAAGGAACAAAATTAAAACATTTCCTGCCTCCAAAAAAAACTGGCCTGGCTTAAGGAGTTGGCACTTGTGAGATCGGGAAGCAGGTGACAGGGACTGGGAAGGCAGCCTTGACCTGGCACCAATTAAAGGTCACAATGATGGAGACCAGGACAGGGAATGAAGAACACATAACCGTCAAATACCTGTAATACCCGGAGAGTGAACGTCACAGCTGAAAATCTTGAGCTTCTAAAATGCTGGAATGATTGCCAAGGTCATCAGAACATTGGGCACCTTTGCTGTTAAACTCACCCAGCTTTTTAATCTCATGGCTCCGCTCATCTCTCGTCAGGGGAACGTAATTCATCTTCCGGCCACTCTCCCCATAGCCCAGAAGAAACCCGCGTGATCTGCGTGGACTCTTGGCTCCAGACAGGCGTGGCGCCTTCCATGCCACCGACAGCCTGTCGTCCGAGGACCGGACACGCACACGCAAGGGCTTGTTGGGCACTTCTTTTTCTTAAAGAGACACAACACAGAGAGCGTGAACCTGTGAGCCGCTCAGAGCCAACCATTACGTATGAAAAATCTCTGCAAACGCTGAGCCCAGACCATGAGCTGCTGAGCTCACAACAGCCATTTCTGGCGACCAAGTCTAGGGAAAAGGCTCTCCTCCCCAGAGTTCATACCAAGCACTTCATATAAAAACACCATGTCAGAGCCTGCCAGCCAGAAAGCCCGAGTGTTTTACAGTCTCCCTTCTCATCTATTTTCTTTGCCTCCATCAGGCCAAAGCTATATATTCTCTGGCAAGTGCTAAAGGGCAACATGAAAATATAGCAGACACACATTACGCGCTATTTATAGCTGTCTCCCAGAAAGCTTTTCACTGTAACGTTGAAAAGACGGCTTTGCTTGCCCTTTCAAAGAACTACTGGGAGCTAAGTGCCAGCAGCTTTCTCTGGGGTGGGGGGGGTTGATCTGTTCTTCCCCAAGTCTCGCCCCTCCAGGCAAGACCTGATCATGCCATGCCCTCCCTGCTACCCCTGTCTCTGGTTTTCTTCTTGCTAAATTCATCTGTTTGGAGAAATCCTCCTTTTAAACTGATTCATCTCAACAAGGGATCTCACTGTTAACTTTCTCAGAGCAATGTGTCCTGGTGGCCAACGATGTTCCGAGTGTTGCTTTGTCATCAGATAAGAGCTGTTGTGTCTCAGAACAAGTGTCTGGACAGTGCAACACATCACCCCCTTCTTCACAGGGGACCTGTGCCAGCTCCCGTCTGAGGCTCCGTTAGGCTGATGGGTGTCTCTCCAATTGTGTAAGCCAGGTACTCCCCAGGCTTCTTCCCTTCACCACATCATCAAACCCACCATCAACTGGGACTCATTTTATGGGATTGGAACATTTCCAGCTAAGCTAATACCCCCACACCGAGACATAAAACCAAAAACTAATGTCACAGGTCAGGTGACCTTCGGTAACATGTAAATAAATAGTGATAGGAGATGGGTATGCTGAAATGCCAGCTGTCTGTTTCCAACGTCCTGGATTTAAACCAAAGGAACTCCTTTTGCAGATTTGCCGGAGCTCCCTCATCAGTCACCGGGAGCCCCATCCCTACGTGTTCCTGAGACTAGGCCATGCGACATCGAACAAACGTTTTCCTCAACACACAAGGTAGGAAGTACTTAACAGTTTTGTTTTTAACAGTACAGCCAACAAAATTAAACACACACATGGGTCTTACGGGAGTTAGCTAAAACTAAACGACTGAGCGGAGATGGTGTTCCTGGCACACAGGTCTGCCCCAGTCCTGGCCCTTCCAACCCCCAACACGAAGCAGTCAGTCAAATACTGAAAAAAAAAGTAATACACACAAGACTGCTGGAATGTCCTAAAGGGACGGCGTCCCCGAGGAAGGAGTGAGGCTCCGAGGACAAGGAACTCGGTCACAGAGCATGAGTTTGTCGCCTTGGTGTTTGGCCCACGGCTCCGCCCTGACCCACACCAGGCCCAGTAAGTGCAGCGGCTGCCCACTGAAACTGCACAGCATCCCTCCACCCCAGGCTCCAGCCTCCTGTCCGACTGCACCACACAGGCCCACCAGACAGCTGTCAGGCAGGGGGCGGAGGCTGGCTCTCACGACCCATTACACGGCCGACGAGGGCACTGCGACCAGTTCGTGAGAAAATGGAATGAAAAAGGAATGCACATTTTCCCTGAACCTTCTAAAGATTCCTTGTATTTTAGATAGAACTTTATTTTTTAGAATTTTTTATGTATTTATTTCCATTTTATATGAAAGGCAGAGAGGGGGGCATAGACAGAGAGATTCTTCCTCCACTGGTTCAAACCCCAAGTGCCTGCAACAGACAGGGCTGGCCCAGGCCAAAGCCAGGAGTCTAAAACTCAATCCCAGTTCCCCATGTAGGGAGCAAGGACCCAGGTACTTCAGCCACCACCTGCCGCCTCCCAGGGTGTGCATCAACAGCAAACTGGACCAGAAGTACCTGCTATGGGAAGCAGGCGTCCCAAGCAATGACTTAGCTATAGCGCCCAATGCCTTCTCCGTTGGAACGTCTTGGTTTCCAACAAGCACTCATGTCATTTATCTTACTTGTCCTTACAACAGCCCCAAAGTAAGAAAGATAGCATCAACCCCACAAGAAAACTGCAGCTGGCGGAGGAGCCATAGCTAACCTGAGGTCCAGAGCTGTTTCCTGCCAAGCAAGCGCCTGAATTCAACCATTGTGACCCCATGCGCCAGCCCCTCTGGCCACGGTTCCTTCCCCGGAAGCTCACCCCCTACCCAACGCCTCTTCCTCAGCCACGAGAATGAAACGCGGGCTTGGGGCTAGCCGTCCTCCCCGCAGAGCACCAACACGCAGCCTCACCCAGCAGGCGTTAAATACAACGAGCCAGGTAGCAAGTGGATGAGAAAAGGCATCTCGCCCAAGACAGCCCCAGGAGCAGCTCCCACGACTCCACGGAGCACAGAGTGACGGGAGAAGGTCACCCCTTCAAACACAGTCGCCTCTCTTGCACATCTCGGGGTTTAGAAAAGCCAACCACTTATTCTTTCCAAGTGTTTGAACATTTCCCTTCTTTCATATGCTGGGTTCCAGATACCTCCTACATCTTTTATAGATTATCTGGTAATCCCTTTGTGAGCTGATGCACACATCCACAAAGCTACCCCAATGATTCAAATTCATTTCCGCTATATAAGTGCTTTCCCTAAGCTGCGTGTGATAGTCTCACCCAAGCCCTCAGAAAGTTCCCAATAGATCTCTGGAGGTCTTTTATCTTAAAAACAGGAAGTCTCTGCAGCCAAGGACAATCAAGCTCACGCCCACACACGCTGAGTGCGAATCAGACCCAGCAGGAAACGTTCCCACCACCGCTCTCAGGGCTGGTCGGTGACAGGAGACCTGCAGCCGTCAACCACTTCTGGACTACACGGCAAAACTATTGCCACCCAGATGCGGCGGGCGCCAGAAGGCCAGGCAAGAGGAGTATTTCTCCGGCTTTGTGTCATCAGCTTTGCACACTGGCAACTGCTCTGCAATCGCTCAGACTCAAAATCCGCTCTTTTCACAAAGAAAAATACCCAAATTCCAACAGGAAGCTCCACCCACTTAGACTTCCACCCTAGCTAACCGCAGTAGCTTCTGAACTGGCTTCCGCAGGCTGGGAGGCCAGGGTTCGCGTGCCGCCACGTCGGGACTCTCCCTGCGTCCCCGCTTCTCCCCCTGTGCGACAGTGCACAGCACAGAGCGTTCGTACCAGAATCCAGTGAGGCCTCCCGTCCTGCAGCTGTGTGCACTCAGCACACCGCTCGTGGCAGTGGTCGTGACAAAAGTGAGCTCTCGCTCCGATTCGTGGCCCGAGTGTGTGGGCCCTTTCGGAGCGTGGGCTGTGAGTTTCACCACCAGGCTTTACCGTGGGAGCAAGGGAGAGGACTGGTTATAAAGAGCACCGGCCATCTCTTCACCCTGACACGGTCGATATCCAGACAGCTTTTCTCTTTCTTTCTTTCTTTCTTTCTTTCTTTCTTTCTTTCTTTCTTTCTTTCTTTCTTTCTTTCTTTCTTTCTTCCTTCCTTCCTTCCTTCCTTCCTTCCTTTCTTTCTTTCTCTTTTCCTTCCTTCCTTCCTTCCTTCCTTCCTTCCTTCCTTCCTTCCTTTTTTTTATTGACAGGCAGAGTTAGACAGTGAGAGAGACAGAGAGAAAGGTCTTCTTTCTGTTGGTTCACCCCCAAAGTGGCCACTACAGCCGGTGCTCTGCGCCAAGCCGAAGCCAGGAGCCAGGTGCTTCTCCTGGTCTCCCACGCGGGTGCAGGGCCCAAGCACTCAGGCCATCCTCCACTGCACTCCCGGGCCACAGCAGAGAGCTGGCCTGGAAGAGGAGCAACCGGGACTAGAACCCAGCATCCATATGGGATGCCAGCGCCGCAGGCGGAGGATTAACCAAGTGAGCCATGGCCCTGGCTCCAGACAGTTTTATTGTGCCAGGAACTGAAAGAATTCGTCATCGTCTTCATGAGCCTCTGACAAGCATTCCTTACTCAAAGTTCTCACTCTTCACTGGTGGACAAGAATGTTTGCCCCCTGCTGGCTGGCGGCCACTTTCTCCCAGCCCGGTCTTGCCTGTCCAGGCATCTCACCTTCCTGTAGATGTGCAGTGTTACTCACTCACTCTATAGCTCCACAGAGCGTGGTTTTCCCACCAACCCCACTGCAAAGAGGGCCTTGTCCCCCCTCCCCTCCGTGGCCTGAACCAGCAGGCCTGCGTGTTCTTGGGTCTTGCAGCGAGGGGCTAGGCCACCTGGGCTGCCGCCGTGATGCTCAAAGGTTAGGGTGCACCTGAATCACCTGGGGCTCCGGAAACACACACACCCTCATCTCCACCTTTGTCGGGACCAGGGAAGAGCCTGGGTTTCTGGGCCCTTTGGACGACCGAGTGTAAGGAAGAAGAGAGTGAGCATGAGAGAAGGGAGAGGAGGTGGGGTAGGGCATAAATCGGTAGGCAGTGGAGATCAACCATGCCCAGCCGGGGGCTGGGGAGCCGGGGTGTCTGCTCTGCCGCCCACACCCTGAGGCTGAAGCCCCTGACCCAGCCAGGCCCAGGCCCGGCGGTGAATGATCTGGCCCCAGGCGGGCCCGCCTCACCAGCCTGTATCTGCCAGGGCTTTCCCTCCCTGGGCAAGCCAGGACACATAATCCTCTCGAAACACCTCTGAATGGATTTACAAAACTCACCTACACACCCAGTGTCTGCGATACCAGCTCTAAAAAAATCTTCGATGCGTTTTCCTCTCGAGAAATTGACCTGAAAACTTGCCCTGTTCGCTAAAAGAGCTCCTGCGAGACATCTGGGTTGCCCAGCTACCTAACCATAACCAGGAGAAAGGAAACCTTGTTCCTTCCTTTGGGGACAGCACCTGTCCAAGAACCACCAACCATATCCTGATTTTCTGAGCCCCCGACGGGGCATAAGGCATCTGACATTTGCTCTCACAATAACCCGACACCAACCCACTCACACAGAAAGCGAGGCACAGCCCCCGTGCAAGCCATTCACATGCAACCTACTACAGAAATGTCAGCAAGACTCCCCTGCCCTGCTGGCCCTGGGGGCAGCCAGCGCCACCTGTGCCTGCAGCGTCTGCTCCTTGCACTACTGCCCTCCATCCCCTAGGGCACCTGCTGTGTGACAAGGCCATCTGATGAAGAGCCAAGTCCCAGCAGCACCACCAGAGGCCCAGCCATCTGATTGATCTCCCACGGTCCAAGGTAAATCACGGCTGGGCTCACAGGGGTTCCCTTCATTCTGTGTTGTTTCGGGTTTGCTTTAGGCTGAAGTTCTTCTGCGGGTGTTGCACCCTCGGGGCAGAACGGTGACACCGTGGCTTTCCAGCAGTCACAGGGCCTGTTTCGTGGAAAGGCTGTGGGTCACAGCGACGACTCTGTCATCCGATGTGCCACGTGCGGAGGAAAGGTGTGAGCCCAGCACGGGGACGGGCTGACACACTAGAAAAGAAACTGCTTTCATTTCAAGACAAGTTTCTGAACTAGCTGGGGTCCGAGGCAGGCGCTCCCTCCCTCCCCGGTGTGGGCAGCCCCACGCCTGCCCTCCCCATCAGCCCAGAGAAGCCCGCAGTAGACACGCAGCCGGAGCGCCCCATCCGAGACGCTGACCTCGGCAGAAATGCTAGAGTTCCTTCCAGGACCCGGAGGCAAAGTGACATTTTATCCCAGGCCCTCGCACTGGGAGCAGCCACTCCTTGGCTCCTCTCCCCCAAAAGTCCAAAGCCCGCTTCCTAAGGTCAGTATCTGTGATGAAAACCCAAGGCGGGGGAGGAGGGGCTCAGAAGGGCTGCCTTGTCCAGTCACACGGACCTGTCCTGAGTCCTCTCCGTGGGGACCTGGCCAGGGACTGCTAAGGCCTCTGCTCCTACCCAGGGACATGTGGCTGCACACAGCAGCCTCCATGGGCTGCCTCTCTCACTGAAGATGCTAAAGTCTAACCACGTTCCGGTGCGAGCGGTGGCTTTGAAATGGACACTCAGAGGAAGGGACCCACGCCCTGAGGCTGGAGGTGCCCACACATGGACAGAGCTTCCTCGGGAGGGAAGGGCAGGTGCGCAGCCTCACAGCCAACAGATGGCTGCAGAGTCTTCATAGCCCCAACAGCCCGAGGAATTCCCCCCCTAGATGCACTCGCGTCACTGCTCACCCAGGCCCTCACAGTCTCTGGTGGGCGATGTGGTCTGACCTGGACGGCCCCCGAGTCAGCAGCTGAGCCAGACAGAGGCCACCCTGGTCTTTCTCACGGATGCCTCGGCATCATCCATTGCCCAGCTCTGGTTACTCTCGTGTCCTTGACCATGTCCTTGACAGAGACACCAAGCAGAAGCAACCTACAACTACATTCCACTCAACACACACTTCATGAGCACCTATGACGTGCTTGGCCCAGGCTCTGGGTTACAACAAGGAGTAAACCAACATGATCTGCCCTGGAGGAGTTCACTGCCAGGTCATGAACCAGGAACCCCGCAAGCTGCCCACCCCATAAAGCTGATAATTGAAGGGGAATCACTGATTCCCTGTGGGCCAGACCTTGATTGAAATTAGCACGTGGAAAGAGGACAGTCTTTGACTGAGAGTTCCTTCCTTTTTTTTTTTTTTTTTTTTTTTTTTATTTGACAGGTAGAGTTAAGGACAGTGAGAGAGAGAGACAGACAGAAAGGTCTTCCTTCCATTGGTTCACTCCCCAAATGGCCGCTATGGCCAGTGCTGCGCCGATCCAAAGCCAGGAGCCAGGAGCTTCTTCCTAGTCTCCCGTGCGGGGCAGGGGCCCAAGCACTTGGGCCATCCTCCACTGCCCTCCCAGGCCACAGCAGAGGGCTGGACTGGAAGAGGAGCAGCCGGGACTAGAACCCAGCGCCCACATGGGATGCTGATGCCGCAGGCAGAGGATTAGCCAAGTGAGCCACGGCGCCGGCTGCAATGGGCTAGGCTTTCAGCACGGGCTGGTGCATGGCAGATCCAGTGTGGTGCGGGGTTTCGGGGCGGGAGGAGCCTTGAGTCACCTGCGAGTCTACTGCACAGCCCCTCGGTCCAGAGTGGCTCAGACAATGGGCGGTTTAAGTAAAGGAACACAGCTGGCTCCACTGGCTCCTGTGGCAGCGGGGACAAGGGGGCTGTGGGGACAGGTGCTCCCTAAGATGTCACTGGAGACAATTCTTTATTTTGTGTGCATTGTGTGTGTTCAGCTACAAACCCAACCCACAGAAATACAACTCGGAGCTTCTGCCTTCGCTAGCAGGATTTCCGAAGGTGCTGATCGAGAACATTCTAAGTGGGGCAGAGAACAGGAGAAGGGGCAGGGTACACCCATACACAGGGGTCCCAGCTTCCCCCAGAGCATAGCACACTGCAAGTCCTGGAAGGGGTCCACTTAGTGTCATAGCTTCTCGAACCTTCAAAGCTCAAACTCAGAGCCTCAGAAAGAACTTCAGAACCCCAGTTCTTAGACAGGAGCCTAGAACCATCACCGCCCGGATGAGAAGCCAGAGGCAGTGAGAAGGTGCTTGGTGGCAGCTGAGTTGTAGTTGGGGCCGGAGCCTGGTGCCCCAGATAGGTGCTCAGAGGTGAACAACATGGAGTTTATGAGTCAGCGGCTTGATTGTGCTTGTCAGTCCACAAGGGAGACCGTCATCGTAAGACACTCGGTTCAGGGCTTGACAAGAGCGCAGAGCACTCGATTTTTCAGACAGCCATAAAAAGGGTTAAACATAGATATAAGCACATTCAGAGCTAACATTAACCAGAATCTGACACTGTTGCCCGGAACAAGCTGAGTCCCAGGGCTGACCGGGAGCAGAGTGTGATGTGTCCCTGTCCTGACCCCCAGGGCCTGGCTCTGTACAGCCAGGAAGAAAGCTAGAACAGCTCACAGGAAGCCCACAGAGATGCTAAATAATCCTGTCCTAAAAGACACTCTTCCCTGGGGAGAGATCAGGAGGATTAGGCTCCTCTCCCAGCGAGAGGGGGTCTGCAGGAGGCAAAGACAACACTGACACAGGGTGAGCTCCACACGGGGCCCAACGCCTGCCCTGGGGCTGGGAGAGACACAGGGTGAGCTCCATGCGGGGCCCAACGCCTGCCCTGGGGCTGGCTTCTTGCTGAGCCCTAACACTGCCTCAGTTTCCACGTTTGGACGAGCAGCCCCTCTGAAATTCACTTAAGCCCTGTCACCTCCAGAACTCACTCTCTGCCAAGTTCCTCCTCCTCCTCCTCCTCCTGCTTCTTCTCCCCTCCTCCTCCTCCTCCCACTCTGCCCCATCCTCCTCCTCCTGGGGCTTCAGTCTTGCCAGCTCTGTGTGGTCCCAGCTGGGTGCCACCCCCTCACCACCAGGCTCCCAGACCCCAGCTAAGCTCCCCGCATCTACTGATTCTGTATAACTGGGCTGTTGATGTTTCAGGCAATAATGATCACACTTCCGGCTCCACTGGCCCCACCCCCCAAATTGCCATGCAGAAGCCCTGAGCTCTGGCCTCAGAACACGCCTGTATTTAAGGAGGTGATGGGGTTAGAATGAGGCTGCAGGGGGTGCTCTACTCCAAGCTGACCGGTGTTCTTATAGGAAGAGGAAACCAGGCACACAGAGACAGCACAGATGCACACGCACAGAGGCAAGGCCACGTGAGGACATGACGAGAAGGTGCGACTGGCCAGCCCAGGAGAAAGACTCCCTGCCGACACCTTCATCTTAGACTGACAGCTTCCAGAACACGAGAGATACATTTGTGTTATTGGAGGCACCTGCCCCCACCCACCCCCACATCGTCCTGTGGTTATGACCACCCTAGCAGGCTCATAAAGTTTATGCATTTCTTTAAAGAAAGGTAGAGTTACAGAGAGAGAGAGAGAGAGAGAGAGAGAGAGAGAGAGGTCTTCTATCTGCTGGTTCACTCCCCAAATGGCTGTAACAGTCAAGGCTGGGCCAGGCCAAAGCCAAGAGCCTGGAACTCCATCTGGGTCTCCCACATGGATGCAGGGGCCCAAGTACTTGAACCGTCTTCCACTGCTTTCCCAGGTGCATTAGCAGGGAGCTGGATGGAAAGTGGAGCAGCTGGATCTTTTTTTTTTTTTTTTTGAAAGGCAGAGTTACAGAGAGCAGAGGGGGAGAGAGAGGAGAGAGAGAGAGAGAGAGAGAGAGAGAGGTCTTCATCCACTGGTTCACTCTCCAAATCGCTACAACAGTTGGAGCTGGGCAGATCCAAAGCCAGAAGCCAAGAGCTTCTTCCACATCCCCCACATGGGTACAAGGGCCCAAGGACTTGGGCCATCTTCTACTGTTTTCCCAGGTGCGATAACAGAGAGCCGGATCAGAAATGGAGCAGCCGGGACTCGAACCAGCACCCATATGGGATGCCGGCACTATAGGCAGCAGTTTCACTAGCTACACCACCATGCCGGCCCCAAAGCTGGCTCTTAAACCCACACTCATATGGGATGCTGGTGTCACCAGTGGCTGCTTAACCTGCTACGCCACAATGCCAGCCCCGTAACTCTGGTTCTGATACCTGTGCCTGGAACACCTGAATTAATTAACCGATTAAAGTCTACTTTTTTAGGTAAAGACGGCTCAGTCCAGATAGGTCTAAGCCATCAAAAGAAAGCCTTCTGGAATCTGGACTAAAACCATTGTTCCCTGCAGAATAACAGAACGGATTTTCCTCTGGTTCTGAATAAAACCCAGAACGTGAGAGGCGATCAGAGTCCTCCCGGGACCCCCAGGCCTTCCGCCAGGTGCTGATGGCAACCCTGCATTTTTGAGAACAGACCCCTTCCTCCATGGGGTTCTAAATACTCCTTTTGTTTGACAGAATCATCACATATTAAACCATGTCTCAGAATAACAGCATGGCACGCAAGAACACTTCAGAAAGTTCATGGAAAACACATTATTAAAAAAAGCATGGATTTCAACATTTTTGCACCAAAATAAATCTACCTTTCAGTCTCATTTTCCATGACCTTTCTGAAGTGCACTTATGTTTTCCAAGTTCATAGAAAAGGTACAGATACACGTCGCTTACTTACGAACATCAACTCTCATAAATTATCCCTATCTCTGTTATTGAAAATGAGATGTGACTTCTGGATCTTCACAGGTTTTTGTTTCTTTCTCTCTCTCTCTCTCTCCCTCCCTTCCTCCCTCCCTTTCTTTCTTTCTTTTTGACAGGCAGAGTGGACAGTGAGAGAGAGAGACAGAGAGAAAGGTCTTCCTTTTTCCATTGGTTCACCCTCCAATGGCCGCTGCGGCTGGTCTGAAGCCAGGAGCCAGGCGCTTCTCTTGGTCTCCCACGCGGGTGCAGGGCCCAAGCACTTGGGCCATCCTCCACTGCCTTCCCGGGCCACAGCAGAGAGCTGGACAGGAAGAGGAGCAACCAGAACAGAATCCGGCGCCCCGACCGGGACTAGAACCTGGGGTGCCGGCACCGCAGGCGGAGGATTAGCCTAGTGAGCTGCGGTGCTGGCTTTGTGTTTGTTTTTCAGCTTTGCTTTACAGCATATGCTACAAAGGGTCTGTGCCAGCCATTTTCTGTGATGTCTCTTATCTTAACACCTGACAAACGGAACAGCACACACCACAGCCCAGCACGTGGGCTGCCAGGACCTCCAAGGGCTCCTCCCAAGAGAGATTAAGTGATCTCAACAACACAGAAAGCCAGTGGCCAGCAGGAGCAGGACTGGCTCGGACCCCACCCCCAGGATGTCTCTCACACTTGCATACTCAGGAAGGCCTCACCTACCTACACACACGTCTGTCAAAGAAGACAGAAGAAAAGTCCTAACTTGTTCTGAAACTACTGTTGTGCAGGAAACTTTACCAGGATGATGATAAAATGATCATTTAAAATACAGCACACACAAGGGACACGCACCCATCAGTAAAGGTCCATGCCTGCATTTGCATGCACGTCTTCTGGGGGGGGGGGTCAGCCTTTGACGTAGACACCTTTCTTATCTGAGCATTCCCTAGCAGTACAGTAGCCCTGTCATCGTTGATTTCACTTTCCAAGAATCAGTTGCCCACGATCAACTGCGATCCAAACACATTAAACGGAGAATTCCAGAAAGAAACAATTCATACGCTTTAGACCGTTGCCTGTTCTGAGTTGTGTGATGGAATCGCACACTGTTCCTACTTAGTCCCAGCAGACGGGGAGCTGTTTGTCCCCCGTATCCACGGTGTCTACACTACCCACCGGCTAATTGCTGAGGAACCAGCTCAGTGAGCGGAGAACTGCCACACTGTCCACGTCACCCCTACGTAGAAGCCCAACGCTACATCACATCCTATGTCACTCACCTAAACGTCATCGAATCATCTCATACCACAGCAACAACAAGAAGACTGAGTGCAGGCCACCAAGCTACTCTGAGACACGGAGAAAGACAGACCACACTCACATGACTTCTGTAGTGTTTCGTTCTAACTGTTCTATTTTATTATTAGTGATCGCTGACAGTCTCTTACTGTACCTAATTTATAGGCATCACCATAGATACATCCGTATAGGGGAAAACACTACACCATATACATGTGTGTGTATATATATAGCCACACTATTTGGTACTAACAGTGGGTTTAGGCATTTACTGGCAGGCAAGGGGGGGCGGGTGCCTGCTCTGTCAGTACTTTCCAAGGTTTGGTCCTTGGCCCCCTGCTTGTCTCTCTCCCAGTCCTCACACACTTGCACCCTCTCTTTCCACTCTCACTCGATCACACGACTCCTAAGTCCAGGTCCAGCTCTTACTTCCTTCCTCCAATTTCCATTCCTCTTCTCCAACCACCTACAAACATGTCCATTGCAACTCCCCGTGGTCACCTCAAGTCCAGTGTACTTCAACAAGAACTTATCACTTCGTCCAGAAATCCAGTGTCCTTTACTCATGGTTTTGTTCTTCTACCCCCGTTTCAAATAAAAGCAGAGCTGTCTCCACCCATCAAAATCAATCTGGGGAGCAGATGATGGCCCTTGGCTTCCACATACTCACCTTCCTCTCCACAAGAACACCATGTTGATGTGATTAAATGCCTCGTACAAGAAAATGAAACAGCTCCTCGCTTTCTCACTTTTGAAATATTATTACCCAACCACACTCAGAAATAACGGCATTCATTTTGCATGATTTTTCACATTGAATTAAATATATTCAAGAAACACACAAGAAATGTGAATACTTCTCTTAATAAATACAACAGTACAACCAGACAATACCAACATCTAAATGGTAAAACACACAAGTATACAAATATGGATCAGAGATGGAAGGCAGGTTGTCTATCATATCACAAAATATCCCAGGGTTGTAAGAAAACAGAGAGAGACTTGATACAACAGATTAGCCAATAGAAGTCCCTGTTTTGTGGGTCCCATTCATTTATGCCATTCACAGGTGAAAAAGCTGTAAATATCCTAATTGGGCCAATACTGCCATCTCAACCACCATATTTGCCTGTTACCAAGGCGACAGTGTCCCCAGGTGTAGATGCAGACACTGTGCCACGTGAGAACACAGAACAGTGAGCAATGAGCAGCCCAGCCCAGCGCGGCTCATCACGTGCAGAACACACCGACCAAGACCGGGTGGCAGCAAGTGTGTTAGTGGAGCGATGGGAACAAATGAAGGTTGTGAGCAGATGTGTGTGACAGAAGCACACCCCCTTGCGGGCTGCTGCTTCAGTGACGACATGAACGGGCACGCAGTACCTGTGACGGTCTCATTAAATGCTCCTGGACCCTTAATGGGAAAACCATCAATCTTGATCCATTCACCTCCTAAATTAGGGAAATGCAACTTGATAGTTAGAAACGAGGACTACTGGGTTTTTCATAGTTCAGTGCATCCCTCACATAGACTTAGATGATCTCTCATCAGCTCGGGCCACACCTGTCACTCCACACCTAAGCTTTATTAAGGACAGAACATAGCTTTGGTCCTTTGTACAAGGTTGACTCTGTGAGTTTGCAAAAACATTCAGGCAAAATGCGAATCACTATGTCACACTGGCTTTAAAAGCAGGGGCAAATCTAGTTCTCAACCTCTCAACTTGTTGCTCATGACCAAAATGTTCTTGTTCAGAATTGTTTAATAACTCGAAATTTATATGGAGTGGAGCAAGTGAGGAGGGAGGCGTCTCCTAATCTAAGCAGCCTCCAATTCTGGTGCAGACTTACCAGGCAGGCTCTCAGCTCTGTAAACGGGACGGCTCACTCCACTGCGGTTTTCTGCAGTAACCAGCACAAAGTACACTACCCCCGGCTCTGAAACACACGGTTCATATCAAGCCACTGTCGCAAATCTCCAAGAACAACACAGTTGGATTTGCTAACCATCTTCCTTATCCCAGTTACCATCAAACACAAAAATCTGAATCGAGCAAGAAGTCTGACAATAAGCTTTCTCTTGTTTCATTAAAATCACCTCTGTTCTTCTCACACCAATGAAACACAACCAACCCAAAGACACAGCCTTTGTGTGGTACAGGTACATGGCATGTGCAGTAAACGTGGCCTCCTAAACACCCAACAAGGAGAGCTTTGCAGACTTTTCAAGTGATTTCGATGTACAGAATAGGACAACACTGTCCACACAACAGGTGTTTGCATACACAGTGTCAGTTCCTATGAATAATATCTCCCCTTAGAAGCTCCAAGTGGAAAGTTCCAGTAAACTAAGAACTGTCAATATGAACTCATAAAATTTTGCACATGGGAAGTCTTCATTGCAATGCATAAAGCCTCATGAAATTTTCTTTTTCACAATCAAAAGTTCCCTTTACTATGTCTGCCTGTTGCTTTTGAACATTTCAACACCAAGTCAGAAAAAGTAATTCTTTGGAAACATTAAGGTTAAAACAATTGGGCTTTGCTTTTTAACTTTGTCTAGAGATCAAGGGCAAACAGCCCAGAAGGCTTTGAGCTCCTGAAATTGTTAAGTGGTAAAAGGAAACCAAGATGCCATGTTACAAAGACAGGCTTGCAGCTTCCAAGGGCCAAACTCCAGTAGCAGGTGCTTTCCTCAGAATGGATTGTCACCTTGCGCCAGGTAAGGGAAGGTGCCCGTTCCTCGGGCAGACGGAAGTCTGGGCATTCTGGGTAAGATGGGTTGGAGTGGTTCCAGGTGGTCCTGTCCAAGGCAGCACTGGGGACTGCATTCCTCAGTAAGGAGCATGTCTTTAACGACACTCCATTCGGGAGCTGTCCCCGGCCATCACCATCCAGGACCTGCTCTGCTCCAGCCCTGAGTGACTGCTGCCTGACCGAGGGAGGGCCTGGTGGCACTGGGGTTTGGCCCAATCCGCAGGACCAGGTGGGGACACTCTCCATTCAGACAGCACCAGACAGGAGGCAACAAGCACGCTTCACTCGGGGCTGCTTGGTAGTTCAGGCACATGGAGCCACGATTCCCACATAGCTAACTCGTCAGACAGCTGCTGGGAGACACTGTTTGTTTTCCAGTGAGTTCTGTGTCGCACTTGCTTCACATGTTTTTCTTCCCCCCAACCCACAGTTTGAGCAAATAAATGTGACTGCTCGTGCCATCGGCCTGACAGTGGGATTTTGCAGGACGAAGGTGATGTGGCAGACATCCAGGGAAGCGGATGTGTGGCTGCGGCCAGGAGGAAGGGAACCTGGCCTTTTCCCTCTTTCTTTTATACACTTTCTGTTCCACCTGCATAAATTAAAATGCAGGCGTTCAGAAGGAACAAGTGTGGGAGCCAACAGCCGGGGACTGAGCGGAAGACGATCCACTAAGGGATCAAAATGCTAATGCATTCAGGGAAGACCTGGTCTGCTGCAGGTAGCTTCTCCCTTAGGGTCCATGTTGAGGTTGGACTGCAACATGGTAGCAGAATCAGTGGACTTACAGGCTACTGGGGTCAATCGGAAGAAGAGAGTCCAGAGGAGGAGGCTGAAGACCCAGCCCGCCGCCATCAGCACTTGCAAGGCAATACAGATTAAGGCAGGGCTGGAAATCCTCCCAACTCCCAGAATCAGGTTAAAATCAAACGTAAACAGGAGAAACGCTGCATCTTTAAATGGTTGTGGCTGGACATGGCTGACGACACACACCTTTGCAGGGACATAGTACTGAGTGATGGTTCATGAACGGAAAATATCTAGATGAGGCTACCAGGTTGTCTCGTGGTCACATCGCTATGAGACATAAAAGGGAATCATTTTCCAAAGGCACACTCAGAAGCTAAAAGTTGTTTGCTACATTAACCTGGGGAGTTGGATACTCAAGGTCAAATGCACTGATGGGGGACACCCAGAGCCAAGATGAAGCCAAGAGGCACGGGGCTCAAGAGAGGCTGAGAGCCCAGCTCCCTGCTCCCAGAGGGCTCGGGAACCCTGAGCTCCGCTGTGCTGTTGGCCAACAGCCACCCTGAGCGCGAGAGTGAGAGAGCAGGTGCACGGTCACTTACCCACATCCTCGGTAAGGAAGGAGGATGTCTCCGCAGCCACCTTGACGTACTTAAGGCTTTTCAGTGACTTCCCATAGGCAATGTTGTAATGCTCCACGGGTCTACTGGCAGCATCTTTGGGTGGCTCCCACGTGACTCTGAGGCCTAGCTTACTGGACAGCAGTTTCACGCGCCTTGGCTTCAGTGGGTGGTCAACTATGCAAACAGCGCAACCAACTATCAGCTCAACAGCAACGGCACATTGGGAAAACGAACTGTTTGAATGGCCCCCGACATGGCTAGCAATGATAATATAATAAGAATAATCAGGTAATGACATTTCCTCTGCATGACCCTGGGGAGTTCAGGTACAGGCAGGTTTGCACGTTGACAGTGTCACAGCAAAACAAACAGACCAGGCCCACAAGTTTGCATGTGCTTTGCATAACTATGGGTGGTAACTTTAAACCAAAAGGTGAGCAAATCAAAATAAGCTCAGGGTTTTCTATGCCTTGATTACTGGTTCTTGCCAGGGCAAGAATAACAAACTAGCAATTTGAAATGGTCTCTGGAGTTATTCTCATATTAAACAGGCTCTTAGTGTTTTGCATGATAAAACCGAGCAATCTTTGGAACACCTCTGATATAAAATTATCACGACTAGGAAGAACATCTACTGTATTCAAAGGGAGACAACCCAAGCTCCATTTCCACAAGGAAAACAAACCAAGATCATCATCATCGACTTAGAAAGGAAGGAACACTCGGGGTTTGTCTGCATATGTCTAACTTAAATGTTTCCATGTTCTACCCCGGAAGAAAAATATGTTAAGAGGACCATTACATGTATATCTTAAGTTACGACGTTCTAGAAATATATATTCTTGATTTTCAAAATTATCAAAAAGAAACAAAATATTTTGTCAAACAAAATCCCTCAGTTCACTATGAAAATGATACTGTAACACAATATAATGTAAATGTGCTAAATATTCATGCAACAGTCATATTCTGGACAAAGCTGGATCTGAAATGGACTATTCAATGATGCAAGGCTCCTTAGCATAGAGAAACATAATCTAAGGACAGAAAACACTCAAACTTACTAACGTTTGGAAAGATGCGTTTGCAATCCCACTCTCACAAGGTACAGAGGAAAATGTTTCACGGTGACAACTCCATCAGTTAGCACACAAGTTTAATGCTGTCTGAAAATCCATACCCAATAAATACCGATTCTAACATCTCTCATCCTCATTCCTCCCAAAACTTCCCACGGCCTCTGGAGTAACACAGTTAGCAAAGGAGAGAGCTCCCGAGGGAGATCCAGCGGATAAACAAGGGGAGTGGAGGAGGCTCAAAGCCCGAGACAAAGAAGGTCCCTCTTAGCCACGCAGCGCAGGGCTGTGTGCACGGACCCAGATACACGAAGCATCCTCACCTGAGAACCTGAGCTGCAGGACCCACGGGGGGCCACCTGCAGCTCTCCGGCAGGTGACCCAGTCTGTATAGCATGGGCTAGAACGACAACACCCCAATCCCTCCCTGGGCGTAAAAAATGAGTGACCATGGCTGCTCTTCTAGAAATTTCTTTAACCTGCCCTTACCTACAGAAAGGCTCATCAGGAACCCATCCCAGGAATCCAACCTCTCACACTGACCAAAAGCAGTGTAAAAGCAAAGCAAAGCACCTGAAAACTTCAAGGGGGGGGGGGGCCTCCCAGGCAACTGATGTGTGAATGGGGAAGGCTGTTTTCACAGTTCAGCCCCAGAACCCCATCTTGAACAGACACTCTGCAATGAGAGACCCGTGAGGCCAAGCAGTCACATTTCCTGCTGGGTGCCAGCAATTCAGAGCACAAGGAAGGCAAGGCGAGAAGCAATTTCCTTCTATTACTGAAGAAGAAGTGGCAGGTGCACACCCTCTTCCCTGCCGTGCCTTGCATGTAGCCGTGGACCCAGAATAGAATAGTGCTTCATGCACCTGAGAATCCACGTGCCAAAGGGGTGTACCTGCCCAGCATAAAGGGAGCCATGCTGACCTTCCAGGACTCCAGCACATGAACAAAGCTAAGAAGGGCAAGGGAGACCCACCTGGGGCTGCCAACCCCCGGTGAGTATTACGCCAAAGTTTCCAAGTTTGTCCACGCATGAGTTTGTCTGCCCCCCTCTTACCGATCCCCAAGGCACCAACAAATGTACCTCAACTCAGTAACTGCCTGTGCCAGCATTTGTATATGAAGGAAAAGGGATTTGGTGGACAGCTGCTCTAAGACACAGGGCAACGGGGGAGTGAGCTTGGAGGGAAAGGGCTCAGAGCCTACAACCTGGCACCCTCTCTCCTAAGCACTGAAACTTACATTGTGCAAGAGTCTTAACACATATTCGGGAACTATTCCTTCCTCCAAATGACTGATGAGGACATCAAGTCCTGAACAGAGAGGCTAGGGCAACTGCCCGGAGCCACAGACCTGCACCAGGGATGTCCCCCATAGCCATGGTGTCTACACTACCCACCGGCTAATTGCTGAGGAACCAGCTCAGTGAGCGGAGAACTGCCACACGACTGCTGTGCTTCTGTCCACGTCACCCTACGTAGAAGCCCAGTGCTACATCACACCCTATGTCACTCACCTCAATGTCATCGAATCACCTCTTATCATGGCAACAACAAGACTGAGTGCAGGCCTGATACGTAACCTTGACATTGACAAGAGGACATCACGCAAGGCTAACTCAGAGGGAACTGGACACAAAGGACACGCATCTGGGAGGCGAACCTGCAACTGGGTGGTCTCTCCCAGTGGCTGGTGTGTGTGTGTGCAAGACCTCACCTGCCTCTCCTTCACCCTCCCACTCTGCTCTCTCTCAACACCTGGTGCTGACCACACACTCGGGGTGCACTTAGATGGCTGGTAGTTTGCAGAAGCGGATGTCAGACTCACAAGACCAACCCAGGGGTGTCCAGCACAAACCCGAAAGCTCCAGGAAGATAGAGAGAACGAGGACCCGCGTGGATGAGGGCATCTGCGGAGAGCGTATGCTCCATCAAACAGCACCTGGTAGCTTCAGGCACCTGCTGACAGAAAGGAATTCGGGCCCCAGATACACCTATGCTCTGTGCTTTTTTTCTAAGAGGCTGGAAATCTTGATTTTTATGTGAGGTTTTCCAGTTATATAATAACTGGTGATTAAAAAACTGGTGCAAAAATTATTAAATCCATGCACTGTTTCTTCATAATATGCATTTCCACGACCTTCCTGGATGCCCTTCTCATGTAGGGAAACACAAACACATCTGATGTGCAGACTCCGTTGACCGGCAGCCAGCCAGGGACCTCCACCTTCAACCCCGACAGGAAACTGGCATTGCTCATCCAGACGACCTCCCCACGGCCACTTTCAATCCTGAGGGTCGTGTGAGTCTGACACTGTAAAGTCCATGCATGAAGATGACAGAGTCTGCAGAACTCTGACTGTCCCAGCCCCCGGGGCACCAGGTACAGAGCTGTCCAAGGATTCAGATCCCACAGCCAGGCCACCGTCCCTCCCAACAGACTCACTGAATCTGAGAAAGCTGGCCTGGGGCTCCAAGAAGCAAGGAAGCCCCCTCCCCAGGATGGCTGGAGGGAGGGGACATAGGATTCTAATCAGCACACGTCTACCTCTGGCCTCGCCATTCCAGATCCACGCAGTCTCGAGTGAGGCTGGAACCTGAGAATGGTCCAGATGCAACTGCTAGCTAAGTGCTCCGATCCTGCTTCAGACATCAGCCCCTCCCCCACAGCTGAGTGGGATGTCCGGGGGGCTCCTGATGCCTACAGGCAAATCCACAGCGGACCAAAATAAGCAGTTTTCCTCCAGGGGGAACTCCATCAAGGGCTGCTCCTCAGAACGAAGAGAAGGCAAGTTCGGAATCTGTTACTAAAAGGAATCGATGGTAAGAGTGACACCATGACGAACGCTGGTGGAGAAGGCATGCTTAGAAAACTGATTCAAAACTAGGATCTCCGGAAGCAAATCTGCTTCTGTCTGTTGACTTTCGTTCCATTTTTTTTTGGAAGATTTATCTATTTATTTGAAAGGCAGAGTAACAGAGACAGGTCTTCCACCCACTGGTTCACTCCCCTAAAGCCTGCAAAGGCCAGGGGTGGGCCAGGCCAAAGTGGGGAGCCTAGAACTCCATCTGGATCTCCCATATGAGTGGCAAGGGCCCAAGCACTTGATCCATCTCCTACTGCCTTCCCAGGCACCCTGGCAGGGAGCTGGGTGGGAAGAGGAGCAGCTGGGTCTTGAACCCACCACCATATGGGGATGCTGGTGTCACGCCATCCCTGTTGTTCCACCTTTTAAAAATGACACATACTTACTCCATTGAGCTCTCCAGGTGCGTAAAAAGAGGAAGGAAGTGGAGGTGAGAGAGACTTACAAGGAGGAGAGAGGAAAGAATGGCCTCCTAGCAGGTGCACTTCCTTTGAATCGACTCCATTATCATTTTGAAGCTGAGTTTAGTCAACCACGCTACACCCTGAGAGTGCCGGCACACGGTGAGCGCTCAGTACCTACCCGGAGAAGGAATGAATGGTTTGCATTGGACGTACAGTCAATCCGCCATCCAGAGACGATGCAGCAGCGGGCGAGCAGGCACACATCTTCACACGCCCGCGACTGCACTGACTGCGCTACCACCAACCGCGGTCGGAGGACAACAAAGCTAAGGTCCACAGCAGAGGGAGGAAACCCCCCGCACCATGGCGACGAGGAGCAGCCAGCTCTTCTCTATGGCAACTACTGACGCAGGAGCCGCAGGAAAACAAATGCCATCTCCTCTTTGATTTCTCTGCCAGGGACTTACTGAAAGAAATGAAGTAACTGCAAACCAGTGTGTTTGATGTGAAAACCAAGTCTGAAAAATACATCTGCGTCACTCTTTGAATTTTTGTGTCTGAGTCTTAGAACCCATCCGTCACATCCCACTTAGCAAGTGGGAAACATTTGGGCAAGCAATAAAAAGGGATCCGTAGGTTTCTCCTGTGTTGGTAAATAACAAATCACAGTTCGGTTTTAAATCCCACCCAACGCAATGTTGGAAGCAGCTTCCACTGACTTTAGTGGACGGAGCACAGACGTACTCATCACGGGCATCCGAGCCCAGTACCGAGGTGAGAAAATAAAGACGTCAGAAATCAAAATGTCAGGTTTATTCCTGGTAAAGTCGAACAGGAGAGCATAGCTCTAAAGTGTGACCACCACAATGCTTCCTGCTTCCCAGCTCTGCTCCCCAGTCCTGGCCCATAGCATGAATCCAGAAGGGGTGCTGGGCCTGCTGCTTCCCAAGGAGGGTGGGGGAACCGAGGGTGACGGCTGGGCCCCAACCCAGTGAGCTCCCACATGGAAGCGAGTGTGCAGCCCAGTGCAGCTTCCCAGGGAAGACAGGAGACACACGCCTGGGGCTTCTCATCCACTGACACCACCAGGCAGAGTGTAGACCAAGGGGGCCTGGCCTCCCACACACACCCACGGAGTGGAAGGGTTCCAGGTAGGAGGGAGGCTGGCAGTGTCCTCCAGCAACGGCTCCTTGGCAACGTGGGACACTAACGGAAGTGCCCTGTCGCTTGCCCCTGCCTCTGCTGGCCACAACAATCAACCTGGGCTCGTGCTCACCTCCAGGAGACCCCCTGCCCCCAACAGGGCCCATCAGGTGCCTTCCTGGGGGCACAGGTGGAGACATCAGCCCCATGTCCCCCACCCCAGAAGACTGAAAGAGTAAGGCTCACTCTTTAGCCAGCTCCAAAGCCAAGCTGGCCTCTAGGCTTCCTGGCCCGTCCTGTTCGATTCCAGATTTCACCCAGAGACCCTGCCAGGAGTGAGCAGGAAGCGATATGACACATGAAAATATCCCGATAACCAACACCAGCAGCATCCACACGGCCCAGCCTTCACACTAACCCCACCCATCACAAAGCTCCCAGGGAACGGCAAGTCCAACAGTGAGGCTTCTTTACTGTATGGCTTAAAGCCAAGAGAATGAGAGCCCAGCTGCCCTTCTTCTCTCGCTGCTCATCCCGTGGAGCCCCACGCAAAGCCGATTCACTCCAACGCCCAGCGGGGGCCAGGGTTCCCTCAGCAACCACAGCCTCTGCCACCTTTCACCGAAGCTGGTGAAAGGGTTTGCTGAGTAAGAAAAGCTGAATCCAGAACCTTCCACTCCGGGGCCCAGGATCCTAACATCTCTATAAGGCGGCCACCCCGCAACATGCTGTGTAGGGAGCACATATTATATTTTTTTAAAGATGTATTTATTTATTTAAAAGGCAGAGCTAGAGAGAGAGGGAGACACACAGAGAGATATCCCCCATCCATCGGCTGGTTCACTCCCCAAATGGCAGCAATAGCCAGGGCTGGGTCAGGCTAAATCCAAGAACCTGTAACTCCATCCCGGTCTCCCACGTAGGTGCAGGGGCCCAAGCTCTTGGGCTATCTTTCGCTGTTTTTCCAGGTCGTAGCAGAGAGCTGGATTGGAAGTGGAGCAGCCAGGTACTCCAATATGTCGGCTATGCTGCAACACTGGCCCAAACACTTATTATTTCTGAATATAAGAGGGCCCTCCCCAGAGGCTAGACCTGCGGGCCACCCGATCTTGAACATTCAGCCTCCAAAACCATGAGCCAACAAAGCCTCTTTTCTTTACAAAGCCCCCAGCCCCAGGCATTGTGTTGAAGCAACAGAAATAAGAGCACCCCTGGGTATTAGCTCTGGGCACCGTTGGTCCAGCTCAAACCTGCCTCCCCTGCCAGGAGACAGCTCCAAGAGCCAATGAACTCTGGGAGTCAAATTAGTTCAAGCTGGGCTTCTGCCATTTGCAGTCAGACCTTCACGCACCAGGATGCTAAGGACCAAGGTCTCCTGTGAAGCTCAAGGCGATCCTCTGAAGCAGCCGGGCAGCTGGTGCACCTGGCCAGATGCTGCCACGCAGACACATGGGGAGCACTGGAGGCCAGGCCAGCCAGCGATGCTGCCCTCCAGCTGTGTGCTCCCCGAAGCCCACCTGGTTGGGCAATGCCTGTGGAGGGGCAGGTGAGCGCCACCTCGGTCATCCAGAACCGCCCCCCACTCCTCAGAGGAGTGTTAAGAGTTTTAGAGATAGGTCAGTCCCTTAAAATCCAGAAAACACTAAACTATTTCTTAATCTTTCCGAAATCTGCTCTTTTTTTTTTTGGGCAGGCAGAGTGGACAGTGAGAGAGAGAGAGAGAGAGAGAGAGAGAGAGAAAGGTCTTCCTTTTCCGTTGGTTCACCCCATAATGGCCGCTGCGGCCAGCACGCTGCAGCTAGCGCACCGCGCTGATCCAAAGCCAGGAGCCAGATGCTTCTCCTGGTCTCCCATGCGGGTGCAGGGCCCAAGGACTTGGGCCATCCTCCACTGCACTCCCGGGCCACAGCAGAGCGCTGGACAGGAAGAGGAGTGACCGGGACAGAATCCAGTGCCCCAACTGGGACTAGAACCCGGGGTGCTGGTGCTGCAGGCAGAGGATTAGCCTAGTGAGCCACAGCGAGGGCCCTAAGTCTGCTCTTGAGCACAACAAAACCTCCACAATGCATGAGTCTCCCTGCTTTTGAAAGCCAAGCTCTGCTTTGCCTGGAAACCACCAAACACCTCCCACACTCTGAAATGAGGAAAACACAGGTCTCCATAGCCACACGTCTTGGTCCAAAACCCAGTAGATAAGCCAGAGAGGCGAGGAGGTCCTGAACACAGCGCAGAGCTCAGGGCAGGGACAACGCGAGGTCCAACTCTTAGACTGTGACTCACAGAGCAGGTGGCAGACTCGGCTGCTGTCCACGTCATAGCAGGCGGCAAAGAAACATCCGACGGTTGGTGGCATATGGACAAAACCGCTTGAATTTTTAAATAATCTTCCAAATGGGTGCTGGAATTGCAATTGGCAAATAATTAGGATCCTTCCTCTCCAAAGGGAAAAAACTGAAAGTCCAGGTTGTTTTGCAAATGTGTAACAGGAAATTGAATCAGTAGAATTAACAGATGGTTCGATGGATTCTTCCCTGGGAGGCTGGTGTTGGGTTTAGGGACAGTCTGAGTGTTAAAATAACAGCTGGCTCCTCTTCCGACATTTCTTAATAGGGAGGGGTTCCACATAAAGTGTTTCCCACAGTTGGCACTGGTCCTTTTTGGGGTAGCAGAGCAAGAAATGGAATCAGGGGCTGGCACTGTGGTGCGAGGGTAAGCCTCCACCTGCAGCACCGGTATCCCACGTGGGCGCCAGTTCAAGTCCCAGCTGCTTGTCTTCTGATCCAGCTCTCTGCTATGGCCTGGGAAAGCAGCAGAAGATGGCCCAAGTGCTTGGGCTCCTGCACCTGTATGGGAGATCTGGAAGAGGCTCCTGATTCCTGGCTTCAGATTGGCCCAGCTCCTGCCATTGTAGCCATTTGGGGAGTGAACCAGAGGATGGAAGACCTTTCTCTCTGTCTCTCCCTCTCTCTGTCTGTAACTCTACCTCTCATATAAATAATAAAATAAAATCTTAAAAAAGACAAGAAATCCAACTCAGGGGCTCCAGACTCCGGTCTTACAGGGAGCTACAAAAGCTTTGAACACAAAACCTCTGATGGTGCCTGGGAAGACTTCAGGTCAGAGACACTGGGGAAAGATGTGGTCCCAGTCCCCCCAGAAATCAAGCACAGCCAAGCACACAGAGCTCAGCTCTGTGGACTTCAGCCCTGGGTTCCATCCTACAAGACACAACAGGGGCCGGCATTGTGCGTTAGTGGGTAAAGCCACTGCCTGCAATGCCAGCATCTCATATGGGCACCGGTTTGAGTTTTGGTGGCTCCACTTCCCATCCATCTCCCTACTAATGCAGCTGGGAAAGCAGCAGAAGATGCCCCAAGTGCTTGGGCCCCTGCACTCTTGTGGGAAACCCAGAGGAAGCTCGGTCTGGCACAGTACTGAACGTTGTGGCCATCTGGGGAGTGAAACAGCAGGTGGACGACTTCTCTGTCTCTGCCTCTCTCTTTCTCTGCTTTTCAAATAAATACATCTTTTTTTAAAAAACCAATCAATTTCCCCCAGAGAGCTAACTCACTGGGTTCTACTCTTAGGCCCAAAGGTGTCCTGTTGTATTTACCTGGTAAGGGCGGCAGGTGTTAGCACACTCCAAACTGCTTCAGGCAGGTGGCTGCCATCAGCACTCCCTGCTGAACACGGGAGCCAGCTCAGTCCCCCTCTGCCACCGCAGTGAAACCTGAATTTCCTGTGTCGGTCTCTGCCCCTCTGCCATTTCTCAGCATTTCCAGGCAACAAAGCAACATTCTGTTGAGACTAAAAGGCCCGATTTGCACGCACACTTGAGGATGCCAACGTGCTCCTAAGGGCACTTGAGGGTCACTGAACACAACTGCGAATCCCAGTTTCCCTTCATCAGCTCACAGTAGCTGAGTGGAGCCATCCAAATCCCCAGATGGGAGCCACTTGCCAATACTGAAACAGAGCTGATCAGAGCCCAGCACCTGTGCAAGGCTCTGTGCGAGGAGTGTCCATCCGCGGCGGGTTTCAAGCAGCCATGTGTCAAGCAAACAGGTGATGCCACCTCGAACTCATCCGAAATCCTGCACCACCTGCTCCCCGAGGCACCGCACAAAGATGGCCATGCACAAGGCCTCGAGGCACCGCTGCTGGCACACGGGACTTCCCAAGGCCAGAGCTCCATGTCCCTTTCTCTCCTCAGGAGCAGGTCCTCCACCTCCACCCACGCCACCTGCACAACCCACGATGTTGACAAAGCCTTTCGCTCAGATGCACTCTCACTACCTCAGGATGAAAGATCTCTGACGGACAAAGTTCGCCTGGAATGTTTGAGATTGTTCTAGTTCATGTACTTGTATTTGAGGGAAACCAGAGCCAATAGCAGGAGCACTTTTGAGTAGCATTGGCCCCCACGTTATCCTCTTTGATTATCTGCCTACTCCACTCCCTGCCGCCTCGCTCCTCCCTAACCTGCAAAAGTTCTACAAAAATGGAAACACACAAAAATGAGACAATAAAAGAAATCATAGAGGAATTCTGCTTCAAACTGGACAGCAAGTGGCAAAACCAAAATCAAATTCTTAAGCCAATAGAGCCTGCAGTAGCTGCCCAGAGGACACTCTTAAAATAAACTTCTCCCTCTAGACATTTTCTGAGCTGTGTTAAGCTGAATTTGTACTAATTCCATTCAAATCAAGTTTCCCAACTAATTTACAAGAGTTAGCTGCTTGCTCAGAATCCAGAAATCGCCATGGCAGACACTGCACATGAGCCATCCCGAGACCATTCCAATGTCTTCCCTCTTCTGCGGGTGCAGGACTGCAAAACATTTAGTCATGACCATCCCGCTTCCCTTGCAGCTAAGGTGGCCACATGATCAATTCTAGCCAATGACAAGAACAAGGAAGCACCTGCTGCCACTCGCACAAAACCATTTTTAAAGGGGTCAAGTTCAGCTGTGAAGTGCTTGTGGCCTTTTGTATCGTCCTCACTCCCCACTGCCCCCATCACCACCCCACCATCCTGGGACGTCAATCTAGAGATGAAACAGCCATCTTGAAACACAAGGTGACGAGCCCGAGAATGACACGGCCAGGGGTGGCAGAGTGGACAATGATCCTGGGCCAGATCTGCTCTCTCTCTGTGCCCCAGTTCACTGGTGAGTGAGATCACCAATCCCCTGACTTGTCCAGCTGTCCCTGGGGATGCTGTGTCCCATCAGCCTAACCACAGCTCCTTCACATTGCCACTTCTGGTCCATAAATCAAGTCACTTCTCTCGGCTTCTAAACGAGAGCTGACATTTTAACTTTAGCTTCTTTCTGTTTGTTGATTATAAGGGATCCACTCTTGGAATGTAATGGCTTCTCTGTCAGTGTGCCATTGACCTGAGCAAGTCCATCTGTCCCAAGAGTGATGCAACCAGAAATCAGAGCGCACTTAACCAGTAGAGCTGGCAGAGTCTGGTCGTCAGGATTGGAGGCCTTAAAGCCCCTGGCCAACTAATGTAAGCAAAAGCTACTGTTTAGAGGCAGGAAAACTAATTCTTCCCCATCTAAACCACCAGCTTTCTAAAGTGGCTTAGGAAAGTAGAACTGGAAAGATTTTGTAGATTTATTTATTTACAACAACAATAACAGTGGCGCATAAAGGGCGAACGCCCGCCATTGAGAATGGAATACAGGACCCACGCCTGCTGTGGATGGCAATCGAGACCCAGTTAGAGACTTCCCAGGTTTCTGTGGGATCTTTTGCACATTCTTTAAATTCAACCCACAATCAAGAAATAGTTTCTAAAAGAATGACCATTGTTTGCTGGTCCAGCTTAAACTCAGCCTAGTTTCACTGCCTGCCATGCCAGCCAAAAAAAAAAAAAAAAAAAACTCCCTGAAAAATGCATTCCCTTCTCCAAAATGTGAGAGTCACTGTCTAACTATGTTAAGCACTCGGGCATCCACGTCTCCCAGATCACCACTCATCTGCTCAGAAAGCTTCCCGAAAGAACCTCAGAAGAGAGGCCAAACCGATGTGTGGGGAGGCAGGTTCCCAGCACAGACGCATGGACCCGGGACAACGCACGCTGCCAGGGAACGTATTTTGTATTTCAGCTGACCACGTAACGATTACAAAAGGACACAGGCAAATTACTGAAGGGAGGTAAAAATGCACACCACACATAATCAGCAGAGTTTCAGTTTTGCAGTGGGTCCTTTCTGTGATAAAGAAAAAAAATGCAAGGACGTGATAGAGAAGAAAGAAAACGAACGTTTGTTGAGGGCCTACTTCGTGGCAGCTGTTTCATTCACTCAGCCACAGGTGCTTACTGAGTACGACCATGTGTTGCAGTCTAAAAAGGCGCTGTATGCTGAGATCCAGAGAGCTCCAGGGGTGGGTGCTCGACCAACAGCTAAGACGCTGGTTACTACACCGGGTCTGATGTCAGAGCGCCTGGGTGCAATGCTGGGCTCCAGCTCCTGACCCCTGCTTCCCGCTGATGCAGACCCTGGGAGGCAGCAGTGGTGCTGGCCCAAGGCACTGGGCTTCTGCACCCAAGTGGGGGAGCTGGACTGAGTTCCCGGCTCCCAGCTCCAGTCAGCCCCAGTCCAGTCCTGGCCACTGCAAGCGTCTGGGAAGGAAGAGAACCTGCAGACAGGAGCTCTCTCCTTCTGTCTCTGTGCCTCGCAAATATAAAAGTGACAATAATAAATCCTAAGTGTCTTACATTATCTAACCATGTGCTCCTGAATCCACATCACAACCATGCTTTTGTGTCCCTCACGCTGAGCCCTCGGGAGTTAAGGGACGTGCCGGGGGCACACAGTAGTCAATGACAGTGACTAAACCTAAACCTGTCCGAACCCATATGCCACGCTCTTTCTACCATGTTACCTCTCAGCTCTACTGATAACTAAAAGCAATAAAAGTCAGCCCAGACCCAATGTGCAACTGAGAGCCACGAGTGGCAGCTGAATTTCCAGGCACACGTGAGTTCATGGCACGGGCAAGACTGCGTGAGCTCAGGAAGATCTCGCAGAGCCAAACCTCACCTGTGGCCCGCGGCGCACCTGCTTCCAACCGTAGCAGGAGATTCTGCTGCTAGAAGCATGTCTTCTCCTATCTTCCCGCCACGCGGCCCCCCGCCTCCAGACTTGACTCCCTGGTTTCCCTCCCTCCTCGGCCAGAACCGAAGGCGCGAGCACCTCAGAGCCCAGGCGCTGGACTTCTCTCCTGCACTGCGCAGTCTTCCCTCCCCAAGGCAGCACGTTGGGCCCTGTCACTGCCAATGCCAATGCCGATCATGTACACACGGCTCCTGAATTCCCAATCCCAGCCCCAGCTTCTCCCCTGAGCTCCCAGGTGTCCAGCTGTCCCCTCAATGTGTCCCCAGTGGAGCAAGAACGCAGACATCTGGGTGATGGTGGGGCAGGAGGAGGCGTTTCAAACGTGAAATGTTCCTGAGAAAGGAGACTCAGGAAGCCAGATGCATCATGGGAGCCAGGAGAGGTTCAAGTTCCAGGAAGCCGGGCACGTCCACCAGGGTCCAGTGTTCCTCCCCTTGTAATGACATCATCCACCCCCATTGGAGGCGCTCACACAAAGCAAATGGGCTATTGGTTTTTCTGTGAACACCACTCCACGAATGGAGCTAACAGCCGCCCTCCCTGCCTCATAGGATTGATTCAAGAAAAAACGTGAAATCAAATCCTAAAGCATAAACAAACGTGAGCGAGTATCAGCACAAGGAAGGAGAGCCACAGGGCACCGTTCTCACCAATCAAAACCCAGCAGAAGGGCCGGCGCTGCGGGTAACACAGCCGCCTGCAGTGCCGGCATCTGTATGGTGCCGGATTGTGTCCCAGCTACACACTTCCGATCAGCTCCTTGCTAATGGGCTGGAAAGCAGTCAAAGATGACCTAAGTGCTTGGGCCCCTGCACCCATGTGGGAGACGTGGATAGAGTTCCAGGCTCCTGCTTCAGCCTGGGCCAGCCCCAGCTGTTACAGCCATTTGGAGAGTAAACCAGCAGATAGGAGATCTCGCTCTCTCTCTCTCTCTCTCTCTCTAACTCTGACATTCAAATAAATAAATAAATCTTTTAAAAAATATAGAAAGGAACCCAGCATATCCCCTGTGTCTCAGCGCTCGGCCAATGCTACCCCTCACACTGTAGCAACAGGTGAGGGTCCTCATCTTCTCCAGGACGCCGTGTGACTAGGCAGTCAGACCAAGTCAAGGCCGAGCGTGCTCCCCACCTTCAAAGGCAGGCCTCCGTGAATGTGTTATTTAACTAGGAGGCCCTCGTCCACCTGGGGGCAGAGAAAAGAAAGACAGCAAGGCCGGCACCAGTTAAGCCTCTGCCCACAGGGCACCAGCTCCAGCCTTTGCTGCTATTTCCAATCCAGCTCCCTGCTAACGCCCTGGGAAAAGCAGCAGAAGATGGCCCAAGCATTTGGGCTCCTGCACCCACCCAGATGCAGTTCCTGGCTCTGGCCTGGCCCCGCCCCGACTGCCTCAGCCATTTCTGGAGTGAACCAATAGATGGAAGAACTTGTTCTCAAATTAGTAAGATAAATCTTTTTTAAAAGAGAAAGAAAGACGCTTAGAAGGCACAGGTGAGCCCACAGTGCTACTCCCATCACATCCACCTGTCCGTGCTTAGTGCCATCAGCCCCAGGCCTTATTGATGAATCTTGGCAGCCTGTGTCCCAGAGCCCAGCATGGTGACTGCCTTGTTGAACCTCTGAGTTGATCTGTTAGTAAGTAAGTGCTCAGGGAAGGGCTTCGCCAGGCTTTGTCTAAGAATCAAGGCTTGACTGTCCCTAGAGCACTGGCACTCTGGGCTGGGAGTTCACACACTCGGGGCAGCTCAGTGACTCATGACTTCTCAGCGGCGACCCGGGCTTGGGAGATGCATGAATTCTTTCGCCCACTGAAGAGCGATCGTGCTGTTACCATGCATTGTGGGTTGAACTGTGTCCCCTAAAAAGACGTGCTAAGTCCCAACTCTTGATACCTGAAAACGCGAGCTTATTTGGACATAGGGTCTTTGCAGAAGTAACCAAGGTAAGAAGAGGCCACGTTGGACCAGGGCCAACCCTAGCAGGGACGGTCCTCCTAAGAGGAGAAAACTCTGGGAGAAGAGGAATGGATGTGGCTGCAAGCTGGGGAAAGGAGCTGATGCTAGGACGAGGCCAGGAAAGACCCTTCCCAGAGTCCTCGGCGAGAGCAAGGCTGACTCCGCCCTGCGGGCTTCAGACTGCAGCCTCCAGAACTGCGGGACGTGGTTTCTGTAGTGGAAAAGCACCTGCGGCTTGTGGCGTCTTCTCACAGCAGCCCGAGGCACGGACACGCCGTTCTTCCCTGCAGCATCACTGGACTTCTGCCTTCAACTACGCGGGTCAGACCCTACCTGGCCAGAGTGGGAACGGTCAGGGACTGTCCATGCGCTCAACACCGGCCCCCACCCATCCTGCCGGTGGCAGTCAGCGGGGGTAAACACATCTCCTGTGTGTCAGGTACAATTAACAACAACGAAGGCACACAAACCCACTCAGCTCACGTTCACTGAGCGTCCACTCAGGCCCCAAGGGCTCCACAGTGGACAAGCCCAGCAAGTTCTCTCACCTTGGGAGGTTTAGGCTGCAGCACAGTAAGACAGCTGTCAAGTCAGTAAAATCATGAAATAGCCAGGGTAAGGAGGGTGTGAAGAAAAATAGGTCAGGGATGAACAGTACTGGGGAGTAGGGACAGGGAAGGGCAGGTGCAAAGGTCCTGGGGCTGGCCGGGGCCTAGCACACTACAGAGGCAGCAAGGAGGCCAGGAAGTGGCGCTGGCGGCAAGGGAGGGCATGGGGTTGACAATGCACATGCAGTCTTAAAACTGCTACAATTTTGGTTTGTAGCTGAAGGAGATGGGGAGCTACTGGAAGGTTCCACATCCTTCTCAGGAGAATCACTATGGCTGCCGTTCGGCACGAGGGAGGGGGCAGCAGCAGGGAGACCAGAGGTCACTGCAACAGCCGAGGCATGGCGGCTTGGAGCAGGGCGGTAGTGCCCGCTCCCTGAGACGCCCAGTCCCCTACCAGGACAGCTCGGTCTGCACAGAAATCCCTGCGAGCTCACCGAGGTGGTCACCGGCACAAACACACTCCCTAAGGCCACACACTGCACGCTGCCCCTTCCAGGACAGACGGTAGAGCAGAGCGTGGAGGCTGGAGAGGAGGGGAGGTGCCCGGGGCCACAGAGGGCGGCACGGGGGCCCAGCAGGGAGCAGCTCTGCACGTGAGTGTGGGGGCGGCCACACAGTCTACACAGGGGTAAAATCTCACACACACACACGTGTACACACACATGCGTGCACAATACACACAAGTACATGCACACATCCACACATGCATGCATACACAATACACATGTACATACATACACATACACAATGTACAATACACACATACACAATACACACAATACCCACATGCACCCACATGCACAATACACACATGTACATGCACACATCCACACATGCATGCATACACAATACACACGTACATACACACACAATGTACAATACACACATACACAATACACACAATACCCACATGCACCCACATGCACAATACACACATGTACATGCACACGTTCACGTGCACACTCAGGCACACACAGATGCACACATCCACACCCATGCATGCATGCACAAAACACACATACACACATACACAATACACACATGTACCCACATGCACAATACACACATGTACATGCACACATCCACGCATGCATGCATGCACAGTACTCACACACACACATCGATAACAGCCTGGGAAACCGGGGAGCATCAGCTCCCTGGCCGGGAAGCTGCCCTGCAGCCACACTGGACGCCACGAGAGGGAGAAGCGGGTGAAAGGTGCACAGGACCCTTACATCGCTTCCTACGACTGCAGGAGAAGCCATGAGTTCACAAAGTAAACCACAGGGAAGGGGCCGGCGCTGTGGTGTAGCCGGCTAAGCCTCCACCTGCAGCGCCGGCATCCCATATGGACGCCAGTTTGAGTCCTGGCTGCTCCACTTCCAATCCAGCTCTCTGCTGTGGCCTGGGAAAGCAGTAGAAGATGGCCCAAGTCCTTGGGCCCCTGCACCCACGTGGGAGCCCCGGAAGAAGCTCCTGGCTCCTGGCTTCAGATCGGCTCAGCTCCAGCCATTGCAGCCATCTGGGGAGTGAACCAGCGGATGGAAGACCTCTCTTCTCTCTGCTTCTGCCTCTCTGTAACTCTGCCTTTCAAATAAATAAATAAATTTTTAAAGAAAAAAAAAAAAACACACAGTGAAACCCAGAACCTGGCTCCTTAGAAGTGGCCAGGGACAGTGCTGTTGGCCCTGACCCACAGCACACGCAGCCGAGCCACCGCTCTGGGAAGGGCACACCTCCATCTGCCCCCCTGGCATGTGTCCATCAGAGGCGGATGATCTTCCCTGCAGGGAGAATGATTTCATACATTAACCACCAGCATGAGCAGCACGCGTCTGAGACTGCCCACCGTCGCCCCAGAATGCCCACCTCGGCAGGGTGGCCCACCAAGGGAGCCCCTGTGCTGGGTCTTCACGTTATAGCCCACGAGGCACCCACCTGCCCCCCAGCCCTGCCTGGCCCTGCCTTGCTGGGGATTGGGGGCGGGGCTTCTCCTGAGGCCTAGCACAGCACACCTGTCACCTGTCACGCCCTGTCCAGCCCTGCAAGTGACCGTCAGTGAGGCTGCGTCTGTGGACAAACGTGCTATCTTCAGGAGCGAGAGCCACTTCCGCACACACCTCTCTGGCTGGGGAGACGTGCTATCCAACCCCAGGCACAGCCGGCAGGCCCCGGCCACGCACCCCACGCTTCTCCACCCGGCCGCGGCCTTGGGCAGCCTGTGATGTCCTCTTCAGCCCACGGCCCCTCCCCCCCTCCCAGTCAACCCCTGTCACTCACCGGGGGTTTTCCCCCTGAATTCCGCCCACCAACCGGCCCTGACCCCGGAGCCACTGTGCTGCATCCACTGTTGGGGACTTTTCCTTAAATTCCGCCAGACCACCCACGTGTAAACACAGGGCACTCGTGGAGCCCAGGAGCCCTTTCCAAACTGAGAATGTTCTAGAATATGTGAGCCACCAAAGAGGAGTCTGCAGATGAGATATGGCTGAAGGGAGAAACACTAGCTCGCACTGACTTTGGGTCTGTGTCATACTAATTAAAAAAAAAATACAAAACACAAAGGAAAGTACAAAGGAGCCCCAAACACGATGGATGGATGACCCATGGCCACGCTGACCCACGCCCAACATGGCCACCCCGGGGATGCCTGCATGACCGCCCATCACCCCAGACCACGCCACACCCCGCACCGCGCATGGGGTGCCCGCCCACCGTCCTGGGCTGCACCCCACTGCACACTTCAGCCACTGCCAGCGCCTTGGATTCAGGGCAGACTTGGGGACCTCCCTGAGCTGCCTGCCGCCCCCTCCACCAGTGCCCTTGTGCCCCTGTACCCCTGGAGCGCCACTTTGCAGGAGCCGCGTAGCACACTCACAGGCCCCCAAACGTGGCCCCACCCTCTGTTCCTCCGTCGGGGAGGTCTTCCTGCCTGGCTCCTCTAACGCCTGTGCCCCTCCAGCCCAGCCTGCACACAACTGCCCTGGACGTCCCAGGGGACTCACGCCAAGGCACCTGTGCGACCCCAGTCCTGACGTTGGTCACGTGACTGTATCCTCCACCCATCCCCTGCTCCGGGCCCTGCCTGTGCGTTCTCTCCCAGCAGGGGCTGGGGCATTTGACTCGGTGCACCTGCTTCTGACATGTATGAACACTTGCTGGCCAGCTGAATGAATGAATGAATGGATGGAAGGATGAACGAGTGAGTGAACGGACACCCTTCTAATGGAGAGTCCCACACAGTTAGAGCTGGGAGTCCCTTGTCCATATCTCAGGCCATCCTCCCATTGTGCAGAGAAGAGTTGTAACCTGCCCAAGGTCACAGGCACCAGGTCAGATCTTACTGAACTGGATGAAGAGATGTGACACTAGGAAGAGCCCCTACGAACCCAGCCCAGCACCTCCGTGGCTCGTTTCTGCTGAGAGTTCCAAGGACCCGAGGAGCCCTGGTCCTGGGCTCATGGCCTTTGAGAGAGGCAGGGACACACTTCCTTCCTGGCTTAGACGGTCCTCAGTAGAGAGCATGAAGGGCTCAGAACTCCCAGAGCCTCCCAGCGAAAGAAGAGAGAGTGCTGACAACGCCAGCTCTGAGTCCATGCCAAGGCCCTGCAGACGGAGCCCCTGTGACGACAGAGCAGGGTTAGGCGGGAGCCCGCAGGGCACACAGTAACCATGCCAAGGCCCTGCAGACGGAGCCCCTGTGACGACAGAGCAGGGTTAGGCGGGAGCCCGCAGGGCACATGTCACCCACTGCCAAGGACCTGCAGACGAAGACGACAGAGCAGGGTTAGGCGGGAGCCCGCAGGGCACATGTTACCCACTGCCAAGGACCTGCAGACGAAGACGACAGAGCAGGGTTAGGCGGGAGCCCGCAGGGCACACAGTAACCATGCCAAGGCCCTGCAGACGGAGCCCGTGACGACAGAGCAGGGTTAGGCGGGAGCCTGCAGGGCACATGGTAACCATGCCAAGGCCCTGCAGATGGAGCCCCTGTGACGACAGAGCAGGGTTAGGCGGGAGCCCGCAGGGCACATGTTACCCACTGCCAAGGACCTGCAGATGAAGACGACAGAGCAGGGTTAGGCGGGAGCCCGCAGGGCACACAGTAACCATGCCAAGGCCCTGCAGACGGAGCCCCTGTGACAACAGAGCAGGGTTAGGCGGGAGTCCGCAGGGCACACAGCAACCATGCCAAGGCAAGGGTGCCTCCCACGGCGGCTCGGGCTCATGCCCAGACGCCAGCTCTACTTGGTAGCAGGAAGCAGGCCGACCGCAGCTTTGTCTTAAGCCCTGCTCAAGGTCAACACCCTCTGAGGTGCGGTGGAATCATTCCTCGACAGCCAACAGCGAGGTTAGGAGGGCGGATGTAGCAGAGCGAGGCGGGAATGCTGGTTGTGGGGCCAGCACTGTGGCTCAGTGTTGATCTTCCGCCCACAGTGCCGGTGTCCCACGGTCCTGGCTGCTCCTCTTCCAGTCCAGCTCTCTACGATGGCCTGGGAGAGCAGTGGAAGATGGCTCAAGCGCTTGGACCCTGCACCCACGTGGGAGACCCAGAAGAGGCTCCTGGCTTTGGATCGACACAGCTCCAGCCATTTAGGCCAACTGGGGAGTGAACCAGCAGATGGAAGACCTCTCTCTCTCTCTCTCTCTCTGCCTCTCCTTCTCTCTCTGTGTAACTCTGACTTTCAAATAAATAAATAAATCTTTTTTAAAAAATTGCTAAAATTTTTCACTCTAAATGAATCTATGTCAGCCAATGATGAAAGAATGTTACTAATACACTGTGGACACCTTTTGCAATGTAAATCCATGCCCCCCCTTTTTAAAGCCCCATCCTACAGCACTGGCATCCCACATGGGTGCCGGTTCAAGCCCCAGCTACTCCACTTCCAATCCAGCTCCCTGCCAATGCACCTGGGAAAGCAGTAGAAGATGGTCCAAGTTCTTGGGCCCCTGCACCCATGTGGGAGACCCGGAAGAAGCTCCTGGCTCCTGGCTTCAGATCCGCCCAGTTACGGCCATTGGGGCCATTTGGGGAGTGAACCAGCAGATGGAAGACCTTTCTGTCTCTCTCTCTCACTGTAACTCTGCCTCTCAAATAAATAAATAAAATCTTAAAAAAAAAAAAAAAAAGTGCTGGTCATGATGCTCACACCGCCAGGCTATGAGCCAGGCCCTGGGAGTACGGGACGTGCCCAGAGCTGCAAGAGTTCAGCGTGGGGTTCAGGCAGGGAGGGCGGGCAGTTCGGAGGTGAGAGATTGAGATTCAAATCCTGGGAGGACCACGAACCAGACCGGGGGCCTTGAGAACCAGGCAGCCTGTGTGAACACAGTAGGATGAGGGCTCCCCGCCTTCCAAGGTCACTGTGAAAATCGAACAAGATTGCATTCGCAGAGCCCGAATACTCCAGGCACTCTAAGCTCCAGTTACTATAACAGGAGGAGAAGCCGTGCAGCTGAAGCTCCTGACACTGAGAACAAAGCAGGGCAGGCCGCACTCTCGAGACGGTGCATCCCTTCCCTAGGGGAGGAGACCTGGCCAGCAGCAGTTTCTCTGTGGCTATGCTACGCTCACAGGAGCAGCATTGCTGATTCTCTTAACTCCATAAAGCCGCAGCTACAGCCGAACTCCCTGCAGCCCGGCCGACCCAAGGGGCCCGCGGTGGGCGGGAAGGCCAGCAGCGCCCTCTAAGGGCCGCAGCGCGCAGGCACCGCTGCCTGCTGGCTCCCGGAGACACACTCAGGGCTTTGCAAACACAGCAGCAACTTTTAGAAGGAAGGAAGGGAGGATGCTCACTCATGGGGACAGCGAGTGACTCCCTGACCCCTAATCTACTTCTGTGAGAGCTGGCAGAAGACATGAGTGGAACACCGGCCGCCCCAGAGCCCAGCCCCGCCCAAAGAGAGCCAAGTGCCAGGGTCCTGCACATCCCAACACACTCCAGGGGAACACACAGACGGGGCGCTCTCCTCTCTCCCTCCCTGCAGCTGGCAAGCTCGCCCCTGAGTTTTCTAACGGAAATGCCAGCTCCTGACTGCAGAGGTTGGGTTACAGCTCCAGGAAGCCCAAATGCCCTGAAGTCAGCCCAGGCCACCACGCGGCAGCTCCTCAAACGTTGGCTCCTGGGCCCCCGCCCCGCCTCATCCTTTGAGATGGGCAGGAGGAGGTTTCCCGAGATGTCCTCGCCCCCAGAACCGAGGAAGGTGGGAAAGGCAAGGAGGCAGAGTCTGGCCTGCAGCCTCCCGGAGGAGCACAGAAAAGCCCACCTGGAGCTTGGACCCCCAGACCTGCATTGCTCCACACCACTAGGCCCGAGCTAACAGGAGCCACTACAGTCCCCCATCCCTGCCCTTCCTGTTTTCAGGGGCCGTGTGGCCTGCACACAGGTGTGGAAGGTGCTGGCAGCGTGTGTGGGTATGCACTCTGCAATCCTGGTGCAGCCCCAATTCCATAGCGCTGGGGCTCCTGCTGGGCTGATGACTATGCAGGCCCTCGGAGGGGGGCCCTGCGGATCTGGACATGGAAGCAGCCACGGCAGAGCTCTGCAGGCTCATGGTGGGGGGGGGGGGGGCACTCTCCATGTGGCATCTCCCGGAGGGCAGGTTCACCAGCCACGGCCACCAGGGGTGGGTGACAGTGTGCACCCCCACCCAGGTGGCCCTTCTGGTATGCCCTAGCTCTCAGAGCTCCTGGCCTCTGCCCTGTTTTCCTCTTCTCGGGGAACGAGCGACCACCCAGGTCACGTCTGTGGTGTTACTTGTACTATCTACATAAGATATGTTTAAAATGCTGGCTAACTCCTCTTAAAAATACTAAGCCATTACATGTTGATATAAAATATTTTTATTTAAAAAAAAAAGACCTTTTTCCAAAAACAAAAACAACTAATGAGAAGAGCAGCATTGTTTTTATATTTGGCAAAGCTACTCAAGAGACGATAGCTGGCTCTCCACTCTGCTTATCTGTTCAATTTATTGCCATATGTTTTGAAGAAAATCTGGTCTCACACAATATGTGCTTGAAAAAAAAAAACATTTCAGTAGCTTTTCCAGTTAATTTTGGAAAACCTTTGATACTACACCAAAACTCATCAAGTAGACATTTCTCACAGGTTAGCCGCACTAGGGAATCTGAAACCATAAAAAGCATTGGCCACATTTTGCTACATTTTGTTACAGTACAGACCCACCCCTCTCTCTTGCACTTGGAATGGATATTTTGGGCTTGCAATTTTTTGCAACACTGCATACTGGCCATTTGGATTTATGGGGTCACTTGGTAATGCAGGTTCCCCAAATGATGACAAGTTCTATAACAGGACTTTAGCTACCACACACCTTTGTATCACCATCGATCTCACTAGAAAAGTTTTTAAGCATCGGGAGGCTCTGAAGCTTATGGTGATGGAGACAACACGGCAACATCTGCATTTTCACCTGGAATCTGATTCACCGGCCCAGTGATACCTGCAGTTAATTCACTCGAGAAGGCGGGCTCCTTCACTCATTGTCAGGGAAGACTGCCGAAGACCCCAGCCTGAATAACTAGGGTCTGTCCGTACTTGTTCTTTTGGTAAGCATTGTGCTTTATGAAAAGGAAAAATAAAGGACCTGGTTCAACCCACAACTCGAACAATCACCCACGTGCTTCACTGAGCTTGGGCTGTCAGTGATGGCATGTCATGGGTCCTCACTTCTTTACACAGAATCCGAAAAAGACAAGCATTCCAGGGTAGAGGTTATGAAAATCAACTGTTTCAACTGTGGCATCAAGGACATTGTTACTAGAACACGGCATGTCTTTTTTTTTTTTTTTTTTTTTTTTTTTTTACTGCTAAGGCCTGAAAAAGCCAGTGCCTGCCAGTGCATCACAATGACCAGGCCTTGATCCATGGCCAGGAGCCAGCAGGTTTACCTGCCATGGTGGGCGAGGCCAGACAGCATCTCAGAGCTCCTCTGAGACTAGTTCTGACTCCGAGGAGTCTCTGAAAGGGTCTTTGCACTTCACATAAGACCGAAATCACCCATGACCACCCGAAGACCTCCACCGTAGATGCGGGCATGTTTGGGTGTGCGTCTGTGGGCTTTTAGAAAAATGTATCCTAGCATACAATTTTCATGGATGCAGGGCAGCCCATGGTAGGGACGGAGGTGGGGGTGGCATTGCTTGCTTTTTGCTTTATGCTTTAATTGACCCTGAGTTGAAGGGTCTTATGGTGCCTTGCAAGTTACTTCTGCTTTAAGAAAAGTGCCTGTGGCACTCTGGGGGTCTGTCGTTCCCACGGGGAGATTCTGGTGTGGGGGGTGGGGCCGGGCACAGCAGGGGCAGCCTGCTCTATCCAAGCATTAAGTCCACCCTAGGCAGGGAGCGTCTGCCCATGGCCTTGCCTCCAGACCCAGAACACAACACTGGAGCAGCGCCTGGCTGTGTGGAGCCGGGCAGCCTTCGGCAGGAGCCCACGGAATTCACTGTGGGCCCACGGTGTCTTGCACAGCTCACGGAGCCGGCCCCAGTGGCTGCGTCCGTTTCTTTCGGTTATCCGTGGAAACAGGGTGGCCGTCCACTGTGAACTGTGCTAGTCCTCCCTTGTCGGTCTCTAGGCTGAGCCCACGTCAGCACAGAGCAGCCGAGAGCCTTCCAGCTCCCACATTCCACAGGGCGGTGAATCACCCGGCTCCCGGGGCCATCACAAACCGCCCTGGCTGCAGACACGGGAGCCAGCCTCACCCACCAGCCTCAGGGCAGGTGGCAGGGGCACCCGAAAAGGCACAGAGCAGGGGGTCACCACCAAGCTCGTGGACCTGGTTCCACAGACAAAAGCTCCTTCAGCACTCAGAAAAATGTAACTTAGAAAACCAAAGCCAAGGACCGTGGGTGGGGGCGTTGGAAGACTTCAGAACAGATTTATTCCAGTCGAGGACCAAACAAAACATTCGGAAAGTTCTTTCCTAGACATCCCAAAGCCCAGAGGGAAAAAGAGACCCTGATGACAACGTGGCTCTGGGCGCCCAGGACTGAGCCCAAGGCTGCACCCAGCACGGGGCGTCCTGCCTCAGAAAGGCGGGGGGGGGGGGGGGGGCAGGGTGAGCCTGGCTTCTCCCCCTTGCCCACGCAGAAAGAGCTACACAGGCACCAAGTAGCATCCAGGGCAAGCCACCACCTCTGAATCCCTGCGAGTGAGTGACCCCAAACGGCCACACCGACCCCACAAATAAAAGCCACGTTGCTTCCAAGGCGCAAAGGCCTTCAGGAGGGGGAACAAGGATCCCCCAAAGGCTCGGGGATGCACACTCCCCCACACTCACACACACATGAACTTGCCTCCCCCCCCTCCCCGCCCCCCAGAGCACGCCAGCATCTTTTTGCAAAGCGTCGCTCCACAAGCAGCCCAGTTTCCCTGGCGCCAGCCCAGCTTCGGGGGACAGTGGCTTCTCTGGACCCCAACTCCCCACCCACTCCAGTCCCCTCGGGACCAACGCATTCGTGTGGCCCCCAAAGCGCCCCGTGCGGGCGCTCGCAGGAGCCCCGCTGCCTCCGGCGCGCAGGGGCCCCGACGGCCCCGCGGCTGCTCGCAGCCTCCCTCCGGCATCTCGGGGGTGCCGCTCGGTCGGGACAGGTGAACCCACCCCTCCCCCGGGGAAACTGGGTCCGGAAAGGCGCCCACCCGCTGCCCCGTGCAGGGTCGCCGCCGTCCGTGTCCGTCTGTCTGTGCCCGAATCCCCCGGCCCCGGCCCCGGGGCCCGCAGACGGCTCGAGCGCGCCTCCCGGTCCCGCGGCGGCGCCCGCGGCCCCCGCGCTCCCGGACGCGACCCGCAGCCGGCACATCGCCGGCGGCCCGGCGGGGCGGACAGACCGGCGGCGAGCGGCGCGCGAGAGTACCTGGGGCCCCCCGCCGAGGAAGCGACGGGGAGCAGCGCGGCCAGGAGCAGCAGCGCCGCCCAGGGCAGCGGGCGCGGGACGCGCGGGGGCGCCCCGGCCTCGGGGGCCATCGGGAGCCCGGGGTGCGCGCGGGGACGCGGGCGGCTGGCCGGAGTCCGGGCAACGGGGAGGAGCCTCGGCGGGGTCCCCGGCGCCGTCGGTCTGCTGTGCGCGCTGTGCGCCCTGCCCGCCGCCCCGGCCGCGCACCGGCCCCGCGCTCCGCCACTGAGGCCGCGGGCCGCCCGCGGAGCCTTTTAGCCGCGCGCGGGCGCCCCCTGCCGGTGCGCGGGCGGCGGGGTCGGCGGCGGCCCGGCCCCCGGCGGGCGGGGCGCGGGGCCGAGCGGGCGCGGGGCGCCCCGCAGCCCGGCGGGGGCGGCTCTGGGGGTCCCGCGGCCCCGGGAAGACCCCCTCGCCTGGGCTGACCTCGCGCACCGCCGGGCGCGCGCTCTCGCTCGCTGCCTCGCCCCGGAGCGCATCTTGTCCCCTCGGGATCACCTTAGGGTGCAGCGCACCTGGCCCTGGGGCGCGCGCGGCGCTCGTCCGCCAGGCCGCCTTGTCCACCTGCGCCTCCCGCTCGGGCCAGGGGCGCTCCGCTGACCCGGCTTCCTCCCGCTTCGGCCGCGCCGGGGTTGGCCGGGGCCGGGCTCGGGGTGCCCCTGGCGGAGGCCGGGGTCGCGGGCTTAGCGCGGCCGCCGCAACTCCTCTATGAGGTCAAGCAACCCAGACGGCGCGAACGCGGATGCAGCCCCCGCGGGCAACCACCCCGAGGGGCCTAGCGCTCTCCCTCGGGAAGTCGCCCCCCTGGAACCGGGCGCAGGGTCCTGCCAGCCCCCTGAGCGCCCAGAGCGCGCACGCTGGCCACACGTAGGAGGGCGCGCCGCCCGCGTGTCCCCAAGTGGTCCGTGTCCCCGCTGTGGCCGCCCTCTGCCCAGCAGCCTCCTCTGGGGATAGTAGCCCCCAGCCTCACCCCAACCGGGTGGCAGGTCCCCTCCCCACCCCCGCCCCTTCTCCTTGTCCCCTCTCTGGCGAGGTGGAGGCAGGGCTGCCCCCCAGGACGTGCTGGGACAATCTCTCCGCTCTCTTGCCATTCCTGGTGACTCCCCCCCACCAAGATCCTCCTGTCTTCCTCCCTAGAACCTGTCTCTCCGTGTAACCTAATGAGAGGGAAATTAGGGTCGCCTTGACGGGAAGAGGTTTTCCTAGATAATCTGGGTAAGGAGAAGGCGGTGTGACAGTGCGGGCGACACGCGAGTGACGTGGCCACAAGTGGAGAGATGCCAGCAGCGACCCGGGGCTGGAAGAGGCCAGGGAGGATTCTCCCCTCCTGCTGAGGGGTGGGGGTTGGGGTGGCAGCCCTGCCCACACCTCAGTTTCAGTCCAGTGGCACTAATCCCAGACGCCAGACTTCCAGAACATTCTGTGTGCAAGCCACCCAGTTTGTGGTGCTTTGTTGCGTCGACCACAGTAAGCCTAATACAGTAGCCAGGACAGGCCTGTGGCTCTGGCTGCAGCCTCCGGAGCACCGACCACAGGGAGCGGAGCCATCGTGGAAAGATTCCAAACAGGAAGAAGGCTCGGCTCCACCTCTTTCCCTGCACTTCTGGGCTAAGTTGAAATGGGATTTCTACCCCATGTAACCACCGTAACTGGTCCATTGCCCCTGACTTTAAAAGCTTAAGAACCAGAATTTCCCTTTAGTGTCTCTACCACCCAAAAGAGGGACCAAGCACATAGAACTCCAGGAAATGCTCACAGGCTAAGTGTCGTCCACCCACACACAGCAGTACTTCTTGTGCACCTGCTATGTGCCTGACACCGCTGTGGGCCTGGGGGTCTATGACAGAAGAGCAGGAGGGAAGTCGGGAGAGGTGAGAGGCAGGTGGTGGTTGAGACCGCGCCGGCGGCGGGTGAGGACCACACAGGCGGTGGTGAGCGGCCTGAGTGGGGCAACGGGGGCAAGCACTGGGGAGTCCAGCTCAGAGAGGCCGGGAGGCAGGCTCCTGTGAGAGCAGACGGTGTTTGGCTGAGAAGGAGAGCAGGTGGCGGGCGGGGGTGGGGCACGAGAACTTATGAGGGGTGCACTTGAGGGTGCTGTAGGCTGACTTGTTGACCAACTGGATGCAGGGAGAAAGAGAACTCGCAATATAAAGCATCGCCCAGGTCACTGGCTCTCCACTAGGACTCTTGTGCTTTTCCCTCTTTGGTTTAGCTTTAATAAGTCCACCACATGACCAGATGTGTGGAAGTGTGCAGTAGAAGCTCATCAAAGAGGAGCTGGCACTGTGGCGTAGCGGGTAAAGCCACCACCTGCAGTGCCAGCATCCCATATGGGCACCAGTTCAAGTCTCGGCTGCTCCACTTCCCATCCAGCTCTCTGCTATGGCCTGGGAAAGCAGTAGGAGATGGCCCAAGTGCTTGGGCCCTGGCAACCCACACGGGAGACCCGGAAGAAGCTCCTGACTCCTGGCTTCAGCTCGGCCCAGCTCCGACTGGTGCAGTCATCCTGGGAGGTGAACCAGCAAATGGAAGACCTCTCCCTTTTTCTCTCTGTAACCCTGCTTTGCAAATAAATAAATAAATAAATCTAAAAAAAAAAATAACTGAGATGCCCAATTTCCACTGAGTGATTAAAAAAAAAAAAGCTCCTCGAAGGGTGGACCCCTCCTTCCCCAGGAGCGTATTCATCCCCCGTAGCTCCCCCCGGAATGCACCTCCCGGGGAGCGCCTTTCCTACGGGACAGCTCAGCGTGAGGTGCAGTGCAGAACTGCTTCCAGTTTAGGAGCCCTGGTGATGAGATCAGAACAATCAGCCAGGCGCTGTTAGACATTGTCTACACATCCTGACTCTGATTTGATCCCAAACTCGAGAGTGTGTGCTTAGCAAAAAATGTCCTCAAAGGAGACTTCGAAGATATCACTACTTTTTGGTTTAAAAAAAAAAAAAAAAACTCAAAAAGGGACAGGCACTGTGGTATGGTGGGCTAAGCCTCTGCCTGCAGCACCGGCATCCTACATGGGCGCCAGTTCACGTGCTGGGTGCTCCACTTCCGATCCAGCTCTCTGCTATGGCCTGGGAAAGCAGTAGGAGATGGCCCAAGTCCTTGGGCCCTGGCCACCCACATGGGGGACCCATTAGAAGCTCCTGGCCTCCTGGCTTTCGGATCGGCCCAGCTCCAGCCGTTGCAGCCATTTGGGAACTGAACCAGTAGATGGAAGACCTCTCTCTCTTCTCTCCCTCTCTCTGTCTATAACTCTACCTCTCAAATAAATTAAATCTTTTTTTTTTTTTTTGACAGGCAGAGTGGACAGTGAGAGAGGAGACAGAGAGAAAGGTCTTCCTTTTGCTGTTGGTTCACCCTCCAATGGCCGCCGCGGTAGCGCGCTGCGGCCGGCGCACCGCGCTGCTCCGATGGCAGGAGCCAGGTGCTTCTCCTGGTCTCCCATGGGGTGCAGGGGCCCAAGGGACTTGGGCCATCCTCCACTGCACTCCCTGGCCACAGCAGAGAGCTGGCCTGGAAGAGGGGCAACCGGGACAGGATCGGTGCCCCCGACCGGGACTAGAACCCGGTGTGCCGGCGCCCGCAAGGTGGAGGATTAGCCTAGTGAGCCACGGCACCGGCCTTAAATTAAATCTTTTAAAAAGTCAAAAAGAAGCCGGCTCCTGGCTTCAGATCAGCGCGGTGCGCCGGCCGCGGCGGCCATTGGAGGGTGAACCAATGGCAAAAGGAAGACCTTTCTCTCTGTCTCTCTCTCACTGTCCACTCTGCCTGTCAAAAAAAAAAAAAAAAAAAAAAAGTCAAAAAGAAAAACTGCGCTAAGAATCATAGCATCTGTCCAGAATGTGATTGTCCCTAAAAGGAAGCTTGCTTTCTCCTAATTTGGAGCCCTGTCATTTTGTCCTCATAGGTTTAACTGGTTTTCATCTAACTCATTAATCGCTGGTTGTTGCTTCTATTTTGTTCATCAAAGCAACCCAAAGAGAATGTCACCACGAGGCTAGATGCATCACCTGTTGAAATGGGACTCTCTACTCTCCTGCCTCCAACTTGGTTCTGTGGTCAATTACTAGCTTTACAAATGAGGCCGCACACACATCCACACAATCTCTGGTTCTAGTTATTTTTTAAAATAACCATGCATCCAAAGAGTTCAACACTCTCCATACACATTGTCACAGCATTCCTATGTGATAGGGTAGACTAAAATGCTATTCTCGTGTGTCGATGGGTAAATGAAACCAAGTTCCAAAGGCCGCCCAGTACAAACTTGGGGCAAGTTTGGAAGTGCGCATCTCATTTCATTCATCTGACATCGTATCTTGTCCAGTCTTCAGCTTGGCTGACATGACTGCTTTCTGTGCAAGCACCACACATGTCCTGAAGCAGCAGCACAGTCCACAGCACCCACTGCAGGAGGGCGATGTGCACCCCACTTTTAAGAGTTCTGCATCAGGGCCAGCACTGTGGCGTAGTGGGTTAAGCCACTGCTTGCAGTGCCGGCATCCCACACGGGCGCCAGTTTGAGTCCCAGCTGTTCCACTTCCTATCCAGCTCTCTGTTATGGCCTGGGAAAGCAGTCGAAGAAGGCCTAAGTGTTTTGGCCCCTGCACCCATGTGGGAGACCAGGAAGAAGCTCCTGGCTCCTGGCTTCGGATTGGTGCAGCTCTGGCCATTGCAGCCATTTGGGGAGTGAACCAGCAGATGGAAGACCTCTCTCTCTCTCTCCCTCTCTTCCTCTCTCTCTCTCTCTCTCTGCCTCTCCTTCTCTCTCTGTGTAACTCTGACTTTCAAATAAATAAATAAATCTTTAAAAAGAGTTCTGCACGAACGTGGAATGAAAAAGAGCAGTGTACAGAGGTGATGAGGGACAGACACACAATTCGGGCACAACAGACCTAGGGGACAGTGCCTGTCTTTAGGGTCCATAAACATGGAAAGGTGGAAGGAAACTAGAGGTAGGCAAGTGGACTCTAGCAATTTCACCTTGACATTGGAACAAGATGATACAAATCACTTCTAAGTGGCATGAAAATAAAATAGTGCTAAACGGGGCTTTCCTCGAGCAGTCTCCATCTTGTTCTGCTCCTCACGGCAGCCTTGGAGATGGCCTTGTGATTTTACAAGAGAAGGCCAAAGCCCTGCGAGGTTGTGGGGCCTGTGCTGGGCCCTGTGGGTGAGCATCCGAGCCCAGGCCAGGCTTTCCAACATCCAACAGGATGCCTTGGGGTGCCTCCTCCCTCTCTGACTTTGAATGGAAACATCTGGCTGGAGGCAGGGTGTAGATGAGTCTGTCGTATGTGCCCTGCGTATAGTACAGATGGACCCAAGACCCTGCTCTATCATCCAGTTGGCCACCAATCCCTCCGGGCAGCCAATTACACAAGACCTGTCGTTGTTGATGTTTTTCACCTTCTCCAGGCTGGAAAAGTGCGAGACAGAAACAGCACTCCTTAAAACACTCCTGTGAGTCCCTTGGTGCCTGCAATGGGCCAACTGGTTTCCACTGAAGGGCTGTTCTCTTTTATGCAAATACACTGGGAATGAGCAACACAGGTTAAGATGTCAGATACCCAACCTCACCTATGAGGGACCTTCCAGCAGTTCATGGAAAATGCATAGTATGAAAAAATCTACCCATGGATTTCAAGTTTTCGCACCCAAATAAACTTACCTCTTACTTCCATTTTCCACAAACTTTTAAACACTGCATGTGCATTCTTGGGGCTCCTAGCCAAGAGTACTTCAGCTGGCAAGATGGAAAATCCCACCAACATTGGGATCCAAGTTTCTATCCAATGGCCTGGGCCAATAAGATGTTCGAGGGGCCAGTGCTGTGGGGTAGTGGGCTAAGCCTCCGCCTGTGACGCCAGCATCTCATATGGGTGCCGGTTTGTGTCCTGGCTGCTTCTCTTCTGATCCAGCTCTCTGCTATGGTCTGGGAAAGCAGTAGAAGTGCTTGGGACCCTGCACCCCTGGGACACCTGGAAGAAGCCCCTGGCTCCCGGCTTTGGATCCACTCAGCTTCAGCCATTGCGGCAGTTTGGGGGAGTGAACCAGAGGAAGGAAGACCTCTCTCTCTGTCTGTAACTCAACCTCTCAAATAAATAAATAAAATCTTTTAAAATAATGTTCAAGGGTGCTTTGTGATTTTCATGGAGAAACACACTACCATTTAATTTCAACTTTCCACGAACTTTTTGAAGTCCCTCCCATCTGTACCCCAGATGAGATTAGAGGCTCCAATTCTATCAATCACTGCTTGGCCTGGGCCATATCAAGAGAAAACATTCATTCATTCGTTTTTTTCTCCACACGACCTTTGTCAAACACCGGTTTTTTTTTTTTTTTTTTTTTTTTTTTTTTTTTTTTTTTACAGGCAGAGTGGACAGTGAGAGAGAGACAGAGAGAAAGGTCTTCCTTTTGCCGTTGGTTCACCCTCCAATGGCCGCCGCGGTAGCGCGCTGCGGCCGGCGCACCGCGCTGTTCCGATGGCAGGAGCCAGGTGCTTATCCTGGTCTCCCATGGGGTGCAGAGCCCAAACACTTGGGCCATCCTCCACTGCACTCCCTGGCCACAGCAGAGAGCTGGCCTGGAAGAGGGGCAACCGGGACAGGATCGGTGCCCCGACCGGGACTAGAACCCGGTGTGCCGGCGCCGCAAGGCGGAGGATTAGCCTGTTGAGCCACGGCGCCGGCCTAACACCGGTTTTTATTCCAGGTGAAGTGTTAGGCTCTAAAGACACAAGTGTGACTAAGATGTAGGCAGTCCTGCTTCAAGGAGTTCCCAAACCAATGTGAGGGTAAACAAGCCAATCAGCTCCCCCAAAAACACAACCCAGTGTGATAACAGTAATATTGAGACCATAAAATGAAAGGGCTGTTTAACAAGTGTTACCTGCCCCTTCCTATATGGATTTTTCCCTCGGGAGGATTGTAACCCTCCACCTACTTGTCACAGGCATACATGGAGCCCAGTCACTTTAATTAACTCAGTTTGGGGAGGAGGCCTGAGGAAATCTGGGTGGAACAAGAGCTCAAAATGTACAGTCTTCAGCCGCAGTTGGCGGTTTAAAAGTTGGCCCAGGCATCATGCTAAGAAAACATATGTCTGGCTGCCTTCCCGGGCTGCACTTTCCACCCTCCCAGCCCCTTGTCCAGAGCAGAACCCAACCACTCGTCAGCTGGGGTGCAGCACTGCCCAGCCTGACCCCATGCTGCTGTGCCCAAGGGGGTGTCCCGCAAGGCCCCTGTGCTGCGGAGTGCATTAAAACAGGCAAGCACTCGCTCGAAGATTGTTTGGTAGTCCTGGGAGGAGCCCCAGCTGTCTACCTGTTTGGGGCTCAGCCATATGGTTGGCCACGCAATGGCTTCTGGACCATCTGATGCAGGCTTTGCCATCAGCAGCCCAGAGAAAGGCCCCCAAAAGACCCAAAGCAGGAATATCCTCCCCCGAAGTGCGCAGCCCAGTGGGACCAGCTCCAGAGGTGCCAGGGGCAGTCTGCTCCTTTCTCCCTGGGTGACACTGCCTTCATGCCACTTCCCAGCCTTTTCCCCCTCTCACCTAGCAAACTTTCCTTCAAGCCGGTCTGATGTCTTGCCAGCTAAGCTGGAATAGACTAATAAGGCAGCATGGAGGCGTCCAAGTACCTGCTGGTTGGCAGTTCACAAAGCATGGTTTCATTCCTGAGCCATCAAGGAGGGACCCATGTTACTATGTGCATCTCACAGAGGTGGAAACAGATTATATGTCCAGCCTGTGTTTGTATAGCTAGCAAACAGCACCACCAGGGCAAACCCTCACCCTCCCTGTGCTGCCTGGGTGCTCTACATCACAGGCCAGCGGGTCAGTAGAAGAATTTCCCAGAGACGAATGGGCTGTAACAAGGTGCGGACAGGAAGGCACTGGTCGGGGCTCTTATTAAGGCTTTGTGTTGCTGGTGCTGCCGTTTTCTGTGCCAGCGTTGTGACTGCCTTTCTGAAGCCACGCTGGAGAGGCAAAGCTCTGCTTTCTTTACGTCCCTCAGAATCTGCACAAAAGCCAACATCCGCAAGGACACATCCTGTGATTGCGTCCCACCCAGCACAGCTCACAGACCACATTGGCGCATTACCTGTGCAACGCTCTTGGCCAGCCAGGCCTGCTCCAGGTGGCTTCTAGGGGCTGTCTGCTGGGAGGGACCCGGTGCCTCCACTCTTGCTTGAGTGATGAGTGCTGCGAGCCTCAGCGGTGTTCAGCCCCATGGCCCCTTCTTCATTCTGGAAGCATCTTTTCCTGACTTCAGACCCTCAATCCTGTCCTGGCTTCTCTTTTGATATTCCTGCCACTCCTCCTGCATCTCCTGTGAGCCCTAAGCCCTCTCTAGATCTTTTTCTCCTCTCTCCATCATCCATGAGGCTCTGGCTACTTGGTCCCTTTAGTCTCAGAGTCAACATGCTGCCCAGCCACAGGACTTTGTCCTCGCTGATCCCGTCTCCTGTGCCCTTTTGCCTCCTCACCTGGCCTTCAAAGCTCAGCTTTTATCAACGCCCCCTGTGACCTCTCTGACCGGTTCAATCGGCCCGTCTGCACCCGGTAACTTTCTTGGTCTTTTTCCCTTCTCATGGCCAATCCTCACACTTACCTCTGTGATCTTGCACTGTCCATCTCTCCCAGCCCAATCGTAGACTCCACAAGGACAGCACCCATGTCTGTTGTCGCTTTCCGTGTAACCCCAGGACTTGGCACAGCTCCTGACTCAAAGCAGGCCCACATCAGTGTGTGTGAATCCATGCGGGCATGCATGGGAGGAGGGAGCGTGTTCTTTGTTCAGCATGCATGGTTGGTAGAATTGGGTCTGCAGGAAGCCAGGCTGGGGCCGGCGCTGTACTGCAGTGAGTTAAGCTGCAGCCTGTCTTATCGGCATCCCACATGGGCAGCAGTTTGAGTCCCAGCTGCTCTGCTTCTAATCCAGCTCCCTGCTAATGGCCTGGGAAAGCCATTGGAGGAGGGGCCAAGTGCTTGGAATCCTGCATCCATGTGGGAGACCCGGAAAAAAGTTCTGGCTCCTGGCTTCGGCCTGACCCAGCGCCAGTTGTTATAGTCATTTGGGGAGCAAATCAGTGAATGGAAGGTATCTCTCTCTCTCTCAGTCTCTCCTTCTCTCTCTTTAACTCTGCCTTTCAAATAAATAAATAATTTTTTTAAAAAATGTAGGTTTGCAGAACCCTGTGTTCTGCCACACCACCCCCACCCAGGCTCGGCTGTATCGACCACCCTCTATACATAAACAGCAGCTCGAGGGACCAATGGCCGCCGTCCTTAGGCTGGGGGACACAGCACAAACACAGTTTGGAATCACTAGATTTCTCAAGCAGGCCCTTTGGTGCAGTGAATCTATTAACTGGCAAAATGATATATATATTTTTTGTCTCCAAGGTGATAGAGGATGAGGTAATTTGGTGGCAAATTCCATTTTGGGTGGTTGGGGGAGTAATGCTTTTTTTTTTAAGGTTTGTTTATTTGAGAGGCAGAGTCACAGAAAGAGAATAAAGAGAGAGAGGTCTTTCATCTGCCAGTTCACTCCCCAAATGGCTGCAATGGCCAGAGCTGGGCCAGGCCAAAGCCAGGAGCCAGAGCCACTCTCAGGTCTCCCACATGGATGTAGGGGCCAAGGATTTGGGCCATGTTCCAGTGCTTTCCCAGGTGCATAGCAGGGAACCGGATCAGAAGTGGAGCAGCTGGAACTCGAACCAGCACCCATATGGGATGCCAGCACTGCAGATAGAGGCCTAACCACTACGACACAGTGTGGGCCCCAAAAGTAATGTTTTTTAAAAAAATTTACATAAAGGGCACAAATTTCATGTGTTTCATAAATGCAGTGTTAAGATCATAATGGTACTTCCACCCTCCCTCCTCCTTTCTCTCTTAATTTTCTTTTAATTTTTATAATGATATATCTTCAATTTACTTTATAATATGGGCTTAACCCTCCATTAAATAAAGAGTTCAACAAGTTGTAAGTAGAGTATAGACAAGGGCTGTAAACAATAATTAAATCTTAAAATGCCAATTTTGCTCACATATTACCTTTTTTGTATTCTGTAAATTAGTTACCACAAATCAGGGAAAGCATATGATAGTTGTCCTTTTGGAACTGGCTCATTTCACCAAGCATAATGGTCTCCAATTGCATCCATTTTGTTGCAAAAGACAGGATTGAATTCATTTTATGGCTGAATAGTATTCCACAGTGTGTGTGTGTGTGTGTGTGTGTATGCCCCACAATTTATTTATCTAGTCATCAGTTGATAGACATCTGTGTTGACTCCATATCTTAGTTATTGTGAGTTGAGCTACTATAAACATAGGGGTACAGATAGCTCTTTCATATACTAACTTCATTTCGTTTGGATAAATTCCAGGAGTGGAATGGCTGCGTCATATGGTAGATCTATTTTCAGATTTTTTTTATATTTGTTTATTTGAGAGGAAGAGTTACAGACACACACACACTCAGAGAGAGAGAGAGAGAGAGAGAACTTCCATCTACTGGTTCACTCCCCAAATGGCTGCAACAGCTGGAGCTGGGCCAATCCGAAGCCAGGAGCCAGGAGCTAGGAGCTGCTTCTGGGTCTCCCGTGTGGGTGCAGGGGCCCAAGCACACTAGGCCATCTTCTACTGCTTTCCCAGGCCATAAGCAGAGAGCTGGATCAGAAGAGAAGTAGCGCCAATACGAGATGCCAGCACCACAGGTGGAAGCTTGTCTTACTACACTACAGTACTGGCCCCTAATTCAAATTTCTGAGAAATCCCCATATTGTCTTCCATAATGGCTGTACTAGTTTATATTCCCACCAGTGGTGGATTAGGGTACCTTTTTCCCACATCCTCACCAGCATTTATAATTTTTAAATTTTTGTGTGATAGCCACTCTAACTGGAGTGAGGTGGAATCTCATTGTGGTTTTGATTCGCATTTCCCTGGTGGCTGGTGATCCTTGGCGTCTTTTCATGTGTCTGCTGGCCATTTGCATTTATCTTTGAAAAACGCCTCTTCACATCCTTGGCCCACTTCTTACTGGATTGTTTGTTTTATTGTTGAGTTTCGTGAACTCTGTATATATCCTGGCTATTAATCCTTTATCAGATGTATAGTTCGCAAATCTTTTTCTCCAATTCTGCTGTTGCCTCTTTACTTTGTTGAGTGTTTCCTTTTCTGTGCAGACGCTTCTCAACGTGATGCCATCCCATTTATCTACTTTTGTCTTTATTACCTGTGCTTCTGGGGTCCTATCTAAGACCTCTTTGCCTGTGCCAATGTCTTGCAGTGTTTCCTACGTTTTCCTCAATGCGATTGTTTCAGGTCTTAGGTTTAGCTCCCTGATCCATTGTGAGCTGGCTTTGGTAGAGGGTGTAAGGAAGGGGTCTTGTTTCATACGTCTGCTTGCAGAGATCCAATTTCCCCAGAACATTTGTTGAAGAGACTGTTCTTCCCCCAGGGAGTGATTTTAGCTCGTTTTTCAAAGATTAGTTACTTGTAGGCATGTGGATTAATTTCTGTTCCATTGGTTCACATGTCTATTCTTGTGCCAGTACCAGGTTGTTTTGATTATAATTGACATGTAATTCATCTTGAAATATGGTATTGTGATGTCTCCAGCTTTATTTTTATTGTTTAGGATTGCTTTATGTATTTGGGGTCTCTTTTGAGTCCATGTGACGTTTAGGGTCTTTTTTCAGATCTGAGACTTTGGTATTCTAATTGGGATCACATTGAATCTGTAAACTGCTATGATAGTTTGGACATTTTGATTTTATTAATTCTTCCAATCCATGAACATGAAAGATTTTTCCTTTTTTGTCCTTTTCTGTTTCTTTTGTTAATATTTTATAATTTTCATTGTATGGCACCAGTGCTGTGGCATAGTGGATAAAGCCACCACCTGCAGTGCTGGCATCCCTTATGGATGCCAGTTGAAGTCCTGGCTGCTCCACTTCCCATTCAGCTCCCTGCTAATGCACTTGGGAAAGCAGCAGGAAATGGCCCGAGTGCCTGGGCCCCTGCACCCATGTGGAAAACCCAGAAGAAGCTCCTGGATCCTGGCTTTGGCACAGCCCCAGCTGTTGCAGCAATTTGGGGAGTGAACCAGTGGATGGAAGAACTCTCTCTCTCTCTCCCTCTCTCTCCCTCTCTCTGCTTCTCTGTAACTCTGACTTACAAATAAATAAATAAATCTTTTTAAAAATTGTTTCATTGTAGAGATCTTTCACATCCTTGGTTAAATTTACCTTGAGGTACCGAGGTATTTAAATTTTTTGTAGGTATTCTAAATGGAACTTATAAGTTCTTCCTCAGTCATGGCATTGTTTGTGTTTACAAATGCTATTGATGTGCTACACACAGAAACAGAGAAAGACAGAATAATGAAAGAATGTGAAGGCAGAAAATCTCCTAATAGAAATACAAAGCAAATTCCAAAAATAGGAATATTTATGGAAAAAATGGCAGAGCCAGGTCATTACTTATCAATCATAACCTTGAATGGAAATGGCCATAATTCTCCAATTAAAAGCTAAAGACTGGCTAAATGGATTAAAAAACCAAGGCCCATCTTTGCTGCCTACAAGAAGCACCTCACCAACAAGGATACACACAGAAAGTGAAGGGATGGGAAAAGATACCCCATGGAAATCAGAAATGATCAGGAGTAGCCATCTTAATATCAGACAAAATAGACTTTAAGACAGAAATGTTAAAAGACACAAAGAAGGGCGTTATGTAATGATTAAGGGATCATTTCAAAAGGAAGGTGTGACTATAATAAATGCATATTCACCCAATACTAGGGTACCTGGCCATTTAACACAAATGTTAATGGGTCTAAAGGGAGAAGTAGGCTCCAATGCAATAATGGACTTCAACACCCTGCTTTCCTAAGTGGACACATCAACTAGACAAAAATCAACAAAGAAGCAACAGAGCTGATCTACACGTAATGGGTCTAATTGATATCAATAGAACATTTCACCCCACAGCTGCAGTGCATGGAACTTTCTCTAAGATAGACCATATGCTAGGCCATAAAACAGGTCTCAACAAATTCAAAGAGTAGAAATCTTACTATGTATCTTTTCTGACCACAATTGGGAACATCTAGAGACTGAAGAGCATACTCCTGACAGACCTTAGGTCAATAGAAGAAATCAAAAGGGAAGTTAAAAAATTCCTAGTAACAAATGAAGACGACAACACAGCAGAGCAAAATTTGTGAGATACAGCAAAAGCTGTGTGAAGAGGAAAACATAGCAATTGGCGCCTATATCAAGAAATTGGAAAAGCATCAAATAAATGATCTAGCAATGCATCTTAGGATATAGAAAAACAAGAACAAACCAAACCCAAAATTAGTAGGAGGAAAGAAATAGTAAAAACTATGTAACAAAACTGAAACAAAAAAGATATAAAAATCAACGAAATAAATAACTAGTTTTTTACTAATTTTTTAAAAAAATAGACAAAATTGATACACCATTGGGCCAACCAACCAAAAAAAGAAGAGGAAGAAGTGGAGGGGAAGAGGAGGAGGAGGAAGTGTGAAGACCCAAATTAACAAGAGCAGATATGAAAATGGAGCTGTTGGAGCTGCCGCTGTGGTGTAGTAGGCTAAGCCTCCACCTGCGGTGCCAGCATCCTGTATGGGTACCAGTTAGTGTCCCAGATGTTCCTCTTCTCATCCAGTTCTCTGCCATGGCCTGCGAAAGCAGTGGAAGATGGCCCAAGGGTTGGGCCCCTGCACCCACATGAGAGATCCAGAAGAAGTTCCTGGCTCCTGGCTTTGGATTGGCCCAGCTCCAGCCATTGTGGTCATTTGGGGAGTGAACCACAAGATGAAAGACCTTTCTCTCTATCTGTCTCTCTCTGTAACTCTACCTCTAAAATAAGTAAACAAAATCTTTTTAAAATATGAGCTGTTACAACAGATACCACAGAAATAAAAAGAATCATCAGGAATTACTACTGATTTCTGACAACAAATTAGAAAATCTGGAAGAAATGGATAGATTTCTGGGTACATACAATCTACCAAAATTGAGTCAAAGATATAGAAAACCTAAATAGACCAATAACCAAGACAGAGATTTAATCAATGATAAAGATCCTCCCAATAAAGAAAAGCCCAGGACCAGATGGCTTCACTGCTGAGTTCTACCAAACTTTTAAAGAAGAACCCTTCTTAAACTATTCATGAAAGAATTGAAAGGCAAGGAATCCTCCCAAATTGACCTTCTATAAGGCCAGCATAACCTTACTTCCAAAACCAGAAAAATATACAATGAAGAAAACTATAGACATACGCATGCAAAAATCCTAAACAAAAGACTAGCTAATTGAATCCAACAACATATCAGAAAAATCATCCACCTGGACCAAATGGGATTTATCCATGGTATGCAGGGATGTTTCAGCATATGCAAATCAATTAGCATGATACATCCCATTAATAAATTAGAGAATAAGAACCATGTGATTATCTCAATAGATATAGAGGAAGCATCTGATAAAATACGGCATGCTTTCATGATATGAACTTTTAGCAAATTGGGTATAGAAGGAACATATCTCAACATAATCAAGACAATGTATGACAAACCTACAGCCAGCATCATATTGATTGGAGAAAAGCTGGAAGCATTTCCACTAAGTTCCAGAACAAGAAAAGTGTGCCCACTCTCATTACGACTATTCAATATATTTATGGACATTTTATACAATAAAAAGCAATAAAAGGGACACAATTGGGAAAGGAGGAAGTCAAATCATCCCTGTTTGCAGATGACATGTCCCTATATAGGGAGATAAAAAGATTCCACTAAGAGACTATTGGAACACGTAAGAGAGTTTGGCAAAGTTGCAGGATATAAAATCAACACACAGAATGTACCACTAGTTGGTGACACTCACCGTGTTGGTTGTTTCATTCATGTGATGAGTAGCTAATGCATGCCTTGATATCTGCAGACTTGGTGACCGCTGTAATCGCACTGGACAGCTGGGTTGGCGAGTGCATTGTTAACCATCGCCGCCAGGAAGGATCCATGGACTCCCAGTGAGGTCCATGGTCACCTTGACCAACATTGTCCTAACAGACGCAGGCGACCACCTTATCTTCCAGTCCATGACTGAACAGTCACCCAAGAAAAGGACAGCCCTTGGTGTTTTTGTTTCCAGAAATTTTGCATTCTGGTCACTCAGAAACTTAGTGGTTTAAAGCAAAACTCATATGTTATCCATCACAGTTTCTGTGGGTCAGAAATTCCAGAGCAGGTGTGGCTTGGAGAGTCCTCACGAGTCATAGTGACAATGTCAGCTTAGCTTGTAGTCATCTGAAGGTCAGACCGGGACATAGGAATCCACTTCCAAGAGAACTCACCCATGGCCAGCCAGTTAGTGCTGGATGCCAGGTGTGGTGGAAAGAGAAGGTCATGCCAAGATGGCCACTGGCAAGCCAGCATCAGTTACTCAGGGATGGCTTTGGAACCCATCTGGCAACAGAGCCTGCCTGACAACAGGCTGTGATTGGATGGCTTCGGAAACTGCCTGGCAACAGGCTGTGATTGGTTAGGGCATAGACCGCCCCTTGACCAGATTGGCTGCCTCGGCTATATAAGCTGCTGTACCAACTGAAATAAATGAGTCTGCAGGCTGCTTGCCTCAGGCCCGCTTTCACCCAACTCCCAGGGTCTGTGTGGTGACCTCTTGTCCCCACAGCACTCCTCCTCTCAGAACAAATCCACAGCAACAGCCAGGGGCCTCAGTTCCTGCCCATCTGGGCTCACTATCAGGCTATAGGAATAGATTCAGAGCACAGCAATTGGTTTTCCCAGAGCAAGCAATGCCCAGCATCCAAGACAGAAATGGCAGCACCTTTTGTGCCCACCTTAGAAGTCACGGCCATCGTTTTCCACTGGTGACCCACACCAGCTCTGGCTTGCTGTGGGAGAGGATCCTGCAAAGCTGTGAGTAGCAGAAGGTGGGTCACAGAGAGCCCACTGGAGACTCATTTACACAGGTTGACACTGTAACAGGACCCTTGCCCTTTTGTAAATCCTCGGGCTCACTGAACCAGTGATGTGTGTTTCTTTGGCACTGCTCCAAGCTCATGTCCTTTGTCCCGTCTGAGGCCCTGCTGCTGGGGAAGGCACACACCTGCACAGCCGCTGGTGTCTGCACCGTGAGAGCCACAGGGCATGGCGTCCTGCTCCTCCAGATGGTCCTCGTCTCATGGATGCCTCTGCCTCTGGTGCCCCTCTGCCAATACGTACCCACTGTCCTGTGGCTCTAGGGATAGAATGTTCCAATTTGCTTATCTGGCAAGTACCTCCTTGTGTGTCCATAAGTCGGGGCACAGAGTGTGTGCTTACATTCTAGGCAGGGACCATCCTGGAGAGGCTCTCTGTTTGCAGCCACATTGTAACAATGCCCCCTGCGCAGCACCTGGCAGATGGAAACCATGCAGCATTTCCCTCCTTCCGGCTGATTCATCACCCCTCCTCTGCACTCTCTCCTACACTTCCCCTAGCCTGGAGGCCCCGCCCATTTTCCCTTCACCTAATAAGTTTGCTCATATAAATGTTTTCTGCAAGATTTAGTCCAATCTTATGCCTGCTTCTTCTGGAAGCCTTCCTGACCACATCCTCAAATAGTTTTCCCCTCCATATTCCTTCCGCACTTGCGTCCAGCATCCCACACTTCATACTCCTGTGTTCCCGTTCCCTGCCTGGGTGCAAATCCCCATGCTTCTTTGGTACCCCACGAACTAACTGAAACTGTGGGAAACACGTTGGGCCTTAGAAAGTCATTTCTGAACAACCTCACGGAATTTGTTTAACAAACATTCATGAAATACCTGCTAGGTGTCAAGCACAATGAGAAATACTGAAGACACAAACACGACACAGGGTCTGGAATCATGTTTCAGATGAATGCTATTTTGATATCAACAGATCATGTTTTATTCAGCTTGATGAGTGACTTGTCTACACAGACTAAAAAACGTAAAGTCAAACAGAGGTTGAAATGTAGCAACATGGCCACTTTGCATGTTGTAATAGTCAGCAAACTCCTAAACGATGTCAATTAATCTGGCTGAATATTCTTTTTGTATGGTTGTTGGCTTGGTTTCTAGAGCCCAACATGAAAATGTCATTGGGACATATTTTTCAAAGCAAGATGTCTTGTGTAACTGTTGGCAAGAAAGGAAAAATGAGCATGATTATCACACAAAAACATGAAACTGCTGAGCCACCAAATCGGGTGACTTTTGTAAGTTCTCCTAGAACAGAGACTCTCCAGGATTTCCACGTTGGAGATCAAGAATCCATGGCGAGCAGTGCCCCCCACCCGAGGGACCTGGACCCCGAACCCCACACTGTCTGCCCAGTGCCTGGCCCTGATGCCCTCGGTGCTGATGCTACCACACGCCCTGGGCTCCTTTGAGGTTGTATCTTGTTTGTTCCCATCTTTTCCACATGGAGCACAACCAGCAGAGTCTTTTTAGCTGTCAAACTCTTCAGAAACAAGCGCTCTGAAATCATCTCCTGGGGGTGTCCACTCCCAACCGCACACCTCGTCTGAGTGTCTGCTGCAGGTGAGCCCTGGGAGACCCCACAGCGAGGGTCCCCACTGCCTCCTCAGGGACAGTCCCACTGTGCTCTCCTCGAGCCACTGAGGACCCTATACATGCATTGCATCGTTATGTTGGAAACCTGTGAGGATGGGGTGAACGGAAGATTGGCTGCAAAGAAGAGACAGAACCTGAGCTCAAAACAGCTGCGGGATAGCAGGAGAGACAGGAAAGAAAGGGACCAAACTCTAGGACAAAGCACTGAGTTCCTGAGACAAGGAAAATGGTGTGTGTGTGTGTGTGTGTACACCTGTACTTAGGCACACACTGCTTAATGCACAGCCGAGGTAGAGTGTGTCCAGCTGAGGAGGCCAGTGGAAGGTGTTCTAGAAGAATGTTTGGGCCAAACCCCAAAGGAGAGGCAGTGCCAGAGAAACAGTGACCGGAGGACTTGTCCATGCAGGGTCAAAAGCAAGGAAGAGGGGACACGTGAAAGGAGCAGGTTGCCTGGACTGTGGGAGGCGTGAAAGGGATGAGCAGGTGCTAGGTTTTTGGTTTGCATTTTTTAGATTTTTAACTTATTTATGTTATTTATTTGAAAGAGAGACAGACGGAGCTCTTCCATGTGCTAGTTCACTCCCCAGGTGCTTGCAATGGCCGTTCCAAAACCAGCAGTCCAGCACTCGGGCCAAGTTGCCCACACGGGTGTTCGGGAGCCAAGTGCTCGAGCCATCACCTGCTGCCTCCCGGGGTGCACATTAGCTAAAGCTGGAGTCAGCAGAAGAGGCAGGACTCACACTCAGGCACTCTGATGGGGTGCAGGCGTCCCAAGCAGTATCTTCTTTTTTAAGTATAGTGATAGTTCACTTTCTTTTTTAAAAAAGATTTATTTCAAAGTTAAAGTTACAGAGAGAGAGAGAGGTCTTCCATCTGATGGTTCACTCCCCAATTGACCTCAAAGGCCAGAGCTGTGCCAATCTGAAGCCAGGAGCCAGGAGCTTCTTCCAGTCTCCCACATGGGTGCAGGGGCCCAAGCACTTGGACCATCTTCTACTGCTTTCCCAGGCCATAGCATAGAGCTCGGTAGGAAGTGGAGCAGCTGGAACTCAAACTGGCACCCTTATGGGATGCCGGCACTGGAGGCAGAAGATTAACCTATTATACAACAACACCAGCACCACAAACAAAATCTAACTAGAAATTTTTTAATGTTCAGAACTGAACAATAATAAATCTTTGACATAATTTGTAGAATGTTTCAAAAGTAGAAAATATATAGCCTTGGGACTTGCATTGTGGCACAGAGGTGGGACGCCAGCATTCCATATGAATGCTGGTTCGAGTCCCTATTGCTCCACTTCAGATCCAGCTCCCTGCTAATGTAACTGAGAAAGCAGCAGAAGATAATCCAAGTGCTTGGGCCCTGCACCCACGTTAGAGAACTGAGTAGAGTTTCTGGCTCTCCTAGCTATGATTTGGTCCAGCCCAACATTGTAGCCATTTGGAGAGTGAACCAGAAGACAGGAGATCCCTCCTTCCCTCTCTCTCTCTCTCTGTAACTCTGTCTTTCAAATAAATAAGTCTTTAAAAAGATGCATATAAGCCTAAAATTCATATATGAGGAAAATAGATAGCTTTCAATATTTGTAAAAACCATCAAGATTGAAAGTAAGCAATTCAGAAGTTAAAAAGTACTGAAGAATGAACTTTGTTAACAGAAATAAAGAAAACAATGATGGCAGACATTAATGAAAAGGAACACAAAGGTAAAGCAGAACCTATGATGTACAAGGTTCTTAGAAAAGACTGATTGACAGCCAAATGTTGAGTGAGATGCATCAAGAAAAAAGGGATGGAAGGCACAAACAAGGAGGAACACGAAAAAGAAACAGAGCTACACAACCAGCAGACACTTAAAAGGTAGTAGTTAGGAATCACCATAATTACTTTATCTACTTAGCATTACTTCATGGGCTTACCAAGTGCTGTTAATAAATTTGAAGACTTATGGAAAACGAGTTCCTGGAAAACTCTGACTTACTAAATTTGACTCAAGAAGAAAAAGAATGCCTGGATGGTCCTATGATATGATCATTAAAGGAAACAGTCAGTAGTTAAACATCTTCCCATAAAGAAAGCAGCAGGCCCAGCCGACTTCATGGCAAATTCTGAAAGCATTTCAAAGAGCAACTGTTTCCATCATCTAGAAGACGGAGACATGAGGGGCTCCCTGAGGGGAGCTCTGCGAGGCCGATCCAGCTTTGCTGCCAGAACCACTCAGAGATGATTAACAGATAACCACTGATACAAAAGTCCCAGCAAAGGAGCAAACCCAGACCAGAAGACAGATCTTATCCACATTTGTCCCATCGCAGGAGTCCAGGGAGGCTTGACATTAGAATAAATGTAATTTAACCACCTTGAACAGAGTAAAGGAGAAAAATCCATGTGGTCTTCTCATTTGACTCAGAAAATTCATTTGATAAAATTTGAGAGGACAATTCTTAAGAAACTCAGGACACAAAAGAGATGCCATAACCCGATGCACAGGATCAACAGGAAACACCCAGCAAACCCAGTCTTAGTTGTAGAAGCCGAGCAGCCTGGGGTGTCCACCACTGCTGTCCAACACAGCACTGGAGGCTTTGCAAGTCACTTTTATCTATCCCAGGCACTTGGCACTCTCTCGGGATGGGCTGTCAGTTGCATTGCTTGGCATGCGGAAGGCAATCTTTTCCATGTATCTTAGTAACAAAACAACACAATTTTATTTACTTAAGTCATCTTCCTTCCCGAGATCCTATAAAACACATGGTGGTTATTGACTGAATTTTTGCTTTGTATATATTCATTTAAGTTACCATACTGGCTGTCAAACAGCTTGAATAACACCCCGATTCTTAGGCAAAATCTTGTGAAGCCACTGCTCTGGCATTATAAATCTCTCTCCTCTAGGCAATGTCCATGCTTTAAAAAAAAAAATCTTACAAATGTAGGTGGCATGAGGACAGCAGATAAATGTCTCTTTGTAGAAAATGTTTCAAGCACTTGGCTGTGGGCATGATTTAATTTCTCCGTACTCTCAGTGGTATGCAATTCTTGGTGAGCACTCACTGCAGTTCAGCATTCCTTATTGTTCACATTTTCCATAAATCCCCTCGACATTATTCTTCATTACAGGGTAAGGAGCCTTGTGTGCATCTTCTGTCATCATTTTAATGGTGTTATTTGTCCATTTGGAAAATCTGTATTTTTTAATATGCCTTCAATTCGAATCACAAATTGCTCTACTTTGACAGCTAATGTTTCTAATATATACTTAAAGTCAGAATAAAGTAATTGGCAAACATGATGTTAATTAAAGGAACACCTTGTATCTTTGACTATCCTTTTCCCTGGCATTTGACAATTATGTCATTATTTACAGTTGCTAAGGTGATCGTGTAAGAATGCTCAGTTTTGGAAAACTTGGTGTCCAAGTTTGTGGCTCATGTCCTTGTAAATCTCTCCTCTTATAAATTAAATTAATTGGACACTCAATCACTTCATCAATTATACCGCTGTCGAGTTAACTCAAACCAGCTGCACCCTGGCAATGAGTGAGTTATTGCCGCCCGATCCACTGCAACAAACAACATTAGTTCACTTAGGAGTCAGATCACTCTATCAGGAAAGCAGAGTGGGAGTGTAGCAGGAAAAATGAGTACAGAGAGACTTCCCATCCCTAGCACCACAGAGCTGTTCAAAGCAAATCAAGATCAAGTGAAGGCCGGCGCTGTGGCTTAACAGGATAATCCTCTGTCTTGCGGTGCTGGCATACCAGGTTCTAGTCCCGGTCGGGGCGCCGGATTATATCCTGGTTGCCCCTTTTCCATGCCAGCTCTCTGCTATGGCCCGGGAAGGCAGTGGAGGATGGCCCAAGTCCTTGGGCCCTGTACCCGCATGGGAGACCAGGAGAAGCACCTGGCTCCTGGCTTCAGATCAGCGAGATGCGCCGACCACAGCGGCCATTGGAGGGTGAACCAACGGCAAAAAGGAAGACCTTTCTCTCTCTCTCTCTCTCTCTCTCTCTCTCACTATCCACTCTGCCTGTCAAAAAAAAAAAAAAAAAAGATCAAGTGAAGAAGTGAAGTCCATGTTCCAACAGCCGTGGTTGTCTGAATCATTACCTCACGTTGGAGGAAGACATTTAGAAGTATCTCTCAAAAAAGTAAGTGAACACATCCTTTGTATTGTTGGCACACAAGAGAGATAGAGCTCAGCGAACTGAAGTGAAAACCAGGAGTCAACACCCCATCGTGCTAGAAGAATGAGGGGGGCCCACTGGGGTAAAGACAAGGCTGAGTAACATTTCTAGAGCAAAAGGACTCAGGAAAGCTCAGGCAGAACCACTGGGCAGCGTCTCCCTGGCACCTGTTTCTGGTCTAATCTGCAGCCACTCTGAGCCCTTCTGCTCAAGATGCAGGTTCTCAGGGGGGGCCGCGGGGGGGCCTGGGTGGGCGCCATGATCCTGTCTCCCACAGGGGAGGTTCTCAGCGGGGAGCAGCGGGTGGGCCTGGGTGGGCGCCATGATCCTGTCTCCCCATGGATGTAGGATGCAGACTTCTCTTCTGGCGACGGGGACAGGGTTTGTGATGAAAATGAGCGAGGCTTTCTTGTGACATCTTCATTTTCTCCAAAGGAAAGTGGGGGCACGGTTAGCAGAAAGAGAAAGAAGGAGAGACAGACAGACAGACAGACAGACACAACCGTGTTCAATCTTCTCGGTGGTGGGGACGTGCTCCAGTCGCCCTGCCGGGAGAATCTGTACGTCTGTGTCTCACAGGTGAGGAATTATGTCGCTGTTTTATTTACTTGAGAGACAGATACAGACAGACCGTTCTCCCATCTGCTGGTTCATTCCCCAAGAGCCCCACAGTGGCCAGGGCTGGGCTGGGCCAAAGGTGGGAGCCAGGAAATCAATCCAAGTCTCCCAAATGGGTGACAGGGACCCAAGTACTCAAAGCATCACCTGCTTCCTCCCAAGGGGTGCGTTCGCAGGAATCTGGAATCAAAGGTGGAGCCAGACACTCCCACGTGGGTAGCAAGTGAGCCGAGTGACGTCTTAGCCACCAGGCCAAGTGCCCACCTCTACAGTATCATCTCTAATGGTAAAGTCAAGAGTAACATGGGAGCGTGGCAATAGAAGGTTGGGTGCTGTGCAGCCACACTGCAGAGTTCCGGGCAACCGGTCAGTGGAGGGAGCGGTGCTATACCGAGAGGGGGAGACCCTGGCTTCAGATCGGGAAGCGAATAAAGCAAGTTTCAGAAGAGCTTCTAAAGAATCATGGGGTTCATGAAAAATTTTGAAAGATGTACTTTGAACAGGAAAAATTGCATAAGCTTTAATAAGGGAACTTCTTTATTTGTTGTCTTCCACTATTGTTTAAAATACTCGCCATGGGGAAGGTTCTTCCCGGCCACAGGAGAAACCCAGGTGATGTCATGACTCCTGAGAGATGATAACTAGCAGATAAATCATTTTATGTCATGAACAGTATCAGTTCGGTAACCAAAAATGTCCTAGATAATAATAAACATGGCAAACCTTTTATAACACTAGATTTTCTCTCTACTGTGCCCCCAACTGTTGAGGTGTCTTCTTCTGTCTCCTGGTTCCTGGCCCTTCCAGGGTCAAGGTCAGGGAAGCAGTGGGAAGAAGGAGAACAGGAAAGTTCCCGCCACCTGGGAGAGCCCCAGGCTGGCCTCACCTGCTCTCCGGGGTGTTTAGGGGGTTCCTCGCAGGCCTCCCAGGGAAATACTCAACAGCGCTGACCACAATGTTGGTCAAATCTTTTCCTCCCAATGCCCCATGCCCCTCTCCACCTTGTCTTCAGAGGCCTGGTCCATGTGGACTCCCTGGGTGGACATCCCACTGGAATTCAGCCCCCACAGACCCACGCTGCGCCCTGACCTCCAGTGCTGTGAGGGCACAACGCTGTGCTGTCTGAAGCTGGTGCGGTCACGGCCGGTTGTGACAGCAGCCAAAGGGGAACACGCAGGCCCCATCGGTGGGACCCTTGGGTTTCTCAGGCCCCGGTGAGGCAAAGTTCGGGGCTCACGGAGTGTAGACAACAGTGGTCATTCCTTCATGTCCCAGACCCCAAGACACACACAGGGCTGTCCACGTTGTCCATGGCGCTCGCTGACACAGCTGGCCCTCAATCTACTTGGACTGTCAGGGAGGGGTCTGCTGCTTAAACGCTGAGAAATATGGGAGAACGAGCTCCAGTTGAGCTTGACCCAACACTTCATGCCGGTTTATCTGCCAGTGGTTTAAACCTTTATGACAAGCCAATCTACAAAAAAACAAACAAACAAACAAACAAACCCAAAACTGAACGTCTTTGAGCTGGAAGCAGGCAGTGAGCAGCCCTCGTTGGGATTCACACATAGTCCTGCACTAGTGTGGTCAGTTTCCATTATTCATGGATTCCGACATGCGAATTCACCTGCTTTAAAGACTTTGTAACCCCCAAACTCTGCACGTGGAGCTGTGTCACCCCTGTACATGCGCCAAGTGGGGAAGGTGGGACTTGCCCACCGGTGACTCCCCCGCTCAGGTGTTACAGGTAAGCCCCCAGCTCCTGTTGCAGCCCTCATGCTGCAAACAAGGGCCCCTGCACCACCCACCTGGTGCCGCGTTTTTCACATTTTGTTGGGGTGTCGCTGTCTGAAGGGGCCCCAGGCGTAGTGCTGGCCGCTGTCCAGCCTTCCCCCGCGCAGGAAGACTGCACTGTGCCCCTGGAGAAAATACCCCTGTTTCCTGAGGTTTGCTCAGGTGGGAACTATAGTGCTGTGCGCTGGGTTTTGTGTTACTGAGTCAATAACGCCTGTCAAATAAACCCTCCTTCAACAGAAGCGCACACTTTGGGAGGCTACATCTGGGTGGTGGTGGAAAGGTTGTGGTCAGAGGCCCACAGGCACCTCACCCTGTGCTTCCCCAAGAGCAGCACTTCAGTATCCACTCACTCAGCCTCCATGGTGCGTGTACAGACCTCAACGACGGTGGACAATGACAGTGAGGTTGGACGAGCGCCACCTGCCTTCTGTACATGGTTCAAGAGTAGTGGCCAGAGCAAGGAGCTGAGAGCGGGCACTGCCAGTGGTTGACAGCTTCTAACCCCGAGAAAAGACAATAGCCCAATCTGAGGTTTAAACGTGTACTCGAAGGCTGATGGGCTCCTCGGGCAATCACTCCTGGTTCAAAGCTTCACCTCTGACCCTAGAAGATGGATTCGTGCCCAGCCTCACTGTTCCCTTCCAGTTCAGCCTGCCTTCTCTCACTTGCTGCTGGATATTTCTGCTGCAGTATAGTGTTACGCTGTTAATTCCAATGACAACACTGCATAATTTCAATATCGTCCCCGACCCCTGCCCCATAACCACTCACACCTCCTGTTCCTGTTATTGGCCGTCCATCCTCCATAGCTCTTAGGCACAAAACTCTTATGCACTGTCTCACCGAGTGTACCCAATCACTCACACCCTTCCCAACTCTGCAGAATCTCACAGCTCTCTTTTCTTTCCTTTCTTGTCATTTCCACCCTCGTCAGTTTCTCAAGCGCACCTGGATAAGTACCCACTTTTGACCCGACAGCCATCGCTAGCTCCTAGATGTTGGTCCTTAGCATGAGATTAATTTTCCTAAAAAGCCTCTTACCACATGCTGAATGTCTGATTTCACACACGATCCTGCTCCCTGGCTTCATCTAATGTCTATGTGCCCTAGCCCCAGACCTGCACATCCAACAGCTTGTCCGCCATTCCTACCATGTGTCCCATGCTCCCCTAATCCCAACGTGTTAACCGAACCCATTGTTATTCAATGCGACCAGGCAGGCATTGCCATTTGATTGCAAACCCATTCTATTGCCATTCATTAAATATGGGAAGAAAGATTTTTAAACACTGTATAAAATTTGTATGTAAATTATTTAAAAAATTACTTGGAAAGGTCCCATTTGCTGAGGGTCACGATGCACTAGGCACTGAAGTGATTGCTTTGCTTCCGTTATATCTGCTGCTTCCCCGGACAGTTCTTTACGGTTCCATCATCTTCCCCACCGTACAGATGAGGAAACATTTTCATGTCTCAGTATGTGGGTGCAGGTAAATTGAATACATGCCTTTCTTTTTTTTAAGATTTTATTTATTTATTTATTTATTTGAAAGTCACAGTTACACAGAGAGAGGAGAGGCAGAGAGAGAAAGAGAGACAGAGAGAGAGAGAGAGAGAGGTCTTCCATCCACTGGTTCACTCCCCAGATGGCTGCAACGGCCGGAGCTGCGCCAACCCGAAGCTAGGAGCTTCCTCCAGGTCTCCCATGTAGGTGCAGGGGCCCAAGGACTTGGGCCATCTTCCACGGCTTTCCCAGGCCATAGCAGAGAGCTGGATGGGAAGTGGAGAAGCCAAGAATCGAACCGGTGCCCCTATGAGATGCCGGCACTGCATGCAGCAGCTTTACCCACAACTCCACAGCACCAGCCCTGGATACATGCCATCCTAATAGACACCAGAGAACCTCAAAGACTAAAACTGTTTTGAGAACTCCTAATGATGAAAGAAGACATTGTAGAGATAGCTCATGCTATACATGCAAAATATTTTTAAGATTTATTTTTATTTATTTGTAAGGCAGAGTTAAGAGAGAGAGTGAGAGACAAAGAGAGAGAGGTCTTCCATCCGCTGGTTCACTCCCCAAATGGCTGCAACAGCCAGAGCTGCGCCAAGCCAAGGGCAGGAGCTAAGAGCTTCTTCTGGGGCTCCCACATGGGTACAGGGGCTCAGGTACTTGGGCCATCTTCTGCTGCTTTCCCAAGTGCACTAGCAGGGAGCTGGATGGGAAGTGGAGCAGCTGGGACTCAAACCAGCACACATATGGGATGCCAGCATTGCAGGTAGCAGTTTAACCCATCATACCACAACACCAGCTGCTTTGCAAAATATTTTCGTAGAATTATAATAATGATTTAAGGCGCCAGTGCTATGGCATAGTAGGCTAAGCCTCTGCCTGTAGCACCAGCATCCCATATGGCAATGGTTTGTGTCCCGGCTGCTCTACTTCTGATCCAGCTCTCTGTTTATGGCCTGGGAAAGCAGCAGATGTGCCAAGAGTTGCTCGGGCCCCTGCGCCCACATGGGAGACCTGGAAGAAGCTTCTGGCTCCTGGCTTTGGACTGGCCCAGCTCCAGCCCTTGTGGCCTTTTGGGGAGTGAATTGTGGATAGAAGACCTTTCTCTCTGTGTCTCCCTCTCTCTGTTTATAATTCTGTCTCTCAAATAAATAAATATTTACAAAAAAGAATCATAATAATGATTTAAAAATTCTTCATTTCAGATGGTGCGTCTATAATAGCCTGGAAGCACCCAGTTTTAAACAAAGCGGTTTGTCCTTTGTACATACTTCCAGAAGAGTTGAGCAGCAAGCTGAGAGTGTGGACGGCCACACTGCTTGGGTCAGCCTTGCTGTCTGACCTTGGCTAAGCTGTTTAACCTCTCTGTGCTTAGTCACCCTCTTGTAAAACAAGATAAGAATAACTTTTCCCTTATACACCTGTGGTGAGAATTAAAATGAGTTGGGGCCAGCGCTGTGGCGTAGCAGGTAAAGCCACCGCCTGCAGTGCTGGCATCCCATGTGGGCACCAGTTCAAGTTCCGGCTGCTCCACTTCCGATCCAGCTCTCTGCCATGGCCTGAGAAAGCAGCAGAAGATGGCCCAAGTGCCTGGGCCCCTGCACCCATATGGGAGACCTGGAAGAAGCTCCTGGCTCCTGGCTTCCAATTGGCGCAGCTCTGGCCATTGTGGCCAATTGAGGAGAAAACCAGCACATGGAAGACCTCTCTCTCTGCCTCTGCTTCTCTGTAACTCTGACTTTCAAATAAATTAAAAAATCTTTAAAAAAGAAAAGAGTTATGCTTAGAATCCTATGAAATTGTTCAAATGGTATTAAGCCATGTTTTAATCTATAGAAACAGTGATTATGAGTGGTTCAGTCTATGAAGGGGCTTCAAAAAGTTTGTAGAAAATGGAATTAAAGATAATGCACCTTGGCCGGTGCCGCAGCTCACTAGGCTAATCCTCCAGCTGCGGCGCTGGCACACGGGGTTCAAGTCCCGGTTGGAGCACCAGATTCTGTCCCGGTTGCCCCTCTTCCAGGCCAGCTCTCTGCTCTGGCCCGGGAGTGCAGTGGAGGATGGCCCAAGTACTTGGGCCCTGCACCCCATGGGAGACCAGGAGAAGCACCTGGCTCCTGGCTTCGGATCAGCGCGGTGCGCCGACTGTAGCGGCCATTTGGGGGTGAACCAATGGAAAAGGAAGACCTTTCTCTCTGTCTCTCTCTCTCACTGTCCACTCTGCCTGTCCAAAAAAAAAAAAAAGGTAACGCACCTTTCCTGTGGACACTTTGACGTCCCTCGTAAGTTTTGTAAAGCACTCAACCACATGCAGCTCCACATTGCAGCACTGAGTTCCATGTGAAAACACAGTGGATTCTGAAAATACACTCTGAGCACACCTCGACTCCTTCCTGCTTCCTTAGCAGACATCACCAGTTGATCTCAGAACTCTTCAATGACTGTAAGAGCAACAATTCCTCTCGAAACAGCACTGTGCACCCACAACTCAGCTGTGGTTCTACACCTGCTCCCCCAGGAAGTAGGAAATCCAACGAGAACCCAACATGGAAACCTCAGAAAGCTTTTTTTAAAAAATATTTATTTATTATTTGAAAGGCAGAGTTACAGAGAGGCAGAGGCAGAGAGAGAAGAGGTCTTCTACCTGCTGGTTCACTCCTCAAATGGCCACAACGGCCAGAGCTGCGCCGATCTGAAGCCAGGAGCTTCTTCCAGGTCTCCCACGCAGGTGCAGAGGCCCAAGGACTTGGGCCATCTTCTGCTGCTTTCCCAGGCCACAGCAGAGAGCTGGATCAGAAGTGGTGCATCTGGGGCTAGAACTGGTGCCCAGATGGCGTGCCGTCACTGCAGGCAGTGGCTTTACCTGCTCCATCACAGCGCCGACCCCAGGAAGTGTTTTTAATGACAACACATCCATGTTCTCCCAAAGCAAATTTCAGATATTTCAGAATAAATGTTGTCTTTATTTCCGAAAGTTCAAAAAGAACGTTGCAACCATGTGACTTACCAAGAGTTGTTATTTGAAACATTAACCAGATGCTCCTGGAATTATAACCATCATACGTGCTTGGAAAACCAAAGAAGGAGGTTCTGTGGTTTATCCTAAGTCAGAGAGCTAAGCTCAGGCATCCCAGTGCTGGGACGGTGTCTAGCCAGCGACACTTCTTCAGGCAGCAGGGAATGCCAACATTGCAGCATCACATGACCAAACAGAACCAAAAGGAAAAATTTAAGCACTTGTTGCTTTCTTGCTGTGGCTTGAATGCTTGTTCCCTTCCAAACCCATGTTGAATTTCCTGGTAATGATCTTATAGGTGGGAGCTTTAAGAGGTAATGAAGGGGGGCCGGCGCCATGGCTCACTTGGCTAATCCTCCGCCAGAGGCGCCGGCATCCCATGTGGGCACCGGGTTCTAGTCCCAGCTGCTCCTCTTCCAGTCTAGCTCTCTGCTGTGGCCCAGGAGGGCAGTGGAGGATGGCCCAAGTGCTTGGGCACCTGTACCTGCGTGGGAGACCAGAAGGAAGCACCTGGCTCCAGGCTTCGGATCAGCATAGTTTCGGCTGTAGCAGCCATTTGGGGAGTGAACCAACGGAAGGAAGACCTTTCTCTCTGTTTCTTTCTCTCACTGTCTATAACTCTACCTCTCAAATAAATAAATAAAATCTTTAAAAAAAAAGAGGTAATGAAGGGGCCAGCACTGTGGCATAGCAGGTAAAGCCACCGCCTGCAGTGCCCGCATCCCATATGGGTGCCGGTTCAAGTCCCGGCTGCTCTACTTCAGATCCAGCTCTCTGCTATGGCCTGGGAAAGCAGCAGAAGATGGCCCAAGTGCTTGGGACCCTGTATCACGTGGGAGACCCAGAAGAAGCTCCTGGCTCCTGCCTTTGGATCAGGGCAGCTCTGGCTATTGTGGCCAACTGGGGAGTGAACCATCGGATGGAAGACCTCTCGACCTCTCTCTCTCTCTGCCTCTCCTTCTCTCTGTGTGTAACTCTAACTTTCAAATAAATAAATAAAATATCTTTCTCTCTCTCTCTCCCCCCTTCTCTCCCTCTCCCTCTCCCTCTCTTTCTATATTTCCTTCTCTCTCTGTATCTCTACCTTTCAAATAAATAAATACATCTTTTAAAAAAGATGCCTAAGCATGAAGCCGTAAAATTGGATATAATGCCATGCTACCAAGCAATTTACAGATTCAGTGTGATACCAAACAAAATACCAAGGACATTCTTCTCAGATCTAGGAAAAATGATGCTGAAATTCATATGGAAACACAGGAGACACCAAATAGCTAAAGCAATCTTATACAACAAAAAAACCGGAGGCATCACAATACCAGATTCCATGACATACTACGGGGCAGTTAAAATCAAAACAGCCTGGTGCTAGCACAAAAACAGACATGTAGACCAATGGAATAGAATAGAAACTCCAGATATCAATCCACACACCTACAACTAACATATCTTTGATAAAGGAGCTAAAATCAATCCCTGGAGCAAGGACAGTCTCTTCAACAAACGGTGCTGGGAAAACTGGATCTCCACATGCAGAAGTGTGAAGTAGGACCCCTACTTTACACCCTACATAAAAATCCACTCAAAATGGATTAAAGATATAAGTCTATGCCCCGATACCATCAAATTATTAGAGAACATTGGAGAAACCCTACAATACACTGGCATGGGCAAGGAGTTCTTGGAAAAGACCCCAGAGGCACAGGCTATCAAAGCCAACATTGACAAATGGTTTTACATCGTATTGAGAAGCTTCTGTACTGCAAAAGAAACACTCAGGAAAGTGAAGAGACAACTGACAGAATGGGAGAAGTTATTTGCAAACTATACAACTGATATAGGATTAATAACCAAAATATATATAGATATCAAGAAACTCAACAATAAGAAAAGAAACTACCAGTTATTAAATGGGCAAAGGACTTAAACAGACATTTTTCAAAAGAGGAAATTCAAATGGCCAACAGACACCTGAAAAAATGCTCAGGATCACCAGCCATCAGGGAAATGCAAATCAAAACCACAATGAGGTTTCATCTCACCCCATTAGAATGGTTTTCATACAGAAATCAACAAACAACAAATACTGGTGAGCATGTGGGGAAAAAGATACACTAACCCACTCTTAGTGGGAATGTAAACTGGTACAGCCCTGAGGGAGACAGTATGGAGATACCTCAGAAATCTGAATATAGACCTACCATATGACCCAGACATCTCACTCCTGGGAATTTACCAAAGGAAAATGAAATCAGCATATGAAAGACCTATCTGTACCTCCATGTTTATTGCAGCTCAATTCACAATAGATAAGATATGGAATCAACCCATATGTCCGTCAACTGAAGACTGGATAAAGAAATTATGGGATATGTACACCATGGAATAGTTCACAATGGAAAAAAAATGAAATCCGGTCATTTGTAACAAAATGAATGAAACTGGAAAACATCATACTTAGTGAAATAAGCCAGTCCCAAAGGGACAAATTCTATATGTTCTCCCTGACCTGTGAGAACTAACAGGGCACCTGAAAGGCAATCTGTAGAAGTGAAATTGGCACTTTGAGAAGCAATGACTTTGAACAGCCCTATTTGTTGAACTCTTTACTTAACATAGAGTTAATCATATGTGTATGAAGCTAACTAAAAATAGTTCTTAGTAAAAAAAATAAGAATGGGAATAAGAGAGGGAAGAGGAAGGGGGTGGCAGTGTGGGTACAAGGGGAAGAATCACCATGTTCCTAGAGTTGTAATTATGAAATGTATGAAGTTTGTAACTGTAAATTCAAAATTGGACATAATGTGCAGAATGGATCTGTTTTTAAATGTTTGTAGGAAGAAATGGAAGCGCAGGTATGGAAATGTCATCACTAGTGACCCTCCCCAAGCACAAAACATACCTGCCAAAAGACAGCAGCAGAGATGCCATCGAATGAAACTGAACATCAATTCTGAAAGATCTCAGAAGTGGCCTCCAGGCAACGCGGGAGCCCTGGGGCACGGGTGTTTATACAAGGATGTGAGGACTTGGTGATGTCAAGGCCTGAACAGCCTTGCCAGGCTGAACTGTTCTTCCCAGAATCCCCTTTCCTGGAAGCTTCTGTTGGGCTGGGCCGTGAGAGAGATCCCCGTGCTAGATGTGGAGCACCCAGACCTTACCTGGTCCTCCCCCAGTCTTTGATCGCTGAGTCAGGTGTTGCGGCCAAGAGCCAGTTCGGCAGAGCACCCACAGCTTCAGAGCAGACCAGCGACCAGAGCCAAGGGGCCCAGCGTCCTCCTCTGGCTCAGTTTGTCCACAGGTTCTAAGACTTCCCATTCCTCTTTTCCTTTGTCTGCCTGCAGACTTCAACCTCCAGCATCAGACAGGAAGGCAACAGCCCTGCCACGACCGCTTACCCAGCTCCCAGAATTGTGCGGGGTTAGACGTCTGTAACAAAGCCTTTAAGACTGTGGGGGGTGGGGGGGGAGGAAGGGAGTGAGCTGCGCTGTGGCAAAGTGGGTAAAGTCGCTGCCTGCAGTGCCAGCATCATGTATGGGCGCCGGTTCGAGACCTGGTTGCTCTGCTTCCACTCCATCTCTCTGCTGTGGCTTGGGGAAGCAGTAGAAGATGGCCCAAGTCCTTGGGCCCCTGCACCCACGTGGGAGACCCAGAAGAAGCTCCTGGCTTCAGATCAGCTCAGCTCTGGCCGTTGTGGTCATTTGGGGAGTGAACCACCAGAATGGAAGACCTCTCTCTCTCTCTGGTCTCTATGGCTGTCTCTGGCTCTACCTTACCTCTTTCTGTAACTCTGTCTTTCGAATAAATAAAACAGTTCCATCAGGATTCAGCAGAACGTGACTCTAAGATGAAGATGCACCTGCAGGCGCTCCCAGGGCCAACCAGACAGGCAGCAAGGAGGGCGGGATGGGGGAGAGGAAGAGGCCATGCAAGGCTCCATCCCAAGCAAAAGCCACAGAGAGGGCAGCTCTGGCCTCAACCCACAGAGGAGCACAGCAGTAGGAACTATTCCCTCAGGGCAACCCCCCCACCAAGAGCAGGAAGATGGGCTCGGGGTGCTGGGCTGGGGCTGCTCCCATAGCCCAAGGGTGGTAGCCCAAGGGTGGTCCTTTAAGAGGGCAGGAGGAGAGCAGGACTTTGTTAAGACACCTGTGTCCCTTATCGGAGTCCTGGCTTTCTTTCCTGACTCTGGCTTTGTGCCAGTGCCAACTCTGGGAGCCAGTGACAATGGCTCGGGTACTTGGGTCCCTGCCACCCGTGCGGGGACACCTGGATTGGGTTCCGTGCTCCTGGTGTTGGCACAGCCCAGCAGTTGCTGCTGTGGGCACTTTGGAGAATGAACAAGCGAGTGGCAGATTTCCCCCTCTCCCTCCTCTCTCCTCCCTCTGAAATGAAGAAATAAACTTTTTTTTTTTGGACAGGCAGAGTGGACAGTGAGAGAGAGAGACAGAGAGAAAGGTCTTCCTTTTCCATTGGTTCATCCCCCAATGGCCGCTGCGGCCAGCACGCCGCACTGATCCGAAGCCAGGAGCCAGGTGCTTCTCCTGGTCTCCCATGCGGGTGCAGGGCCCAAGGACTTGGGCCATCCTCCACTGCCTTCCCGGGCCACAGCAGAGAGCTGGCCTGGAAGAGGGGCAACTGGGACAGAATCCAGTGCCCCAACCGGGACTAGGACCTGGTGTGCCGGTGCCGCAGGCGGAGGATTAGCCTAGTGAGCCGCGGTGCCAGCCATGAATAAACTTTCGAAGGGTAGGAGAAGCACAAAGAAATGGAAAAAAGGGCCCGAGGGGACCTGGGCAGATCTTGGCACTGCCCGTCAGCCTAGCGCTCTCCTCCTGACTGGGCAGCTGGGGCAGGCTCCCTGGGGGCAGGAGGAGGGCGCAGGTGCCAATGACTCAGAGAGAGAAAGTGCTTCTAAAGTAACTCTGAACCAGGTGTGCACCGCTCTCTGGCCCACGGAGACTCCTTCACAGGTGACGGCTGAGGCCAAGAATCTATCAGAATTAAAAACATCACACAACGCAGAGTGATTGCCAGCGTACACAAACACCAGCCGTCGGGGACCGGGACTCACGGCCACAACCAATTTCACCTGAAACTCAACTTACAGGTACTGCAGGGTCCACCTTGGATTCTATCTTTATTCCTCTAGGTGGGTTATCCATTTTAAGAAAGGAAGATCTCAAAAGTTCAAGAAGTCTTTTGCACGCGGTATTTAAAAGGGCCACTTATCCTAGAAAAAAATGGAAAGGAGCTTCTCACGCCTGACTTGGAAGCACCGCCGCCCTCATGCACGGCAAAGCTTCCCAGAGTGGCAAACGTGGCTCCAGACCGCCTGTGCCCACCTCACCAAATGCAGGTTCCCAGGCGCCACCAGACTGGGACTCAGGAACACCGGGCGTGTGGCCCAGTGGTCACACAAGCTCTCCGCGAGGTTGCAGCACCAGCGAATGGACTTGAACTCGCGGTAAGTCAGGGAAGGCAGAGCACCCATGGTCCTAACGTGGAGGGACCATTGCACCTTGCTGAGGCTGTACACGGGTGGCTCTTATTCTCAAAAGGACGATACCTTTAACACTTTTCTTTTATTCCAACAAACGGTACAAGTCTATTATTTTTATTTGTTTATTTTGGTAGCCGGGCAAACTTCATGGCACCCCTCAACCCTGGTTTTCCTTCTCCTGCACAGCGCTGCTTCCCGGGAGACACCGGGTCCTGGCAGGAGCCACCTTGCCAGGCAGGAGTCTCCCTATGGCTGGTGGAGGGTTTGCAGCCCCCACAGCTCCATGGCCACACCCTGCACATGGCGAGGCTGCAGAGTGGGTTTGGCAATTTGGCCACCTCCAGCCGCCATGCTGACCTGGGGTAGCTAAGGCAGCTTCAAGCGGGTCTCAGGGCTGTAGAGGTGAAGGTGCCGTTGCTCCATCATTCAGCAATGCCAAGGCCAGCGTGCCCTGGTTCCCAGGCTGCTTGCACAATCACACCCTCGGGCACAGTGTCCACAGGGAGCCCCTCGCCACTGCTGAGCTGGGCTTCTTACTGCATTGCATGAACTGGCCCATGCGGGCGCCCTTGGCAATGAGCAGCTCCACCTGCTTCTTAAACCTCTGCCGACCCCAGATCACCTTGGAGAGGGGCGAGCCGTGTCCCGGGGTGTGGATGATGCTCTTCCCCACGCCCTTGATGTGCCCAGGCCGCTGGGCAAGGTGGATGGCACCCCGGTGGTGCTCCCCATGTACGTGGGGAACACCATGCTGCTCCCTTCCCCTGCTCACGGATCAGTGTTCGCAAGCTCAGCCCAAAGAGAAGATCTTATCTATGAGTGTCAGGCACTATCAGAATGGCAACACTCAGCATACAAGGATGTGGAGTGACAGGTGCTCCCATTCACCGTGGGGCGGGGGAGGGCAAAGCGGTGTGGCTACTTTGGAAGACAACTTGGAGATTCCCTACAAAACAGACTCTGTGACCACTCCCTGGTATCTGCCCAAATGGGATGAACGCCGGCACCCACACCAATGCCTGCACACAGAGCCTGCAGGAGCTTTATTCACGATTACCAGAACTGGAGGCAGCCAAGATGCCCTTCAGCAGGGGAGTGGGCACACTGTGGTACATCCAAACCACGGCATAGTATTCAGCCCTTAAAAGGGATGAGCTCCCAAGACAGGAAAAGACCTGGGAGGAAGCGCAGTGTTGTGGCATAGCGGGCAAAGCCACTGCCCACGATGCCAGCATCCCATGTGGGCATCCAGCTCCCTGCTAATGGCCTGGGAAAAGCAGCAGGAGATGGCCCAAGTGCTTCGGCCCCTGCCACCCATGTGGGTGACCTGGATGAAGCACCTGGCTTTGGCCTGACCCAGCCCTGGCCATTGCGCCCATCTTGGGAGTGAACCAGTGGATGGAAGATCTCTATCTCTGTCTCTCCCTCTTTGTAACTCTGACTTTCAAGTAAATAAATACATCTTTAAAAAAAGAAGAAGAGGAGGAAGAAAGAAGAGACGAGACATGGAGGAATTCGTGCATGTTAAGTGAAAGAAGCCAGTCTGGAAGGCTGGATCGGAAGAGGAGCAGCCAGGACTCAAACCGGCACCCATATGGGATGCCAGCACAGTAGGCGGTGGCTTTACTGGCCATACCACAGCACCAGCTCCTATAACCTGAAACCTTTCCACCTAGGAAAAAAACCACAGTTAACATTTTCAGTGTCCGCAATCCGGTTTTTCCACGCACAGATGGATCCAGTTACACATGCGTAAAGAAGAGGGTCCTATTGGACATGCTGCTTTGCAAAGCGCTTTTTTCATTTAACAATGCATTCCGCGGGACGAGTGAGTCCTGGTTCTATAGCACAGTGGGCTGACTACAGTGAACAACTGATGGATCTCACCAGAACCAGAAGGAAGCAGCTGGAGGGTTCCTGGCACAAAGGGAAGCTCATTACCCTGATCCGGCCATCACTCTAACACGCATCACACTGGCACCGCGTCTCCCACAAATACGTACCATCATCGTGTGTCAGTCATCAGAAACGTGCGTGGGAAGCTTGCAAGCAGAGGACATGGTGGCTATGCTGAGCATGCGTGGCATCCACTGGGAGGAAGCAGTGCTCGTGGCTCCGCCTCCCCACTGAACATTCGCAGTGTCCCCAGCCATCCGCCGTCAGGAACAGGCACAGCCGCCACTGTGTGCTTGGCTGCACAGTGCTTTGCACAGGTTGGAAGGCTCTGGTTCCACCCGTGAGCCCAAGCTGGAGCAGAGCCCTCCTCTCCCTTCCAGCCACTCCTCCCCTCCTTCCCTCCTCCCTCCCCTCTCCCCTCTTCCTCGCCCCCAGGAGAAAAGCTCTTTGCTTTATTTTTCATGAAACAAAATGTTCTATGATTGAAGGATCCTTCCTGGGACTAGTTAATTGCCTTTACAAGAAGGAAAACGGAGAGAACACCCCAGAACAGAATAGAGTGAAGCCCCAGTGTTCCCAATCCACTTGCTCCACCTGGAAAGAGACCCACGGCATCCTGGAAGACGTGTCTCTCTCCTCCGAGAGCGCCAGTCCTGATCCATTCCAGCAGAGACCCCACAGGCAACGGGAAAGACTGTGGCCTTACAATATTCATTTATACTTTCGTGTGGTTCAACAGTCGTCTTATTTCTGGGCAAGCTTGCAAGCCATGAGGTTGGAGGCATCACTTAAATGGGTGCTAAGAGACTCAAAGGAGGAAAAGTAAAGAAAGAATTTTTAGAAAGAAAAAAAGAGAGTGAGAGAGAAACCCCTCTGGAAATAGCCAGGGACATTTAAAGGAACCCTAAGAATGCCAACAATATTTAAAGCCCCTTTTTTTATAAAGGAAGGTTTTTGGCTTAAAATATTTCACTCTAAATGAACCTATGTCAGCTGTCAATGAAAGAATGCCACTAGAACCCCGTGGACACCTTTCGCAATGTAAACCCATGCCCGTTTTCTTTTCCTACATGGTGAACTTCAACGTAGTAATTATGACAACAAATGTTCTAACCTAAGGCTCAGCACATTTTATCCATTTTGAAATGGAATTGTGTACAACGCTTACACCACACCAAACATTTCCACCCAAGACTGTGGGACGCTTGGGCCTCCCGCAGGGATCTTGGGGCCTTTTCCCACAATGCTTTTCCAGGTTATCAAGGTCATCCTCAGCCTCCCTCTGGGTCTTCCTCTTGGGCCCCGGCACTGCCTCTGCTGCTTCCGGTGCTGATATGGCCATGGCAGGAGCGGTGGCCATGGGGGCCACAGCAGCAGCCACGGCCGCGGGGGCCACAGCAGCAGCCACGGCCATTTCCCTCTGGTGATTTTGTGTTTCTTGTTCTTTTTCTTTCCAACTCCTTCTTGATCTTTGCCTTTGGGAGGAGCTGCGAGGGCCCTTCCCAGGGCACAAGACCCAGCTGTGCCCCCCACCCCTCACCCCTCCTGGCCTGGAGCACCAGTCACACCTGGAGCCTTGGCAGGGAGAGCCACGCACTCATGCTCCCATGATCCTCGGGGCTTTCTTTCCTCTGCAACCTCACGGGAATTCCACTTTGCTACTGCGGCTGCAGGCCATAAAAAACACACCTCCGGCAACCCCAGCCCTTCGTGCTGCCAGAACCCTTGCGCCAAATTTAATCCAAAATGCTAAAGTGGCAAAATATTTGAGCATTTTCCCTTTGATCGTATTACTGGGATAATAAAGGTAACCGCCGCCCCAGCATGATCAACATGTGTCAAGATGGAGAAAGGATTCACTAAATCCTCCTCAGACTCAAGACAGAAATTATCCACATGTTCCCTCCTAGGTGCTAGCTGACCCCTAAATGCCAGAGAGTGAGGACCTTCCAGAAGCTTGCTAGGACTTCGAGAAGTGAAGGATCAAGACTGACCCGAGCAAGAACACGAGACCACGTCGCAACACTTTCTCTGTGATGACGCCAAGTGAACTATGGCACACGGCCTCCCCTGCCTCCTCCCCACCCCCGCGGCCATGGCCACCACTGCTTTGTGCGTGGTGGGCAGGTCCGAGGCCACCTTCCCCACGCAGCCCACCTGATCCCCCCAGGCAGCCATCTCACTGCTGTGAGGGTGGGGACAGGGTCTTATCTTTGCAATCTGGATGTGGGAGAATCCCCAAAAGCCATCAATCATCCCTCACCTCTGTGACAAGTCCTGCCAAGAGGAGGGGTCCCCCCCATCCCCTCCCCAAGCCAGAATTGGCCCCTTGTCCTTCGGCCAGTGGGACATCAGCGACAGTGAGGGGTGGGGGAATGTGAAGGGGCTCGGTGTGGCCCCCAGTAGTCACCAAGTGCCCTGGGTGGGGCCGGGTGGATAGCCACCCTACAGGAGCGGGTGCTGCCCTGGTTCTCGGGTTGTCGCACCTGTATAGCGCATTGCCTGTGTGCTCACCCAGAGCCTCTCTCGGTAGCTCCTGGGGGCACAGGCTGCAATTTCCGACAGGCACTGGATTGGCGGCTGATTCGCCCCGAGTTAGAGAACCAAAGGCCTGTGTTTGCGAATTTGGACTGGAGCGTCCCAACTGAGGCAGGAACATGGCAGCCCTGTCTCCCAGGGCCCAGGGGAAGCCTCGCTCACTGCACAGGAAACCACAGCGGCCCCACTTCCTGTACACTGGGAGAAGGCAGGCAGCCACGCCCTTCACACACATTCACACACACACATGTGCACACACGTGAAACATACAATATGTATGTATACACACATGGGGCACGTGTACACACACGTGCATACACACGTCATTGCACACACGGGGCCTACACACATGCATGTGCTGCACACCACATACACGTTTCCATGGCTACAGCACTCTGGGCACGTGAAGCCCCGTTAGTAACAAGGGCACCTGGCCCACCGCAGTGCGAGTTTGCTGTTTGTTAACTGGGCCACGCGGACAGCAGAGAATCCGCTCAGCCCCAGGTGCAAGGGGTGCACCTCTGCTGAGGGGTCCTGGGGCACCCGAACACAGCCTATCATGAGCCACGAGCCTATCACAGGCCATTCTCCATCGCCCACACCCCTTCCAGGCCGGCCAGCCACGATCGCCCGCGTGGAAAGGCGGAATGGCCCAGCCACTTCTGGGAGACCAGGGACAAGACCCCAGGGCACGGAGAGCGCACGTGAGAGCCGGAGGAGGGCTGGGGTTTCCTTCTGGACTTCCCGGGAGACTTTCAGCGAGGTTGCTCCTGGGATACAAAGGAGACTACGGGGACAAAGCAAAGCAAGACGCCGATCTGCTGTGAAAAGACACGTTTTTTGAGTCAGACGCTTGGGCAGCATGGGGGGGTGGAGCCAGGACCGGGGTTCGGGCGCCTGCTCTCCCCTGCGGGGTGCTGGTTCCGCACCAGCCGGCCGCCTGAAGCTGGGCAAAGGCGTCCCTGCTCCGGGGCTGGGCACTGGGTTTGTTGCTCAAACGCGCACGGCGTGTGAAGCACTTTGAAAGGGGAACTTCGCAGGCCGCCGGGTTGGCTTCTTCCTCTTCATCAGCGCGCACGCACACACAGCTGTCAGAGGTGAGCCGCGGGGGAGACCGCACTCGCTGGACATCCGCAGTGTGGTTGGAAAATGCTGCCAGGGCCGGAGCTGTGGCCCAATGGGTAAGGCTGCTGCCTGCAGTGCCGGCATCCCATGTGGGCACCGGTTCGAGTCCTGGCGGTTTCTCTTCTGATCCAGCTCCCTGCTAATGGCCTGGGAAGGCAGTGGAGGATGGCCCAAGTGCTTGGGCCGCTGCACCTGTGTGGGAGACCCGGCAGAAGCTCCTGACTCCTGGCTTTGGATCAGCCCAGCTCCGGCCATTGAGGCCATTTGGGGAGTGAGCCAGTGGATGGAAGACCTCTCTCTCTCTCTCCCTCTCTGTGTCTGTAGCTCTGCCTATGAAATAAATAAATAAAATCTTTTTTAAACAATGTGTTACTGTAAGGCAGCGAGCAGTTAAGATAGTCCTATTTTGGGAGCGATCACATAGCTTTGTTACATATATTGTTACAATCATTCTATTCCTGCCACAGCTGTTGTTAACTGCCTGCTGTGCCTCATTTACAAATTAAACTTCTCCATAGGTTTGTCCGTATTGGAAAAGCACAGCTCAGCACCATCCACGGTTTCAGCCACCCTCTGGGACCACTGCATCACCAAAGCACACCCTGGAAATAAATAATGACGGCAGGGAGGGTCTGGAACGCCACGGGCAGAGCTAATACTGCACAGTGCCGCCCCCACGGCCTCCCACGCGCACGGGGCAGGCTTCCGGGACCTGCAAGCGCCCGCGGTTACAGAGGGCTCCTCTGGGAGACCCGTGCGAGGAACTGTGGACTTGGCAGAGAATTCTCGGGGGCTTCCCAGGGGCTGCCACAGGGCTCGGCTGCCGCGGTTCTGTAATCACAGACTCCCCCGCGCGGAGCGACCTCGGCTCCGTTCCAATCCGGGAGTCTGATACTTGCGTGGGGTGCAGTGCACAGGTCTGCCACCAGAGGGAAGTAGAGACCCACGGTGGCAAAGAAGGGCACCCATTACAGCCCCTGGTCAGAGCAAAGAGCTGAGGACAAGGTTAGCACCATTCTCTCTCTCTCTCTCTCTCTCTCTCTCTCTCTCTCTCTCTCTCTCTCTCTCTCTCTCTCAGGACCAAATGCACGTGGTGAGTGTGCCATCAGTACAAATGTACTCTTACTTAAGAGAGGATTTCTCTCGTACTAATTTATTTGTATTTATTGAGCAAACTGTGGACTGTGTACCAGAAAGAAAAGGACAAGCCTGGTGGCCCAGCTCATTCGCAGAATTCTGAAGACTTCTGCCTAACCCGAGCTGGGCGATGGTCCTCGGAGTCTCTCCTAAATCCGCGCCTGAGGATCCGACCCAGTGCACTGGCTCCGCAGTAGAGGGGCTACAGGGTGGGGTCGGAAGGATGCCGGGCGAGATCAGGGGACGGGTAGAAGCCCCCGCCCTGTGTGCTCTGGGATCTGTGTGTCCCTAAGCCTACCCTTGACAGACGCACAGAGAGCCCACTGTCACCTCGCCGAGTAAACCAAACCAAGACGTGAGCCACGCACGGGGAGAACAGGGAGCCGGGAGGGCCCCGCGTTTGTCAGGAGGTAAAGGACCCAGGGAAGGACAGCGGTCATAAGGGGACGCTCACAGACCGCCGCAGCTGGACTACGCCACACTTGCTTTAATGACCCGCTGTCGAGCAAGGGGTGGCCCGGGGCGCCCTGCAGCTCTCGGGGACACTGCTCATCCCCCCCCCCCCTGCAGTTTTGTTTCTACAGTCGCAGCTGCCCGTGCTCGAGTGTGGTTAGAGATAGTGAGGACGAATTGAGACACTCAGAGTTCGAGAGACACAGGCACAGCCTTTGTTACAACTGCAGACGGTGACGGCTGAACACACGCCTCGGCAAGGGATGAAGTGACTTGGTAAGGCTTGACCCTGCACCCACACTTGATTTTCCTGGGGACAGCAAGCCCTCTGTGAAAAGGACATGTCCCCAGGCCTCGCAGGACTGAGGGTAGTCATCCCCAGCCCTGCGATCCCGGGTGTCCCTGTGGATTGTGGGTAAACTCTTTGTCCTGCCCACAGCCATCTGCCAGCCCACTGCTGCCCTCAGCACCTGCTCCAACAGGTGCCACAAACCCCTGCCAGACATAGGGTGAGGGAAGGGAACGGCTCCCTCTCACTCCCCTGGGTGCACTGCACCGTCTGTGCCCCCACAGCAGGCACAGGGGCCCCGGGCCGCTCCTGCTCGCAGCTCGTCTCCCCATGGGGTGCCTGGGCCACTCCTGCCCAGGACCCCTCTCCATCCAGCTCCTTCTGCCCCCAACCTCCTCCTTCCATTACAAATAAAAATCACACCCCCACTTGGCCCTGGGAGCCTTCTTGTTCTTCCGTGTGATCCTGGGGGTGGGGTGGGGTGGGGTGGCAGGGGACTGTCAGTGCCCCCCACCTGGCCCGCAGTTTGTAAACCATGAAAGCAGGCAGAGTGGAAAGAAACAGAATCAGTACTGCACCCAAAATCCCGAGTGATGCTGCCCAAGGAAGACGGCAAAGATCTCGTTCCCTTGCAAAGCTCCATGCCAGGGGACAAGCCCCGCCCTTTGGGTAGGAACACTAGGAAAGGCAAATGATTGGAAATCAAGGTTTTGCTTCTGTGAACTTTGGGTTTCTATTCTCTACTAAGCATCCATCCATCCATTCGTTTTTTAAAAAAAAATTTATTTATTTGAAAAGTGGAGATACAAAGAGAGAGGGAGAGACAGAGACAGAGAGAGCTTGTCCATCCACTGTTCACTCCCTAGATGGCTGCGACGGCCGGTTCTGGGCCAGGCACAACCCAGGAGCCAGGAGCTCCTTCCCGGTCTCCCAGGTGGGTAGTGGGGACCAAAGTACTTGGATCATCTTGCGCTGATTTCCCAGGCCGTTAATAGAACTGGATCGAACTTGTGCCCATATGGGATGCTGGCACTGTAGGTGGTGGCTTTACCCACTAAGCCACAGCACTGGCCCCCAGCCATCCATTCTTTAAAAAAAAAAAAAGATTGCACAATTGAAGCCTGCCAAGTACCAGGCACCTGCTACTCCTGGAGCTGCAGAGAGAAATACACAGAGCTCCCATTCTCAAGGGACCCGAGTGTGACGTAGGGGAGGTGCAATGTTCCTTCATGGTCAGAAATCTCCGTGTGTGTGTGTGCGCACATGTGCACGTGTGTATGTATGTATATGTCCATGCATGTATGTACATGTGCTCATGTGTGTGTGAGGGTCTGTGCGTGTGCACGAGTGTGTGGCACGTGTGTGTATGTCAGCACACGTGTTTTTGTGTGTGTGTGCATGCAACACAGTGGCACACCCAGTGGTTTTCATGGGACTGGATATCATCATTTCGCAGCACAGGATGAGAGACAGCTGGGGGCTGTGCAGTTGGAGATCTGCCACAGGCTCACAGCGCCAGGAGGCCGAAGGGTCCCCCACGGAGACACTAACACAGCACACAGGGCCCCACGGAGACTCTAACACAGCACACAGGGCCCACGGAGGACCCTAACACAGCACACAGGGCCCACGGAGACTCTAACACAGCACACAGGGCCCACGGAGACACTAACACAGCACACAGGGCCCACGGAGGACCCTAACACAGCACACAGGGCCCACGGAGACACTAACAAAGCACACAGGGCCCACGGAGACACTAACACAGCACACAGGGCCCACGGAGACTCTAACACAGCACACAGGCCCCCACGGAGATGCTAACACAGCACACAGGGCCCACGGAGGACTCTAACACGGCACACAGGGCCCACGGAGGACCCTAACACAGCACACAGGGCCCACGGAGACACTAACACAGCACACAGGGCCCACGGAGACTCTAACACAGCACACAGACCCCCACGGAGATGCTAACACAGCACACAGGGCCCACGGAGACTCTAACACAGCACACAGGGCCCACGGAGGACCCTAACACAGCACACAGGGCACAGGGCCCATGGAGGACCCTAACACAGCACACAGGGCCCACGGAGACTCTAACACAGCACACAGGGCCCCACGGAGGACTCTAACACAGCACATAGGCCCCCACGGAGATGCTAACACAGCACACAGGGCCCACGGAGGACTCTAACACAGCACACAGGCCCCCACGGAGATGCTAACACAGCACACAGGCCCCCACGGAGATGCTAACACAGCACACAGGGCCCACGGAGGACTCTAACACAGCACACAGGCCCCCACGGAGACTCTAACACAGCACACAGGGCCGGGGGGGCTCCTGCGGGCCTCAGGGAGGGGCGCCAGGCTCTGAGGTGTCAGGGAGGCGGCAGCAGTCCCCCGTCTCAGACAGCACAGGGTTAGAGGGCTGCTGTAGACGTCCCAGATCAGATCCCGGGACAAGCGGAGCCCAGCACAAAATCCAGGCGGCGCCGACAGACACAGCTGCCGCTGCCCCGTCCCATAGGTGTTTCAGGAAGAGCAGTTCAGAAAGCAGAGCAGCCCCTCTGCCTCCCTCAAGGGGGCGCCCTTGTGCTCTGGAGCCCGGCTCTGCGGTGGGCGAGGGTCTCCCCCACCCCCTCCTTGGTGGCAGCACTCTGGGTTCCCGCGCGCCCTTGTCAGGGTCGTGATGGCCCGAAGGGGAGGCTGGGGGTGCTGAGACACTGCTTCCAGAACCCCCTCCACGTGGCCTGGCCATGGTCTGAGTGCAACGTGTCCCCTCCAGTGTCACTTGACATTTCATGTGCGCTAGGAGAAAATAAGAAGTGGGACCTTTAGGAGCGTAATTAGGGCTCTGCTCTGGGCACTGCGTCAGCCCGGTCCCAGGATTAACAACACAGTGGGTTCCCCGAGGGAGGGCCCACCGTCAACACCGGCTTGGCAGGGCTGGCCTTCTGGCGAAGCGGGCCAAGCCGTCGTCTGCAGCACTGGTATTCCACATCGACGCTGGCATCCCAAATCACAGCACCGGTTCGTCTCAGCTGCCCGGCTTCTGACCCAGCTCCTGCGAGTGCACATGGGAAAACAGTAAGTTTTGACCAAGTCCTTGGGCCCCTGAACCCACCCACGCAGGAGACCCCGATGCATTTGTAGGCTCCTGGCTTCAGCGTAGTCCAGCCCCGGCCATGGCAGCCATTTGGGGAGTGCACTTGCAGGTAGAAGATCTCTCTCTCTCTCTCTCACTCCCCTCTATCTCTGTCTCTGTCTCCCTGCCTTTCAAATCCAGCTTTTCTTTTCAAACAAGTGTACTTGCTTTGTCCGTCCTAGGAAGGCAATTGCATGAGTTTCCCCGGAGTTCGGAGCCATAGCAACACATACTGAGTGCCGACGGCCGCGTGGGCTCACATATCAGCACCCAGTTCTTAATTTGTAAGACACTGGATTTCTTCACCCGCCACAGTCCCCGTATCTCATCTGTGTAGACTCAGGAGCAGAGTGATACTTCCCACTGCCCATGCTTCCACCCGGTGGGGCTGGGTTCTCACGCCAAGCCCGTGACTGCCTGCAAGCCAGCCCAGCGTGAGGACGCGGCCTTGCCCAGCAGCATCGCCCGCCCAGTTGTCTGGTTTCCGCAGGACTCTGTCTGCACTGGGGCACTGAAGGAGAAGCTAATTTACAGGGTCGCGCCTTCTCAGCGCCAGCTGTGGCAAAGGCACTCAAAGCAGAGCCTCCCCAAGCAGACACGGGGAGCTGTGAACTGAGAACCGACCCGAGAGGGAACCAGCAATGGCATTCATCCCATCCGTGAGCGCTCCCGGGACACAGACCCACTGCTCAGACTCCCTGCAGGATTATTAAGAACACACAGCACTCGCGCAGCCCTCAGTAAGTGCACCCCACACACCCTCACTCGCCCCAGACTTGTGTTGGCCCACGGGGTGATAAGCACGCATGTCGCTGTGGCTTTACACCTTTGGCAGTGACTTGGCCAAGGTCACGGCCGGCCCTCGGCTAAGCTAGAGACGAACTTCTCAGGGCACGGGGTGGGCTGTGCTCTCTGGGCCCTCTCAGTAGTAAATGGCAAAAGAATATTCTATGATGTATCGCTCTGGGACACGGCAAAGAAAGACACACTCAGCACAGCCAGCCAGTGTCCTTGGGGGGACCCCCGGGGAACCCCTTGGAAAGGGCCCCTGACTGTGCATTCCAGGCTCGGCCTGACCCCACCCGGCCCCCTCACCACCAGCCCCAAGGCCAAACCCACGCCTCCTAGTGCAGGTCCTCCATGAGTTGGTGGCCTGGGGCTCGGCCCCTTTTCCAAGCCATCCGTCTTGTTTGACCGATGTTGTGGAGGGGCTGAGAGGAACAGAATCCCACTAAACCAGAATCTTTCTAAGGTGCCAATGACCAATGGCTTGGGAAGGCATTGCTCGACTCCAACGTGTCTCCAGTGGACAAAGAAAAATGGGGTGGCAAAGAGAATAAATTCAGTGTCGTGTAAGGGACGTGGTCATTTTGGTTTTGTCTTTAACTTGTTTTTTCTTTAAATAAAATTCCCCTACCAAAAAGCCATGCCTACCTCCAGCCCCAGGCGACCACTGATCTGTGCTCGGTCTCCATAGACTGCCTGTTCCACGAATGGTTCAGGTGGATGGCGACAAGCAGGTGGCTGTCTGTGGCTGGCTGCCTTCAGTCAAGGGTCGAGGTCCGTCCGTGCCGTAGCATGAGCTGGTTGGTCATTCCTTGTCACAACGATCCTGTGTTGTGTGGATAAACCAGGAACATGGCCATTTCACTGTTGCAGTTACCAACTCTGCCCAGTAGGAGGCACCCGGTCTCCGGGGCTGTTTTCCTCTCCCCTCAGGCTGGAGCCAGGGGTGGAGAGCTGGGTTTGAGGATTTGGCCTGAGATGCATTTATGCAGATCAAGAAAACCTAAAGACCACTGAAGGCCCTGGCAAGAGGATGCGGGGGAGGCCCCCACCGCCCACCAGTGTTTAGAAAGGGCAGAGGCTGGGGCGGGGGGAGCGAGAGGGGCAGGGCGGCCCAGGACCAGGGGAGGAAAGAGGCTGGGTCCCGCGGTCCATGGAGCAGACGCCAGGCCGGGTTCAGGTCAGGAAGCCTTGTGAAGGTGACAGAGACGGGGTCGGGTGGTGTTTTGGAAACAGTAACACTGCACATCTTAAAGAGCGAGGTAGTAACCGTATTTTCAGAGCAAGGAAACAAGTAACCTTTCGCCCACCCTCCAAAAAGTCTCCCTCCTCCTCTCTGATATTTTCATTTCCTGACAATTAAGCGTTTCCTTTCACAAGAGAGAAAGCCTAGAAAACGCGCCCTTACCTGTGTCACGTTCCTGATGGGCGCAAGGAAGTGTGGGAGAGGACGTCAGCTGTGCCCATTTTACAGGTGGGGAGGCTGAGGCTCCATGCGGAAGGTCCAGTTCCCAGGCGTCCCCCTTCCCTGGTCTCCTCTGCTTCGCTCTGCAGGCAGCCCGGAGCAGCAGCTGCTGGTGTCTCGGGCTCTCTGATGCCTTGGGGCACCCCAGGAGGATCCACTTTCCCAACACAGGCCAAACGAGGCTGGCACTCCGGGCTCTCTGTACCGCGACGCTTGTCTGATGCTTTGGGAGTGAAAAAACGGTGGTGACTTGTCCTGACCAATGCCTCTCAAGGATGAACTAGGGAGCCAATGGCTGTGCGTGTGCCGGGCCGTGGCAGTGCAGGGTCACACAGAACGCGGAGTGAGCTCACGGCTTCCCTGGCAAAGCCGCATTTCCCTCCGCGGACTGGCATGCCCGTGACTCTTCTCTGATCCCCCACTGCACCCCGCGGCCCGACACACAAACCGTGAAGCGGATCTCATCTTCAAAACCACTTTTCCTGCGGCCTTTGTACCCGCGCTCCCTGCACTCCTGTGAAAACTGACCTTCACAGGGGACGGAGGGGCCCAGTATGTGGCGCCAGCCACAGTGCCAGCATCCCATGTGGGTGCCAGTTCAAGTCCTGGCTGCCCCTCTTCCGATCCAGCTGTCTGCTATGGCCTGGGAAAGCAGCAGAAGATGGCCTAAGAGCTGCACCCACGTGAGACACCTAGATCAATCTCCTGGCTTTGGCCTGGCCCTTGTGTGGCCATTTGGGGAGTTAACTGGATGGAAGATCTCTCCCTCCCCCTCTCCCTCCCCCTCCCCCTCCCCCTCCCCCTCCCCCTCCCTCTCCCCCTCCCTCTCCCTCTCCCTCTCCCTCTCCCTCTCTCTGTAACTCTGTCATAAATACATACATACTTAAAAAAAAATGTGGAGGAATTGCCACAGCGTGGAGTGCCACCTGCGAAGGCCACTTGCGTTTCTCGGGGCTCAGACCATGGTTAGAGGGTGGCCGCGGCATTAGCCAGGACACGGGGACATCAGAGAGGAGAGGCCACTCCCGTTGTCCTTTGTCCTGGTTCAGCGCAGGCTTCCTGGTGCCCCAGCAGGTGCGGTGGTGAGAACGGGCCCTCCTCGGGGGTGGGGGTGCTGGGCCTGTGCGCCATGCATCGCCCTGCGATGGTGTTGGCCACAGTGAACGTGACTTCTGGTTGACCTTGGGCTGGATTTTGACGTTGATTATCAGTAGGTCCAACGTTTAGGAGGTTTTACTTGCAGTGAAATCTATGCTATTCTGGAAGACACTGGGGCCTCTGACCATGTGACCTCGATCATCACCCCGGGATGGTCTGGCTGACTGGGGCCCGGGAAGGTACGCGACCCTCCCACACAGAATCTTCTGCAGGCAGGAGCAGGCCCTTCTCCCAGCACCCACTGGGGATTCCTTCTCTACACCGTGGGGATAAACAGAGGGAGTACGGTGTCGGCCAAGCTCAATGGTACGGCACAGGTGCCCTCCCCTGAGAGCAGAGTGCACACGGAGTCACGTGGCCCTTCTCAGTTGATGGGAGACACGGCCGCACTGGGAGGGAAAGCACGGGTAAGCGTCCTGCTGCCGCAATGGCGTCCAACTGTCCAGTTCCCAGTCCCCACACGTGGTTAGAACACCACCCACGATTCACGGTTTGAGGTGCTAAATGAGAGACCCAGAAGAAAAGGCTCTTGGTTCGCAAGGGGGGCCAACAGACGTAGCTCCACCCTCCCCAGGCCTGCTGGCTCCTGCGCAGTGGGAGTGCAATGGTTGGTAGGAGGACAGTGGTCACCCACTCCAACCATGGACTGATTTTCTGAGCTGAACAGCACTTCGGCCATTGGAGCCCTGGCAGGGTCCACAGCCCAGCCCTTGTCAGTGGGGCTGTCCCACCTGTCGCCAGATCAGCAACCCCAGACATTTGCATTGGTCTGAGTGCCGGGGCCTTGCTGCTGGGGGACTTTACCCTGATTTAGCTGTGTTAGTGAAAATCGGGGGTCCAGGTTTGGTGACGCCCCATGAGAAAGAATTCTCGGGCGAGTCAGCGTGAAATTTTCATTGAGCAAGCGAGGTTTATTGTAGACAGAAGTCCATGCCCAAGAGCAGGGGAGTGGGTAATGGGGGGGGAGGCAGAGGGTCTAGGGGATGTTATCTTTGACCTTTTTCTTGTAATGACGGGGGAGGAATATTCGCTGCATGGGCTCTGGGTACCCGGTGGGATTTCCCTGCAATGGGGAACCACCCATTTTCTTTCCTAATAAGGTCTTTTCCGGTGTGTCATGGCCATCTTGGAGGCAGGTTCCAGATGAAATTGCAAGCTAATGATATTATACAGGGCGGGGGTTAATTAAGGCAACACGATGGCTGTTCTGGAACATTCGCTGTTATGCCATGGGAAGTCCCAAGGCTCCAGCGCCTCTGGGCTGGCTCCTCTCTCGCTGTCTGCCTGCCCTAACAGGTGCATGCCTGGGACCACCTCCAGCAGCAGGGCATAGCTCGGCAAGGAGGGGGCGGCTCCTGGCCGTTTCCTTTGGGTGAGAGATGCGGGTCTGGGCACACACAGACCAGCCCTGCTTTGCTTTGTTTCTGCAGCCTGGGAGCCTGGCTGAGCCTCGCCCCTCAGTGTCTACTGCAGGTTGGGCGATGCCAGGCAAGGTGTGGCCACCTGCCAGGTAGATGACACCACCTGCCCGCGGGAAACCCTGCCGGCGGATGGCAGCCAAGCCTCTGCCTGCTCCAGTGTCCTGGGCTCGGATCGTCAGGCTGATGTTGGGGCGTCGTGTGGGCTTATTCCAAGGAACCAAGGAGCGAGGGAGGCGCAGTTCCCGAGAACTGTGACTAGTCGGTCTAAGGGAGGGTCCACCTGGGTCTCCACTGAACTGGCCCACGCTGGGTGAGCATCAGCCTCCTGCCTGCAGGGACTCGGTGCCCCGGAGGCTAGGAGCCGTGACTGGGCGTCAGCCAGGGCACAGACACAGGTGTCCCTTGGGAGGCTCTGGGACGAGGGTGAGAGGGTGAGACTGGATCCAGCGTGGATCTGAGGAACATGGCAGCCTCAGCTGTCCCCCCTGCTCTGCATGAAATGGGGCCTGGGGACCCAAGGGCGCCTGCAGGGGGCGCGTTTGCCCACCCGGAGGCCGTGGGCACTGGCAATGCTTGGCGGCCTGGACAGTGGGGTTTGCAGGAAGCATCCCGAGGCCAAGGCCACAGCTGTGGGCGGCAGACACAGCGTCCCAGCTGTTCCCCGTTCCCAGTCAGCCAGCCAGCCTTGGGGGCTGGTATTTCAGGAGGGGAGGCCGAGCCCTGTCCTCCAGTGAGACTCATCGCCCGCACTGGGCAGCGCTGGGCAGTGCGGAGGGGGCCTGAAAGCTGAAGGCAGGTGCTCCCACTTAACTCCTCATCGGGCAGAGCTCCCCAAGCAGCCAAACACAGGAGCAACCTGCTTTCTTAGAGTTTCGTTTATTTATTTATTAGAAAGGCAGAGAGGGAGAGAGAGGGAGATCTTCCATCCACTGGTTCACTCTCCAAATGCCGACAACAGCCAGGGCTGGGCCAGGCCAAAGCCAGGAACCAGGAGCTCCATCCGGGTCTCTCACGCGAATGGCAGGAACCCAATTACTTGAGCTGTTGCTGCTGCTTCCGGGGTGTGCATTAGCAAGAAACTGGAATTGGGGACTGGAGCCAGGACTCAAACCCAGACACCCCAATCTGAGAAGTGGGGTCCCAAGGGGTGGCTTAACTCCTGCGTCAAACACCGGCCCCAAGGCAAGAGGAGCTGGGCTGAAGGTGCAGGTCGTGCACTGATAGAGCCTCCGGGGGGCCAGTGTGTCAGGGCCAGACCCCGGCCCAGGCGGCCTGTGTCCCTCGGGGAGGGCCGCAGCTCCCCTGTCTCTCTCGGGAGCCCTGTAGTTAGGGACAGTTTAAATTTGCTAGCCAGAAACCAATTATCTGAATCTATGAGTGTGATTTGGATCTCCATTGGTTAAAACTTGAAGTCTCCAAGCATGCATGGACACTAGCACTCGGTTGTAAGCGACCACCCGCAGTAGGGAAGAAAGAAGAATCGAGAACAGAGGCTGAGCCTATAGATACAGAGTCAGAAGGATTCTCGGTCCTAAGCCAGGATCCCGCCGTGGCAGACAACACTGCAGACGGCGACCGACACGGGCACGAGTGCCCTGCCGCCCACATGGATGGAGTTCACGCCTCTCCCTTCGTACAAAGCCCAGAGTTGGCCAGCACCTGCAGGTGCCGCTTTCTGTAAGCAGCAAATGAGCTGACCCTGACGAGCCCGTCGTCCTTTTCCCAAAGGTCTACGAAAAGAAGCCTGATTATCCTTCCACGTGGTCTTAGCCGCCAGGTGTTTGTGCTGCGAATGTGCCGTGTGCCCGTGAGCGCACCCAAGCACAAAACGCATCAGCCTGAGCTGCCTGCTCCGACCAGGGACCGAGGCCCCAGACCTGAGTTCTATGTGCACTTGACCCCACCACCTAGAACGTCAACATCTCCATGGGGGCAAAGGCTCCATCCTCTTTGCAACTCCCCCCACCTGCAGGCCTCCACAGACTGATCTGCACACATTAAGTGTTCAGTCGTCGTATTTTCTACCCTGTGCCCCTAACCCTAACCCTAACCCTAACCCTAACCCTAACCCTAATCCAAATGCCAGTGGCAGGTCTCACGGCATTAAAGAGTCTGCGTGAAGTGGAGGAAGTGCAGCTTTAAATCCTGCCCCGAGTTGGCTCAGGGCTGTTTCACGGCTTCACCCGACAACCAAGACACCAGGCTGCCCATCCAACACAGCCCTACGGCACACCCCACTCCTGGCGTGCACAGAAGACGCCTGTCTGGAGATGCCCCAGCGCAGTGGCAGGCGGACGGGTCACCAACAAGTGAGCAAGTCCCACCAGGGGACAGGTGTCAGAGACAGCAAGTGCTGGGCCCACGTGGAGGGAGCCCCGGTCCCCCCCAGGGAGCCGAGAAGCTCAGGGGGAAGGCGAACCCTGAGTCGGGTTCTGATGGACACACGGAGGCTGCCCCGCGGGGTGGGGGCTGTTCCAGGCAGGAGCCACAGTGATGTCGGTGCCCCTGCCACGTGTTTGCAGGGCAGGCTGAGACACCTTTGACTTGGTGATTCCATGTCACCAACAGAGAGGGGGGCGGGGAGGTAATACAGGACCCCCCAGTGCACATATAGGTTATCTGTAGAGCTGTAACATTCTTACACAAGTAGCGAATCTTAAACTTTGGGGTGGGAGGGTCTTTGGAGCCCCCTGCTTCCACCCTCGGGGCCCCTGTGTGAGAAACCCTTGTGGAGTATACAAAGGCCTCGCTCGGCCATAGCAGGAGCCACAGACGCCCCGGGCTCTTCCTCCTGCCCCTGGCTTCTCTGTGGCACCCCCAGGCCTCTTCCACCCGGAGGGGCCACATTTCACAGGGCCCAGCCCACGTCCGCCTTGCTCCCAGGCCCAGTGGCCAGCCCCAGGTCTGCCCCGCTGAGCCACTCTGCAGGCCGGTGTCCTGCTGCTCAGGGGCCACACAGGGGCGACGTTTCCCCCTCCCCCACCAGGAGCAGCTCGGCCTGACTGCAAACAGAAATTCCATGTGGCCTTGGTGCAGGCAGGGCCTGCTCCCCGCGCCCGTCTGTGAAGAAAGGGACAAAACCGACAGCCGCGACGGAAGAGACGATACTTGCTGGCATAGGTGACAGGGACGGGTCAGAGTCTGGGGGCCAGCTTCCCTCGCTCCTGCCCCTCATCCACCCCAGTGCCAGCCTTCTTCCTGGGGCTCCAGGCTCCCCACCTGGAAATGGGGGCTGGATTCCCGCCCTGTGCACCAGGTCCAGGAGATGAAAATCAAGCGAAGTTATGTGAGTAAACGTACATGGGCTCCCATCCTTCTAAAAAAAAGAGCTGTGTGTTATTCTTAACAGAGAAAACATGGAGAATTCGTGATATAGGAAGAAATGGCATTTTACTGGAACTGAAGAACAAGAATCAAACAGGAGGAGGCCCAGGAGACAGAGAACACTGCGTGTCACTTGTTACAGGCATCGCGTTTCTTTTATTTTTTAGGACAGAAAAGGCATTAACGGCCCCTCACTCTCATTCCAGGGGACCGCGGAGAAGCCCCTGCTGTGCCGGCTCTGGTCCTCCTGGAGCCACGGCTGGCGCACAGCAGGTCTCAGCATCCCTGTGCCTTCATGACTGGAGTGTGCTGACCTTGGAGTCTCCTTGATGGATGCACTGGGGCCACGAAGCTGGCCAGGCCACCCTGGAGCAGCCGGGGCCCATTCCCAGGGCAGGGACTCGCAGGGGCTCTCTGCTCCTCGGTGGTCCTGCCGCTGGCTGCTTTCTCCCTCACTCTACAGCTTGGCCACCCAACTTCCAAGTGGCCAAGGCTGCAAAGCCAGCGGAGGACGAGACCAATCCAGACGACGTCAGCAGAAAGCAAACTACACAGGCGTAAAAGTCAGCTGTGGCTCGGCACACCCTGGACCACTGCATTCATTCACACGCTTGTCCGTAGGCCCTAGGCGGGGTGTGCAGCAGGCATTGCTGTAGGGAAGACGGACGGACAAGCAGGACAGCAAGGTGACAGGGGTCCGCAGAGACAGCCGTTCCGAGAGCAGGAGAGCGGTCCGCGGCTGACCACGCACAGCCCTGCGGGTCCCTGAGGCCATGGCTGCACTGTAGGCCTGGAAGCCCGGGAGCGGTTGCAGCCGACGCATTTTACAAAAACTCCTTATGCAGCGACAGGCAGACTGGAGGGGACGCAGGGTTTGGATCTGAGGCCAGGAAATCAGCAGAAAGAATTGAAGACACAGGCGGCGTGCCATCAGGGCACACAACCTAGGTGGGTGGAAAGGAAGGGGTGTGTGAGAACCACTCGGGGAGTGGAATTCGTGAGCATGGAAAACAGACCCGGCTCCCACTCAGCATCGCCATGCGGTAGCTGTGGGATCTGCAGATTGTGTACTGTGCCTCAGTTTCTCCACCTCAGAAATGGGCCTAATTCTGTGGGCGTGGTGGGAAGAGAACAGGAGCAAAGGATGAACCCAGCACCTCACCGGTGGGCGACAACCGCTGGGCCCCTTGAAGGAAACAGCAGCTTGCACCGAGGGCTGGGGTTGAGTTTGAAAACGAGTGCTAGGGAAAGGGGAATGAGCAGAGGTCAGGTGCACGGGGAGCCTGGAGCTGAAGACGAGGCTCGCACACGGACTTCAGGGAAGCCACAGCAGAGCAACGTGGCCGCCGGCACTGTGGCGCAGTGGCTGAAGCCCCCACCTGCGGGGCCAGCATCCCATACGGGCACTGGTTCAAGTCCCGGCTGCTCCACTTCCAATCCAGCTCCCTGATAATGACCTGGGAAAACAGTAGAAGCTGGCCCAAGTGCTTGGGCCCCTGCACCCATGTGGGAGACCCGGAGGAAGCTCCTGGCTCCCGGCTTCAGCCTGGCACAGCCCTTGGCTATTGTAGTCATCTGCAGAGTGAACCAGCAAATGGGAGATCTAACTCTCTCGCTTTGACTTTCAAATAAACTTAAAAAAAAAAAAAAAGAACATGACCATTGAGAGCTGCACACACTACGACTTCCCATGTCTGCGTGGCCTCCACCTGCAGCCCCCAGGAAGGGTGGTTTCCAGCGAGGGGCTCCTACGGCCCAGATCAGCCGCCCTGCTCTCTTGGTGGAAACTTGCCAGCGTCTCAGAGAGTCCTGCACCTTTCTGAGTGCTCCAGCCCTTCCTGGCAAACCCACAGCATGGTGAGGGTGTCCACACCGGGGGACCACCCCTATGCCCCTCTCACCTTCCAGGCCTTGGGTGTCTGCCCCATCCCACCCCCCACCCCCAGGTGCACCTGCCCCAGCATTCTCAGGCCAGGAGCTGACAAGCCTCAGCATCATCTCCCACAGAAGGTTCTGGAGAGACGCACAGGCCTCGGGCGAGTGTGGCTGTGGCACTTTCACTGTGAGAAGCCGCCAGCTGGAAACCCTGCCCCACGTGGAGAGGCGCCGGGCAAAGCCGTTTGCGCCGGCCAGGTCTTTGCCACGTCACAGGTTTCCTACCTCCTACCTCGGCGTGTTTCAGAAATTTCCCCTGGGGTGAGAGTGCCCCGGCGCCTTTGTTGTGAAATTTGGTTAACACAGGTGATTTTTTTTTTGAATGACATCACTCAGATTAGGTCCCCGGATGTGTGTCAGAAAAACAAAGCCCCAGGTTGAGCTCAGTTCTCGGGGAACAGCCGTGACTGGAGACAGAAACAGCGGGCGCGGGCAGCCAGGTGCCCGGCGGAGCTGGAGGAGGAAGCTCCGCCGGTCTCGGTTCCGTGGCCGTGGATGCTCTGCGTGGGCGTGCTTTGTCGACTTCAAAGGGGCAGGTCTCTGCCGGAGACAGACCTGCTCCTCAGTGTGGTTTCTCACATCCTATGACAACTGGTCAGGCATTTCCCCCACGGCCCCAGCCAGGCGTCCTGTGCCACCGGGGTGGGGAGGGGGCAGAACGGACTGGGCCGCAGGTCCAAGCCGGAGCCCCTGCCTCGCTGTGTGTAAGTCGCCGTCTAGGGTGACTGCATCTAACAGAAGGTCTACTCACCAGCTCTTTAAGTCCTTGGCCACAACACCAGGCCCACGTGCATCCGTGGCACTGATGGCAGCCCCGGGGGACACAGAATGGCTTCTTCCCTCCTCCTGGTCCCTACCACTTCCTGTCACTCACTGCACCTGTCTGTGGTGCCCACCACGCCCCTCGGGCACTGGCAAGTTCGAGCTCACGCTGGCTGACGGGATGGGCTCTGATGAGTGTCGCAGGATGGACAAAGCTCCCTCCACACCTGGGAGTTGGCATGGAAATGGCATTTCCCGGGCAAATTCCGAGGAAAGCAGAGGCACTTACAGACAGAGCCAGAGGCCGGCGCCGCGGCTCAGTAGGCTAATCCTCTGCCTGTGGCACCGGCACACCAGGTTCTAGTCCCAGTCGGGGTGCCGGATTCTGTCCCGGTTGCCCCTCTTCCAGGCCAGCTCTCTGCTGTGGCCAGGGAGTGCAGTGGAGGATGGCCCAAGTGCTTGGGCCCTGCACCCGCATGGGAGACCAGGAGGAAGCGCCTGGCTCCTGGCTTCGGATCAGCGCAGCGTCGGCCATAGCGCGCCATCGGCCATAGCGCGCTGTCCGTAGAGGCCAATGGGGGTGAACCAACATAAAAAGGAAGACCTTTTTCTCTGTCTCTCTCTCTCTCTCTCTCTCTCTCTCTCACTGTCCACTCTGCCTTTTAAAAAAAAAAAAAAAAAGAGTAAAGACAGAGCCAGGTGTCCAGCTTCCACGCCCTGTGGTTTGAATCCCGGTTCTGTCTCGTGTTCCCGCCATAGAGGTCAGTGGGATTCAGCCAGTGTTGAGAACCCCCTGCCTCGGGACTGCCGGGTGCCCCGCCCCCCGGGGCTGCTTCATCTCTGACCCCCAGGGTTGGGCATCAGCAGAGGCCGGGGGAGGTGTCTGGTGGGCCAGGGCGGAGCCAGGCTGCAGCACATCCCACCAGTGAGAAACCAGATGCGGGGTGCGTGGCCGGGGTGCGTGGCCGGTGCGCGTGGCCGGTGCCCGGGAAACACTGAGAGCTGGCATTTCAGTGTTTGCTTCCACAGCACCAGAGACGGCTCCCAGCTCCCGCACAGCTGCATCACAGCGAGTCTGGGGGACCGGGGCCCCGCACGGAAGGAAGGCTCGTGTGCTGAGTTGGCTTTGCTGTCCGTGCAGTGCGCAGGGGTGGGAGCCCAGGGGAGCAGGCGGGGGAGCCATCCTCCCCAGGGGAGGTCAGCGCTGCTGCAAGGGTGAGCCCTCCCCCTTCCCTGTGTGTGCATGAGCACATACACACATGTATTGCACACACATATGCATCACACATCTACACATGTGTGTAGACATGTACACACATACTCATGTATACTGACATGTCAACATGGATACATGTGTGTGCATGTGTGCATATATGTATATGCATCTACACGTGTGCACATAATCTACATGTGTGAACACACATGTATACACATATACACATGTGCACACACTTGTATACAGACACATACCTACAAATGGGCACACATGCATACACACATATACATACATCTATATATACATCTATACAGACACACATGTGTGCACACATGCATACAGATGTTTACACATAGATACACACATGTGCCTGCCTACACATGTGTGCACACATGTATACAGATAGCTACACAGTGACACACATGTGTGCCTACACATGTGTGTGCATACATGTATACAGATACATGTGTACAACACACATCTACACATGGATGCACATGTGTACATATATATACACATCTCCATGCATGTATGTATACATCACAGAGATACACATGTGCACACACATCTATGCACATCTACACACATGTGCACACACATTCACACACACATCCATGAAGATACACTGTGCACACACATCTATGCACATCTACACTCATGTGCACACACATTCACACACACATCCATGAAGATACACTGTGCACACACATCTATGCACATCTACACACGTGTGCACACACATGGATACAGACACTTCTACAAAGATACATGTGTGCACACACATCTATGCACATCTACACACGTGTGCACACACATGGATACAGACACCTCTACAGATACACGTGTGCACACACATATGTATAGACACACATCTATACACCGATGCAGATACACGTGTGCACACACCAACACATACATGCATATAGACACACATCCACTCCCAAGTACACATACACACACACATCTCTACACACAGATGCACACATACATGTGCACAATATGTTGATACACATGTCCACAGAGACACATATGTGTCCACAGAAACACATGTGCACACACAACAGACACAAACACAGTTACTTACATGCACACATAAGAGACACATGCATACAGAGATACGTACACAGACACACACAGATATACACAGATACGCACATATATTCACACAGATACACCACACACACACACACACACTCAGACGCCACAGAGAGACACACAGATACATACGTGCACACATAAGAGACACACACACGGATACACACAGATATTCACACACACACACAGACACACACAGATATTCACATACACACAGATATTCACACACACAGACACAGACACAGATATTCACACACACCGACACAGACACACACAGGTAGTCACACACACACAGACACACACAGATATTCACACACACTCAGACGCACACCACAGAGACACAGACACACACCCTCTGCTGGGTGACCGCCATCCGCCTCCAGCAGACAGGACTGTGCGGGCAGCAGGCTGGCAGGGACCCTGCAGTGCAGGGATCCCCAGGAAGAGCCGGCGTCCAGCTGTGCGCCAGGCCCCCCGCAGGGTCTTGGTGCCCTTTAACCTGCATGGCTGCCTGGGAGGCTCGCAGAAGGAAGGCATCCTTGACCTTGGGGTGCTGGTTCAGGCCTCGTGCGGGCCAAGCCTGGCCCCACCTCCGGCTCCTTGCTCCCCAGACTTCCTGGCCCCCGGCGCAGGGTCCCCTGCAGACAACCCCTCCCCTCCCCCCAGGAGAAGCCTGGTTTCCAGCCTGCAGCCCCAGAGCACGCCCAGCTTGTCCCCCAGGGCCCCAACATCAATGCTTCCTCAGCCCCTTCGAAACCTTGGGGAACTGCATGGATTTCCAAACATTTTGCATCCAAATAAACTTATCTTTGAATCCCACTTTCCACGAACTTTCTGAAGTCCCCTCATGTTAACTAAGCAAGAAACGGGACCAAAGATCACCACCCACTACAGGACTCCGTCCCCTCCCCTGGGAGAGGCTGGGGGCCTGACCAAGCCCACCTAGAGAAGCAGCAGAGTGGGGGAGCCCCCCACCCCGGTCCAGGGACAGCGACCCTGTGACATCATGCCTGTTTTCACACGAAGAGTATTTACCTACTTCTCAACACCCTCCGCTCATTTCCCTTGAAAAGTTCTATTTTAATCTGGGGGGAGAAACGGGCTTCTCACGCCTCCCACCATGATTATTCTCTTTAAGATCCTCCGAGATTTCAAAGAATTCAAAACCAGCCTGGCACCCTCCCCGCCCGCATCCCAGCCAGGCTCGCGCTGTGTGCAGAGGCCCGAGAAAGCCCCGGGCAGACACAAACAGTGGCGGGGGAAGTCCTGCCACGTGCCCAGGAAAGCGAAACGGCCTCTGGCTGGGGTGCCCACACGGCCCGCTTGGCGAGCAAGCCTGAACCCGCGGCTGCAACCAGCGCTCAGCCGCCCCCGGCCCCACGCTCCTCAACTCCCAGATCCTTCCTCAAAGAACGCACACCCTGGGCCGGCTGCGGCTCAACAGGCTAATCCTCCGCCTGCGGCACCGGCACACCGGGTTCTAGTCCCGGTCGGGGCGCTGGATTCTGTCCCGGTTGCCCCTCTTCCAGGCCAGTTCTCTGCTATGGCCTGGGAAGGCAGTGGAGGATGGCCCAAGTGCTTGGGCCCTGCACCCCATGGGAGACCAGGAGAAGCACCTGGCTCCTGGCTTCGGATCAGCGAGATGCGCTGGCCGCAGTGGCCATTGGAGGGTGAGCCTGCTCGGCGCCGTCCTCGTCCAGCAAGAGACAGAGACCGAACACTTTGCACGGGGTTCCTTTATTGCTCGGCAAGCAGGAGATCCAGCTTCGATCTCTTCTGGGCAGGAACTTCCCTTACACCCGCGTAGCAAGGGTTTATATGCACAATACACGTCACAAATCAGGTGATAGGCTAGAAGCGCGGGGATAGGACAATCTCGTGGCAAGGCGGGAAGGAGCGAGCTAGAGCGGGAAATCTAAGGCGGGAAGGAGCGAGCAAGAGCGGGAACTCCGAGATGAGGAAGAACCCGGAAGCAGGGAGTCGGCGCCATCTTAGGGGCACGGTTCCTCCGGTCTGGTTCCCTACATCTCCCTCCTTTTGTTTTTGCACAAATCACATCCCCGACGGCCCTGGCTCATGAGGGCCGGGAGAATATTTACTAGGCAGAGAGTAGAGGTGCATACCCAGCGTGCTTGTGATCCGTTAGTTACGGAACTTTAAGGGCCTGGCCACAACCCCTGATGTCTCCGTTAGGGATTAGTTTTTATTCCCTTTTGTTGGGGCAGGCTGGGAATTGAACCTGCATGCATATGCATATGCTCTCCCAGGACCCCCGGAACCCCCGGGTGGACTCCTGCTGCAGTACCTTTGGTCTCGCATACCCAGTTTTTGCTCCCCGTCAGGGATGGGTGATACAGCCCAATGAATGAGAGGGGGAACAAGACAACTCGAGGAAGGTGTGTGCCTGATGGAGGCATTGTCCATATGTGAGGCGTGAGTAGGGATGGGGGGACGAGGGTTTTAATCGCTGGTATGGACCCGGTCATAAGTCATGCGAGCCAGCATGGCATATGCATCCGGATCACGGTGATGGAGAGCAGCATACGCTGCCGCGCGGAACTGATGTCTGACGCTCTCCAACTTGTTGTTGATGAAGGAGCTCACCCAGCGAAGTACACAGGGACGTCTCGTTGTTTTGTTGCAATTTGTCGTCCTGTGAGAGCGTGGTAATCTCGGTTATCTCGGGGGAGATGTCGTCCGTAGGTGATAGAGGTGTATCTTGTGGCGGCGGGGCTGTTTTTCTGACCAATCTTTTCGGTATCCAGAGAGGTTCTCTTCCAGATTCCTGTGGGAAGACACAGACCGCGCCTCGGTTCCAGCATAATACCGGATCCGGGCCGTACCACTTTCCCGTGAGGACATCTTTCCAACGGACATAGCCTCGTGAAGATGGCTCCTTTAACATGTGTCTCTCAGCGGGGGACATAGAATGATCTGTCAAATTCAAAAAGTTTATAGTAAACAGTGCAAGGGAGAGGCGCATTCGAGGGGTTTTGCCCGTGGCAATTCCCTCCTTTTGTTTTAAGAGAAAAGCCTTGAGGGTTTGATGAGCCCTTTTAATTATGGCCTGTCCCTGAGGGTTATAAGGGATTCCAGTTTTATGTTGTACCTGTATACGGGTGCAGAAATCTTGGAATGATTTACTTGTGTATGTAGGACCATTATCTGTTTTTAAAGTTTTTGGTTTGTCCCAGGCTGCCCATGCAGCAAGGCAGTGATTAATGACATGGGTGGTACGCTCACCCGTCTCCAGAGAAGCAAAAATTACTTGGGAACAGGTGTCAACTGACACATGAACATACTTTAAGGTCCCAAACTCGGATATGTGGGTGACATCCATCTGCCAGATATGTCCTGGTAGTAATCCTCGGGGATTAACCCCCACCGAAGGCACAGGGGTTAAAGTAGGGCATGCGGCACAATGGCGAACAATATCGCGAGCGGCAGCACGAGAAAGACCGAATTTGGCGGCAAGGGTTTTTGCGTTTACATGGAACTCTGAATGAAACTGGATAGCCTGCTCTTCTGGGGAAGAAAATTGGAGTATCCAAATGGGGCGTGTGGCTTGATCAGCTATAGCGTTGCCTGTGGTCATGGGTCCAGGTAAGGAAGAATGAGCTCTAATATGAGTAATAAAGAAAGGAGCAGACCGATTCCAAATAGATTTTTGCAGGGTGAGGAAAACTGTCGCTACGGAGGATGAAGAATTGACTAGTCCTGCGGCCTCAAGGATAGACACAGAATTAACCACATAGCGTGAATCAGACACAATATTGACAGGTCCGGGGAAATCAGAGAAGACTTGGTTAACTATAAGAAGTTCAGTTACCTGGGGGGAGTTAGTAGCGAATTGGAATGTTTTTGGCACAGATCCTGAAACAACATATGCACCGACTCCTGTTTTAGAACCGTCGGTATACACTACTGGGGCTCCCTGTAAGGGCTTTTGGGATGTGGACTTTGGAAAAATAACTGGGTGAGACTGAACAAAGGTTAGCAAAGGATCAGAGGGTGTTTTGTTTGTAATAGTTGCGGAAGTGGAGCAGACTAAAACCGCCCAAGCATCAGTACAAGCGATTAGCACACGTACCTGTTCCATGGAATAGGGGACAACAATGGTGGATGGTTCGCGTCCAAAATGTTGGATAGCCCTCTGAATGGCTAGGAGAGTTATCTCCGCCACTGCCACGGGATAGTAACTAATAGATCTAGTAGATGACATTGAGGGATGGATCCAGAGGAGAGGCCCATCCTGCCATAGGACCGCGGTGGGCTGTTTAAGGGTGTCGAGGACCCAAAGAGTAAGGTCTCCCGCAGGGTCCCAACGTTTTAGGGCAGCTTTACTAAGGGCATTGTTGACAATTGACAGTGCTTGTTTGGCCTCAGAGGTGAAGGTTCGGGGGGAAGCAAGATTTGGGTCTCCTTTAAGTATATTAAAGAGGGGCTGCAATGCAGCATTAGGAATGTTAAGGTAGGGCCTAATCCAATTGATATTTCCTAAAAGTTTTTGTAAGTCATTTAGAGTGGAGATAGTATTGATTTTTATTTGAATTTTTTGAGGTCTAATTTGAGTAGGGGCGACTATAGCCCCAAGATAAGAAACTACAGACGACAATTGCACCTTATTAGGTGCAATATGCAGCCCTGCCCCTTCCAGCACTTGTTGGAGTGTACTGTATAAGGCCAGGAGCCTCTCTGCTGTGGGGGCTGCACACAGTAGGTCGTCCATATAATGTAGGCACCTGCAGTCGGAATATTGGTCTCTAAGAGGTTTTAGTACTTGGGCTACATAGACTTGACACATGGTGGGGCTATTAGTCATACCCTGAGGCAAGACTGTCCACTCCCAACGCTTGTCCGGTTGTTCCTGGTTTTGGGTGGGGACAGTAAAAGCAAAACGTGGGGTATCCTTTTTGTTCAATGGAATGGAAAAGAAACAATCCTTAAGATCTATTACAATAACAGGCCATTGGTTGGGAAGTGCCGAAAGCAGAGGAAGACCACGTTGCACAGGGCCCATAGGCTGCATCTGTGCGTTGACTGCCCTAAGATCATGTAAGAGTCTCCATTGACCTAATTTTTTGCGGATGGCAAAAATAGGCGTATTTTATGGAGAGGTGGATGGGATCAAATGACCAGCGTTGACCTGCTCCAAGACCAGAGTGTTGACTGCCTCCAGTTTCTCCTGAGATAGGGGCCACTGTGGAACCCAGACGGGTACGTCCGTTAGCCACGAGATGGGTAAAGGCTCCACTGGTTTAGGAGGCGAAACAGTGACCCCTAGGAAAAACCCAGGCCAACTTTACTTGGTCTTTGTTTTGGTTCAATGGGGGAAGGGTGGCCCTGGAGCTGGACACCGAGTCCCTTGCCTGGGACGTAACCCATATTTTGTAGCATAGATTGTACTGCAGGGGAAGTGGTGACCAAAGCAACATCCATTTCGGCCAGGACGTCTCTCCCCCAAAGGGAAATGGGTAGAGGTAAAATGAATGGAGAAAACTGTCCTCTATGACCCTCGCTATCCTGCCATGACAACAAGGCTGCACTGATTTTTGGGAAATGAGCAAAACCAAGTTCTTGCAAGGTTTGTTCCGCCACATTTGTAGGCCATGTACTAGGCCAGTCCTTTGTTGCTATAATGGATTTGTCGGCTCCTGTGTCTAAAAGTCCCTTAATGTCCTTGCCATTAATCTGCAACACTAAAGTGGGACGTTTATTTAAAAGCATATGTAAGCCGGTAAAATTAATGCCAGAGGACCCAAAGTTACCAGCGCCGCGAACGTGGTTTTTAGCTGGGATTAAAGAGTGAAGACTGGGCAGTAATAACATTTGTGCGATACGGTCTCCAGGATTGATTACTAAAGGTCCCTGAGGGGCCTGAACCATGATCTTTACTTTACCAGTGAAATCAGAGTCAACTACCCCGGGGATCACAGCTAGCCCTCGGAGGGCGGCGGAGGACCGACCCAACACTAATCCAACCGAATCCGGGGGCAGAGGACCGGAGCAGTCGCTCTCCACTAATTGTACCCCCATCTCCGGAGTTAAGAGGAGAGGGGAGGTGGCGCGGAGGTCCAGGCCTGTGGACCCGTGAGTGGCACGGGCTGAGGGTGCACTGGGTGTAGCGCAGACACGGGAGGTGGAACCTGAGAGTAGATTTGATTTTGGGGGCTCCTCGCTGGGTTGGGGAGCCCCCTCTGGCCGTTTTTTGGCCCCTGGGCGCTACCTGTAAGTGGGTTGCCATCGATATCGAAAGCAGAACGGCATACCTCTGCCCTATGAGGGCCCTTGCGGCAACGGCGACAAGGCTCTATGCCTGAAGGCTGTGCCGTGGAATACCCATGGCTGAGATTGGGGCAATCGCGTTTTCTGTGACCCGGTTGATGACATTGGAAGCAAAGTCCTGAAGATATGGGGGGTCGGGTCGATTTAGATTTTGGACTGTTTTCTTTGACTTTTGCCAGCATCGCAGCTAGGCCCGCATTAGTAAGTGGCCCACCGGTATCTCTGCAGTATTTTAACCAGGAGTCCAGAGATTTATGTCTATATTGTTGAAGAATGTTTTTGTACTTTTTATTAGCCTGCTCAAAAATAATTTGTTTGACCAGTGGCTGAACGTCAACCTCGGAAGGGAAAATACGCGACGCAGCCTCAAGTATGCGAGCGACAAAATCAGCGAAGGGTTCGGCCGTGCCCTGAACGATCTTGGTGAGGTGGCTAGCTGAGTCACTTGGATTGGACGCCTGCCTCCACGCACGTTGGGCACAGTTGGAAATTTGCCTGTATACTTGTCTAGGGAATTGGGTCTGGTCAGCCTGATAAGGTCCACGCCCTAAAAGCATATCAGCATTCCACGTAGGGTGGCCGTCCTCAGCATTTTTATCTGCCTGGTCATGACAGCACTTTGTATTCATAGATTGCCACAAAAGAAAGCCGCCTGGACTTAAACAGGCCCGAGCCAATTGGGTCCAGTCGCTAGGTGTTAAAATGGACTGGCCGACTGATTCAAGGAGTGACAATGTGAATGGGGCTGTGGGTCCATAGTCATGGACCGCAGCCTTAAGTTGTTTTAATACTGTCATGTCCAATGGTTTGTGCCGGGCCTCTCGCGTGCCCAAAGCCAAAACAGGGTAAGCCTGAGCGGGGGCAGCGGGAGCGCCAGTTTGTAACTGTTTCCAGGCTTGTTGATGAAACTGTCTGCCTGAAAAAGGTGGCACATTTGGGACGTTTAATGGCCATGGCGGCACGGGTGTTAGATGGGGCTGAGGCACGCCTACATGACCGCCAGTAGGAGGCGCTGCGTCTTTAATCTGATGGGCGGGCACGACATCGATAGGAGGAGCCGTAGGCACTAGAGGGCGTAAACAGGCATCTTTTAACTTTTGCCGCAGCTGCGCATACGTAGGAGGCGGGGATTTAGGATCGCCGTCCCCTTCCCCCTCAGACTCAGAGGAGGCGGAGCCACATTCGGAGCCTGAGGCCAGTGAGGAAGTCTGGCATCCCGTGTCCTTAAATTGTATGAGGTCCCGGGCGCCGTCCGAGCTCTGAGAACGAACTTCCTCGAGAGCCTCGCGAACCGCCGTAAGAGTCGGGCGGTCCGCTCCCACCGACCTCTCCTCTTGGAGGCACGCCCGCAGTAGTTCCCATAAGGGGAGAACAACGGGGTCGATATCGGGTTCCCGGGGATCGTTAACTGTGCGCCGGAGATCCTTTCCTAATTTCTCCCAAGACTCAAGAGTTATTTGGCCCTCGTGGGTGAGCCACGGCGCAAAGAAATCAACACTTCCAAGGAACCTGACAAGTGTGGTCTTAGAAACCTTAATCCCTTTGCTACGCAATAATGCTTTTAACGGATTAAGCAACATTGAATGGCTAGATGAATTTCCCATTTTCAGTTTAAAGCGGGAAGACACGTCCGCTATCTTATTTTCAGTTTAAAGCGGGGGAACAAGTCTGCTATTCTTTCAGTTTAAAGCGGGGAAACAAGTCTGCTATTCTTTCAGTTTAAAGCGGGGAAACACGTCCGCTATCTTAGGGTGCGTCCACCCTCCAACCACGAGATATACCTCACTCGCGGGGCCCAGACGGTAAGACTGACCTCGCTTACCTTCTACTTACCGGGCAACGTAGAGGAAGCTCCCCGTACGGGCCACCAGCTGCTCGGCGCCGTCCTCGTCCAGCAAGAGACAGAGACCGAACACTTTGCACGGGGTTCCTTTATTGCTCGGCAAGCAGGAGATCCAGCTTCGATCTCTTCTGGGCAGGAACTTCCCTTACACCCGCGTAGCAAGGGTTTATATGCACAATACACGTCACAAATCAGGTGATAGGCTAGAAGCGCGGGGATAGGACAATCTCGTGGCAAGGCGGGAAGGAGCGAGCTAGAGCGGGAAATCTAAGGCGGGAAGGAGCGAGCAAGAGCGGGAACTCCCTGAGATGAGGAAGAACCCGGAAGCAGGGAGTCGGCGCCATCTTAGGGGCACGGTTCCTCCGGTCTGGTTCCCTACATGAGCCAATGGCAAAAAGGAAGACCTTTCTCTCTGTCTTTCTCTCTCTCTCACTGTCCACTCTGCCTGTCAAAAAAAAAAAAAAAAACGCACACCCTGAGGCCGGGTGGAATGGAACAGAGCGAGCGCCACAGGCTGAGGGAGAAACAGGCCGAGTGGAGGTGCACAGTGAGCGCCAAGCATCCCCCAGGCCCTGGCGCCCCCCACCCCCAGCTGGAAATGCAGGGGACCCCGTCACAGCCGGCCACAGGGCTCCCTGCTCGCAGCCCAGAGTAGCACAGTCACACCACAGCAATCCCAGACACCCTCCTCTCCCAGCTCCCCAGAGCGAATCAGGGGACACAGCAGCACAATCTAGAAAGGCATCTTGGGGGCCGGCGCTGTGGCTGTGGCGTAGCAGGTAAAGCCACTGCCTGTGGTGCCGGCCTCCCATAGGGGCGCCGGTTCAAGTCCCAGCTGCTCCACTTCCAGTCCAGCTCTCTGCTGCGGCCTGGGAAAGCAGTAGAGGATGGCCCAAGTACTTGGGCCCCTGAACTCACGTGGGAGACATGGAAGAAGCTCCTGGCTCCTGGCTTCGGATCGGCACAGCTCCAACCATTGCAGCCACCTGGGGAGTGAACCAGCAGATGGAGGACCTCTCTCTCTCTCTCTCTCTCTCTCTGCCTCTGTCTCTCTGTTACTTTGCCTTTCAAATGAATGAATAAATCTTTAAAAAAAGAAGAAGAAGAAGAAGAAGAAGAAAAAGAAAGAAAGGCATCTTTGGAGCCAGTGTGTGGCACAGTTAAGCCACAGCCTGTGACACCACCAACATCCCATATGGGCGCCGGTTCGAGTCCAGACTTCCACTGTTAACAGCTCCCTGTTAACGCACCTGGGAAAGCTTGGGCCCCTGCACCCACGTGGGAGACCTGGATGGAGCTCAGGTTCCTGGCTTTGGCCTGGCCCAGCCTTAGCTATTGGAGTGGGTGCAGAAGAGCCCCCTCTCTCTCTAATTCTGCCCTCTAAATAAATAAAACAAACCTTAAAAAAGAGAAAGAGAGAGAGAGAAACAGAGAGAGACAGAGAGAGACAGGCATCTTGGTGCCTTCACCCTCAGGACCCAGCCCCCTCCCATGGGCTTTGCTCCGCCTTACCTCTGTGCTCTGGCCCCCAGGGAGGCTACACACCCCGCCCCCACCCCCACCACCGCCAGCCTTTCCCTAACATTGGCAATGTGGCCCCAGTGTCGCCAATGGAAACGCAGGCCCTGGAACACAGCCCCACAGGTGACAGTGACGGAGGCTCTGCAGGCCTCTATGTCCCCGCCTGTGAAATGGGTATGAATGAAAAGAGCCCCCCCTCCCCCTGCAGGACAGGTTAACCCAGAGAGCAGGGTGGGCTGTGAAGTGGAGTCGCTCTCCGACAGGCCTTCCAGCAGGGGGAGGCGGGGAAGGCGGGGAACAGTCACCGCACACTTCACCAGCAACAGCGTGGCGGGGCAGTGTCCGTGAGCTGCTAGCAGCCGGCGGGGCTGAGCATCTGCCGGGCCCCCCACATTCTGCTTCTTTGTGGAGGTGCAGGCAGGCCAGGCCGGGCTCGCCAGGAGCCGAGGGTGGGCTGAGGCTGGGGCCGGTCCACCAGCCGCGGTGTGCAAAGGCCAGGAAGGCTGGTTTGCTTTCTGTGTGCTGTCATTCAGAGAAACCCTTTGTGTTCAGGAAATGAGCCTGATTTCCCTTTTTTCTTAAAATTTCTTTTATTTGAAAGAGAGAGGGAGAGAGAGAGGTCTCCCATCCACTGATTCACTCCCCAAATGACCTCATGAGCCAGAGCTGGGTCAGGCCAAAGCCAGGAGCCTGGAACTCCCATGTGGGTGACAAGGGCCTGAGTTCTTGGGCCATCAGCTGCTGCTTTCCCAGGCGCATGGGCAGAGAGCTGGATCAGAGGTGGAGCAGCAGGGACTGGAACTGGCACCACACGGGATGCCGGCATTGCAGGCTGTGCCCACTGTGCCGATTTCTCGAAGATTAGAGTAGAATCTTCTACTGGATGTTTCCAAGATGTACTGCACACCTTATTCAATATGGACCACGAGGAAGCATTTTAAAGACCTTGGACTGTTCTTTATGGGAATCAGATGTTTGCAAAGCACTAGGAATCGGGGACCCGTGGGTGATCTCAGGCCCATGTGATTGGCCTCCAAGAGGAAACCGGACAGCCTGGGCCGTCCACCGACGAGTGACCCCCTCCACCTCCGCACCCAGACACAGCTGCCTTAGGTTGTGTTTTCCTATAAATAGCGTGACACACAGAAGCATTTCCTAACCTGCCCGGGCGGTTTTGAAACGTCCCTTCCCTCTGCGGCCGCAGCCGCTCACCACCCACAGCAATCTCCTGCAGGAACAGCAACACACTTTGCAAGACCCAGGGGACATGATGCCATTTTTTTTCAAAAGATACGGGCGGCCGAGGGGTGGGGTAGGGGTTGGCACAGAAGTTACAACACTGCTCGGGACATCTGCGTCCTGTTTGGGGTCCCTGGGTTCAAATCCCGGCTCTGCGTCCAGTCCAGCTTCCTGTTCGTGCACACTGCAGCAGGGGATGGCTCCGGTACCTGGGCCACGGCCACCCACGTGAGAGATCTGGACGCAGCTCCAGGCCTCGGCTTTGGCCTGGCTCTGGCTGATGTAGGTGCTGGCATCTGGGGAGTGAACCAGCAGCTAAAACGTATCTCAGATCTCTCTCTCCACCTTTCAACTAAATGATAAAATCAGTTTTTAAAAAATACCAAAAAGCATTAACAAGAAGAAAACATGTAACCAGGCACAGGGGCCCCTGAGCGTGGGGACCTGTGGGACTGCACGGGTCCTGTCTCCATGACACTGGCCCTGGCCATTCCCTTACCGATTTAATGCAGTCTCAATAACCAGACATGCACGCAACCTCCAGGCTGAAGACCTTTGCTTGACATTTTTTCCAGCATTTACTGATATTTAACGGCATTCTCCTTGTCCCGCAAAAGGTCTTATTTCCTTGCTAGAAATCATGTTTTAGAAAGATACAGACACAGTCTCAACATTTCTGTAAACAACAGGAGGCAGGTGAGTGCATTTCTGGTGTGTTCTGTGCGTTTACGTGAACGACTCTGCCCGCTTGCCGGAAGAATGTCAGTTCCATGTAGACTCCAGCAGGTGCGCTCGTGCACATGTTGGCACACCTGCCTTCCACTAAAAAAATGGCTACTCTGTCAAACAGCCCGGCTTTGCAGAATTGTTTGTTCCCGTTGAGTACAGTAACAGTCCCCTATTTATGTCCCATCTTGGGAAGCTTTTATCTTTGAGATTTAGCCAAAGCAACTCATCTGGAAGAGAAATGCTGGCCCTTCCCCGCGAGCTGGTGATGCAGACAGAAACATGTTCTTAGCGCGTGCCGCCGCCATCCTAAACCCTCTACTCGCTGTAACTTACCATGGGAAGTGAGATCCCAGAGCTTCCGCCGTCTTCCTAGAAGCAAATGAAGAAACCCAGCCCCCACTCGGGAGGCGGGAAAGTAGGTTTCACCTCTGGAAGGAAGAACTCTAAAGAGTTTGTGGACAGATTTTTAAAGCGATCACATGGACACCTATAGATAACACCCAAAGCTGCGAGGCCTGGTGAGACCGGCCAGGGAGGGAACGTGGCGTCTAGGGGAGGGGACCATGGACCAGACCTGGGATGCATCTACATGAAAGCTGTCCTTTCCAGTTTTTGTGGAGCCACAGAAGCTGGGCGGCCTCCTGAGGTCCCCAAGCAGGGGACACAGGGTCAGCGGGCCAGCAAACCAGTGGACTGCTGCAGGTGCACAGCCGAGGTTTGCTTGGGTTGCACGTGGGGTCCGTGAACATTCTCATTTCTTACTGCGTTCTTGGCCTGGGTGTTTCTGCCAGCAGATGAGGGTGCTAGTCACAGAAACCCTCCTTCCTTTGTTCAACAAATACGTAGCGCCAGGCACGCTGGCGGGATACAACTGGAGAAGAATCCTGCTCTTACCGAGCTTGTATTGTGCCAGGGGACAGAGAAAGACGACGGTGAGCACCCAGAGTGACCCAGGCTGTTAGAAGGCGCTGTGTGCTGGCTAAGGGCGACCGCATGGCACGCCACGGGGGAGGTCGCGATACTGACTAGAGCAGCCCGTGAGGCCTCCGTGCAAAGGGGGTTTTGAGCAGAAGTGCAGAGCTGGCCATACAGACAGCTGGAGGGGAAGAGCGCTCCACTCCCAGCACCCGGAATGTGCCGGGCCGCCGGGGACGCCGGGGACGCCGGGGACGCTGGGGACGGAGCAAGTGGCCAAGGCGCAGGAGGGGAGGAAGCAGGCAGCAGGGGTCAGATCAGGGCAGATTGTTCAGGCCCTCTTGGGCTTCTCTTTCTTGCCGAGTGAGGTGAGAAGCCACCGCCGAGGGGGCTGCAGAGCGGTAGGGAGAACTTCCCCCTCCATGTTTCCCACGCACCGCGTGGCTCCTGCGCCGACAATAGCCCCACACTCGGAAAAGGAGCCAAGGGCAGGACAGAGAATCGTTAGGTGGTGGGTGCAGTGACTCCAGCAAGAGACAACGAGGCGGATGGACACTGGGCGCCTCCTGGGGGTGAGGCCACTCGGCCAGGAGCTGGTGGCATTGTCTGTGGGAGGGGGTTGCTCCCAGGACTCGTTCACGGGAGTCGCTGCACTGGTCGTCTACTACTGGTCAACAAATGACTTGTAGGGCACAGGAAAGCTAGCAAGGTCAGCTGGTGCCAGCACCAGTGACACAACGGGCCAGACTGAAGCTACGTCTTCAAAATCGCAATTCACTCAATTCTGTGATGCATTGAATCTTAGCCCGTCTGAGTGCAGCTTTAATCCAAACAGACTCTGCAGTAGCTGCCTGGGGAAGCTCGGGGCATTTCCCCGTGAAACAGACAGAACCCCGGGGATCCCAGCCACTCAGCCATCTGTGCAGTGTTTTACCCTGCTGCGATACGCCCGAGCTCCGGTGATGGCTGGCTCTTTGGTGTCTTCTCCCTCCATCCCCACGGCTGCCCCTCTTCTGTCCTCCATGATGGACACTTAGGAAGTGACGCCCCATGGCCACCCAGCTCACCCAACCAACACCGCATCTTAACAACACCGTCCAGTGTCACTCGCCCGTGTGGGCCAGGCACCTCGCTGGTCGCCTTACCCGTCTTGCCGTATGGGGTCACCAACAGCCCTCCAGGAAGCTGGCCTCACCCTGCGTTGCACCTCGCATACTTGTACAAGCCAGAGCCACCATGCGGCCTCCCCGTGTGACACAGGTGTCAACTGGCAAACTCTCAGCTGAATTGTTAGCCTTTGTTTTAAAAGTGCCTTTCATACCTTCAGCAAAAGGTGACATTATTTTACTTATTCAGTCCTTTTAATGTGTATTTACTTATTTCATCAACTTGAAAGGAAGAGCAACAAGGAGAGAGAGAGACAGAGAGAGAGAGACAGACAGAATCTGCTACCCACTGGTTTACTCCCTAAATGCCCACAACAGGCAGGGCTAGGCCAGGCCAAAGCCAGGAGTCCAGAACCTCACCCAGGCCTCCCACATAAGTGGCAGGGACCTGGGCACGTGGGCAGTTATCTACTGCCTCCTGGGGCGCACACCAGCAGGACGCTGGATCAGAAGTGGAAGCGCCAGGGCCGGACCCCAGACAGTCCAACATGGAATGCAGGCACCCTAAGCAGGAGCTCAGCCTACTGTTCATAGCAACCACATGCTGTTTAGTCTTAAATAATGCTTTTCTTGCGGTCATCGACCTTATGGAAAAGTACACCTACAGAAATCTCCCTTGAAAGCTCAGGGGAGTTCTTACAGATGTGTGGCCCCCGCAGACTCCAGGTCACAGGGGGGATCATCAGTGGTCACGCTCAGGCCCCAAACGGAAAAGTCGCTCCTTGTTACTGATCCAAAAGTTGCATTTTTCTTGACATCTTCCTGCAAATTGCACAGAGCAAAATAAATGTATAACTTCTATAAGTTAAAGAATGTTTTTAAAATATCCTGTAGTAGGGCCGGCGCTGTGGCGTAGCGGGTAAAGCCACCGCCTGCAGTGCTGGCATCCCACATGGGCGCCTGTTCAAGTCCTGGTTGCTCCTCTTCTGTTCCAGCTCTCTGCTATGGCCTAGGAAAGCAGTAGAAGATGGCCCAAGTGCTTGGGCCCCTGCACCCACATGAGCGACCTGGAAGAAGCTCCTGGCTCCTGGCTCCTGGCTTCGGATTGGCGTAGCTCCAGCTGTTGTGGCCATTTGGGGAGTGAACCAGCAGATGGAAGACCTCTCTCTCTCTCTTTGCCTCTGCCTCTCTGTAACTCTGCATTTCAAATAAATAAATATTTAACTATATATATATATATATATATATATACACATATCCTGTAGTATGTTCTGATTGCTTGGGAACAGCTTCATGAGAAGTGTTTGTGTTACATATTAAATGTTTAAATATATTTTGAAGTAGCTTTTTTTTTTAGTTTGTAGAATTCTCAAGATTTCTCCCTTTATAAACACTGAGTTTAAGTTTTGAGAATTTTTATCAGAATATAAGAATCTGCTCCACTCACATGTCTAAGACAGTAATAAATTTCAACTACGTCACAAACTGTTTTCTAAGTATTTTAACCAATTGTGTATGCAGTAGATTAAAAACTCAGTATACTTTGTTTTAATTTTTCAATAACTATACTTATAACAAAAATGAATATAATTAAGACTGATGGCTTTTTTACACTTAATATTTTTTTTGACAGGCAGAGTGGACAGTGAGAGAGAGAGACAGAGAGAAAGGTCTTCCTTTTGCCGTTGGTTCACCCTCCAATGGCCGCCGCGGCCGGCGTGCTGCGGCTGGCACACCGCGCTGATCCGAAGGCAGGAGCCAGGTGCTTCTCCTGGTCTCCCATGGGGTGCAGGGCCCAAGCACTTGGGCCATCCTCCACTGCACTCCCGGGCCACAGCAGAGCTGGCCTGGAAGAGGGGCAACCGGGACAGAATCCGGTGCCCCAACCGGGACTATATTTTTTTTTTAACATTTCAATCTTATAGTCAATGCCACTGATCAGGGCACTAGTTCCTAAAGTCTCAGTAAAAGGCAGGCAGGCGTCCTCCTCTACAGCCAGCAGCTCGGCCCTGACCAAATCAAGGCCATAGCGGTCCCAGTCCTGAAGCAGGAGGCCAAAGGGAAAGACCAGAGGAGAAACGACAGCCGTGTCTGACCCCGCATGGCTGCAGCTGAGATTGCTCAACACGAGGGTGCTGCACAGCAGTGCGCTCACGGACACAGATGCTGGCGCACGGGGTCCCGGCAGAGGCGCGCAGTGTCCCGCCACAGGCAGTGTCCCGGCACAGGCGGTGTCCCGGCAGAGGCTCGCGGTGTCCCGGCAGAGGAGCGCAGTGTCCCGGCACAGGCGCGGTGTCCCGGCACAGGCGGTGTCCCGGCACAGGTGCGCGGTGTCCCGGCAGAGGCGCGGGGTGTCCAGGCACAGGCGGTGTCCCGGCACAGGCGCGCGGTGTCCCGGCAGAGGCGCGGGGTGTCCAGGCACAGGCGGTGTCCCGGCACAGGCGGTGTCCGCTGCCTGGTCATTCCAAGGCGCTCAGCTTTCATTTATGCAGCTGTAGATAATGACAGGTGTACATGTTCTCTTGGTTTTCAAGAACCTTTCAACATAAGGGTGGTAAATCCTCCATCCTGGAGGCTCTCTTCTTCTTTTTTAAATTTGATCTATTATTCGAGAGGCAGAGACACAGACAGGAGAGCCCCCGTCCACCAGCTGGCACTGGGCCAGGGCCAAAGCTGGAAGCCTGGAGTGCCCACCACGTGAGCCACCACCGCTGCCTCCCAGAGTCTGTGCCATTAAGAAACAGGAGTCGGAAAACCAGGAACTGAACCCAGGCACCTGGATGTGGGACGCAGGGGACATAAACACTACACTACTAAATGCAAAGCTTCCAAACTGGCCGCATTACATAATACTATTCACTTTAGATGCAATCGTAACAAAATGAACACAACATGAATCAAACCTCCAACTCATGAATCAATCATTTAACTCAAAATGTTGAAAACAAAATTAAATTTGTCAAGGAAGTAGAAAAAAGTAAAAAGAAATTTAAAAATCGGAAACAACAAAGGTTCTAAAATGTAAAAGTAAAAATAAGGGAGATCTACTTTGCAATCACTAAAACAATAATCAAAATAGGAATTGACCTAAGACAAACGTTCAAGATCATTATAGAAAAACTTAATCAAGCATGAAATAAAAGAGCAATAGTGGAGAGCTATACCATATTCATGGATGGGAAGACACAATTCTGAATCGTTTCTTCCCAGAGTACTGTATAATTGTGATATAAGTGCCTGCCAAAACACTTAGGGGTTTTCTAAATACAAGTGATAAATTACTTAGTGTGCCAAAACAGTCAAGGCAAGTTTGTAAAGATAAAAAAGAAGGAAGGCGGGCCTTACCATTCACCAAAAGAAAATATAAAGACGTGGAAATTAAAACAGATGTCTTTGGGAGTGGCATCATGGAAGCTTGCCTTTTTTTCCTTATTACATTCTTTAAAATCAGCTGCCCGCACCCAGATAATAGTAATAATAAATGTACGTAGTCACTGCAAGAACAGGAGGAGGAGGAAGAGGAGCTGAGGGGCCACAGCGGTTTATTCAAACAGCACTCAGAAGAGCAGAGCTAACGGACGGGCCAGACTCCACGGCTCAGCAGCTGAGCAGGATTTCTCTATTTCATCACTAAGAACAAAATTGTTGCAACCTAGCAATGCCTTCCCTCATCACAGGCTACACTTCCAGATACAGATGCATGGGGACTTCAAACAGTTATAGAAAAACAGAATTACAACCTAAGTTTATTTTGGCACCAAAAACTTTTGAAATCCACGAAGACTTTTCCTATATGTGTTTTCCATGAACTTTTTGAAGACCCCTTATAGGCATGGACTTCACAAATTTGTGCCGAAATAAGTCTGTTTCTTAATTACATTTTCCATGAAAGTTTTGAAGTACCCACACCTATGCGTAAGTTTGCTATCAATAGATTCTATCATCTTCATGGAAATATATTCATGTTAGTTACAATAAATTCAAATTATGTTCATTTTATTGAAATCCTATCCTTTTTCAACTTTTTAATAATATTAATTGAGGCCGGCGCCGTGGCTCACTTGGCTAATCCTCCACATGTGGCGCCGGCACCCCGGGTTCTAGTCCTGGTTGGGGCGCCGGATTCTGTCCCGGTTGCCCCTCTTCCAGGCCAGCTCTCTGCTATGGCCCGGGAGTGCAGTGGAGGATGGCCCAAGTGCTTGGGCCCTGCACCCCATGGGAGACCAGGAGAAGCACCTGGCTCCTGGCTTCGGATCGGCACAGCGCACCAGCCGTAGCAGCCATTTAGGGGGTGAACCAACGGCAAAAGGAAGACCTTCTCTCTGTCTCTCTCACTGTCTAATTCTGCCTGTAAAAAAAATATTAATTGAAATAGCAAATATCTTTTTTTTTTAAGCACACAGACAGTCAAGTAAACCAAGGTGTTTCCATTCTCTCACTTCCCAGCGCATTCTGTGGGCTGATAAGGCAGACAGACCCCTGCTCCAGGCGTCCATGGGTTTTGTTGTTAAAACACAATTTGTTTTATCTTCTTTTCTGCTGACATGTTGCTCCCTTCAGGCTGCCGGGCAGGGCAGAATTTGGAACTTGCTTCAAGTCCCTTCTTTTTTTTTCTGAGCTCAGAAATTCAGGCACCAGTGCCCTGCCTGAGACATGAGGATAACAGAGCTTGTAGGGTACTGGGAAAGCTGCCATGTTAATGGACCAAGATCTGGGTTCTCAATCAGCGGTACTGTCCTTAAATACTGGTTTCAGGAGCCAGCACTGTGGCGTGGTGGGTAAAGCCACTGGACGCCTGCATCCCATATGGGCGCTGGCTTGAGACCTGGCTACTCCACTCTGATCCAGCTCCCCCACTTCTAATCCAGCTCCCTGCTAATGGCCTGGGAAAGCAGTAGAAGATGGCCCAAGTCCTTGGGCCCCTGCACCCACATAGGAGACACAGAGGAAGCTCCTGGCTCCTGGCTATGGACCAGCCTAGCTCCAGGCGTTGCGGCCATTTGGGGAGTGAACCAGCAGATGGAAGATCTCTCTGTGTGTCTCTCCCTCTCTCTCTGTAGCTCTTTCAAATAAATTAATTAATTTAAAAAAAACATTGATTTCAAAATGGAAATGGGAATGAAGTTTTAGGACAACGTGAAGGTGTGAATACTTAACAAAATTCCTGCAAGATTTGAGTTTTGTGCTGTTACTGTTATCCTCTGACAATCAGGTCTATTTTTTTTTTTTTTTTACAATAACTCCTAGCTGTAGGGATGGCAGGAGTTGAGGGTAAGGCAGACTGAGGGAGCAGCCTCAGCACAGTGTGAGGGGCCAGGTGAGGGCCAGGCAGGTGTGCCCTGGGTGCCCGGCCGGTGCTGACACCCCCTTTCTCTCTCTGCCTGTTGTACTGCGTGCGGCATCATCCATCATCCTTAGGAAGCATTGGCAGAGTGGGGGCTGTGTTAAAAACAAGACCCTTGTGACTGCTTCTTTTCCTTGATAGACACCATCAGACTAGCACACAGGGACAAGGGGGAGGAAAGATGGAGAGTTCTCTAATCCGGGGACTCAGGGTGCCAGCCCAGTGCCCCTGCTGCAGGGGAAGCCCCGTGGGCCGTCCTGTGCCAAGCCACTTCCCCCGCCCCCGCCCCACCAGCAGATGTGGGCAGATAGCCCCGCGTCCACAACGGCCACCCTCCGGCCTGGCCCGTGCAGAGCCGGGACTGGCCCACACTTGAGTGTGGGATGGAGGATGTGGGGACCAGAGCTAGGGGCTGTGTTCAGCTTCCTGGGTGTCCCTTGTGCTACAGAAGCATGACCTAGAATAGAGCCTGCCGGCGCCGGCGTCTGCTTCCGCCTGGAAGATGATGCTATAGCGGGCCCCGAGCAGTCTTTGTTTCTTGTGCATGATGGACACAAGCAAACCATGAGACCTGCTCACGGGGCCACAGAAGCATCTGGGCACCTCCCAGCATGCCCCATGCAACCCGCATGGCGCTGCTCTCTGCATGGACTGGCGTGCGAGGAGCTGACCTTGCCTTCCGTGTCACCTGAGTGCTAGGCACTGTGCCAGCCCCTTTACATTCTTTGCACCACTGGTCCTCCTAACTACCTTCCCTCAGTGTGAAGATGGGGAAACAGGTGCTTCGGCCACTTGCATGCCTACAAGTGCAGCACGAAGAAGCGACGAAGCCGCGGGTACTTTGAACAGCAAAGCAGAGGCTTTGTGCGACCGGGGACCGATGTGCCCACCATTTATTTGGACCAGATTTTTGTGATGTAGCTACCAAAGAACAATTGCAAATCAGAATGTCAGGAAAAATTATAAAATCAAGGAGCCAGTGTTGTGGCACAGCAGGTTAAGTTGCTACCTGCGATGCCAGCATTCTATATGGGCACCAGTCGGAGCCACAGTCGCTCTGCTTCTGATCCAGCTCCCTGCTGATGTGCCTGGGAAAGCAGTGGACGATGGCCCAAGTCCTTGGGCCCCTGCACCCATGTAGGAGACCCAAATGAAGCTCCTGGCTCCTGGCTTCCGCCTGGCCCATTCCCAGCCATTCAGCCATTTGAAGAGTGAACCAGCAGATGGAAGACCTCTCTCTCTCTCTCTCTCTCCCCTCATCTTCTCTCTTTTTCTGCAACTCTACTGTTCAAACAAATAAATAAATCATTTTTAAAAAATTATAAAATAAAAACAATTTGTTCCAAGGGGATGTCTCTGAATTTTCCCAATAATTAAGAAATTGTCCAAGTTTGCCTTCTTTCACTCCACATTTTGTGGCACAAATGTTGTGTACGTGTGTCATAAACTCTTGGTGGCTCATATGCCCTAGGGGAGACTTTAGCCAGTGCGAATCTTTCCTCATTGCAGGTCTCTGATTATTTTTCCTAGGTGCCAAACGATTTTAATTTCTGCTAGACTATGGGCCCCTGAGTGCTGTGCTCTGTAACCTGGGGAGAGCCAGCCCAGGCTGGGAGGAGCCGAGGACCAAGAGGCTCTGGGGCAGACATCACTAATGGAAACTAGCAAATGGGATACAGGAATCTGACACCATGAACCCGCCCCTTATCTAAAGGCCAACAGGAGCTCGCCTGGGGAACCAACAGAGTCCCAAGACAGCAGGGTCCTAGCAGAGGCCAAAATGCGCCCCTTCCCTCTCTCTCCCACGTCGACGCGGTGACCAAGGCCACTCATGGTAGCTGGTTCCCGCTGCTCCTCCCAGGCCGGGTCAGCGCCCACTGGGACTCACTTGTCTCCCTCCACACAGCCCCCTTCATCATCCAATAGTCGCTCTGGGGCTGAATCAAGCCCCCTACCTGCCTCACTCCCACCCCCAGTCCTCGGGGACAAACATCAGCTCAATGGTAACCTCACGTACCGTGGGGATGCAGCCCAGCCCGTCTGCTGGCAAAACGCATCTCCTGCTTCCTCCCTCTCCAGCTCCCCAGGCCGCCCCGCAGCCCTCGTCCTGGGCCCCCACCTCACTGATTCCTCTGCAGAGCACCGTGTCCTTGCACTCCGCTCTGTGGGAGCCCCTGAGCTCGAATGCTGGGCACCGCCCCTGCTGCCCAGGCGGAGTCGCTCGCGTCAGGTCCCCCCTGCCCCTTATCCATGCGGGGCTCCCACTGGACAGGGGCTCAGGGAGGCTTCTCGGGAGACCCGGACAAATGCTGACCGCTGAGGGGGTCACTTGTTGCTGTGAAGTAGCTGTTTTAGCCAGCAGTTTCCAATACAGCCATGTTCCCAAAACAGGGCAATACCAGGATAAAACCGAAACCAATGATTCAGCAGAACTTGAACTCAGCCCTGACTCTGCCCAGGGGGTTCTTAGCATGCAGACACTGGCTGTGCCCCTGTGAAATCCCACTGCCCTGTGCTACAGGCCAGGTTAGAAAAGATGCCTGGGAAGTGTGTGGCGTAGGGCCCAGCGCAAGGCAGGTGCCCCCACTATGCCAAATCTTTTTGCAAAAAGTTCCTGGTCCAAGATCTCTAGTTTTAGGCTTTGTTTCTTCTGGACACTCTCACAAATCAAAGGCCAATTTCCTAGGTGCTTTCTCTTTTCAATGAAAAACCACCCTGTGTCCACTTCCTCCAGTGAAAGCCGGCCAAAGGGGGGAGGGAGGGAGAGAGAGAAAGAGAGAGAGAGAGAGAGAGACCTGCCCTTGGCCAGGAGGGTGGGAGAGTGGGCGGCCGCAGTGGGCTGGGTCTGGAAAACCCATGGTTCACAACGGAAACCGTGAGGGGACCCCGGCGCTGACACCCAGCCCCGCCCCCCCACTCCTGGGCCCCCTGAGCCCCCGTGAGTGGAAGGACAGAGGCCGCTGCGCCCGCAGCTGGAAGCCCACTCTGCAGTTTGACTTTTCCTGCCCTCCCACCTGCTGCAGGGTTGGCCGCCCTGCTATGACTCACGGGCGGCCTCTGTGCTCATAGCAGCGCCCGCAGGGGAAGTCGGAGGCCTCAGCGGGGGCACTCTCTGGCCCAGAGGCCCCTGGGACGCACTCACAGAAGCTGAAACGGCTCCCATCCGCGCTGCTCACCCCTCTGAGCACAGGGACCCCTCCTGCCTTTGCGTTGGAGGGGAAGGGACCCCGTGGCAGCCTCCAGTTCCGCCCCCCGCCTCCCTAAACCCGCTCTTCGTCAGAAATTGGGATTGCCGTCGGAAGACGCTTGTCAGAAGTTGGGATTGCCGTCGGAAGACGCCCAAAGGCTGTCTGATAGCCATAGGCCTGTGTCCGTGCTGCTCAGTGGCTCCCCACTGCGCCACAGCAAGGGCCCTTATTCAGTCACCTTCATTTCTTCTCCAATACACCTCTCAGGGGCCCTCTGCCTCCCCAGGAGCTGCCACACAGGAAGCGAGCACCTGCAGGACGCGGGCAGCTCCGCAGCCAGGATCTCCTTAGACAGAAGCAGAGGTTCAAAGGATTTAGCTGGGTTCCCCGGGCAAGCAACTGGTCCTGCAGATAAAGAAGCCAGTCACAGCACGGTGGCTGTGAGGGGCAGCAACGCATTACTGTGTTTCATTATCAAGGCTGGGGCTGTCATTATGCCACGGCAGGTTAAGCCTCCGCCTGTGACGCCGGCATCCCATATGGGTGCCTGTTCGAGTCCCGGCTGCTCCACTTTGAGCCAGCTCTCTGCTAATGGCCTGGGAAAGCAGCAGAGGATGGCCCAAGTACCTGGGCCCCAAGTGTCTCCACATGGGAGACCTGGATGAAGTTCCAGGCTCCTGCCTTCTACCTGGCCCAGCTTTGGCCATTGTGGCCATTTGGAGAGTGAACCAGCTGATGGAAGATTGCTTTCTCTTTTTACCTTTTACCTTTTTACTTTTCAAGTAAAAAAAGAAGAAGACTAGGCTAACCCCTGGATGTATGTGGAGGGGCATTAATCTAACTGGGAAAAGATGGCAGGTGCACAAAACAGAGACAGTGTATACCCGGTAGTCTTCTTCGGCACAGCCATCCCCGCTCCCAACGGCTGGCTCAGTTAAGACAGCCTTGGGAATTAACGTCGGGAAAAGCGGGACAAATTGAGCATCCCTAATCTGAAAATGCAAAACCCCAAAATCTGGCATTTTTGAGTGCCAGGAGGACGCCACGAGAGGAAAATCCCACACCTGGCCTCATGTGAGAGCTCACAGTCAGAACACAGGTGCACTACAGATATTGTACAGAACTCCCTTCAGGCTAGGTGTGCAAGGTGTGCAAAAACACAAATGGGGCCATGCTGTGGCACACAGGTGCACTAGAGATATTGTACAGAACTCCCTTCAGGCGAGGTGTGTAAGGTGTGCAAAAACACAAACGGGGGCCGTGCTGTGGCACACAGGTGCACTAGAGATATTGTACAGAACTCCCTTCAGGCGAGGTGTGCAAGGTGTGCAAAAACACAAACGGGGGCTGGCAGTGTGGCACAGAAGGTGCCACCACTCCCTGCAACACCAGCATCCCACACAGGCAAGAGTTTGTATCCCAGCTGCTCCACTTCTGATCCAGCTCTCTGCTAATGGTTTTGGAAAAGCAGCAGAAGATGGTCCAAGTACCTGGGCCCCTGCACCCATGGGGGAGACCCAGAAGAAGCTCCTGGCTCCCGGCTTCAGCCTGGCCAACACTGGCCCATTGTGGCCATCTGGAGAATGAACCAGTGCACAGAAGACCTCTCTCTCTCGCTCTCTCTCTCTCTCATATATATATATACATATATATATATATACACACATATAATATCTATTATGTATCTCTCAGATATATATCTTTCAAAATAAATTCTTTTTTTTGGGAAAGATTTATTTATTTATTATTTGAAAGGCAGAGCTACAGAGAGGCAGAGGCTGAGAGAGAGAGAGTCTTCCATCCACTGGTTCACTCCCCAAATGGCTACAGTGGCCAGAGATGGGCCGATCTGAAGCCAGGAGCCAAGAGCTTCTTCCAGGTCTCCCATGTGTGTGCAGGGGCCCAAGGACTTGGGCCATCTTCCACTGCTTTCCCAGGCCATAGCAGAGAGCTGGGTCGGAAGTGGAGCAGCTGGGACCCAAACTGGTGCCCACATGGGATGTCGGCACTGCAGACGGCGAGCTTTACCCGCTACGCCACAGCACTGGCCCCTCAAAATAAATCTTTAAAAATGCACACACAAATTAATTTCATGTTTAGACTTGAGGCCTATTCTCAAGATCCCTCATTATCTATAGGCAAATATCCCCAAATCTGAAAAACACCCCAAATCTGAAACACTCCAGCCCCAAGCGTGGTGGATAAGGAATACTCCGCCTGTGTACCTCACCCCAGCCTGAAGATTCACACAGCCCAGCAGCCTCTCCCGGGGTCTGAGGGGTGCTAGGCCGACAGATCATTTAACAGGTATAGCGGTCAGGACCGGCCACGTGAGGCCTCTCAGACACCTCAGCGGCTCAGGGTCACCCAAGCGCACCTGCAGCTCATGCCCCATGGCGTGGGCCAGCTCGGGCCTTGCCTCGCGTGACCTTCATCCCAGAATCTGAGGGACCAGGCTCCATCTCCAGCATGACCAGTGCTCATGCCAAGGGAGAGGAGACGTGGAGAAGCACCCAGACTTAAAGCTTGGGCTGCAGGTGTGTGTGTTTTAGGGCAGCTTCACCTGGGTGTGCGCAGCCCCACGGGGCAGAGCTGGTGAGTGATGCCAGAACCATGGGCAGGGCCTGGCAACTAGACCAAGAGTGCCGGTTCCTTTAGGAAGTGGCAAGTAGGTGCCATGGACCAAAACAGTCAAACCCCAAGACCAAAAAACTAGATCTCTTCAAAGCAGAGAGCAGGCCGGGGCCATGCGCCCAGGTCAGGTCCAGAGAATGTTCCATGGAAAGCTGACTCAAACAGGACGCTGATGGACCAGAGGAGGCGTTCCAAAAGGCTGTGCCCAGTTGTGGAGAGTCCTGGCCTGGCGGAAGAACGCCTGGGTGTGTCTCCAGAGGCCGGAAGGGTCTGCTTTAACAAGGAGCACAAAGCTGGGCTCCGTGTTTACGGTGAGAGATCAGTTCTCCCGACACCCACCGAGACAGGCTAGCACAAATGGAGCGAGGGCACCTGACACCAGTGCGCGCCAGTCTCCTAATATCCATGTTCCCTGTATTCACAGTAAAGGACTTTTGAGCCAAGCACGTGGCCTCCCAGCATGAAAACCACTCAGCCCAGAGCCTCCTGCAGTCAGGATGCGCCTACCTCTGACCCATGAGAAGCAAGAGGAGGTGTCACGTGGCAGCTCTGAGACTTCCTCCTCCCCTCCCTTGGCCTTCATTTCAGTCCCGATCCTGGAACTGAACAGTGGCATCGCAGACCTCAGGGCGAGCCTGTACCCTGGGGGGGCAGGGTGTTGAGCTGGAAAGACACCAACCGGAGGAACTCCCAGAACTGCGCACCTGTGGGTGTTTTAAGAAGGGGAACACACGTTCACCTTGTTTCAACGGCTATTATTTGGGAGTCTCTGTTAAGCATTTACCAAGTAAATAAATTGTAACCAACAGATATGAGGCATAAATACTAGAATATTTGTCACTTATATTGATCAAACAAGCATATACAAACTACAGCCCGTGAGCCAACTCCCAACAGTGCCTGTTTCTGCAAATACAGGAATAAAGTTTCATTGACACACCCCACTAATTTGTTCACACATTTGTCTATGGCGATTTCTGAGCTATAACGGGAGAGTCAAGTGGTTGTACAAAAACCTGAATTATTTGTTCTGTGTTTCTTTCTAGGAGATGTTGGTCAACTTTTAATCCAAAATCCAGAGAAATCAACCAAACCAAAAGCCATCTGAGCAAACAGAAATGACAATGATTATATTGGGTGGATAAAATTGAGTTGTATAACATGTTTTCTCCATGCTATCTAAAAGCAAAATTGATCCAATAAAAAAGAGAGTTCCAATCCCCGAATTCTGTAGACTGGGACCCCTACTCAAAATAAGCTTACAGAAGGCATCCTGTAATTATTTATTTATTTATTTATTTTGACAGGCAGAGTGGACAGTGAGAGAGAGAGACAGAGAGAAAGGTCTTCCTTTTGCCGTTGGTTCACCCTCCAATGGCCGCCGCGGTTGGCGCGCTGCGGCCAGCACACCGCGCTGATCCGATGGCAGGAGCCAGGTGCTTCTCCTGGTCTCCCATGGGGTGCAGGGCCCAAGCACTTGGGCCATCCTCCACTGCACTCCCTGGCCACAGCAGAGAGCTGGCCTGGAAGAGGGGCAACCGGGACAGGATCGGTGCCCCGACCGGGACTAGAACCCGGTGTGCCGGCGCCGCTAGGCGGAGGATTAGCCTAGTGAGCCGCGGCGCCGGCTGGCATCCTGTAATTATTATAATTAAATCTACCATCTGTATTCAGAGTAATGATATTATCTGTGGCAAAAGCAAATAGGTGACTTGGGAAGAATGAGATTTGGAGACAAGATACTTGGTCTCAGTCTCGGCTCTACTATGACTTAGTTTTCTTGGATTTTACCGAAGTCCTTCAGGGAGCCTTGGTGTCCACTTCAGAGCTCCTGCTCCACAGGTGGGGATTACATGAGACACATGTAAAATTTGTCTTGCAAACTCTGATACGAGCAAATGCTGATTCTTCCAGAGGGTTTATGCGGTGGCTTGAATACGAATGGGTCCCCAAATTCAGACAGGACTATAAACCTCAAAGCCATATGGCACTAAGAGCACACAAACTTAATACAATCGTGGAATTTAGGAGGTTGACCCAGTGTGAGCTCCTTAGGCCACTGGACATGTGTCTTTGGAAAGTGGTTCTCCTAAGACGGTTGTCATGTGAGCCCGAGTTTGGCCCAGCCCCCACCCCCCTCTCCTTCCTGGCTCACCACCCTCATCAGACACCAAACCTTGAAATTAACCCTCCAAACTGTGAGCTAAATAAACATTTTTAATTTACAAAGGTATTCTCAGGTGTTTCATTATAATAACAAAAAGGCGACTAGTACTGTTTACGTGTGAAATTGCTAGAAGTTTCCATTACGGTGCTTCAAGGTTGGTTTACAGAAAGGTCAGCGAGGACGCTGAGCAGGTGCACAGACTCAACAGCTGGAACACTGCTGTTGTGGCCAGAAAACAGCCACAGCCAAGCAGAGCTCAAGGGGGAAGTGATCAGGAGACAGGAAAGGTGCGAGGTGAGATAACACAAGACAGGCTGCAGGGGAGACAGGGCCCAAGCAGGGGTGGGGAATGTCAGAGGGAGCCAAGGGGCACAGAGGCTGTGCTGGAAACAGTGGCTCCTCAACCTCAAACTCTCCCGTCTTGGGTTCTTTGCATCAGCCGCTGCCCTTCTCTGGGACTCTGTTCTTGCCTCTTCCAACACCTTTCAATACCACCGTTCTTCTCCAAAGTCTTCAGGTCTCAGCCTGATTGTCACTTTTGCAGAGAGATTGTCCCGGTCACCTGCTCTAACACCCATCGGATGAATGGATGAATGAACGGCACGAGCAAATGGAGAGGCCTGATATCGATGTGGGTATTCCAGCGCCTGTTACAAATATGTCCACGAATAAGGAGCACTCCACATATGCACAGATTCCGGTGGAAATAAGGCCTGATACCAAGTTGCCATCTGCTCAGAGATTGGGTACCAGCGAGTCTCAACAAAGGCACGGGCTGTGTGGATCCCTCGCCACGCCTGGTGGCCCAGTGTATGATATCACCGAGTCTGGACCAAAGCAAAGTAGACCAGTCTCAGCAAAATGTCACTGACCTCAGCCACCCCTCTGCGGCTTCCGTCACACAGAAGAGACACTGCCAAGTCTGCGTGCCTCGTGGAGAGTCACTCTATTCTCTGTGCCACGTGCAGGGGCAAAGCACAGCTCCCCCTCAGTGCTGTAAATACAGCTTTGCCATGCTTCAAACTGCTCTCAGCATCACAGTGACAACGAATCAAATTGTTCATGCTAAATGTTTGTTTGTCAGATCTGAAATTCAGACATCACTTTATTTACAAGCTTTGCTGAATTGCTTTTATATGTGTTTTTTTTTTCCTGTAAGTAGAAGGAAAAAAGACAAAAGACAAACACAGTGGGAGGCAGAGTGCCACCCCATACCCAACGACAGAAACGAAGCTGCTTGAGTAGCAGTGAGTGGGAGCGTTCCTAGGGAGCAAGGACGTGCCCACCCCGTGTTTGCTTTTGTTTAATTATTCTCCCTCTCCATTCACCTTCCACATCCCTTCAAAGAATTTCTTTTTTAAAAAAGATTTATTTATTTATTGAAAGTCAAGTTGTACAGAGAAGGAGAGGCAAAGAAAGAGAGAGAGATAGGTCTTCCATCCACTGGTTCACTCCCCAGTTGGCTGCAACGGCTGGAGCTGCACTGATCCGAAGCCAGGAGCCAGGAGCTTCTTCCAAGTCTCCCACATGGGGGCAGAGGCCCCAAGGACTTGGGCCATCTTCTCCTGCTTTCCCAGGCCACAGCAGAGAGCTGGATCGGAAGTGGAGCAGCCAGGACTCGAACCGGGGCCCAGCTGCAGGTGTCAGCTTTACGCGCTAAGCCACAGAGCCAGCCCCTCAAAGAATCTCTTGACTGGGTGATTAACTCTTATGTGATTCTTAGGGAGTGCTGCAGTTTCAAGTTTATCCCGTTTCCTCCTTTCTAACGGAACCCTATTCTGTCCGGAGGGTCCACCCCTCCCCATCAGGCGGCCGAGCCACCCTCGGTTTGACGGAAGTGCGCTGGACTGATCTAAGGATGATTCCTTCCCCTCTGCGGTCGATTGGTTCAGAAATAGACACATGACTCCATCCTGGCCTATGAGATGCCAGAACAGGTTTCCTAGAGGCTTCTGGGAAATGGTTCTGTAGGAATATCCCCGTAAGATTATTATTAAAGACTCCTCTGGAAAACAACCCTTTCTAACATTACATTCAAAATTGGTTTAGTGGGTTAAGCCTCTGCCTGCAGTGCTGGCATCCCATATGGGCGCCGGTTCCTGTCCCAGCTGCTCCACTTCCGATCCAGCTCCCTGCTAATGGCCTGGGAAGATGGCCCAAGTGTTTGGGCTCCAGCACTCATGGGGAACTCAGAATAAGTCCTGACTCCTGGCTTCGGCTTGGCTCTGTCCCAGCCATTTCAGCCATTTGGGGAGTGAACCAACAGATGGAAGATCTCCCTCCCTCTTTCTCTCTCTCTGTAACTCTTGACTTTTAAATAAATAAAATAAATCTTTAAAATAATTTTTTAAAATTTATTTGACAGGCAGAATTAGACAGTGAGAGAGAGAGAGACAGAAAGAAAGGTCTTCCTTCCATTGGTTCACCCCCAAAATGGCCGCTTCAGCCAGAGCTATGCCAATCTGAAGCCAGGAGCCAGGTACTTCCTCCTGGTCTCCCATGCAGGTGCAGGGCCCAAGTACTTGGGCCATCCTCCACTGCACTCCCAGGCCACAGCACAGAGCTGGACTGGAAAAGAAGCATCCAGGACTAGAATCCGGTGCCCCTATGGGATGACGGCGCCACAGGCGGAGGATTAACCAAGTGAGCCACAGTGCCGGCCCCTAAAAAAAAAAATCTTAAAATCACATTGAGAACCAAATTACCAAAAGGAGCAGTTAACAAACACAATAAATGAGCATACTTGCATGTGAATAACTAAAGATCATTTAAAATCTAAAAAGACTCTAAATACACTAAAACTATCTAGGAATAAAGAAATAAGTTTACTACATAAGGAAAGAGCACTGGGGGAAGGGGAAAACAGATTAGCCCTCCCCCCCAAAGAAAACACAGAGAAATTCTGCAGATAGCACAAAAGGCATGGAAACGAATCCCCCGGGGAATTTTAACATCGAGTTATATAGAGCTGAAGGGAAGAGCAGTGACTTAGGACACTGAACAAATACAGCCTGGAATGTGATCAGAGAGAGAAAATGTGAAGTATCAAAGCCACAAGGGTAGAATGAGAAAGCCACCGTGTGTGTAATCAGAGCTCCAGGGCAGGACCAAGGAGGAAGCCAGGGGCCAGCGTCCAGGGAGCGCAGCTGATCAGTTTCAGAAGACAGGAAAACCTCGAGCCTTCCTCTAACTGGATCTAAGCGGGTGTAAACAAAGCCCCAGGCATGGGCACGTGGCTCCAGCTGCAGAGTGTATCAACGGGAGAGGGAAATCAAAACCCGTGGAGCGCAGGGAAGAGATCGCTCCACTGCGTCTGACTTCCAAGAAGCTGCGGTTGACGTCAGAGATCGTAAATAACGTATTTAAAATACTCGGGGGAAGAGCGGTGCGCATCACCACAGCCTGCGTTCTAGCCAAACTACCATTCAGTGGACGCCGTGCAGTGGAAGACTTGAAGGGGCAAAGTGCAGACGGCGAGCAGCACGGATCCGGCTGCAGCAGGAGCAGCCGTGGCACCGGCCGGGAGAACACAGAGAAGACGCCGAGTTCTCCGCCGTCTGGGGCACAGCCTGGCAGAGCAGGAACTGCGGGCATCGGTGCTGCTCGGCTGGGCTGGGATCCCGAGAACAGGGCATCCCTGCGGCACGGGGTCCCAGACCTCTGGGGCGAGGACGTGGGACACCAAGTGCTGGAGGAGAAAACAAAACCTGCTCCCAACCCCTGCTCCTGGACAGGACATCCCTCTGCCCCACCACCACTGGGACCGTGTGTCTCAGGGGACACTGACAGGGACTGGAAGGGACCCAAGCAGAACAGGACAGATAGGAGGGAACGTGCCTGCTGGGCACTGCTCACCAGCAGCAGCTCCGAGGCCTGAGGTTGTTAACTGGCTCTCTAACCATCTCTGCTCCCAGAAACCAGAGCTGTGCAGCTGCCTCCTCTCTCCCGAGCCAGCCCTGCACGTCTCTGAGGAGGGACGATGCTGTTGCACACCCCGTGTTCCAGGGGATAAAAGAGTGTGTCCGCAGAATGGCAACGCAGTACTTTCCAGGAGCGTGAACGCCGTCCACGGGGCTCTGAGCTGCGTGGCTGGCGAAGGGACATCACCACACCATGCTGAGTCAGCGCCACGTGCTGTCACAACCATTTCTGAGTGAGGCAAGATGCTTGTGCCCCAGAGCTCACGTGCTCCACCCGACACACGTCTCACGTAGAGCCCTCTTCCAGGGAAAGGGGAAGGCGTCACTCCGCGATGCTGCCCCGCCCTGACCCACCCTGGGGCTCCCACACAGAAAGGATGGCCATACCACCAGGCACTGCTTCCTGTGCGGTATGTGGCGCCCATTGTCGCTACTTTAGAATTCCAGTTCACTGCCCACGCTTTCATCATGTGTCTTGGTGAAACAAACAAAAAGTCCGCAAAACACTGAGATGTGGTTTGAGCCAGGCTGAAGGCAGGAACCTGAACTCCATCCAAGTCGCCCAGGTTGGCATCGGCACCCCAGGTCCTTGAGCCCTCATCCACCGATTCCCAGGCACATCAGCAGGGAGCACAACAGGAGTGGAAACAGGAGTGGAGCAGCCGGAACTCAAACCAAGACTCCAATAGGGATGCGGGTACCACGAACAGGGCTCAACCCTCTGTGCCACCACGCCCATCTCCAGGGATGGCTGATGAGTTGGTAGAAAGGGGGACTCCCACACTGACCCTGTGCTTTCTGTAGCCACTCAAATACCACCCTCTACCCCAAACACAAACCAGAACAGCACAACAATCGCAAACCCGCCCAGGCTGCCACTCCCCTCAGAAGGTGAGTGCGCAAAACCTTTATGAAGGACATCTTAAGACACAGAGGGCGGGGCCGGCATGGTTGCACAGCAGGTTAACTAACGCCCTGGCCTGAAGCACCAGCATCCCATATGGGCACCGGTTCCAGTCCTGGCTGCTCCTCTTTCCATCCAGCTCTCTGCTGTGGCCTGGGAAAGCAGTAGAGGATGGCCCAACTCCTTGGGTCCCTGCACTCATGTAGGAGACCCAGAAGAAGCTCCTGGCTCCTGGCTTCGGATTGGCGCAGCTCCTGCCATTGTGGCCAGTTGGAGAGTGAACCAGCAGATGGAAGACCTCTCTCTCTGTCTATACCTCTCTGTGTAACTCTGTCTTTCAAATAAATAAAATAAATCTTTACAAAAAAAAAAAAAAAGACACAGTGGGATGGCGCGGGCTGGGAGAGGGAGCAGCAGATGCGAGAACAACTGTTAACTGTTGAGCACCAAGAATGTATTTTTAAAATTGTCAGCATTTGGAAGGAGGGGCTGTCTCTGGAACCCATCTTGCTGCTTGTCAGAGAGCACGTGCACAAACACTCTTGGAAACAAAGATGCACCAGGAAGGAAACCCTGGAGTCGGTGTTCCAGCCAAGTCTCGGTCCTCAGTTACCGCAGCTTTCCCAGCCAGCTCTGGGGGAAGGACTCACATTTCCAAAGGTGACACCGCATGGTGACCTGTTTCGGGGACTGAGTTTACCCAATGGGATGAGCCACAGGAAAAGGCACGCACCTGCTTCGCTGGTACCTAGGCAGGGAACGTCACTGGCTATCATTTGCCCTAAATCTTGGCAGTGTAAATAATCTCCCAGCCTGGAGGCACAGGGAGAGAGGGAAGTGGAATGCAAGCACCTGTATTTCTTGTTTATGACGGCAGGCAGAAAATCGCCATTACAGATACGTACATGGAGGGCTGACCGGTCAGCCTGCCCTCCCGAGTGACCGGGCTTTTTCTGGACAGCTGATGGAATGAATCCCTTTGGTTCATCCTTGGAGAAAGGACAGAATGTCTGCAATGATCTGCCCCACCCCCAACTAGGAGCCTCCTGGACTGCCTGCTGTGTCTCAGCGTGGCCCTGTGTTTGGGGACAATAGTGATGCTTTGGAAACACGCTGAGGTGCAGTGATGTTTATGGGCCCCTTGTTTTGCTCTCCCTATGTATTCCATTCCTCTTAGGCAACTCAGATCCACTCAGCCAGATGACGACGTTCTCACCTCCTAAAACAAGGAGCGGTGACGCCCACCACCCACCTGTGCCTCCAGCTCCCCCCCCCCCCCCCCGAGCCACTGCTGTTTTCTACCCACAATTCCGCTGAACTGAAGTCAGGAGCTCCCTGCAGAAGAGAGCTTGGGGAGAGTCCGGAAGTTAAGAATCGCCCCTTCTGGGGCCGGAGGCGGGGGGGGCATTCATGCACGTTCAGAATCTCTCCCTGCCTGGCAATGATTATGTTATGGTACACGGTGGTGTGTGAAGATCAAAGGGGAGACTTTCAAGTTTGTCCCCATCAAAAAGGAGCATTTGGACGCCCTGAGAACGCATGCATCTTCGTCCTCCTGCTAATTCTGCATGTTTTTCTTTTCACTACTGAGTCATTATTCTTTCCTTTGGATCTGTTCAATTATACTTTGATTTAGACCTTCAACAAAGCTGGGAGCTCTCAGTACTGAGTTGGGTGCTTGGGTAGAAGTGGTGAGCCTTTTGCTGACTTCTGGTGTTTTCAAAAAAAAAAAAAAAAAACGGAAAGGGGAAAACGATGACCCTTGTCTATTACTTCTTTATCAAAACACTTTGGCCACAAATGCACCACCCCCATGATGGCAGCCGGAGCCAGGGGTCCCCTCTCAGCTCTGCGGTGGGTGCTGCATCACGGGGGCTATGCCAGTCTCAACATGGGTCTCTTCTCTGCTTGGAACCAGGGATCTGTGGGAGCCTCAGGCCAGCTGAGCCAGGGCGTGCTGCATCCAGCCACGGCCACCCCACAGCTCCTCCCCAAGCCCCTCGTGCTGGCAGATCCTGCCGTGGTTGCTAGCGCTCCTCCTTTCTTTCCGGACACCATCTGAAAGCTGAAGATGGCCAATCAGGGGACAGACATGGACAGATAGAGGGCATGCGGGCCTCGCCTCTCAGTGAGGCTGCATGGGGTCTCCAGAGGTCATGGCCTTCCACTGTCCTTCAGAATCCAAACGAAGTCCCCTGTCTGTGCAGTGGATGGGACAGCATTGAGCTGTGAAAAAGAACGGAAATACTGGTGCTTGCAGCAGCGCAGGTGGAAGCAGGGGTCCCTCTGTAAGTAAAACAAGCCGGACACAGACAGGCAAATACCTCGCCGGTCTCCTTCACGCGTGCAAGCCAAAAAGGCGAGGAAGGTCAGGCGAGAACAGGGACTTGTGTCACCGAGATTCTGCGGCAGGTTCACAACTCTAAGGGTCTCAGGAAGCCCCAGTCTTGTAGTCCGCTCATGGGGCTGCTTCTCGGTCTTTTGGCCAAGATCAAGTGCGATTAACGTGTGGCTGTCCCAAGAGAGAGAACATCAGCTGGGGAACCGGCCAAGGAGTGCCGGCGTTGTCCGCAGAGAGCTTCCTTGGTCTCCTTCTGCTTTTTCTCTCCATTTTATCCAAAATACTTTGCTTTTAAGGAAACTAAAGAATTAAGTGTGGACAAAGATAAGAAAGGGAGAGAAACAGTTGATTTTCCGTGGTGTGCTGCTGATCCCAGGCCTCAGGCTGTTCGTTCTGCTTCCCTGTGTGGGCTTTGTGCACAAAGGCTGGACTTCTCCAGGCAGCATGGCTGTGGGCCTGTGACCGGGGAGGGACTCTATCGCACAGCCAGTCCAGCCCTGGGGCACCAGCTGCTCCCGCCCCGGCTTGCCAGGAGCAGGTTCAGGCTTGCTCCAAGGACGGAGCCGACACGGGGCTGTGTGCTTCTCTATTCCCACATCACTCCCCCAGCAGCCCCTTCACAGAGTGTGGGGTCCTGTGGGGACCAGAGCTCTAAGGACAAGGCCAGGTGCACAGCCCCCCACAATGACTCCTCTTTGTTTGGAGATGGTCGCCAGCCACGTCGGAGGGACAAACCCCTCACAAGTTCAGCACTTGCTCCTTCCACGTGGGATGGGGAGACATTGTCGATGGAGTTGAAGTCTGCCTTCAACATTCCACACTGCTGGAAGCCAGTCCAGACTCACCCCTCCCAGGACCAGGCACCTGCGGCCCACACCCCGTTGGTGGCTCCCATCTGACACACGGTAGCCTGCAAGATATGTGCTGGCCTTGAACTCTCCTCTCTATGCTGGCCATTTCCTGGCAGCCTTTCTCATCTCCTCCTACATCTGGACTCACCTGCATCCCTGGCCAGCAGGCAGGAGCCACGTGGTTTAGAGTCCCAGGGGAATGGGGAATCTGTGTCCCCCTCTTCCTAAATCCTTACAGTCACCTCTTACCCGGAAGCAGATTCTGACTAAGGACTTCCCAAAGCTTCTGGAGAGACCTCACAGGTGGGAGATTCTTGGTGTAGTCCATCAGTCATGACCTTGGATGCATGGTCCCACCTGATTCAGGTGCTTCTAGGCTGAGAGGCTCCATGGGGACTTGGGGTGGGCCTAAACCCTGAAGCCAAGGAGACTGATGCTGGAACCCGGTCTGTCTTTTCCTATTTCCTCTGGGCAGAGTCCCCTGTGCCTCTTCATTTGGTAAGGAACAATGATGCCTTGACAGCACGGAATTCCAAGGCAGAATAAATTATTTCTGCTGCACATCACTTTGAGGGGTGAGAAACGAGGCAGATAAGTGACAAGACTGACCCAGAGTTCCCAGTGCATACCGGCTCAGCCAGCTGGAGTCCATCCAATTGTGTCTTCCCAGAGGGGAAACCCAGGCCAGGGACGGGGGTCTTCCCAGCCCGGACGACTCACAGACCCCGTTAGGATCACCAGCGCTTCTGCTCTCGGGCAGCCGCTGAAGGGAGACTTTGGGAGCTGCCCCGCAGCGTCCCAGTCTGCAGCAAGCCGCACAGTGAAGGTTGTGGGCTTGAGCAGCAGGTGCACCCCACGTTCACTTCGCCGCCAGGAAGAGGCCCGAGTGGTAGCTGAGCGGCCCGGGGTGGCACCCCAAGGACAGAGATGTGCCCTGAGCGCCAGGATGAAGAGCTGCTCCTGCCAATTCTGCAGCCACGGTCGGGGCCTGGGCACAAAGTGGGTGGTGTGTGTCGCCTTCCTCCACTGGCTACAGCACTGTAGAAAAATGCTGTCTATTTTACCCTCTCGGTAGATACCTGTGATCTCACAGTGCACTAGACAGGGGGCAAAATTAATGCTGGGGACACCCTTGCGTGGCAGGGAAGCTTTTGATGATGATGATGAAGATGGAGATGAAGAAAATCCCACATCCACAGAGCGCCCACAACGCGCCCCAGGCGTTCTGAGCACTTCCTCCCAGACAGAGGCCCGAGTCTCCTGAGCCGAGAGCCATTCATGCTGGGCGTCACAAGTGGATTTTCTCTTTGTAGAACAGCTTCCCCTGAGTTACAGAAAAGCACTTCTTTTACTGATAATAGGAAGTGCCACCCCCTCCAGCATCAGGTGGCCCAGGGAACCCCAGCGTCCCCACTCACGCTGGCCGGGGGATGGCCGTGCCCTCTGACCACTTCCCCCTCCCGTGGTCACCGCGTCGTCACCGCTCTTCCTGGGTCACTGGGCTGGACTCCATCCCCAGTGGTGTCCAAGCCCAGTGAATGTGGTGTTCCTCTTGGTCAGAAGGCACTCTGGACGCCATGCTGCCGCGAGAACGAAACACGAAGACGCACCAGACCTGCTGCACAGAGCCTGCGCCAGGGCGCCCCTGGGTGCTTTGAGAACCCCAGGAGAGGGCTGGCTGCCGGCGCTGCAGTAACAAAGTGTGCAGACCGGGGCTCAAACGGCAAAAACTGGCACCTCCCCATTCTGGGGCCCAGAAGTCCAAGATCAAGGTGTGAGCAGGGCTGGCTGTTTCCAGCCTCTGTCCTTGGCTGGTGGCTGCCGGCTTCCCCGTGTCTGCACACCCTCCTCCCTCTGTGCATCTGTGTGCCCAGATTTCCACCACCACTCCCTTTATGAGGACCCCAGTCTGACTGGCTCGGGCCACACCCTAGCGACAGCACTTTAATTGCCCCTGTAAAGGCCCATCGCCAAGTAGGGCCCAGTCGGAAGTACTGGGAGTTAAGGTTCCAACACACAGGGCAGGAGATAGCTCAACACTGGGATCTGTGGATTGCCACAGGAGACAAGGGGACCAAGTCAGCTAGAAACCAAATCCGCTACAAACCACCGACACCAGGTCAAGGAGATTCCACGATCAGCAGGGTGGAAGCTGGCCTTAAGGAGCTGCCAGGGTCATGAGGGGTCACACGCGCTAATGAGGCCCACAGGACAGCACAGGGGAAGAGGCCCTGTGCCCAGTGCTGCCTGGGGCCGCCCAGGACACATTGGGCAAGGACATCCCAAAGTCTGGAAGCAACAAAGGAGCCCTGGGGCCGGGCAGGGTCGGGCTGGCCCAGCCATGGAGGAGGGCAGCCACCAAGGCCATGTGGCCCTCTGTGTGGCTCAAGTCGCTCTGGGGGCATTCACTCACCCACGCTTCACCTCCCTCATGTGGGTCCCACAGTGCCAGTGTGCAGAGTGTCATGAAAGGAGCTGGTCCTCTGTGGGTTGTGATCTGCAGGGAAAAGTGGACATGTGTGTGAGTGGACATGTGTGTGAGTGGACATGTGTGTGGATGGACATGTGTGTGAGTGGGCATGTGTGAGTGGACATGTATGTGAGTGGATATGTATGTGGGTGGATATGTATGTGATTGGACATGTGTGTGGGTGGACATATGTGTGTGAGTGGACATGTGTGTCGGTGGACATGTGTGAGCAGACATGTGTGTGAGTGGGCATGTGTGAGTGGCCATGTATTGGGTGGCCATGTATGTGGGTGAACATATGTGTGAGCGGACATGTGTGTGAGTGTGCATGTGTGTGAGTGTACATGTGTGTGAGCGGACATGTATGTGAGCGGACATGTATGTGAGCGGGTAAAACACAGAGGCAGCATTGATGGGTGTCAAGGGAAAATCTGATGCAGGGACAGAAGAACTCAGAGAAAGGCGGAGGACTCACCCCTGGAGCTGCAGGTGCCGGGCTGTTCCGGGGGCTACACGTGTGGAACCAGCTGTGAGGCGTCAGCAGGGCTGGCTCCCGCTGGAGGCTCCGAGGCCAAATCTGGCCAGGCCTCCGTCCCAGCTTCCGGTGGTTCCCAGCATCCTCGGTTCTCCTCGGCTCATAACCGCATCACGGCGGTCGCTGCTTCTGCCTCACACAGCCGCCCCGCCTGTGTGTCTTCTACTGTTTTGTCTCTTGTATGACGCCTCTCGTTGGATTTGGGGCCTATCTCACCTCACAGTCCCTACAGTGACATCGGCAAAGACCCTACTGCAAAATGAGGCCACCTTTGCAGGGACCGGGGCTAGGACTTGGACGTGTCTCGTGGAGGGACACAAGTCAGGCCATCAGCCTGAGGCTGGGAGAAACGGGAGGACGTGGGCGGGGGGGGGGGGGGGGCCGGCAAGGCCTTGTAGAGGAGGGGCCTTCGCAGGGCAGTGGAAAGGGCACTGCCATCGAGGGAGGAGAGGAGTGAGGGCCCAGACACAAAGTCACCTCCCCCACACACACAGCACAGCAGCCATGCAGAGGAGGGGCTGAGCTTCCCCTGCTCGGCTCCAGAAGAAACCTCCATCAGCCACTGCCATTGTCACGCCCTCCATCACCACTGTCCTTGCCATGACCTCCATCATCAGCCACACAGCAATGCTGGACAGCCGTGCCCAGCACCACCGGCGTGGCCCAGTCCTGGGTCAGCTTCCTCCAGTCCCCTTACAAACATCTGTGCTCGGTCCAAAGTATCTCAACAGACCCACAGGGCCTGGGAACAAGCATTTCCCGGTGCCTCGATTTTTCCTGGTGCTTTGAGAATGCAAAGCACCCTTGTCATTGTGACAGGAAACCCTGGTGCGTTAAGGAGGAGGCTACACAATGGTTTGAATCTTAAGGAACAAGGGGTCAGCAGCTCCCAACCCCCAGATTCATGGCCAGGAACAAAGAAGACAAGGCTTGTAAAATGCCAACCAGAGATCTTGACCTGCAGGAAGCCCCATCGGGGTAGAAGGCGAAAACCAGAAGAGAAGCGTGGGCTCTCACTTGTCATTGAGTGTCTTCACCAGAAAGGCTTTAGGAACACTGGCCCAGTGGGATTTTAGGAACAGCGGGACCCAGGGGAGCAGAGACACCCTGTGATCTCAGTGGCCCAGGGGCTTAAACACCGGCCCGGGGGCTTTGTGCTCTCTCCCGCAGCCCAGGGGCAGCTGCACCACAGCTGTCAGTGAGGCCCGGGTCTCGTGCCTGGATGAGAAGTCCTGGATGCCTTCGGGTCGTGCCAATGACCAGTGCCTTCCACGCCACCTCCTCGGCTCCTTGCCCACTGGTCAGGGTATGCAGGACCCAGAATTCTCCGAGTCACTGGAGACGCACATTTGTTGCACCACCAAAAGACAAGATTGACACGGTGTTTGGAGTTGTGTTAGCAAGATGAGCGGGCAAGAGAGCCCTTCTCAGTGCGACATTTGGTGGCTAGTCATTTTGTCACTCACTTGTGCTCTTACTGTCAAAAATGTGCTAATTTCTTTTCTACAGCCCACACTGAGTCAGACTGAGTGAACTCTGCCGCGGGCATTTCCATCACTCGCCTCTGAGCTTCCTAGCAGCGGCCGGAGGCAGACTTCTTTGCAAATGCTCTTTCCCCACCTTTGAAAGGAGACACCGTCGCCAAGAGCTTAAAGTGAAATTCCTGTAAAAAGCATCTTGTTTTTCAATGACAGTCTTCGCTTTCTTCACTTGCCCATACTTTTCTGGAAAATTCTACTTTGGGCTGCATTTCCTCACAGTCGCTTTCAGTATAAGTTGGCTTTGTTTTTTATTAATGGAAAGTTGGGGGATGGGGGAAATCCCTTTGGTAATTTTTCAATTATGAGACTATTAAAAAATACATATATGCTTTTCCCAACTCAAAGAAGCCTTTGGGCTTTTTTGAAAATCAAAATCTTTTGCATTTGAAGACGACAGTGCACAAAGCAGTGGTTCTCAGCTCAGCTTCACACTGGAACAGCTTGATGAGTTTTTAACAACACTGATGCTCCAGTCCAAAGATTCCAAAGAAGCTGGTCTGTGTCCAGCCCACATCCTGGGGCCAGGTAAGCTCCCCAGGGATTCCTACAAACCGGCATCTCTGAGCCCCATCCTGGGACACAACCACCCAAACGGCCAAACTCGGAAAAGGAGGTGGAGCTCTGCAGACAGGAAAACTCTTCCCTTGGATGGTTTCCTTGTAGTTCGGAGGGAAAGTTGGGCTTGTTGCTGTGGGAGGCACACAGCGCTGGAGAGATGTGAGGGAAATGGGACTGAAAAGCACGGTGCTCCCGTGCTTTCCTTGTGGGGGCTGCTGGCTCAAAGTCCCAGACACAAAAAGATGACGCCGGACCCACCTCCCTCTTGACTCCCAGGGCCCAACTTGTGAGTCCACTGCCTTCCGACACAAGCTGCAGAGTGCCAGTGCGGCGGCTTCCTACTCAGATGGCCCCGGTGGGACTTCACTGAGCACCCACTGCACGCTAGGCATTGTCGGGAGACCAAGTTCGGCAAGATGGCCACGCCCTCCGAGAAAGACAGCAAACCACTGCCTGAGATGGCTTCGTTTCCAGCTTGCCGGGCGTCCCAGCAAGCTTCTGGCCTGGGTCCCTGGGCATCCCAGGGAAGGCTTCCGGTCGGAGTCGACTGTCAGAACAACTGCATGCTAACTATGAACCAGGTCCAGCAGCGCCACAGGGCAGGTTCCAGTTTAGACAGATGCTGGTGGCAGGTGTGTGATGAGCATGGGGCGGGGGCGGGGGGACCTGTCTCTGCACTGGAACGCGTGTGTAGTAGGAAGGAAACACGGTTCTTCCGTCCAGCCACGAGATGTGCAGACCAGGGAGGGACACCGGGGACGACGCTCCCCGGGAGGACGCTCAAGACCCTCTTCTTTGGCCACTGCACCTGCACCATTCATCGCTACGGGACAGCCCCAGGCTCCTGTGTGTTGCGGTGTCTCAGGGACGGCTCCTCTCTTGGGAAGAGGGTGGTTTTTCTACTGAGAAAAAGCAGGAGAGCAAGCATTTATCTACTTGACTCATTTGATGAGCTCTGAGTGCAGTGTGTGAATCTATGCTCAGGGACCATGGCTGAAATATCGCGTAAGAGCTTGGAGTCTTCCTTTTTCGACCCCATCATGACCAAAACAAAACAAGGAAAAGTGCACAGGATGACAAACTACGAAGCTGAGCCTGCAGGACGACAGGTCACAGGAGAGAAGAGCCATGGAAGTCGTGGTTCTTGTCTTCACGTGAGAAGGAATTCAGGCGTGAGACAGAGAGGGAAGTAATAAGGTTTTATTGGGGACAGGGCATCCGTCAGAACGGAAGGGACCCATAGCGAGCGCCCAGTGGCTCAGACTGGGGGAGAGCGAGGTTACATGGTTGAATGGAGAGAACACACCTGGGCAGGCCAGGCGGGCAGCTCAGCAGAGAGCAGAGGGTGAAAATTAGCAAATTCCTCCCCAGATGTGCAGAGTAGGGGGCTTCGCTAGGGTGTCTGAGAAGGTTTTATTGATCCCTGTTATCGGGTCAGGGAACCCCTTTGGTCCTGAGGAGAGAGAATTCTGGGAGCTTTCCTTGGGGAAGGGCTGGGACCACCTGGGAGGTTCTCAGGGTCTGAGCAGGACTTTGCAAGATGCTGGGCTTCTGGGGCAACGCAGATGCTGTTTCCTTCAGGCCCCTCTCACACACACATAGGCTGCTTTTTAACTCCCACCTAACAGATGTCCCACGTGGGACTCTTACGGGGACACAGGCAGCATCCCCCCCAATCTCAAGTTGACTTCTGCCAAACCTGATGGTTTCATCTGGCCATTGCTGTTCACAACCCCAGCTTTAGGACCGTGACGTTAGCACCATCTCCCTGTCTGGTCCTTCTCGTATTTCCTCTTTGAAACTGTCTTCGCTGGTCTGAGCCCAGCACATGGGGCCCACCTCCTGGGGCGATGGCTCCAACCTGCCTGGGGACAGCTGTGGCAAGCCTCCCCTCGAGCTGGCCAAGGTCCGTGTTGGGCTCATTTGGAGAAGGAGCCTCAGGTCTGAGCACTGGGTAGGACACAGCGCGGTCCTCGTCGGCCGTGGATCAGCACACCCCGGTGGCCCTCACACCCCCTCAGCTCCCGCTCTCGATTTCCTGACCAGCTGCCGAATTCCCCTTCAGTTCAGAAGAAAGACGGTGTGTTTGGTTGGTTTCTTTTCTTTTTTCTGTTTTATTGTCTATTTGATAACCTGGTTTTTTTATTTGAAATGACTCCAATTAGAGAAACAGGAACTCAGTGATTTCATGTAAAGGAAGCAAAACTCCTATCTGCCTATCACATTGGGAGAGTTCAAAAAACAAGAAGGAAGAAAAAAGCCGCCAAAATAATGTAATTTCCCCTTTGACAATTATTTCTGAATAGGAACTTGAGCAATCACAGTAAAAAAAAAGTGGGGTTTTTGTCCTAACTAGCAGAAGTCCACAGCCTGATGGCCCTCCTGATGGCACCAAGCTGGACTGGCCACCGCTCTGCACAGGTGCCCTGTACCCGCCAGACTCCCTGCAGCTCTCCCCGCCCCCGCCTCCAGAGACTCAGGCTTGAGTACCTAACGTTTAAAACCACCTGCTCTCCTCTTCCTTCTGTCTTTATCTGTTACAACACGAAGCGGCTCACAAGGCAGGGAACCGATACTAACCCCCTGACAGAGACACAGATGCAGGCATATTTCCCATCAATTAAAGTACGTGCATGTGTGTATACATGGATACAGGTGGTCATGCATGTATGGCTATGGATACACGTCTGTACGCATTTACGTGTTCAAGTGTGTGCTCCCCTGGGATTCACAGGCTGAAGTCCTCACCGGCAGCCCCTCCAATGTGGCTACTTGGGGACAGTCTTCCCAAAGGTGATTCAGTGAAGCAGAGGCTGTTAGAGTGGACTCAGCCTAACCTGACCTGAGCTTTATCCAAGGCAGTGTGGACACAGAGAGTGGCCAGGGACGCGAGATGGAAGTTGATATTCGCAATTCAAGGACAGGTGCCTTGGGAGAACACAAGCCAGTGACGCCTTAGTCACTTCTGGACTGCAGCCCGGGGAGACCGGTTCTGCCCTTCACATCCATGGCCTGGGGTGGTTGTTGTGGTAACCTTAGCAGGGTAATGCGTGTGTGTTGTATGTGCGTGTGTGTATGTTGTCCATGCATGTGTGTAGGTATTGTTCTGTGTATGTGGCGTGTGTACCTGTGTATGTGGGGGGGGGTGTGTTTGGGTATGTGTTATGTATGTATGTGTGTACCTAATGTGAACTGTGTGTACATGTATGTGCGTGGGGGGACATGTGTTGTGTGTGCATGTATGTGTGCACTTGTGCATGTTGTATATATGTGTGCATACGTGTGTGTGTGTGTGTGTGTGTGAGTGAGAAAGAGAGAGAGACAAGGAACTGATGAGAACTGACTGGAAGTCAAAGCCCCCTCAATGAACTCATTCTAGATGATGGAATCTAGCACAGCCCTTGCCCAGTAGGAAGCTCCAGTCTACACCGTATAAGGAACAGTCCCCACAACCCCCCACTCTGCCCCAACACCGTAACAGGGCTCTTCCGGGGGCCAAGCCAACACACGGTGAGTCTTACGGGAACACTGTCTCCCCAGAACCCAGCAGGCAGGACAGAGGTCTGGATGGGGACAGTTCAACTCCTCGAGCGCCCACAGAAAGTCCCTCCTCTCTGGAACCTGTGAAATTCCCCACTCAGCAGCAGGCACCCGACCCTGACCATGCCCCTCTGTGGAATTCATATCCATAGCACTGGTTTTTGAGGATCCACCACGACTGGTTTTTATTTTACAGCTCTACAGTCTACTTCAAACTTTATGTTCTTGAACACATAAAAAATGCATCAGATGCTCAGTGGGAGAAATATTTTATCAATATCTCATGAAACTGTTTTAAAATAAAGCTGGGGGGCATTGTGGCATAGCAGGTTAGCTTCCACTGGCAGTGCCGGCATCCCATATGGGCACCGGTTCCAGTCCCAGCTGCTCCACTTCCAATCCAGCTCCCTGCTAATGCACCTGGGAAAGTAGCAGAGGATGGCCCAAGTGCTTGGGCCCCTGCACCAACATGGGAGTCCTGGAAGAGGCTCCTGGCTCCTGGCTTTGGATCAGCCCAGTTCCAACGATTTAGGGAGTGAAGCATTGGATGGAAGATTTCTCTTTCTTGCTCGCTCTAACTCTGCCTTTCAAATAAATAAATAAATCTTTTAAAATAAATGAATAGGCCGGCGCCGTGGCTTAACAGGCTAATCCTCTGCCTTGCAGCACCAGCACACCGGGTTCTAGTCCCGGTCAGGGCACCGGATTCTATCCCAGTTGCCCCTCTTCCAGGCCAGCTCTCTGCTATGGCCCCAGAAGGCAGTAGAGGATGGCCCAAGTGCTTGGGCCCTGCACCCGCATGGGAGACCAGGAGGAAGCACCTGGCTCCTGGCTTCGGATCAGCGAGATGCACCGGCCGCAGCGGCCATTGGAGGGTGAACCAACAGCAAAAAGGAAGACCTTTCTCTCTGTCTCTCTGTCTCTCTCTCTCACTATCCACTCTGCCTGTCAAAATAAATAAATAAATAAATAAATAAATAAATAAATAAAGCTGAGGGGGTGGAGTTGTGGTGCAATGGGTTAAGCCACCACATTATCACACCGGCATCCCATACCACAGCACTGGCTCAAGCCCCAGCTGCTCCGCTTCTGACCCAGCTCCCTGCTAATGCGCCTGGGAAGGCAGCAGAGGATGGCCCAGGTATTTGAGCCCCTGAAGCCCAATCAGGAGACGTGGACGGAGTTCCTGGCCCCTGGCTTCAGCCTGGCCCAACCCCAGCTATTGTGTCCACTTGGGGAGTGACCAGTGGATGCGACGTTCCTCCCCTTCTCTGTTAATCTGCCTTCCAAATAAATAAATCTTTTTAAAAAAATACTAACATAAAGCTGGATTGCTTCCACTGAGAACAATTCTACCAGTACTTTTTTTTAAGCTTTATTAATTTATTTGAAAGGCAGTGTAAGGGAGAAAGAGGGAGAGATAGAGAGGAAAAAAAAAATCTTCCATCTGCTGGTTTACTCCCTAAAACAACTGCAACAGTTCGAGTCGAGCCAGGCTGAAGCCAGGAGCCAGGAGCTTCACCCGATCCCCCACCTGGGTGCAGGGGCTCAAGTACTTGAGCCATCATCCATTGCCTTCCCAGGCGCATAGCAGGGAGCTGGACCCAAAGTGGAGCAGCTGGGACTGGAATGGGATGTGTGTGTCTCAGGTGGCGGCTGCACCCACTGCACCACGACGCCCTCCACGGTTTTGTAAACTGGCCCCCGCAGTGCACGGCACCTCCAGCCCCATGGAGGATCTATGAAGCCCCACTGGTTAAATAACAACCAACCCAACAACATCGCCCTGTCGGCTCTGTTGTACTCCGTGGCTGGCAGGGACCAGTTCCTCTGCTAGTTTCACTCGGGCTCACCCAGACAACATTCAGCAGGAGGGCAGCCGAGGTGGAAAGTCCGGGGTAGCCTCACCCACGTCTGAGGGCTGGCGCTGGCTGTGGCCCAGGGCCTCTCGTCTCTCATCCTCCGGGCGGCTGGCCCGGCTTCCTCACGTGGCCGTCTTGGGGCTGCGTTCGAGACAGAGCAAAAGTGGAAGCTGCAGGGCCACCAGGGAGGGGCCCGGGCTCCGGCGCTCACACAGCGGTTCTTTGGCCACACGCTGCCAGTCATGAGACCAGCCCGGCCTCAAGGGTTGGGAAGTAGACCCCATCTGTCCATCTCTGGATGGGAGAGGCTGCAAACAGTTATGGCCACATTTAATGACCCATGAAACCACAGCAGATTCAACACCACCCCAACATCCTCATCTGGGGAGCACAAAGGGGCGAGGCGGGGAAGCAGTGCTCCCAAGATGGATGGTGCTCTTCAGTGAGGGGGAAACTGGGCCCAGCCCCCACCTGCAGCAGGCGGCGGGGGGGGGGGGGTAGGCGATATGCACCTGCTGCTTCTACGATCGATCGACTGCTGCCTGTGGTTGCCATGGTAAAGGATCCAAAGTCACAAGACTGCCAGATCCATTTACCCAGAGAAGTGCTACTGGGATCACTGTTGTCAGCGTAGCTGCACACTGGAATTCTCTAGAGAGACTTTGTTAAAACATTGATGTCTGGTCTTAGCCCCAGAAATTCCACTTTTACTGGTTTGAGACACAGCCTGGGCACTGGGGGATTTTTAAAATCACCCCAGGGGATTCTTAGGCGCAGCAGACTGTGAGGGCTGGTGTTTGAACTTGAAACTGACGTTTCTCATTTTGCAACAGAGCCTCAGCCAAAGCCTCATGTGCTCTGTCCACCTGAGTGTGGCAAGCATTTATGTGTAGTAAAAGCATAATATTGTGCACACACACACACACACTTGTCCATGATGGTGGAAGAAGCTCGGGCAGTGTTCAGGGACCTTCCCGGGGCCGCTGGTGGGAAGCCGAGCCCTCCTACCAAGGGGCAGGTGCCCGTGGGCCCACAACCAGCCCCTGGGCTCAGGACCAGTGGAGCGGTTTGTGGTCCATTTGGTTTCCTTAACCCAGGGATGCTGAGAGTGAGTCATCGAAGGGGAAATACTCATTTATTTGAAAAAACAAAATAGCAAAGTCGGATCTTGGGACTCAAACCAAGGAAGCCAAGCAGGAGGTGCTTTGTCGTGCTACTCAGCAACAGTTCTTGGAGTTATTCCGTATCTATATCTATCTATCTATCTATCTATCTATCTATCTATCTATGGCAGAGATGGAGTACGTGACATCTTCCATCGACTGCTTCACTCCCCAAGTCCCAGCAGCAGGCTTGGGATTATTCTGAACACAAGAGTTTGGATGATTCCTTTCAAGGAGCCCCCAAGTCTGCACTGGGGAGATGGGGCTGAGCACAGGGATCGGGAGCGGAGAGGCATCCGAAGACCCAACCAAAGCAGAAGTCCGCCTGCTGGTGGGAAGCCGTCCTCTCACGCTGCAGAGCGAGCGCCTGCAGACCTCCCACTGGGCCCCCGGGGTTTGTCTCGAGGTGTTAAAACGAGTTTCTCCTGTTTAAGGAGCTGCATTCTAATTTGGGGGTGAGACACGAGTGTGGGAACCAGCAACCAACTGTGGAAGAATGCAGCAAGTGTTTTAAAAGTGACGAGAAGCAAACCAGTCCACTGCTCGGGAGCAGGAGGCAAACACACCTGCGAGGCCCCCTCTGATGATTCTCCACCAGGAGGCCTTCAAAGAGTGTGTGTGCCTGTATGTGTGTCTGTGTGTGCATGTGTGTGCCTGTGTGTGCATGTGTGTCTGTGTGTGTGCTTGTGTGTGAGTCTCTGTGTGTGCCTGTGTCTCTGTGTGTGCATGTGTGTGTCTCTGTGTGCATGTGTGTCTGTGTGTGCTTGTGTGTGAGTCTCTGTGTGTGCCTGTGTCTCTGTGTGTGCATGTGTGTGTCTGTGTGTGCATGTGTGTGCCTGTGTGTGTCTGTGTCTCTGTGTGCATGTGTGTGTCTCTGTGTGTCTCTGTGTGTGCATGTGTGTCTGTGTGTGCATATGTATACATGTGTGTCTGTGTGCATGTGTATCTGTGTGCATGTCTCTCACTGTATGTGTGCGCATGTGTGTGTCTGTATGTGCATGTGTGTGTCTGTGTGTGTGCATGTGTGTGTCTGTGTGTCTCTGTGTGTACGCACGCAGACCAGCTGCACAGTGGAACCGAGGACTTCATAGAAACACAAGCTTGCAGGCCCCTCCCCACACCTGTCGAATCAGGTGCTCCAGGGTGACGCCCACCTTGGGTGCTGGAATGAGGCCTCTGGGTGATTCTGGGATGTTCTCATGTTGGAGCAACACCACACTGCAATGTGAAAATGGTTACTGTCTGGGGTTTACTGAGAGGCTCACGGGGAACACGCAGCAGGGAAATGGCATCTGGGCTCAGCTGTCCGTCAACATGGGTGGGGTTTAGGAAAGACGCAAGAAATTTCAAGAAATCTGTCTAAGGGGGCCCATGCTGTGGTGTAGCAGGTAAAGCTGCCACCTGCAGTGCTGGCATCCCATATTGGTGCCAGTTCGAGACCCAGCTGCTCCACTTCCCATGCAGCTCCCTGCTATGGTCTGGGAGAGCAGCGGAAGATGGCCCAAGTCCTTGGGCCCCTGCACCCACATGGGAGACCCAGAGGAAGCTCCTGGCTCCTGGCTTCAGATTGGCCCAGCTCTGGTCATTGCGGCCAACTAGGGAGTGAACCAGCAGATGGAAGTCCCTCTCTCTCTCTCTCTGTATAACTCTAACTTTTGAATAAAAATAAATAAATCTATTTTTAAAAATCTGTCTAGGGATACTCAGTGTCTCACAGGATGTTCTATGAGCCAAAGGCAGGAGGAAGAATCCTGTGATTCTTTTTCCTGTGGGAGAAGCCCAGGACTGGTGAGTGGGCTGCAGGGAAGACCCCAGAGGCCAGGGCACCTCCCAGTGCAGGTGGCTCCCCAGGGGGACAGGGCTGAGCAGTCAGGAATGGAGGTGAGCAAACCTCGCTCCACGGCCAATGTTCCGGGCACCACCCTCGGCTCAGTCCCCAACACTCGCCATTCCCCATGGAGGTTGCACCAGTCTCACCCAAATCCTTGGCTTCCCCTTGTCCTCTCTGTCCGAAGTTTTTCCACAGATGGGGCTGGGGGCACTTTTTCCTGCCAAGGGCCATGTAGATATCTGTACCATCACTTGCAGGCCATACACAATTATCAGCTTGAAAATTAGCTGGTTGGGGGGCCGGTGCTGCGGCCTAGTGGGTAAAGCAGCCACCGCCTGCAGTGCCGGCATCCCATATGGACGTCGGTTTGAGTCCCAGCTGCTCCACTTCCAATCCAGCTCTCTGCTATGGCCTGGGAGAGCAGTGGAAGATGACCCAAGTGCTTGGGCCCCTACACCCACACGGGAGACCCAGAGGAAGCGCCTGGCTCCTGGCTTCAGATTGGCCCAGCTCCAGCCATTTCGGCTACCTGGGAAGTGAACCAGCAGATGGAAGACTCCCCACCCCACCCACCATGTCTCTGTAACTCTGCCTTTCAGATAAATGGATGAATCTTTAAAAAAAAAAAAAAAAAAAAACTAGCCGGCTACAGGTTGATGGACTTCCCAGTCCCGCCTGTGGCTGCCTTGGCAGGACAGACCCAGCGATTTCGCAGCCTGATGTGGCCCCTGCGGGCTGCAGGTTCCCTGTCCCTCATGGGCATCGCAGCAGCTGCACCTGTCTTCCTCAGAGCCCAGCCCAGAGCCACCTGGACTCACTTACCCGACAAAAGGGCACCTGCTCCTCCATGGCCAGAGACAGGAAGGAGAAGCAGGCCACTCCCTGGACACGGCACCCTAATTGCTGGCATGCCCACCCAGCCGGGCTGCAGTCCCAGGAGCGGAGCCACCTTTAGAAACCACTGCTGACACGTGGCCCCCGGACACACGGGAAGAGGCACCGTGTTGGAGGGAGGAGCCACACACGTTCAGAATATTCAGATACTTTATAAATTTTAAGCAGGGAGATAAAGGCCCTGGAAAATTTTTTTAATACGACCAATGAAGAAAGTACTAAGTAAAAAAAACAAAAAAAGTAAACTACAATTAATACATCTTTAAAAGGCAAGAGGCTAATAAAATATTTTTTCCTAGTTTCTACCTTTTTTGGTTCAGATTTTTTTAGATTTAGCTTTTTTTTAGATTTAGTATTTATTTTGAAAGGTGGAGTTATAGAGAGAGGAGGAGGAGGAAGAGGGGAGAGAGAGAGAGAGGAATCTTCTATCCTCTGGTTCACTCCCTAAATGGCCGAAATGGCGAGGGTTGGGCCAGGCCGGAGCCAGGAGCCAGGAGATTCTTCCTGGTCTCCCATGTGGGTGCAGGGGCCCAAGCACTTGGGCCATCTTCTGCTGCTTTCCCAGGCCATTAGCAGGGAGCTGGATCAGAAGTGCAGCAACTGGGACTCAAACCGGCGCCCATGTCGGATGCCAGCATTGCAGGTGGAGGCTTACCTGCTACGGCACAGTGCCGGCCCCTAGAATTTTACAAATGCCACACATGAATTTTGCAGGCTCCTATGAAAGAACTCCTTTCTTGTTACCCAATTATCCTGCAGCAAGCTCACGGTCCGGCTGGCCACCGTCCCGTCGTGACACTGCGTTGTCTGTGGGCAGTTTTTCAGAACATGGACGCCGGTTCCTTGAGGGAGCCACGCGATTCCCTGGAGCCTGGCTGGGTGTCCTGGTAGCCTGTGTCGTCAGCAGACAGGGCCTAACCGGCTCATCTCAGGATGTTTTATTTTCTATTCATCTCGATCTCCATAAGCAGGGATGGTCGCTTCAAAAGAACGTTTTGTTCAGTCTTCCTTGAAGCCAGCTCTCCACAGACCCAGAGTTCTTCACGTATGAGTCTATACGGAGGCGATCCTGTATCGCAACACGAAGCTAAATTTATTATCACGAAGGTCTGAGAGCCAGCTTTGCAATACGTGCACACGGCACCGAGAGAGAGGCAGGCGACGTGCGGGGGCCCCACGCGGGGACACTGGACATCATCTCGAGGTCAGACCTCCAGGTTCTAATTCATCGTTTGAACTTTCTAGATCAATCTACTAAACACTGGGTGGTCCCGGAAGGGAAAGTGGGAAGAAGAGACCGATTCTCAGTGGTGTTTCCAGCCAGCGGCTCCAGTCTTGCTCACCCCGGGTAGCACGGGGTGGGAACCACACCTGGAGGTCGGGAAGAAGCAAAGTGCTCCCTCGAACCCAGCACTCGCGGTGCGGGAGTCACAGTCCCACGGTTCTTGGAGACTCAACCCCGGAAGATGCAAAGCCGGAAGTCTGGACGCCGTCTGTTGTGACCAGGAACCAAACGACGCGAGAGGCACCTCTCAGGTGAGGTCTCCCCCAAGATGACCCAGCAGCAGCCATGCAAGCTCCTCTCCGTGTTCTGAAGACTTGTCACGCAGGACAGCAAGAGCTCGCCGCTCAGAGGGATGGAGGCAGGGAGGCCAGACTATGCGAGAAGAGAAACCGATCTTGCCGTCTTTTTGTGATCTGGGGCCTGATGCTTCCATGCTGCACCTGACATTTACAAACGTCTCCAGCGCTGTTCAGAAAACCGCCATCAAAACTATGCCTCAGGGCCGGCGCCGTGGCTCAACAGGCTAATCCTCCGCCTTGCGGCGCCGGCACACCGGGTTCTAGTCCCAGTTGGGGCGCCAGATTCTGTCCCGGTTGCCCCTCTTCCAGGCCAGCTCTCTGCTGTGGCCCAGGAGGGCAGTGGAGGATGGCCCAAGTGCTTGGGCCTTGCACCCGCATGGGAGACCAGGAGAAGCACCTGGCTCCTGGCTTCAGATCAGCGAGATGCACCGGCCGCAGCGGCCATTGGAGGGTGAACCAACGGCAAAAAGGAAGACCTTTCTCTCTGTTTCTCTCTCACACTATCCACTCTGCCTGGCAAAAAAAAAAAAAAAAAAAAAAAAAAAAAAAAAAACTACGCCTCAGTATGCAGAATCCGGGGTGCGGGACACTCAACATTTAATGAATCGGCGCATTTTGTGGAAAGCCTCCGTGGGCAGCTGGTCCCCGTGGGAGGCTCAGGAGGTGGCCCCTGGCATTAGGGTAGCCCTAATGGTTCCCATGTGGACAGAGAGCTGGGGGCTCTAACCTCTCTCCTCTGTCGCTGTGTTTACTGCCGACTTTTGATCCCAGAGACTCAGCACCTCCCTTGGTTGCGAAGGCAGGGCCCGTAGGTGCACAAGGACTTGTACATACGTGGAAAATCTGTCAATGTGACTGCTTCTGCTGGTCACTGGGGCTCTTAATAATGTAAATTATTTTATATAATTATTAAGGGAACTGACAAAGGGAGACCGACGTTTCAGGATCATGCCCTACCTCTGGCTCCTCTGCTACAACCGAGATACGAGTGAGGACCCCTGGTCTCCATTTATAGATGCATCCCCTAAAGGGCTGACGCTGGGGAAAAACCCTGAAGGCTTCTGGACTTAGGACCCAAAGACCGAGGAGCTAACACAGCCGTCGGAGGGGTCACTGACCCGTGCAGCCCCCGTGTCTTACCTGGAAGGACAGGTCCTCCCAGGCATTGTGCTGATACCTACCCAAGGGGAGGAACTTGAAATACCCAGCGCAGTCTCCAACAGGTGTGTGGGTGTTAACCCTCCCCCTCTCACCCCACACCAGCCCAGGCATCGCTGAATTCAAGAGAACGTCACCTGCTAGGATGGTGAAGGCACTGAAGTTGTTTATTTCAAAAACAGAAGCTGCGTGGGCCGGCGCTGTGGTGTAGAAGGTTAAGCCTCTGCCTGCAGCGCCAGCAACCTATCCGGGTGCTGGTTCGAGTCCCGGCTGCTCCACTTCCGATCCAGCTCCTTGCTAATGCACCTGGGAAAGCAGTAGAAGATGGTCCCAGAGCTGAGACACCTGCACCTGTGTGGGAGACCCGGAAGAAGCTCCTGGGTCCTGGCTTGAGTCTGGGGAGAAAACCAGAGGATGGAAGATTCATTCATTGTTGCTCGCTTGCTTGCTCGCTCTCTCCCCTCTCTGCATCTCTGCCTTTCAAATAAATAAATCTTTTTAGAAAAGAGAGAGAAGTTGTTTTGCTTGTTTGCTTGGGGTGGGGTAATGGTAGGGAAAAAGCAGAGAAACCTGAAAGCTGAAGCTCCCGGGCCAGAAGCAGGATTCACAGTGGACATCCTTGGGAGGCAGGCTCCTCTCTCACAGAACCAGGAGCCTTCTGCCTGACCAGGCCCGGCTTTCATGGGACCGGCAATGTCCTTGGTACTGGAGGACCTCAAGAATGCCCTTGGAGAGATGGTTGTGCAGGGGATGCCACCGAGCTGAAAACGTTAGGGTAGGGCTGTGATACCAGGATGTCAGGTGCCTGCTCAGCTCCTGGTGTTAGAGGGCACCCAGGTGGTGTCCCATAACCCAGTCCCAGATGAATGGAGGGCGAAGGAGAAGGAAGAAGAGGAGCCTGGATCCTATAAGACTCGCAGCATTTGCATTTATGTCATTTCTTCCTCTGTAAGCTGACCAACGTTTCCACAGTGTTGTTAACAAACACATGGCCTGTACTCAGCTTTACAAAATGATTGTTGCTGGGGCTGGGGCTGTAGCGAAGGGGGTTAAAGCCCTGGCCTGAAGCTCCGGCATCCCATATGGGCACTGGTTCGAGTCCTGACTGCTCCACTTGCGATCCAGCTCTCTGCTGTGGCCTGGGAAAGCAGTGGAAGATGGCCCAAGTCCTTGGGCCCCTGCATCCACATGGGAGACCTGGAAGAAGCTCCTGGCTCCTGGCTTCAGATCAGCTCAGCTCTGGCTTTTGTGGTCATTTGGGGAGTGAACTAGTGGATAGAAGGATGGAAGACTCTCTCTCTCTCTCTCTCTCTCTCTCTGCCTCTACCTTGCTCTATAACTCTGTCTTCCAAATAAATAAAATTTTTAAAAAAAAGGGGACTGTGGAGTGAGACCATGTGAACTCTGACCAATCAGACGGAAACGTCTGGCAGTCCCAGGAAGGATTTGGGCAAAGGCCACCGCAGCGGTGGAGTGGACAAGAGCACTACCACCTCGGCCACGTGACCACCCTGGCCGCTCTCATCACCATGGAAGACGCGACTTGAGCAGAGGCGCTCCCCGCAGAATCGTCTTCGGGTCCTTTTGAAAGCCACGGAGAGACGCCCGATTTCCAGGCTCAGATGTTCGTGGAAGCCCCAGAGCACACAGCGACACTGGGTGAGATGCGCCTGCGGCACGTGGTCCGGGGCGGCACGGCTGTGGAACTCAGTTCCCGAGGCTGACACGTCGGCTGCGTCAGCTCGGCGGAACTGGTTCGTTACACACTCAACCCTCATCGCCTTCCAGTCCAGATCCAGAAGATGGAGATCAAACATATAGGGACGAAGATTTATTAGATGAAATAAAACACCTTAAAGAAGAAATCAAGAAAATGGCGAAAAATCCAACTATGAGAACATCAGCTTGCGACTCGGCGTAACGGCCACTGAAAATCTAAAGAGGAAAAATGCAGACGCTGAGAAAGACACCCAAACTCCCTGGAGAATTCCTCCCCAGGTACTACAGCCTTGCAGCAGCCTCCCCAGACCCACAGCCCACGGCAGGGGACACGAAGAGCACAGCACCGACCGAGGCCCGCGGTGAACGCGCAGCCCGGGGCACGCAGCAGGGCGTCGCACCCCTGCACGAGAGATTCACGCACAGCTGAGAGCAAGGAAGCAGCTGCGGTTTGGAAGACCCGCCTTTCTCGTCAAGCCCACGGTTCACGATGGATGTGGCTGACAGCACAGCTTCTGAAGCGAACTTGAACTTGAACGTGACCGTGAACGCGCAAGAGCCTGACCATCTGGCAAAGAGTCCACCTCGTGACATGCAGTTTGTAGCTACTCCTCTCCAGACTGCTCCCCAGTCAAGTACGGTAGACCGGCCTAAGAGAGCCGGCCGAGGCCAGTCTCCACCGAGGGGCCACCCTTCTCTGCCCAGGTCTTTGAGCTTGTAAAGCCATCCATTCTGAATTCTTGGGCACCTCCTCCAGACTCGGGATCATCTCCAAATTGGACTCCTCCCACTTGTAAGAAGTCACCGATAACCACACCACGTCATTCAGCAGAACTTCAGCCAACATCTAGACCAGCAAACCTTGCAAGTAATCGAAAAGGGTCCAAGCTCTGCCCTCTTCCTGCGCTTTCAAACAGAAACAAGTGAGCACCCCCCGGAACAGAGCCTCAAAACTTCCAGGCCAAGACCGGCATCCCAAGGCCACTCACGCGACAAAAAGAAATCAGGCAGAATCCGAATGGTAATTTGCATTCTGGGGATTGCTTGGCCTCCAAGCGTTAGTCTCGTCTTCCTAAACCAAAGATACAACAAGTACACAGCCATCACCTGCCGCTGTGTGCTCTGAAACCCAGTCTTCTGTCATAGCTTTACGTAGAGTTTACTGACACAGTGGAGGTGCCATCGAAAGCCTGCAAATCTTACAATTAAAAGACGGATGCTTCCACTAGCTTGGCTCTTCCATTCTACATGCTGCGTTGCAGTGTGTGCCATTTGAGCATCCTGTCTCGGGTAAACACAAGTTTGCTTACCCACCCCAGGGCTATGGTACAGTAGACCAGGCTGTTACCCACCTGCTGCCCATCTACTAAAGTCTTCACCGTGTTATCCAGCCACTGTCCATCAGAAAACTCACAACAGCCACTTAGCAAATGAGACGTGTGCTTGGGTGACTGAGTTCTGTTCAGGCCCGTCTTCGTTGTGGTTGTCCGAACCTCGCCCCTTCCCACTTGTCTCTCCTGTGAACACGGCTGCTACTGGGACCAAAGATGTGGTGATCATGGGAGACGGTCGTCTGTAAGCAGAGCTCTGGCCACTGTTCTGTATATTTAAAAGGTCTGTGCAAAAGCTTTGTGATGAATAAAGGAGATCAGGCTTTAAAAAAACAAAGAAAGAAAAAGAAATATAACCGCCAGTAACAGTGCCACCCCACTTAAAAATTCACAAAGTTTTTAAAGCCCCTATCCAAGGGGAAATAGCCCTTCTCTTATATCCAACTTCCCCACTCTCCACTGCCGTCGGCTGGTGACAGCAGGAGGTGAGGGACAAGCTTGTGTCATCGGAGGAACTGCGATGCTGAAGGGAGCAACATAAAGAACTTTCCCTCCCTGGAGGGCAGGGGAGAGGACCTCTGGGGCCGCTGTGAGCACAGAGCTACTGTGGGGATGGGGAAGTGTGGATGGATTTGACTGGGCTGGAAAGAATCCTTCCTCACTTCCAGTACTTGTCGCACGATTAGTAAGACAGTGAGAAGCGTGGAACGCCAAGTCAGCCGACCATGCACCTGCCAAAGAATGCAGACTGAAATCCACCATGGCTGTCGGGTGGGTAAACGGTACCCAAGAAACACACAGAATGCCCTCCTTGCACACAGTGGACCCGGGTAAGCACCTCTCCAGCCACATGGCCACAGGAGCCCCTGAAAGTGACAACTCTACAGACCTGCATCCATGCAAGCCATGTCTGTCTCTATGTACAAAGGAAAAACTGAAGCTAAGAACATTTTTAAACTCAAGACCGCATTTCCTTGGCCACTTGAATACCATATTTCATGCACTCTCTGGAAACTCCGCCATGCCCTCCAGGGAGTAAGAGTTAGAAGGCACACAAATAGCATCTTAGCTTTGTCACGATAGGAGTCTTGCCATTGTGGACTGCCCCTCAGGGGCTGCAGGGGCGCCCAGCATCCTCTGAGTGCCTTTCGGGGACCTCTGACAAAGGCCAAACCTTGAGTTTTCTGGAATCTACTCAGGGCTACCAGCTTGTGTCTCATCAGAACAGGCGGGCGGGGTGGGGGGGCGCCCATGGTCTCCCACATCGGCAATGCACTTTAGAGTTGTATTTGTTTACATTTTGTATATTGGGATTCTGGAGTCATCTTTCTGTGAATGTAGAATTCCATTGCAAAAGAGAAGAAGACTTGAAACCACTGGCAGAGTGTACCACATGGTGTAGTGCACACAGAGAGAAGAAACCCAAGGATTAGAAAAACACCCGGTGTTCATTTTTAAAAAGAGGGAAACACTTCAACTGAGGCTCGATGTTTCGGTTGCGAAGACAGAGCGTACTCACATTTCTTAAAAGAACCCGGAAATTAAGTTTGTCAAGTGAACGGAGTTCATAAAACATACACGATGGCTGGCGCCGTGGCTTAACAGGCTAATCCTCTGCCTTGCGGCGCCGGCACACTGGGTTCTAGTCCCGGTCGGGGCACCGATCCTGTCCCGGTTGCCCCTCTTCCAGGCCAGCTCTCTGCTATGGCCCGGGAAGGCAGTGGAGGATGGCCCAAGTGCTTGGGCCCTGCACCCGCATGGGAGACCAGGAGAAGCACCTGGTTCCTGGCTTTGGATCAGCGAGAAGCGCCGGCCGCAGCGGCCATTGGAGGGTGAACCAGCAGCAAAAAGGAAGACCTTTCTCTCTGTCTCTCTCACTATCCACTCTGCCTGTCAAAAATTAAAAAATAAAATAAAAACATACACTAGCAAAGACTCCGTATAATAGTACATATTCTGTAGCATACAGAGTATTACAGTTACATTCCACTGAGACTATGTTACAAGCAAATGGATACTTCCATGTATATTCAGAAATACATAAATGTACAATGAATATATATGCAGAAATTATTGATTACTAGGAGCCTGGCACTAAGCTGGGCACAGAATCAATGTCCTTTTTAATTACTAAAAAAGCGCTGAGGTCATTTGGGAGTTCTGTGAAGGGCAGCAGCATTCGCAGCCGCTGGGAGACGCCAGGTGACACTGCCAGTGTGAGCCTGCAGGTGCACTGCTGTCCTCAGATCCCCCACTGAGACACTGCGCCACAGGGCGAATTCCAACATCAAGACAGCAGAGCTGTCAATACCAAAGTGTCTTAATGTGAGGCGCAGACGGGGAATTCAGCCAGGCTAATTTTAATCTTCGTGCGGAAGAGCAACGCCTGTGCAGACGGGGGCGCACCGGTCTGGACGCACCCAGACGGAGAAAGGCAGACTCACAGCGGTGCTGGCCGCCCCAGCGCGGGCTCACAGGCTGCCTTGGCTACTCTGCACTCTGGGTTCAGGGAAGTGCACAGGACGCTGCTGTCCCAAGCCCGGCTGCTTTCACTCCCCAGTCAGAGCGTGAGACTCGCTGGGTTGTTACGGGCTGTTCCCTGTCCGTGCTGTGGAACCCGCTCCACTGCGTGGATGGATCGTAATTTATACATTCTTTCTGCTCTCGAGCTTATGAGTGGCTTCATGTAAACACCAGAAATCTCCTCTGAGGCAGGAGGGGCCACCGTGAAACTGACCCTCTCCCTTCTGCCTGAAAGTGCTCTGATCAAAGGAATGTTCGTTTGCTTTCCATCCAGGTCAGAAGCAGAACTGATGGCACTGGGAATTTGGCACCGTTATCTGCGTCCAGGGGCCACAGGGAGGAGAGGGCGCTGACACCCAGCCGCTCCAGCGGGCTGGCTTCCTAATTCCAGAACACGCTGGCCACCATCTCTCAAAGAAGGGGCCGTGCCTTGCCTTTGTTTCTGGTTCTGTGGCAGCGTCCTGCACCCAGGGGTGCCAGTGGGGGGATGGTGCTGGTGGACAGTGGGTGGGAGGGGAACAGTACTGAAACAGGATACCAGAACCAAGAGGCGCTGAAATCCCCACTTCACAAACGAACTCGCTGTTTACAGAGAACAGGACTCTTCCTCCACGTTCCACCCGTGACCTAACCAGAGCTCCCATCCATGCGCTCTGTCATCTTTTCCACCTCTCGTAGTTTACAGACTTTTTTTTTTTTTTTTTTGCTTTGAAGTGGAAGAGAAAAAAAAAAAAAGAGGAAAGAACAGAACCACGGCTGCCCTAAAAGGAAGGAGGAAGTGAGAGCCAGCAGCGCCTGGCGGGCTGGGTCTGTGACAGCGGTGATGCGCCTTCCGCCTGGCTCACATCTGAATTTCCACCTGCCCGCCCCCTGCTTATAACCCGCGCACGTGAAGCCAGAGCAGCTGCTGGCACCCTGCTGTGGCCATGCTGCTCCCCGCGGCTTCCGCCGCTCCCTGGAGGTAGCCCTGGGGTGAGTACTCGCAGGTGCCTGCAGAGAGGGGCGCGGGGCCCGCGAGCGCTGGGGAGCACAGGCACGGGGCGGGGGCGCCGGGCTAGGCAAGCGCAGGGCGCCCACCGCCTCGCCCCAGTGTGCAGGAGGAGCGACTCCGCGCTCACTGTTTGCTGTTCACGGCGAGCAGCCTCCTGGGAAGGGGTTTTTGCCTCTGGGTGGGATGAGAAAAGCCAGGGAAAGCAGCGCAGGCTTCCGTGCGGTGGACGGAGCGCGCGCAGGCACAGACACACACACACACACACACACACCCCAGTTGTTACAGTCAGTGGTTCTGGGATTGCCTCTGGAGGCGTCCGCAGCCCACAGATAACAGAGCTGGGAACCGCCAAGCACCAGCTCAGAGAATTCTAAAATGACCGTGTTCTGGGGCTGCTGGTGGCGGCACAAGGCTTTGGGTAACACAGAACTGACAACTTCCCAGTGACAGCTTCTCCGGTGGCTTCAGTCTCTGTGTTTGGCAAAGCCGCGCGGCAACTCAGCGACTTAACCCGAGTGCCTCTCACTGCCTTCCGTGTGCCTTTTTGTAGGCAGAGCCAGAGACCCAGGGGAGACAGAGCCACCCGCGACTGACAGCCCAGGCTCCGATGAAGCTGACAAGCGGCTTCGACGCTGTAGGTGCCCCTGCTTCCACTCCTCCATTCATAATTCTTAGAGGCTACAGACCAGAGACCTTTACCTAATTTTATTTTTTTTCCTCTTTAGCCAAAAACACTAAATGCCAATAACATGGAGACATTGATCGAATGCCAATCAGAGGTAAGAAAACTGTTTAAAACCTTCTATCTGCACTGTGAGAAGATGAAAAACTCTGTGAAATCAATTATCTGGACTGTGTAATTATCAGAGTAGAAAATTAACATCATAACTAGAGTCAATTAAACTCATCAGTTGGAATCGTCTATGATAATCAGGCTTTAACACGGATTCTAGAAACTAGAAAAAAAACCAATGCACTCTTTAGAATTCCTTTTTGGAGGGAATACAATGTCATACGCACATTTTATGGGGAAAGGCTGGGTAGGTTTCTTCAGTCACAGTTTTAACTGAAATAAATATATTTTAGGGTGATATAAAGGAACACCCCCTGCTGGCGCCATGCGAGAGCGAAGACAGTATCTGCCAGCTCATTGGTGAGTTTTGAAAACATACCATCTTTTCCTGAAGTGCAGACAACCAGGGTTCTTGGTTTGCAAAGCCACCGTGCTTCTCTGTGCTAGGAACCTGCCTTACCAAGTGTTCTCTGAAAGACCGCAGAACATTAGCACTTTGGTGGCAGGCAAGCTCCAGCCATCCAGAGCTGTGAGTGCTCCAACGGGCAGCCCCCTCTCCACGCATCCCCCTGCCCCATAAGGGGCTTACGAATCTGCTCTGACAGGGCACGCAGACATCGGAAAAGTGCCCGTCTTCCTTCTCCCAGGAAGCAAGTGTCGCCCATCTCAAATCCCAGCTTTTAATTCTTCCCCAAAGGCACCTGAGGGTCACGGGGCCCTGGGGGCCCCTGGGGAACCCTGGCCCAGTTCTGTAGGCTCTAGCCAGGCCATGATACTCTCCGCCTTCTTCCTCCTGCTGGAGCACAGCGGATAGGAACAGGTGCCAGTGCAGTTAGAAGGGAGACCCTTGCTAGCCAGGGAGGATGTCGAGGCCCCGGGCGCCCCGCCGCCCAGACTGTGGAAGGACGGGCTGTCCTCGGAACAGTTCACTGGTAATTCCCAGTTCAAGCCCCTCCCTGAAGCAATTTGGGCTTCCCCAGCCCGAAAGGGGGCAATCTTGAAATCCCAGGGGACGGCAGGCTGGCGCCCTCTAGTGGCTGCTTGGTGCTAGCATGTGTACAAGCCGCTGCTCCCTCTGTTCCATGCTCTTCCCTAGTGAAAGGTGGACGCTAACCCATTTCATATCAGAAATGTCCCCTACAGTTATTAACACCAACACCTTAAGATGTTTGCCTGTGGCCTTCTTAGGCTCTGCTACCTTTTTGTAACAAACAGCCAGGGAAGGGCAAAAACAGGAAAGGCGGGGCTTTGAGGAACCTTGGTGTTGATGTTTAGGGGCCGGTCGCCCTGGTAACAGTGCGGTTTTGTGTGTGCATGTGTGTGTGTGTTGGTTTTCGAAATTATCCCCTCCCCCATGCATACCATCAATGACACTGTGTGTTGGGCGCTATCTGTTTTTTCGTGTGGACTTGGACTCGTTAGCATTGCAATCTGATGTTCTGTCCGCCCTGTCTCCCGGGCCGCAGAGGTTAAGAAGAGAAAGAAGGTGCCGTCGTGGCCGTTTCTCACGAGAAGGCTGTCCCCTCCGTCAGACTTCCCGGGGGCTCTGTCCCTGTTTGATCAGCCCTTGGCCATCATCTGTGGTGACGACGACACACTCCCCAAACCCATTCAGGTGGGTGCGCGTGGCTTGACTCGGACGTGGGGAGTCCGTGGGAAACCCGACCGTGGTCCTCACGTGGGACTCGCTGGGGCCGTGCCTCCGTGTTTGCGCTCTCAGGAGCGAGGCTCCTGCACACGCGTGCGCCCAGGACACCTGATGGCTTGCCGTCTGGGAATGAGCCGTCCTTGGCAAGGAGCTCAGAGCGACGGTCCCCCCACCCCGCCCTCGCCTCCCACCACCACGTTGCCCTGTCTCCATGGAGTTAAGAGTCAGAAAATGTGTTGCTTCTGCAACGTGGGCAGGCGGAGAACAGAAATCCAACCCTGCGTAATGCTTCAACGGAAGGGTTTGAAAGCTGAGAGGCCTGAAGTCATTTTAAATTTGCGCAACCGGAATTGCACGGTTGGTCTCCTCTTAGGAAAATGGAAGGGGGCTGAGAGACTCGCTGACAGCAGATGTACTGGAAGCGAAGGCTGGCGGGAATGCTCTGGCCGAAGCGCTCTCCCGGTCACCCCAGAGAGCACGGCCTTTTATGGAGAGGATATTTTATGGCTAGGCCAGCTGCGGAATGTCCACGGGCACGCAGGTTTGCATAGATCCGAGGCGGAGACGCGCGCGTCCGTGCACCCAGTGACTGCTTGCTGTCCCGCCCCTCTCTGCTCCAGGACATCCTGGCTGCCCTGTGTCTCCGGGGCCCTGCCACGGAGGGCATCTTCAGGAAGGCGGCCAGCGAGAAAGCCCGCAAGGAGCTGAAGGAGGAGCTCAACTCCGGGGCGGCGGTGGATGTCACGGGGCTCCCTGTGCACCTCCTGGCTGTCGTCTTCAAGGTGAGTCTGCGGGGGCCGTGCCCAACAAACAGCCTGCCAGCCGGCTCTGCCACGCCCCTTCTCAGGAGCCAATGAGCAGCCTCTCTCCCTACAGGCTGCTCTTGGAGTTTCGTCGTTTTAGCTTAAGCCTTGTCACTGTTTCTGCAAGCACCCCTGTTTCCCATCACCCCAAATTCCGGCAGCAAGGGAATGCACTAAGTTCTGCCAAAAGTGTGATGACAAAAAGGAGCCTTGTGGGTCCCATGGCCAAGTCTATGCCCCGAGATCTAATGGCCCCTTGGAACCCACCCAACTGGGGCTGGAGCTTCTCGCTGTGCCCGCTGTCGGGCGAGTTGTGAGATGTGGGTTTGAGAGAAGCTTCCCAGACTAATCAAAGAGCAGAACCCAGCAGGTACAGCCTAGCACCGGACAAGCATCAGGGTGTCCCGGGGTGGAATGCAAGCGAGGGCAGAATGAAGACTCCACGGGTGGTGCAACCACCACAGGCCAACATCCTCCCTTCCCCCACCCCACCCCCAGGACTTCCTCAGAGGCATCCCCCAGAAGCTACTTTCCTGCGACCTCTTTGAAGAGTGGATGGGGGCCCTGGAGAAGCCAACTGAGGACGACAGAGTCGAGGCGCTGAGAGAGTAAGTCCCCGAAGACTTCTCAGGCTGGGATAAAAATGAGTCCCCCACGCTTGGGGATCACAGTTCAATAAAAAGAGGCAAGCAAGCCAGAGTTCACGGTCTTAGAAGCAGAAGGAAATTCTGCGAGGCTGAATGATAACAATGCGATTTTCAACGTAGCCGTTTTCAATGTAAAGTCACCGGGTGGTGACACGGGTGGTATGGGCGTCCCGGTGGCCCCGACCGGCCTCTTGGCTCTTCCAGAGCCTGTGGTTAACCAGTCCCGTTCCGTGTCCGTTGCCACCGAAAGCGTCTGAGTGAATATTTCACAAGACTACTTCCTCTTTTTAAAGGAAGCCTGGCTCTGGCAGCAGCTCGCGGCACGCTACGCTGAAGCCAGCCGAGGTGAGGAGCTGCGCCAAAAACTCAGGCCCCTCCTCTCGCTGCAGGATCGCGGACAAACTGCCCCGGCCCAACTTCCTGCTGCTCAGGCACCTGCTCCTCGTGCTGCACCTGATCAGCAAGAACTCCGAGGTGAACAAGATGGACGCCAGCAACCTGGCCATCTGCATCGGGCCCAACGTGCTGTCGCCCGCGCACGACCGCCACTTGTCCTTCGAGGCCCAGAAGAACCTGCACGGGAAGGTTTGTTCTGCTGGCGCACGAGAAGCCTCCGGGCCGGGATCGCAGCGTCAGGCCACCAAAGCCCCGCGGGGGAGCGCTTCCGTGTTTCTCAGCTGGCCGGGGATCGTGGGCAAAGCGCACGGCGCAGGCTGCCCCCTTAGATACGCACAGCCCACGCGGCCTCCCAGGTCTGTGGCCTTGGTCTAACAGCGTGTCCTGAAACACCAAACGGTGTCCCACGTCAGCGGAATGAAAGAACAGCCTTCTGTCGGCCCTCTGCAGACACAGGCATCCCTCGTTCTCCTTCCAGTTCAACCTCCCCCAGGGTCGGCCCTCAGCGCGTGCCCGTTCTTCCCCCACTCCCTAAGGAAAAAAATGTCCCGAAGCCGACAGCCTCCTGATTTCTCCTCCCAGGTTAAGACGCTGGTGGAATTCCTCATCGATAACTGCTTGGAAGTATTTGGGGAGGACATTCCGGCTCCTTGCAGCCTCACGTCTGACGACTCCCTGGAACACACTGACAGTTCAGGTACGGAATGTGCGGGGTGTGGGGAGTGGGGCCTGCGTGGCCAGGGACGGCAGGGATCTCTGGTATGTGACGCTGGAGTCACCTTCACAAATCACCAGGGAGGACCAGACGCCAGTCCATAAAGAGGTCCTCGTCCGGGAAAGCCGCGCTCTGTCTGGCGTCTCCCAGCAACCCCTGCAGCCTGCAGCCGCTCTGCTGGCTTCAGTCCAGAGCTGTCCGCCTCCACGCCCAGCCCAGCCCACTGCTTCTACTAAACACTCATTAGCTGTGGCGCTGGGCTGAGCAGCCCTGGTCTCCACACAATGGAAGTGGGCCCAACAAGACAGCCATCACACTTAAAGTGCTTAAAACAACAATTTTTAAATTTTAAATTCAATAAATTTTCAGTGAATGCTATCTTCTCTCTCCTCCTGCCTCCCTCCCTTCTTCCTTCATTCATTTCCTTTTTCTACTGTCTTCTCATCTCAAAATAAATTTGGAAAGAAATTTTAAAAAATTCTTATGTATTTGTTTGCAAGGCAAAAAGAAACAGAGAGACAAGGATCTCCCATTTGCTAATTCACTCTCCAAGTGCCCATGATGGCCAGAGCTGGACCGGGCTGAAGCTGGGAGCCAGGAACTCCTTCCAGGTCTCCCACGTGGGTGGCAGGCACTCAAGTCCCTGAGCTGTCCCCTGGAAGCTAGAATCCGGGGCACGGCTGGGACTCCAAGCCAGACACTCCGATACGGGAGGCGGGCATCCCAAGCAAACTCAGCTGCTGAACCAAGGCCTGCCCTGAAACTAAAATTTAAGACTGACTTATTTATTTGGAAGTCAGAGTTAGAGAGAGAGACAGGGTCTATCCACTGGGTCATTCCCCCAAACGGCCACAATGGCCTGAGATGAGTCAGGCTGAAGCCAGGAGCTTCAATCCGGGTCTCCCACATGCAGAGCAAGGGCCCAAACACTTGGCTTTTCCCAGGCGCATTAGCAGGGAGCTGGATTGGAAGTGGTGCAGCCAGAATTCAAACCAGCATCCAGATGGATGCCAGCATCCCAGACAGTGGCTTAACCCACAACGCCACCACACCAGCCCCCCAGAATTTTAACATGATACATCTTTGTCATGCCAGGCCTTGAAGTGGTTCCCTAGGGCCATGATTGGCATGAGTGGGGTGAACTGCAGTAAAAATGTATTCTGGGCCGGCGCCGTGGCTTAACAGGCTAATCCTCCACCTTGTGGCGCCAGCACACCGGGTTCTAGTCCCGGTTAGGGCGCCGGATTCTATCCCGGTTGCCCCTCTTCCAGGCCAGCTCTCTGCTATGGCCCGGGAAGGCAGTGGAGGATGGCCCAAGTCCTTGGGTCCTGCACCCGCATGGGAGACCAGGAGAAGCACCTGGCTCCTGGCTTCAGATCAGCGCAATGAGCCGGCCGCAGCGGCCATTGGAGGGTGAACCAGCGGCAAAAAGGAAGACCTTTCTCTCTGTCTCTCTCTCTCCCACTATCCACTCTGCCTGTCCAAAAAAAAAAAAAAAAAATGTATTCTGAAGAAAGCCGTGTGCAAAGTTCAACTGTCCTTTAACCTCCCACAGACACGTCCACCCTGCAGAACGACTCCGCCTACGACAGCAATGACCCCGATGGCGACACCACCGGTTCCGCGGACTCTCCGGGCCGGCAGCCCCCGGCGGCCAAGGCCGAGGCGGCCAGCTCAGACGGCAGGGCACCGCGGGCCGTGGGCGAGTTCCGGCTGGAGCCCATTGCAAGCACGGTGGCCAGGCTGAAAAGCTACGCCAGCCAGCCAGACCGGAGGTACTCTGAACCCGGCGCCTCACCCTCCCGGGAGTGCCTGGAGGGCCAGATGACAAACCAGAAGCTCACCAGGAGTGAGGACGACTTCACCAGGGGGCAGGCTGCAGACCCGTTCCCGGAGGAGGTCTTCCCGGCCCCGCCAGGCAAGGGTGGGAGGCCTGGGGACCTGAAGATCAGGAACCCGGCCCAGGATCTGGCGCTGCGGCGGGGGCTGGTGGCCAAGGCCTTCTCCAGCGGCTCCCTGGATGGGGCGGCTGACAGCCCGCCCCCAGCGTCTCCTTCCAGCCCCAAGAGAAATTTCTTCACCAGGCATCAATCTTTCACCAGCAAGACGGAGAAGAGCAAGCCCAGTCGGGAAATCAAAAAGCACTCCGTGTCTTTCTCCTTCGCCTCTCACAAGCAAGTGCTGGCCAAGCCCCCCAGCGTGGGCCCCGGGAGAGCCAAAGGCTTCGCCACCGGGGACCAGGGCAGGAGGGTCCTGAAAAGAGAAAGCCAGCTGGCTGGCCGCATCGTCCAGGAAACGGGGGCCGAACGCTGCAGCCAGACAGCCCTGGACGGCAGCACGCGCTCCTACGCCCTGTTGGTGGACGAGGTGTTCCCGCTGGCTGCGGGCAGGGGCCCCGGGAGCCCCCCGTCCTACGAGGAGGCCGTCCGGTGTCAGGCGGCCGGACTCACGGCCTGTGCGGGCCAGACTGTGGCGAGCATGAGGGCGAGAATGCTGGGAGGGGACTCGCGGGACGGGTGCGGGCGCTGCAGGCTGGGCAGGATGGTCCCTGCACCTGCGGGAACGCCAGGGCCCTGGGCTGTGCACCAGCCACCTGAGATGCTCATGCTGAGGACCACGCCAGAGTCTCTGCAGAGGGAGAAGCCGGACGGCCGCGGGCTACGCTGCAGCCAGCCAGTCTTTGAGGCAGACCAACTCCAGTATGTTAAAGAATCCTATATTTAGCAAGGAAGACCACGCCCCCAGGACGCTGGGTGTGGTGTCTCTGTGAACCTGTCACTGGGAAACTGCCTGTAGATACATTGTTTCCAAAAGAAGTCACGAATAAGCTCCTTCAGACATTTGTCCGTGAGGGTGTCTGCGCACCTGAATTTGTGCAATATGGAACACGTGCAGAAAACGCTGTATATAGGCCAGTGTCAGGTGCAAGGGCGGCCAGGGTCAGGACCCCTGTGTCCCTGTGTGGGTGGGCTTGCAGCAACACTGCTCTGTGTCTCCCGTCCTGGGACAGATCACCACCGGCCTCTATGTAAAAATCCCCTGTGCTTGTCTGTGCTGCCGGTCTTCCCCTTTGTCCACAACTCCACTTAAATGTTCCAATCTCTGCAAAAAGTTTACTCCACTTAGCGGCCCTGGGCGACTGGTTGTCTACAAGGAACAGCTCCGTGGTTGGTTGATAATCCAGGGGATTATCAACACCAGGCAAAGAAAAGGCCACAGTGAAAACTATGAAAAATGCTTAAACATGCCCTTTCCATCCCTAATTAAACTTGGGTGGGAGACTGAGAGTGTGTTCTAGCAACAGGAACTCGTGGGAGTGTCTATGTAGTTCCACAACGTCTTTTCCAACACTGCGAGTGAATGGTTCTACGAGCACCAGGGCTCATGCATAAAGTCTCAGTGTAACCGCACTACAATAAATCGCCCTTCTCATTTAAAAATGAAAATGTTCTTTCTTTACTAACGTGTTATCTTCTTTTCCTTCAGTTTGTGGAAATCCACTAAAAAAATTCATACATTGGTTCATTCAGCAAGCACTTATTAAATTTATACTCATTATTCCAGACCAATGGCAAGACCATGGATCTTGGGTTTAGGAAAGATAATCTCTGTTCTCTTGAAGTTTATAAAATCATTTAAAAAAAAAAAGTGCCCATTTTGCTGGAGTTGTGGTGTAGCAGGTAAAGCCACCACCTGCGATGCTGACATCCCATGTGGGTGCCAGTTCAAGTCCTGGCTGCCCCACTTCTGATCCAGCTCCCTGCTAATGGTCTGGAAAAGCAGCAGAGGATGGCTCAAGTGCTTGGGAGTCTGCACCCACATGGTAGACCTGGAAGAAGCTCTAGGCTCCTGGCTTCAGCCTAGCCCAGCCCCGGCCATTGCAGGCATTTGGAAGTGAACCAGCAGACAGAAGATTTCTGTCTCTCTCTGTAACTCTGCCTTTTGAATAATAATATAAACATTTTAAAGTGCCTATTGTACCCCATTTTTTGCAGCAGCACGAAGTCACAGGGTGCTATCACAAATGTAACTGTTCCCAATTCTAGTGAACTAAACTTTTCATCACTCCTATGTCTCATTTTTATTGCTTGCTTGTTAGCAAACTTCATAGTAAAAAGTGTGCGATGTATCCCACTTCTCCTGTCCAATGATTAAGACATTTATACAGCATGCTGGGGACATCAGGCTTCCATTTTTCTTGCTATCTCAGCTTTTCTCATGCTTTTGATTTGTTATAGAAATGTGTCTGTGTTGGTTGGCTACCAGATGGCGAAGTCCAGCCCTTTTCGAAGGTGATTTGTCATTAATGATGTGCAAAGTTAGTAAAGTTGTAAACCAGATTTCTCAAGTCTGCATGCTGAGACCTAATATGAATAATACCTTTTTTAAAGATTTATTTATTTATTTGAAAGGCAGAGTTACAGAGAAGCAAAGGCAGAGAGGGAGAGGGAGAAGGGGAGGGGGGAGGAGGAGAGGGGAGGGGGAGGGGAGGGAGAGGGGAGGGGAAGGGAGAGTCTTCCATCCACTGGTTCATTCCCCAAATAGCTACTTTGCAACGTAGCACTGGAGAGCTTGATGGTGCCAACAACATCCAACAGTGCAACGTGACCAGAAGGCTGAGGCTTGCAGTGACGTCAAGCTGACATTACAATGATGTAATCAAGGACCCATGAACACCAGACTCCTGTCTTCCATGGACCTCTCAAGGCCTGTACAATGACGAACAGGACAACTTGGAGTGTCCCTGACACCCCAATTCCAGGGATGTCGTAAAAACGTGTTGCATGTTGATGGCCACGAAGGGATTTTAACCTACATCCAGGGACCCACACTGTGACTTAGTGGGTAAAGCTGTCACCTGCAGTACCAGCATCCCATATGGGCACTGGTTTGAGTCCTGGGACTCTGATCCAAGTCTCTGCTGTGGCCTGGGAAAGCAGCAGAAGATGGCCCAAGTCCTTGGGCCCCTGCACCCACATGGGAGACCCGGAAGAAGCTCCGGGCTCCTGGTTTCGGATCAGCCCAGCTCTGGCCATTGCGGCCATTTGGAGAATGAACCAGTGGATGGAAGACCTCTCTCTCTCTGCCTCTGCCTCTCTGTAACTCTACCTTTCAAATAAAACAACAACAACAACAACAACAAGAACAAAACACCTTACATCCAGGTCTGATTCCCTGAGAAAGCTTCCCTGCTCTACTGACACAGGATACCCCAATTATCAGAAGTCCTGCTCTGTGCCCCCTTCCCACACCCACCCCAGCACCACCCAGGACTGAGAGAAGTGGAACCTTGATCTAGAAAGGTTGACTTGGGGAGTTAACCAAGGCTGGGTGCTCTTGCTGGAGCAGAGCAGGCCTGCCATGGCCTTGAGTTCACACGCAACCAACAGCAGCTGAGGTCCACTGGGCCCCCTTAGCAGCTGCACGAATGCCTATGGTTTGCAGCGCTAATTAACTGAAGAAGAATGGTCACAGTGCTGCCCGTGGTCATGGATGAGGACGTCCAAAGGGTTGTGACAAACACTGTTTATCTGAACGCAAGATTAAAAGAATGAATTTATAGATGGGTTTCGCTAGTTGTGATCTCTGCGGAAGATGTGCCAGTACATGCTGTCCTCCTGGGGCCAGACGCTGGAAACCCACATCAGATACGGCCTCGCATAGCTGGAGTTTCTTTTCTAATTGAATTATGTAATCCTAACCCTTCATCTGCAAAGGGGGGGGGGGTGGATTTCTGAGAACTCAGAAGCATAAACATTTTGCTAGCGATGGAAGTGAATCACTTTTGAGCAGTGTTTTAAACGTGGGCTGAGATCCTACATAGTGCTCATTCCAGAGTACAAATGAAGTGTAAACGAGGAAAAATCAACTGGATGAAGTGCCATCCTGCAATCCTCCTCCCACAGGCTGCAGAGAAGCGGAGGCTTGGCTGGGGGTGGGGCACTGGGAAACCAGGCAAATTTTGCAGAACACAGCATCTCACCAGAAGAAAACATGGACTGTTAATATCTCTGGGAAAACGAAGACCTCATATCGACAGGGGAAGAGCATTGATCTGGATGCACAGAATCTTACTTAGTCGGTGAGCACTGCAACAAAGCACCCCGCCCCTCTAAGAAAATGAGGCTGACAACCACATACATTCCTTGAAGAATCCGTATATCCAAAAACCCAGACAACAAGGACTAAGAAAGAGGAGGTTGTGCTCTGTATCAAAAGATGAGGAGCTGGGCATTGTGGTGCAGCAGGCTAAGCCACCACCGGTGACACCAGCATCGCATAACAGCACCAGTTCAAGTCCCGGCTGCTCCACTTCTGATCCACCTCCCTGCTAATGTGCCTGGGACAGCAGCAGAAGTTGGTCCAAGTGCTTGGGCCCCTGCCACCCACGTGGGAGTCCTGGATGGTGTTCCTGGCTGCCGGCTTTGGCTTGGCCAAAAGCTGTTGCCACCATCTGGGGAATGAAGAAGCAGAGGGAAGATCTCTGTTTCCCATTGCTCTTTCAAATAAATAAATAAGTCTATTTCAAAAATCAACTGTACAGGTGCAGATCTATTTTTGGTCTCTCTGTTCGATTCCACTGATATGTACATATACATGTGTACACACTGGTTGCTTATATGGGCACACTATATTGATTATTGAACTTTCTAGTCTAAGTTTGCAATTTATCCCTTCTTTAAAGATTCTGCAAGGGCTTTACCTATGGTGACTGCGCAAATGTTTTCATGGGGATTAATAACTGTAAACATTTTATAACTAAATGATATTTATTTGAAAGGCAGTGACGAAGACAGAGAAACAGAGACAGAAAAAGATCTTCCATCTGTTGGTTCATGACCCAACAGCCCAGGTTGGAGCAGGCCAAGCCAGGAACCAGAAACTCTGTCTGGGCCTCCCACAGGGGTGTCAGGAATCCAAATGTAAGGGGCTTCCAGGCACATTAGCAGGAAGCTGGATCGGAGCTGTGCCGTAGTCAGGACTCCAATATAGGATGGGCGGCCCAAGCAGCGGCTCAACCCACTGTGCCACGATGCCTGCCCCTTACCTTCTGTGTTCTAGAAAGCTGTTTATAATTTTGTTTTCATTCCCACTGTCTGTGTTGGGCACATTCAGCAATGAAGCCATTTGAGCCTGCAGTTTTCTTTGTAGGTTAGTTTGATGCTTACAAAGTTGATGTAGTCAAATTTCCAATCCATCTTTGCTCACTTTTGATAAATGCGTCCAGTTATGTCAGTTATCAAATGTGTTATCAATTTATTTATAATATTCTTATCCCTGAAATATTCAAGGACTCTTCAAAAAAGTTCATGGAATTGCATGTTATGAGAAGAATTATGCTTGGATGTAAATTTTTTGCACCAAATAAATTTATTTTTTAATTCCATTTTCCATGAACTTTCACTGATGATCTTTGTTCATCCATGATACGGTGATTTGCATTCTTTTGTCTTCCTTTGTCAGCTGGCTCGGGGTTCTGTTTTTGGCTGTTCTCTTCCCATTCTTCCATCTGAGCTAACTCCGCTGCCTGCCCTCGCCTAGGTGACCGACTTCTGCCCTCACTGCTGGATGCCCTGCACACAGGCTTGCTTCACTTGCTTTTCCTCTGCTAGCTTAACGGTGAGAACGCATATGATCACATTGAGGCTTTTCTTCTTTTCTAATACAAGCACCGAAAGTTACAAAATTCCCCCTAAGCAGCCTTGCAGGTGCACCTACAAATGTTGACATGTCACATTTTCATGGTCATTCAGTTGAGAATATTTTCTAACTTCTCTTGGATTTCTTCTTTGACTCATGGGAACACTCCATTTGGCTGCACTGTTTTTAGATTTATTAAGGCTTCTTCTATGGAATAGCATACGGTTTATCCTGGTCCAGGGACCACGTGTACCTGCACACAATGTATGTTCTAAAAACAAAAACGATTAAAAAAGAAAAAAAAGTATGCTCTTCAGTTGTGTGTTACAATAATGAAATAATATATTGAAAATATTTTATTTTATAATAAAATATGTCATTTTGTTATATAACATTAATGTTAAAAATTAACTTTTATTTTCTAAGAATTAATTATGTAATTATAAAAATCAATTACGTCAAGGTAGTTGATAGTCTTTTTAGGTCACTTACTCCTTTACAGGTGTTTTGTCCAGTGGCTCCAGCAATTGCTGAGTAACCAACGTGGCCATACCCTACAGTGGCTAAAATAGCACCTATTTGATCAGTTCCGTCCCCTCGGAGTCTATCCTGGGCGCATACACACGCACGCCTGCTGCATCTTCGGAATCGTTCCGTTTTCTCTATGTACTGCTCACTTATCTCTCTGGTACACTCTGTAAGTCCGGCTGCCTGCTAGGAATGTTGCCGCTGGAGACTTCGCGTGCTTACTGTTACCGTAAGGCTTTCCCCACCTGCTTACCCTGAGCATTTCTGTGTCCTCATAACTCAGTGTGCATCTCTTCCAAGCCAACATATAAGAGAACCTGGCTTTTCTCCTGCCCTGCTAACCTCTGCCTTGCTAAGGGCACGGATGTGGGTGGACTATTTCATTATTTCTTCTTTTAGTTTCTCTTGTTCCCCCTTTCATACAATCTTTGGAGTTACGTGGATCTTTTCTTCAATTTCATTTTACTTTACCTCTCAGCTTTTTGGCCTTCTGCGTTCTCAGAAGTTCCTCTAGGGATCCCCACACTCGACCTTCCTTCTCGCAGCCTGCTTCCTCCCCCCTCCCCTCCACACGTCACCACGCTCCATGCTGCAGCTGCCACGCCCAAGTCCCCTCCATCCAGTGTGAAGCCTCAAGTCAGCAGTGTGCTGGTGTTTCATACAGGCATGTAGACTTTAAAGGAACTAAGAGGGGAAAGGGGGTGTGTTATGTTTATCCCAATATTTGTAATTTTTGATGCTCATAACTCTTGTAGTGCAGGCTTTCAGGCGATGGATTCTCTTGGTCTTCCTTGATCTGAAAAGGCCTTCGTTGTGCCTCCATTCTTGAAGGGTACTTTTGCCAGATACAGAATTCCAGGCTGACGGTTTTCTCTTTAAGTATTGCAAAGACTTTATTCCACTGTCACCTGACTTCCATGGGTTTTGCTGAAAAGTCCACAATAATTCAGATGACTTTTCCCGGTGTCTTTATACAACGCCACTTTTCTCTGCTTTCAAGACTCTTCCCCTGGTTTTGGTTTTCGGCAGTTTGACTATGATGTGTCTGCTTTTCTGTCTGTCTTCTGCCCGCTGCTCCTCCAAACTGTATAATTTCTATTGCCCTATCTTCAAATTCAGTGGTTCTTTCTCTGTCGTCCCCACTATGCTATGAGAGCCTATCCAGTGGACATTTCCATTTCCTATGCTGTGTTTTTAAATAAGATTTATTTATCTGAAAGGCAGAGTTACAGAGAGAGGAGAGACAGAGGGAAAGAGATCTTCCATCTGCTGGTTCACTCCCCAAAAAGGCCACAACCTGAGCTGGGCCAGGCCAAAGCCAGGAGCCCAGAACTCCATCCGGATCTCCATCGTGGGTGGCAGACTCCCAAATACTTGGGCCATTTTCTCTGCCTTCCCAGGTACATTAGCAGGAGCTGGATCAGAAGTGGAGCAGCCGGGACGTGGACCAGCACCTGGATGGGATGCCAGCAGTACAGGCGGCAGCTTAACCTGCTGCACCACAACACGGCCCAAGTTTCCAGTACTGTGTTTTTCAGTCCTAAAATGTCCATGTGCCTCTTTATACATTTTCACTTATTAGTGTCTCCTTTTTTATCCTATCAAGCACAATAACTACTTTAAATCCCTTGACCAAGAGTTTCACCATTTCAGTGATCTCTGTTGGTTATGTGCTACGTGGACAACAGTCACATGTGCTCCTGACCCACGGTAGGTTCATTATAGGACAAAATGTGACCATTTAGGAAAACAACGCTGATATGTCATACAATCAAGAACAAGGAGACATTTAAAGATAAGTCAGTTTCCCAAACAAGGCACATGGGGCCCAAATAAGAAAAATCCCTTAAAGCCGGGGCAGGCACTGTGGCACAGCGGGTAAGCCGCTGCCTAAGATGCTAACGTCTCATATTGGAGCAGCAGTTCAAGTCCTGGCTGCTCCACTTCCCACCCCCCTCCCTGCTAATGCATCTGGTAAAGCCACAGAAGACGGCCCAAGCACTTGGGCCCCTGCCACCCCACGGGAGACCTGTAAGAGTTCCAGACTCCTAGTTTCTGCCTGGCCCACCCCCAGGCATTGTAGCCTTTTGGGGAGCGAACCACAAGATGGAAGATAGCTATTTCTCTCTGTCTTTCCCTGTCTCTGTTACCCTGCCTTCTAAATAAATAAATAAATCTAAAAATAGCAAAAGAAGAAAAATATCTTAAAGTCTTAAAGAACAGAAGAATGTCAACCGGAAGGTCTTCATACCAGGTAACAGGCAGCTACCCCGTCATTTCATTGAGGATCCCAATTATTTTTATCTGTGGCTCTGTAGCAAAAAAATCACAGGATTTTCACAGTGATTGGAAATAGGAAAAAGCGTATCTCTGGTTTTTGGCGAATTTGTCTTGAATTGCATGCATATTGTTTCTAATAATAATTTTGTATGACGACTTAGATTTAAATAAAATCAAATATCCTCAAAGCACACTGAGACACATGTAATATAAATCCATTATTTCCAGGATTTGTAGTTATAAAGTTCAGGAATCCCTTTAGATGTAGGGATTGCTTATCTAGTCAACAACATTACAGGAGATCCCATCTACAGGAGGCAGCCCATCCCTCTGTGAGACTGGGCATCTAACCCCAAAGAAGAGCCTCTCTCTAACTGCCCGACTTAATGCTGCTAAAACTGCCCGTTCTTGTCTAAGAATGTTCACAGGTGTTCATTTGCATGTGTGAAATTCCTCCTGTCACCTCAGCTTAGACAAGTGCTTTGAGCCAGGTAAAAGTCTGATTTGTCAACACAGATGTCTGGGCGTCCAGCCCCACAGCAGAGAGAGAAACTGCTCAAAGTTTCCATCCTTTCTAGAGACTGAAGGGACAGAACAGAAGAGCAAGACTGAAACCATGACTTCCCGGTCCAAGGCCATCTTAGCAAACGCCCAGACTTCCAATAAGCCTCCTGCTTTACCATCCTGGCTTCCGTCGCATGACAGACACTGCACGTGGTAGACGCAAGCCTCACCTTCCACACCCACTTTCGTTCCTCCCAAACTGTCAAACCCCGCCTTCTCTCCCGACTCTTCATCCAGCCGCTCCTAGGGTCACCACAGCCACCGTCGTTATTGCCTGATGCAATGCCCCACCAGCCAGCACTGGCGCGTGGCAGGCCGGCTCCCTCCCGTCAGACCCCCACGCCGCCAGCCTAGCGCAGCTCCCACACGTGTGCAAAGCTGGTGCTCACCTGTGCTTCTGCCACTTCCAGTTCCCTACCTGACACGCCTACACAGAACTCACCTCTGTCCTCCCTGCCGCCCGGGTCCTTCACCTCCAGGGTCACCTCTGAGGAGCCACAACTCCCCGCTTCCTGCCTCTCGTGGTCTCCACTTTGTACCCACATTGTTTTCTCACTTTTCTCTCCCCCTCGTAGATTTCTAGCATCTTTGAGAGCAAGAGGAGTCTCGTTCCTCTTTGTGTCCTGCAATACTAAAAAATGTCCGAGGCACACGCTGAATGTTCATTTTGTCTTTGCTGAATCAATGACAGGACAGAGGAAGGTGTATTCTTTAATCCGACCAAGAAACTATGACACTGGGTCCCTACACACAATCCATCTACCTACACCTGAGCTTTCCATAAAATGCTCTCAACTAGAAGTCCCCCAAACGAGGGTCACTCGTCCAATGGCCACTGCGGCCGGCGCATCGTGCTGATCCAAAGCCAGGAGCCAGGTGCTTCTCCTGGTCTCCCATGTGGGTGCAGGGCCCAAGGACTTGGGTCATCCTCCACTGCCTTCCCGGGCCATAGCAGAGAGCTGGACTGGAAGAGGAGCAACCGGGATAGAATCCGGCGCCCCGACCAGGACTAGAACCCGGTGTGCCGGCGCCACAAGGCAGAGGATTAGCCTGTTAAGCCACAGCACTGGCCGGGTCACTCGTCTTTCTACCACTTCTTCAAAAGTCACGGAAGGAAAGGCCCCCTCACTGGACCCTCTCAGGTCCTCATTTCTGGATTCCACCCTCCACAGGGGGCGCTCTCGGGCCCTTTTATTTAAGCATTTATTTAATTTCTTCATCGTGCCAGCTACTACAACTACATAGGAAAGGTCTTTACTTTTTAATTTACTGCTAATTCACTTAAACCCTCACGCAATAACTTCCTGGGTGAGAATTAACATCCACGCTTCTGAGAGACAAGATGGAGTCACTTCTCCCAAGTAAAATCCCACAGATGCCAAAGCAATTTTATTGCCTGGGACCATTTTTTCCTGTGTTTTAAAAATGCAAATCCCCAAAGCACAGTCAGCACAGGAGGAGGGGAGGGGAGAACCTGCAACTGGGATGGGGCTGGAGCCCTGGGCCTTACTACAACCTGCCAGACTGGGATGGGGCTGGAGCCCTGGGCCTTACTACAACCTGCCAGACTGGGATGGGGCTGGAGCCCTGGGCCTTACTACAACCTGCCAGACTGGGATGGGGCTGGAGCCCTGGGCCTTACTACAACCGGCCAGACTGGGATGGGGCTGGAGCCCTGGGCCTTACTACAACCTGCCAGACTGGGATGGGGCTGGAGCCCTGGGCCTTACTACAACCTGCCAGACTGGGATGGGGCTGGAGCCCTGGGCCTTACTACAACCGGCCAGACTGGGATGGGGCTGGAGCCCTGGGCCTTACTACAACCTGCCAGACTGGGATGGGGCTGGAGCCCTGGGCCTTACTACAACCTGCCAGACTGGGATGGGGCTGGAGCCCTGGGCCTTACTACAACCTGCCAGACTGGGATGGGGCTGGAGCCCTGGGCCTTACTACAACCTGCCAGACTGGGATGGGGCTGGAGCCCTGGGCCTTACTACAACCGGCCAGACTGGGATGGGGCTGGAGCCCTGGGCCTTACTACAACCGGCCAGACTGGGATGGGGCTGGAGCCCTGGGCCTTACTACAACCGGCCAGACTGGGATGGGGCTGGAGCCCTGGGCCTTACTACAACCGGCCAGACTGGGATGGGGCTGGAGCCCTGGGCCTTACTACAACCGGCCAGACTGGGATGGGGCTGGAGCCCTGGGCCTTACTACAACCGGCCAGACTGGGATGGGGCTGGAGCCCTGGGCCTTACTACAACCGGCCAGACTGGGATGGGGCTGGAGCCCTGGGCCTTACTACAACCGGCCAGACTGGGATGGGGCTGGAGCCCTGGGCCTTACTACAACCTGCCAGACTGGGATGGGGCTGGAGCCCTGGGCCTTACTACAACCGGCCAGACTGGGATGGGGCTGGAGCCCTGGGCCTTACTACAACCTGCCAGACTGGGATGGGGCTGGAGCCCTGGGCCTTACTACAACCGGCCAGACTGGGATGGGGCTGGAGCCCTGGGCCTTACTACAACCTGCCAGACTGGGATGGGGCTGGAGCCCTGGGCCTTACTACAACCTGCCAGACCTATATTTTTTTTAAGGTATTGAGGTTTCAGATCCTTTGACAAAAACAACTCATTTTCAAGAATTGCAAGCGTTGGGGTTTTTTATAACTTCTTACAAGAAAATTTCCATCCATTGGCTCTACATTTCACTTCTGTTCGCCGGCACAGCGTGTTTTCGCGTTGGACACTCCCCAGGAAGCTGAGGGCCACCCTCCCACACAGCGAATCAGGGTTTTGCTCTGACTGGGTCAGCAGCCAGCAGCCCCAGACCCTCGCCAGACAGAGTCCCCGACGCCCTTAGATCACACGGAAACGAGCAGTAAGCCGCTTCTCTGGTTCTCGGGCCTCCTGGAGGAAACGGAGCAGCAGGAGCCTGCGAAGCTAAATCCCAGCACCAGATTCAGATACCGACTCTGCGGAAGAACAAGGACGGGTCTGAGGGCCGGGGGGTCCCTCCCATCTGCTGCAGGTCCACGGGGCCCCAGGGAGCTTGCAAGTACAAAATCCAATCGTGAACAAAGCTATTTACCGGAGCAGCAAACAAAATCTCAAATGACAAATTTAATAAAGTTCCCAAATACCACAAAATTTCCTTCCCCCAAATTACATGTTTTTATTAACTGCCTGAAATGTTTCTGTAATGCCCCCTTTGCTACATTCTTTAATTTAAAAGGCTGCATACCTTTTTTTAAAAAAAAGATTCATTTATTTATTTGAAAGGCAGTTACAGAGAGGCAGAGGCAGAGAGAAAAAGAGAGAGAGAGAGGTCTTCCATCTGCTGGTTCACTCCCCAGCCACAACAGCCAGAGCTGCACCAATCCAAAGCCAGGAGCCAGGAGCTTCCTCCAGGTCTCCCACACGGGTGCAGGGGCCCAAGGACTTGGGCCATCTTCTACTGCTTTCCCAGCCATAGCAGAGAGCTGGATTGGAAGTGGAGCAGCTGGTGCCCATTTGGGATGCCGGTACTGCAGGTAGCGGCTTTACCTGCTATGCCATGGTGCCGGCCCCCTGGCATACCCTTTTAAATCCCTTCTTCCTAAAAGTACAGATGTTAAAATATCTTCTACAGAAAGAATTAAGTTGCTTTTCTTTTAATTTGGTTAACATTGGGGTTTCCTTTCAACGTTAGTAATTTAGAATGACTGGTTTCAGCTTCTCATGATGGGCTATGCCATGCAAATGCGTAGGATTGCTGTCAAGTCTGGAGAAATGGCCACCAAGTGTCTCTAACAGAACATCTGTCGAATCTGGAAGAATGCCATGACCAGCTTCTCGCTGCTATTTTTTTTCAAGCCTTGTTCCTCTAACAACCACATACTGCTAACGCTAGGCTCTGTCGGAAGTGCTCTTACCAAAACACGCAGTGCAAGCTGCGTTTCTAGGCCCTGCGGTCCACCCACTCCCCAGGGCAGCTGTTCATAATTTACCTGTTAATAAAGTGACTGCAGACCACATAAGCAAATCCCACCATTCGGGTCTGGATGTTGGTTGCCCCACCCTGCTCCACCCCACTCCACCCCACCCCATCCCTCCCACCCCACCCAGGTGATGGTGTAAGGAGGCGGGGCCTGTGGGAGGGCTTTGCAGAGTCCTCGTGGGTGAGGCAGAGGTGCTCCCCACTCCCACCACCACCACGGGAGGACCCAGCGAGAAGGAGCCCTCAGCAGACCAAATGTGCCAGCCTCCAGAGGGAGAGAAACCAATGCCTGGTGTTCGTACGCCGCCGCCCAGTGTTTAATGGCAGCCCAATTGGACTAAGACACTCACCGATTCCTAACTTAATAGCTCCTACGTCAATGCTCCCTTGACAGATCCCCAGATCCCCCATGGCCACACCAGGGAAAGCCAGTCTGAGGGGAAGACAGCCAGTTTTGTTTTTTTTTTAAAGATTTATTTATTTATTTGAGAGGCAGAGTTACAGAGAGAGAGGGGTCTTCCATCCGCTGGTTCACTCCTCACATGACCACAATGGTTGGAGTTGGGCCAATCCAAAGCCAGGAGCTTCTTCTGGGTCTCCCACGAGGGTGCAGGGGCCCAAGCACTTGGGCCATCTTCCACTGCTTTCCCAGGCACATTAGCAGGGAGCTGGATTGGAAGTGGAGCAGCCAGGACTCAAACCGGCGCCCATATGGGATGCCAGCACTGCAGGTGGAAGCTTAACCCACCACGTCACAGCACAGGCCCTGACAGCCAGTTTTAAGAGATGCCGTCAACTGAACACAGGAAGACATCTTGTGCGAACTGAGCCCACCCTGACATCTCCCGAGCCTCAGTCAGGGCCCGTGTGAGGTGAGAGGCTCTGGGAGCAGACTGCATCGGCTTCCCCGGGGATGCGAGCTCTGGCTCCCTGCTGTCTCCCGCTACCCTTCAGTGAAGAGAGCGAGCCCCAGGGCTCCCACGCTGCCCCGTCGCTCACAGTAAGCCACGGTGGTCAAACGCACCACAGAGACAGAGGCACCAGACTCCGGAGTGCGTGGCTGCACGGCACCCACCTCCATTTGCTCATGTCCTCCTCACAGCAACACGGAGGCCTATCCCCCACGTCACGCACCCACTGAGAGACTCCAACAGGAGCCGTTGCTCAGGCAATTTCCGCAGGTCCAGCCTCACCCCCAGGTGCAGAACGGAGCGGACCCCATTGGGCCAATCATGAAGCCGCCCTTGGGGCAAAGTGAGCGGGGCGGGTCTTACCAGGCCCTGTGGATCCCGAGGTCTCATGGCCAAGTTCTCATGTGGATTCTTGTCCTGAGCGCCTTTCATCTCCCCATACGGGTCCACCCCTCTCATCCTCTCTCCACACCCTGGGAACACTCTCAGGTGGTTCTTTAAATCCCTGACTTCAACAGCCTTCTCTCCAAGGGGGACTTCATGCCGCTGTCGCCTCTCTAACTTCCTTTTATGCACCCATACTCCCTGCTGCACACTCTGCTTCCTCTAAATTCCAGGGTCTTTCACTTCCACCCCTGTGCTCTGTTGTCGGGAAGGCCCCTGCCCCCACCTTCGCCTCATCCGGCCAACTCCTGCCCTTCCCATGCTCTGAGCTGCGGCATCTCCCACCGGAGCTCGCCCCAGTGACGCTGGGGCCGCGCGAGACTGTGGTGCTTCGTCAGTACACCCTCAGCCCCAGCACCACTCCCGGCTCGTGGTGAGCGCTCAAACACTGCACTCCCTCGCAATCACATCTCAGGACCTTTGCACCTAAAGAATCATTTCTGCCACTTTCTGCTCCTGCTCACAACGGTGCGAAGCCATGCACTTCCACTCTTGGAGATCCGTCTTCCTCCCACTGTGCCTTTATCCCAGCCACAGCAGTTGTCACAGGCCTCCTGTTCCCCCCCCACCCCATCCTCCAATGAGGAAAACAAATCCAGACGTGGTGCCTGCCACAGACACGGTCTCGTTCGAGCCTCTCCCTTTCAGGCTAAGCACACTGCGATGCCCAACTCTGTCCCCGGCTCCTGGCTCCAGCCGCTGCCCTCTCCTGGGCAGAAACGGGCCACAGCCTCTCCCCGCCAGGAGCTCCCACCCCTGTCTTTTTAAACAAACCCCAGGGTTGAGGGCGTATGAGCTCATCTCAGCAACAATCCTGGAACACACACTGAAGCCCTAACTCTGTCCTATATGTTAGAGTTTCTTACGGAAGACACTTAAACACTGAAGAATAGACACTTGCGTAAAGCCAAAGCCTGCAACACCAGCATCCCACATGGGCAGCAGTTCGAGTCCCGGCTGCTGCACTTCTAATCCAGCTGTCTGCTAATACTCCTGGGAAAGCAGTGGAAGATGGCCCAAGTGCTTGGACCCCTGCACTCACATGGGCGACCAGGAAGAAGCTCCTGGCTCATGGCTTTGGATCTGCTCAACTCTGGCTGTTACAGCCACCTGGGGAGTGAACCAGCAGATGGAAGATTGATTTCTCTCTCTCTCTCTCTCTCTCTCGCTCTCTCGCTCTCTCGCTCTCTTTCTCTCACTCACTCTAAAACTCTGCCTTTCAAATAAATAAATCTTTAAAAAAAACAAAAACAAAAATCTGTAGCGCACGTCCCAGCCCCTAGTCACTAACAGTCACAGATACAGTAAGGCACAATTCTGCCAACTTTACCACTGTTTGCAGACACCAGGAAGGCTGTGTGAAGGCACTGAGCGAAGTGAATAGAGAAGCATCAACTATCTCTGGTTTAATAACAAAGCAAGACAAAGAGTAACTGAAACTTTGCCTAGGGTCACATGGCTAGGCAGTGCACCAGTGAGGGGGCTGAACTCAAGTCTTTGAGTTGCAACACCTCTGAATTCAGATCCCAGGTCTTCCAATCACCAGTAACTACCTTCTCATAGGACTACTTGGTAATTGTGGTTTCTTAAAAAAAAAACCAAAAATCGTGTTTCCTTAACACAGGTACTCACTAAGCACTAACAGAGAATTAGTGACACCTTGTGGCCAACACTTGTTAGTTCATGTAATACTGCTACCCATTGTCACTAGAGAAACTTGTTCAAAGACCTCACGTGCTTCACTGAGAAGCCAAGAGTGACAAACCGAATGGAAGAACGATCTATGGTTGCAGACTCTTCTGTAACTCGATTTCTCTCCTCAAGGGCTCTTCACAGAGAGCGCTGACTGTCACGTTCACAGATGACGCTCAAGGTCACAGGTGACTGTCACGTTCCCAAACCCGGTGGCTCCTTCTCAGCCCTCACCTTACGTAACCTCTCAGTGCATCTCACAGTGATGGCACTGTTCCCAGATCCCTTGGTTTCAACAAGACCCATTCCGTTTGCCTCCTACCTTCAGTCTTTAGAGCCCACTCAACGCTCGTGAGTTCCAGATCTGTATCTCCAGCCCGGCCTTTCCACTGACCCCGACTCACCTTCGAACCTGTAGACACGTGGACGTGCGAGAGCATCCCAAGGCTAACCAGTCCGACCTGGAACTCTAGATCCTCTGCTCCTCCCAATGTCGTCGTTATTGTGTCATTTTCCTCAATCTAAAAGCTTAGCAGCCACCTATATTTTCTATTCCTCCCCCTCACATCTAATCCGTTAGTAAGTTATTTGAATTCATTCTCCAAGATATCCCAAGCACAGCTATTCTGTTTCCCCTTCTGTCACCCTAATTCAAGCCACATCCCCTCTCTAAGTGACAGCAATACCTTCCTGACCAGTATCTTAATCTCCAGCCACAGGAGCCCATTCGCCGCGGGGCAATATTTGTGCAACATAACTCAGATCATCATCCTTCATGATCACCCTTCATGGCCCCAGAATCCCAACTCCTCCCCCTCCGGCCCCCCAGCAGCCCTCCTGACAGGCTCCTCACTGTCTCCAAGCACTACTGAATCTCGCTTCTGACTCCTCCCCTGCAGCACACGCCCCCCCCCCCCCCCCCGGCCTGCCTGCTGCCCCTGCTGCCGAGCCGTGCCCCAGCTGCCACCCTCCGCCTGCACTGCTCACGCCCAGAACTTCCTGTGGTTGGTTCCCTGCGGGTCACACAGGCCTCCCGTTAAACACGGCCTCCTCGGGCCTTTCCCGCCATTCACTATAAAGTACCCCCGGGGGACTCCCTGCCATCGCATCTGGCTTTTGCTGTCATCATAACTGTCATCACGCCTGGGTTTTTCTGTTTTCCCTTCTGGGTTTACCTGCCTGCTATCTGCTTCTCTACCCTAAGGTGAGCGCTGTCTCTCCCGAGCTCTTACGGCAGTGCCTGTTGCGTAAGGAGCCGGCACGAGTCCCCCCAGCATCCTCCTACCCGAACCTGACTATCCCCCGACCATTTCACACTTACAGGGGAAGATGCTCCCTCGATCGTCCCTTGGATCAACCGTATCAACCTCTGCCATTCATTCATCCAACAAACATTTACAGCCTAACTGTGGGCTGTACTACGGGGCTACAAATGCCAACAGGACACGACCCTTACCCTCAAGGAGTCCATGGCCTGGTTAGGCAAATATGTTCACAAATTATCCTAAACACCACAAGGTAAGTAACAGGGGGAGCACAGCTGAGGACTCCACGGCCCCAACTCAGAGCCATCAGAAACCTCTTCCGGGATCAAACGAGGAGCTGAGGTTGAAAAGAATAGAAAAGGAGGCAGGAGAAGCAAAGCGCAGGGCCTCAGAGGCAGACACAGGCGGTCTGGGCAGTAGGAAAAAGTCCAGGGCCAAGCTGGTGAGAGGAGATTGACAAACAGGCAGTAACTGGACAGTGACGGAAGCCTGAACTCAGGAGGCACTGTGGTTGTGGCTCAGGGGAGCGAGTCAGCAGGATCAGAGTGGCGTTTCAGTGAGGCCAACCGTGGCTCCGTAGGAGACTCAACTGAGGTCGCAGGGCCGGCGCTGTGGCGCAGCGGGTTAAAGCCCCAGCCTGCAGCGTCGGCATCCCATATGGACACTGGTTTGAGTCCCAGATGCTCCACTTCCTATCCAGCTCTCTGCTATGGTCTAGGGAAACAGTGGAAGATGGTCCAAGTCCTTCAGCCCCTGCACGCACTGGGGAAACCCAGAGGAGGCTCAGCTCCGGCCACTGCAGCCATTTGGGGGGTGAACCAGATGATGGAAGACCTCTCTCTCTCTCTCTCTCTGGCACTACCTCTCTCTGTAACTCTTTCAAATAAATAAAATAAAAATCTTAAGGAAAAAAACCTGAGGTCGCAGGGGTCAGGATGCTCAGGTCAAAAGCTGGTAGGAGTGGTAAGTGGGCTAAAAGTGGACCCAGAACCACGAAAGATTTAGGTAAAATGGACAGGACTTGGCAGCAGGACATGGATGTGGAGAAGGGAGAGAGGAAAGGAAAAGGGAAAAGAAAGAGGAGTTTGGAGTAGGAAGGTTAGGAGCACCGGAAGCTGCTCTACCTGGGCACACGGCCCAGGGTCAGGCACACGAGGACTTGCGTCCAGGCTCCGTCACCCACTTGCAGAATGACTGCGGGAGTTCCTGGAACTTCTCCAAGTTTCAGCTCCTGTGTAAGTTAAATGGGGACAGGAACAGAACTGACCTCATGGGGTCATCAGAATAACTAAATCACATCCTATAAAGCACTTAGCATAGTGACTGCTATACCAGAAATGCCACTAATTACTAAGTTATCACTGACCTGTTCCTGGACAAGGTCAACCCCTCTACTTATGCACAAGAGCCCACCCCTTCCCCCCTCCATGGCTCCATCAACTCTGCTATCCCCACTGAGCTATGCCTATCAACAGTCAACTCTGTGACAACCCACAGAGCTTCCCCAGATCCAATCTCCTTCCACCAGCCCTCTTCTTCCCTTGGCAGGAAACCTGCCCGAGTCACAGATCCCTCTCCTGCCACTCCCACCTCACCCCACTGCAGCCAAACGTTCTCCTCCACAGCTCCACAGAAGGTGCCCTTGTGCACATCCCGTGTCCTGGTCTTGCTTGGCCTATGTAGTACCGGACATGGACAATCACTCCCTTCTCCCATGTCCACTTTCATCACATGACCGCCAAAGGGCCAGCCCTGCTTTTTCTTCCATCTCTTTGGCCCCTCTTCAGTCTCCTTTGCTGGTTATCCCTCATCTTTCCAATCAGTAAATACTGAAACACTCAAGGTCTCACGCACGCCCCTCCACACTCCCTTAATAACCTCACCAAGCTGCATTGCTCTAAATCCCATCTGTACACCATTAGCTCAAAAACGCCTACCTGTGGGGCTGGCGCTGTGGTGTATCGAGTAAAGCTGCCATCTGCGGTGCCGGCATCCCATAGGGGCACCAGTTCCAGTCCCGGCTGCTCCACCTCTGATCCAGCTCTCTGCTATGGCCTGGGGAAGCAGTGGAAGATGGCCCAAGTGCTTGGGCCCCTGCACCTGCATGGGAGACCTGGAAGAAGCTCCTGGAGGCCACTTGGAGAGTGAATCAGTGGGTGGAAGACCTCTCGCTCACTCTCTCTCTCTGCAACTCTGCCTTTCAAATAAACATTTAAAATAAAAATGCCTATTTAGACTTTCAGGAGCAGTCCATCCCCTGGAACTCTAGACTCCCATAATCAACTGTCTACTCCACTTCGCCAGCTCACCAGCTAGTGTATCTCAAGGTCAATGTGTCCCAGAACGAGCTTCTAATGCTGGCATGCTGGCCTCAGAACCCGCCCAGGGATGAGCGTTTGGTGCACAGGCTGAGACAGGCGTGGGACCCCTGCGTCCCCTATCGGCACGTTCCGCCCGAGTCCCAGCCCCTCTGCCTCTCATCTCTCCCTGCTCCTGATGTGCGCCTTGGGAGCCAGCAGATGAAGGCTCAGGTGCTTGGGCTCTGCCGCCCACACCGGAGAGCCACACTGAGTTCCCGGCTCTCGGCATCAGCCTAGCCCAAGTCTAGCTGGCGCAGGCATTTGGGGAGTGAATCCGAGGATGGAAGATCTCTTGGTTTCAATCTTTCAAATAAAATGAAAGTAAACACATATTTGAAAAAATGTTTTAACACTCTCTAGGACCCCCTGTATCAGTAAGCAGCGACTCCACTCTGCCAGGCAACAACCTGGAGCGGCTTCTAACCATCCCTGCGCACCTTTAGTCAGCACAGCCCTCCCACAGAAATGACTGCTAACGCAGAAAATAGAGCAAAAACAAAACCACCACACAGCACACGGGCGTCTGAAGGTACTGCAGAGCCAGCGACACGGTCTAGGACAGAGGGCCCGGGTCCCAGGAGAAGGGCCAAGTCCGGTGAGGTGAACTCCACTGCTCCTTCTCCGTGGGGCAGCTGCCACTTCTGTGCAGGTTGAGAGTAAGTAGAGGGCCCGGCGCCGTGGCTCACTTGGTTAATCCTCCGCCTGCGGCGCTGGCATCCCATATGGGCTCTGGGTTCTAGTCCCGGTTGCTCCTCTTCCAGTCCAGCTCTCTGCTGTGGCCCAGGAGGGCAGTGGAGGATGGCCCAAGTGCTTGGGCCCTGCACCCGCATGGGAGACCAGGAGGAAGCACCTGGCTCCTGGCTTTGGATCAGCGCACCGCCAGCCTTAGTGGCCATTTGGGGAGTAAACCAATGGAAGGAAGACCTTTCTCTCTGTCTCTCTCTCACTGTAACTCTACCTGTCAAATAAATAAATCTTTAAAAAAGAGAGAGAGAGAGCAGAAAGCACTGGCTCCAAGGTGTCAGAAGCCTTTCAGGTCTGGGGGGACCAAAACCCAAGTTGAGGGGCAGGCATTGTGGCGCAGCAGTTACAATCCTGCTCGGGAAGCCCTCCATCCCAAATCAGAGAGTGCCTGGTTCAAGTCCCAGCAGCTCTGCTTGGGATCCAGCCTCCTGCCAATGCACACCCGACAAGGGAGGCAGCAGGTGGTGGCTCAAGCTCTCGGGTCTCTGCTGCCCACACGGGAGCCCCAAGAGTGCCAGGCTCCTGGCTTCAGTCTGACCCAACCCAGAGAGGCACTGGGGAGTGAAACAGTGGATGGGAGACCCCTGTGTTTGTTTCTTTGCCTCTTAAATGAGTGAAAACACATTTTAAAGGAAAACTGGAGTTGAGGACTACACGGGACTAGAAGAGACACGAACCAAAGAAAGGACGCTCATGGAGAAGTCAGCCTGGTATCTGCTAGGCTTTTTTTTTTTTTTCTTTTTAAATATTTGCATATCGGCCGGCGCTGTGGCTTAACAGGCTAATCCTCCGCCTTGCGGCGCCGGCACACCAGCTTCTAGTCCCAGTTGGGGCGCCAGATTCTGTCCCGGTTGCCCCTCTTCCAGGCCAGCTCTCTGCTATGGCCCGGGAGTGCAGTGGAGGATGGCCCAAGTGTTTGGGCCCTGCACCCGCATGGGAGACCAGGAGAAGCACCTGGCTCCTGGCTTCGGATCAGCGCGATGCACCGGCCGCAGCGGCCATTAGAGGGTGAACCAATGGCAAAAAGGAAGACCTTTCTCTCTGTCTCTCTCTCACTATCCACTCTGCCTGTAAAAAAAAAAAAACAAAAAAAAAAAAACCTAGAGTTAGAGAGAGTGGGAGACAGAAAGAAAGGCTTTCCATCCACTGGGTCACTCCCCAAATGGCCGCAACAGCAGGAGCTTGGCCGATCCGGTCCCTGGGTCCCTGCACCCACGTGGGAGACCAGGAAGAAACCAGAGGATGGCATTTCCCGCTTAAAAAACACACACACACACACAGAATTGCCTGCGGTCCCGGGACCAGCTCACTGCAGAACCAGGGTTAAACCCGAGGGAGCATTGGCTGACCCGTCCCGAGCGACGAAACCCTTCCACAGCCCCTGTACACTGCAAGGCACGGCCACTCCGCGGGGCCGAGGGGGCTGCACCGGCCAGGCCCGGGGCCTGCGGGAACCAGACTACAACCCGCCCGCGCCTCTCCCCTCGCTCCGTCTGCGGGGCGGCCCTCGGGGCCCTGACGCGCAGACACGGAGGGCGGAGAGACGGCGCGGCCGGCGGCGGTGGCCCGCCCCGGGGCGGGGGACGCGCGAGGAAGCCCGGCCCCGGCCACGTAACAGAGCGCGGAGCCCGGCTGCCGGGGCGCGTGGTCTAGGGGCTGCCCGGGAGTGCGGCCGCAGGACATCAGCCCAGGACGCCCCCCGAACGAAGGGCACGTGGGCCCGCGAAGATGCAGCTGACACCAGCCCTGCCAAGCCACGCGCGGACGCAGCGCCCGAGACCGCCGCCATGGCGTCGCAGGCCTCCAACACCGCCATGGCCACCTCCTTAGCGAGACGGCGTCCAGCGCGCAGGCGCAGCCGCGGAGCGCCCGCCCAGGGGCGGGGCCAGGAGCCGGAAGTGCCCCGCGCCGCGGGCCTTCCCGGGAAACCCGCCGGCCGGAAGAGCCCGGATGTCCCGCCCCCAAGCGGAACCCCAGGTTGCTGGGCAACCGGCGCGGGCGCCGCGGGCTGGTCCTGCGGAGCCTGGGGCCGGCCGAGTGTCGTTCTCGCTGCGCGTCCGGGCAGCCTCCCGTCCCGCCCGCTTCCCTGGTCTCTGCCCTTCGCCGCGTCGCCCAGCCCCTGCCCTTGGCACTACTTACACGTCTCCAGCTCCCACGACGCCTTAGCGCCCACCTGCTTCAAAGCCAAGCTCCACCGAAGGCGGGGCAGTCCCACGCCGGACATGGCCTCCACGGTGACTGACCGGAGCTCTCGGGCCATGGGCACCTACACCTACACCAGCCGGCCCCGGGCCCTGCCGTGCCAGCGCCGCCGCTACCGGGACAAACTCCTACAGCCGTGAGTGACCGTGGTCCGCGCGTGCGCCCGCCCCCGGGGTCCCTCCGTCCTCCGGGCCCCCGGCCCTCCGGCAGGTACCCAGGGAGCAGGGAGTGAGCCCGCCCCGGGGACGGGGTCCTGCCCACCCCCGGGGTCCCTCCGTCCTCCGGGCCCCGGCCCTCCTGCAGGTACCCAGGTACCCAGGGAGCAGGGAGTGAGCCCGCCCCGGGGACGGGGTCCTGCCCACCCCCGGGGTCCCTCCGTCCTCCGGGCCCCGGCCCTCCTGCAGGTACCCAGGTACCCAGGGAGCAGGGAGTGAGCCCGCCCCGGGGACGGGGTCCTGCCCACCCCCGGGGTCCCTCCGTCCTCCGGGCCCCGGCCCTCCTGCAGGTACCCAGGTACCCAGGGAGCAGGGAGTGAGCCCGCCCCGGGGACGGGGTCCTGCCCACCCCCGGGGTCCCTCCGTCCTCCGGGCCCCCGGCCCTCCGGCAGGTACCCAGGGAGCAGGGAGTGAGCCCGCCCCGGGGACGGGGTCCTGCCCACCCCCGGGGTCCCTCCGTCCTCCGGGCCCCGGCCCTCCTGCAGGTACCCAGGTACCCAGGGAGCAGGGAGTGAGCCCGCCCCGGGGACGGGGTCCTGCCCACCCCCGGGGTCCCTCCGTCCTCCGGGCCCCGGCCCTCCTGCAGGTACCCAGGTACCCAGGGAGCAGGGAGTGAGCCCGCCCCGGGGACGGGGTCCTGCCCACCCCCGGGGTCCCTCCGTCCTCCGGGCCCCCGGCCCTCCGGCAGGTACCCAGGGAGCAGGGAGTGAGCCCGCCCCGGGGACGGGGTCCTGCCCACCCCCGGGGTCCCTCCGTCCTCCGGGCCCCAGCCCTCCTGCAGGTACCCAGGTACCCAGGGAGCAGGGAGTGAGCCCGCCCCGGGGACGGGGTCCTGCCCACCCCCGGGGTCCCTCCGTCCTCCGGGCCCCGGCCCTCCTGCAGGTACCCAGGTACCCAGGGAGCAGGGAGTGAGCCCGCCCCGGGGACGGGGTCCTGCCCACCCCCAGGGTCCCTCCGTCCTCCGGGCCCCGGCCCTCCTGCAGGTACCCAGGTACCCAGGGAGCAGGGAGTGAGCCCGCCCTGGGGACGGGGTCCTGCCCACCCCCGGGGTCCCTGAACCCCGGGTTGTGTCTCCATTGGTCGTGCCTGTTTGCAAGCGCGGAGACGTCCATGTTTGGAAACGACCCAGAGCCTGGCGGTGCCGTGGAAGTTCCTTCCCCGGGCCCCGAGTTTCGGGAGTGGGGAAGATGTGGCAGGATCTGTGTGTCCCGGCCAGTGTGGGCGCGCGGCGAGCCGCGTCTGCATTTACATTGCCTGATTGCGCAGACACTGTAGTGAGGTGCCCATCGCTCTGCGGAAGCCAAGGCAGAGCACTGGAGCTTGAGGAGGGAGCGACTTGCGTTGCAAGAGGACGCAGGGTAGAAACGGCTGCTGCCTGAAACCCTCAGCTGCTGTCCAGGCAGACCCCCAATCAGAAAGAGCCTCGTGGTGGCTCCCCAGCGGGTTTGGGAGTGGATTGGGATCCACCGAGGAAGGTATGGAAGGAATGCATTTTTAAAAATTTGAAAAGTAAGTTAAAAAGTAAGGGGAAAAGGCTGACCGCAAGGGGGCTACAGCCAAGGAATTGGCGCAGCCAAGTGGCCCCCTACAGCCTCCAGGAACAAAGGTCTTTTGCGGCCTTGATTCTAGTTCATTAAGACCCATTTTGGACCTCTGAGTTCCAAGATTCTAAGAGAATAAATTTGGGTTAAACCACTAAATTTGTGGTGCTGAGTTATAGCAGCAATCGGGTGCAATTGTAGTTGACAGAGTTACATTCTTTGATGTTATCTTGCTTTGCCCACATTTCCCCCTGCGTCCTCCCCGTTGTCTTTACCCAATGCCCCCCCCCCTTTTAGATTTATTTATTTGAAAGAGTTACGCAGAGAGTGGGGGGGGTCTTCCATCCGCTGGTCCACTCCCCAGTTGGCCCCAATGGCCAGAGCTGCATTGATCTAAAGCCAGGAGCTTCTTGCAGGTCTTCTGTGTGGGTGCAGGGGCCCAGGGAGTTGGGCCGTCTTGCACTGCTTTCCCAGGCCAGAGCAGAGAGCTGGATCAGAAGTGGAGCAGCTGGGACTCGAACTGGCACCCATGTGGGATGCCAGCCCTGCAGGCGACGGCTTTGCCGGCTACACCACAGTGCCGGCCCCGCAATGTCCCTTTTTCTTCACTCACTCCAATATGGAAACAGGAAAGGATTTAGTCTCTTTTAATATGACAGTTAAGCTTGGGAATGCTGTTAGTTTTGTAAAGCTGTTAACCTCTGATAATGTAAAGAACTTTTAGATATTTGCAAATAGAGAAAGCAAAAGACCCTAAAATTACTAGCTTTTAATGAAACTTCTGGAAGAATGTGTGCTTTTAGGTGACTTAAAGAATGAATCCTTTACATTATGGACTTTTCCTCTCTCCGTGGGCCCTGTATTTCTAGGGGGGAGTGGACAAAGAGAAGTGGAGGAACTGCATTTACTCTGGGACAGTGCAGGGGCCGCCAGGGCTCCAGGAACGAGGTTGGGTGCTCTCACCTCGCCTGCTGCAGACCGCCCCTTCCTTCCATTCCTCCCTCTGAACTCGACTTTTTCCTCCTGCTCCAAGGTTTCTAGATGTAACTTGACCATAATTTTAGCTTGCATTTTATATTCAGCTGGAGTGTTTGTGAGGTTTGATTTGTGGCTGTGTTCCTTGTCTGTTGAACTCAGCAAGGTCTAAGGAGACCACGGCTGTACTGACAGCTGCTCTTCTTGGGTGCTGGCTGCCGGGCCACACAGCTACTGCAGGGGAAGGCGGTACTGCTTCCTCCTCTCACAGGAAGAGAACGCCGAGGGAGGATGTTCCCCCATCACACATTCTCACAGAGAGAACACTGAGAGAGAGTGTTCCCTTGTCACACGTGCTCACAGGAAGAAAACATGAGAGTGTTCCCCCATCACACATTCTCACAGGAAGAGAACATGAGAGAGTGTCCCCCATCACACATTCTCACAGAGAGAACACTGAGAGAGAGTGTTCCCTTGTCACACGTGCTCACGGGAAGAAAACATGAGAGTGTTCCCCCTGTCACACATTCTCACAGGAAGAGAACATGAGAGAGTGTTCCCCCATCACATGTTCTCACAGGAAGAGAACACTGAGGATGTTCCCCCATCACACATTCTCACAGGAAGAAAACACAGAGGATGTTCCCCCATCACACATTCTCACAGGAAGAGAACATGAGAGAGTGTTCCCCCATCACACGTTCTCACAGGAAGAGAACACTGCGAGAGTGTTCCCATCACACGGTTCCTATACCACATTCACCATCTAAACTGATCTGACGGCCCCCCACTGCTTTCCTCTTTCAGCCCACTGTGGACCTGTTAACTATACCTCAAAGCACAGTCCCATTCCTCACTTTATAAACCTGTCATGCACAGTGCTTGCTACTTGTCAGTGTGCTTGGATCTGGAAAGATACCAGTGAAAAATGCCGACGTGGCTCCACCCTGCTAACACTCACTGAAATTTGAAACAGACACTAAACAAACTCTCATGTAATAACCGCAACAAACGAAGAACACAGCCTACAGTCAGAGCATGCCAGAAGACCTCCAGCCTGGGCAGGGAGAGGGGCTACAGCCTACAGTCAGAGCGTGCCAGAGGCCCACCTGCCCAGGGTAGAAGGGGACACAGACTACAGTCAGAGCATGCCAGAGGACCTCCAGCCTGGGTGGCTTTGGGAGGGGGGTGAGTGTCAGATTTTTTTTTCATGTTTTGTTTGTTTGCTTTTGTTTTTGGTGGTGTCATACCAGGATGTCTCCTTATTGTTACCTTATTTAGCACTGGGAAGCTATAACCAAGTAAGCATTATCTGTGATTTTCCATCCCAAAAGATCACTGGCTACATTATGTAGAACAGATTGAGGGAGAAATGTTGTTTGAGACAGTTGAAAGACTAGGAGACTTGTCAGCAGTGCAGGTTACGGACATTGGCAATGGGTGTGTGCGGGAAAGACCTGGGGGCAGAGCCCGTAGGACTTGCTAGGTCTGGGGAAGAAGGAGTCGTGTTTCTGGACTACGCCAGCTGTGTGGTGAGGGCACCAGTCAATGAAATAGGAGACACGGAGGAAGCAGCAGGGGGGAATGCGAGAGTGAAATCCGGTTTTGAGATTACCTTCTCACACATCCTAGTGAGATTCCCGGGAAGTGGAAATGCCTACAGTAGAAGGGAAAGTCTTCGACTAAAAATAAAATAAAGTTGGGAATGTGAGGTACGTGGATCGTAACTGAAAGTGAATGAGGCCAGCTAGGGACAAGAGAAGGCTGACGTCCTTCCCTAACGGGAGGAGCTGCAACAGAGCTGAGAAGTAGCAGCCAGACCAGCAGAAGAACAGGCAGGTGTCACAGACGCGGGAAGGAAGGGCATCGGGGAAGGTGGCGGCCGGGCGAGGGGAGAGTGCGTTGTGCCAGGGTGAGCAGGAGCGGCCTCCGCGGCCGATAAGTAAGAACCCAGCCCCCACCTCACCTCTGCGGGGGCTGTTCCTGGGGGCCAGGGTGGAATGTCCTTTACAGAGCTGTGAATCGGTGTTCTCACGACCGATCTCCTGATCCCCGAAATGAAACTGTGATTAACACTTCAAGCAGTAACCTAAGAAAATCTTTGGGCTTAAAGAAGAGTGAGAAACTCGCCCTTGTTTTGAGCTCTCCTTGGTCCTCCCCAGCAGCCGTGTTCAGACGTCTCCCCACGTGTTAGCCGCTGCACAGACCTAGCCTGACAGGCTCTGCCTAGACCGGCCAATGGCCTTGGACGGGTGGCCTTGGACGGATGCCCTCCGAGCCTCTTTCCTCTCCCGTCAGTTGTTCCCAACTTGAAGCCTCACTGTAGCAGTAAGATGATGTGTGGGAAGCGGCAGCACGCGGTAAACACGCTGTACGTGCTAGCCGCCGTCTGCTGACCGTACGGCCCCAAGTCTGCTTGCTTCAGTCGTGTCTTCCTATCTAATCCTGCTGGAAGTGAGCTGCTGCGTAGCTTCCAGTCCGAAGGCGTTTGCTGACGGCCTGCTCTCTTACAGAGACGAAGAGCCTCTGCCCTACGGGAACATAATGTACGACAGGAGGGTGATCCGGGGCAACACGTACGCCCTGCAGCCAGGGCCGCCGGTGAGTAGGCGCTGCTGGCACAGCTCTCCCGCTGCGGCGAGGCCGCCTTTGCTTACTGTGTGAACGCCTAGGTCACCGCAGTCTGAAGCGTTTCTAAAATAAAGATGATGTACAAGCAGTTCAAGCCAGTTTAAACTGTTCACAGCAGGAGTATCTGGACCACCTTTTCGGTATCATTGGTCTAATCAGTCAGACTTTTGCAGATTATCTCTTGCTCTAATACAGTTACATTTAATCAGAAACTCAATGATGCTGCGTTTTAATCGCTCAGTAAATATTGAATTGTAGGTCTTGTGCTGGATATGTAGGATAGAGATGAGTAAGACATAGTATGATTTTTTTAAAAAAAAGATTTATTGTTTATTTGAAAGTCAGAGTTACACACAGAGAGAAGGAGAGGCAGGGAGAGAGAGAGGTCTTTGTCTGCTGGTTCAGTCTCCCATTGGCCACAACGGCTGGAGCTGTGCCCATCCAAAGTCAGGAGCCTCCTCTGGGTCTCCCACGCAGGTGCAGGGGCCCGAGGACGTGGGCCATCCTCTACTGCTTCCCCAGGCCACAGCAGAGAGCTGGATCGGAAGTGGAGCAGCCGGGTCTCAAACCGGCGCCCATGTGGGATGCCGGCACGGCAGGCGGCGGCCCCAACATGATGTGATATTAAGTGTGCTGATTTCTTGGCAGAGAGATGAACTTGTGAATCTGTAAACAGCGTGATCGATAAATGCCTAGCGCACCGTGGTGGTATGTAGCATATGAGTCCAAACCAGTAGTTCCCAAAGCTGAGCGTGCGTCAGAAGCACCTGGGAAACTTACTGGCGTGGATGCTTCAGCCCTACCCGGAGCTCCTGCGCCAGTGCCCCCAGGAGTTGGGCGTGGAAATGCAGGCGGTTCTGGAACGGCCAGGTGAGGCCTACCATTTGGGAGCGGCAGCTCAGACACCTGAAGCAGACGTGCCTCTTGGCGGATGTGCCCTGCTGGGCCGGTTTACTGACCTCAAGGGCCTGCGCTGAAACCCTGAGCTCCATGCACACCACAATTCTCTCCCGTTCCTCCCCTCTCGGCTAAAAAGCCCGCAGGCAGAGCCCGGCAGGAAGGGTGGAGAGAAGGCAGACTAGCTAAGCCCCGGAACCAGAGCAACCAGGACGAGGCTGCAAAGGAGGCAGCCCAGCAGAACGCAGCACACTTGGCTAAATCTACCCCTGCTGCCGCCAGATACAATGAAAACCCTGCCCCGCCCTCCCAGTGGTGTCAGTGAGGCTGCAGGGGGGGCTACACGTCCATCCACCCCACCACGGCAGCAGCGAGACAATGCAAAGTGGTCCACTCTTCCCACGGACGCAGTGTCCGCGTGAGTGGGGCGCCAGGCTGAGCGTCCACCCTCAGCATCAGCAGTGAGGAGTTCGATGGTACAAGTCAGCCCTCCACCTCTCTGGGTACGAGTTGACAAAGCCGGCTGGGAGGCGAGTTTTCAGTCACTGTGACGGCCAAAGTGATAGGAGGCAGTGCCAGTCCTCAGAGCGTCAACGCCCTCCTACCCGAACACCATGGTCAGTGGAGCCCATCGGAGGTCTTAGCTCTCACCCCACCTGGCTCCAGTGGGTGGGACAAGTAGACCCTGTGCCCTTGCTGACATGGTGTGGGTGAGGGGGGGACAGCAGGGAATTGAACTTCCAGCCCCACTCATGCTTGCATGTTAAAACATAAGGCTGAATTCCTTGTAAGATTAAATAGGATCCAAAGTCAATCCAAGAATATCTAGGATACAATAAATAAATTATTCATCACACAAGAACCAGGGCAGTCTACTGCAGGAAGCCACAAGAGATGACAACACCGAGGTGTCTCAGATGTAGGAATTACCTAACAAGGATTTTGAAGAACTAATCATAAAAATGTCTCCGGGTCCAGCGCTGTGGCACAGCAGGTAAAGGCTCTGCCTGCAGTGCTGGCATCACATATGGGTGCCGGTTCAAGTCCCAGCTGCTCCACTTCGATCCAGCTCCATGCCAATGTGCCTGGGAAAGCAGCTGAAGATGGCCTGAGTGCTTGGGCCCCTGCACCCATGTGGGAGACCTGGACAGAGCTCCTGCTCCTGGCTTTGGTCTGGCCCAGCCCCAGCCGTTGCTGCCATTTGGGGAGTGAACCAGCGGATGGAAGACCTCTTTCTGCCTCCGCCTCCGCCTCCCCCTCTCTGTAACTCTGCCTTTCAAATGAATCTTTTTTAAAAAATTTCCATCAGGTCGGCGCCGTGGCTCAACAGGCTAATCCTCCGCCTAGCAGCGCCGGCACACCGGGTTCTAGTCCCAGTCAGGGCGCTGGATTCTGTCCCGGTTGCTCCTCTTCCAGGCCAGCTCTCTGCTGTGGCCCGGGAGTGCAGTGGAGGATGGCCCAAGTGCTTGGGCCCTGCATCCGCATGGGAGACCAGGAGAAGCACCTGGCTCCTGGCTTCAGATCAGCGCAGTGCGCCAGCCGCAGCGGCCATTGGAGGGTGAACCAACGGCAAAGGAAGACCTTTCTCTCTGTCTCTCTCTCACTGTCCACTCTGCCTGTCAAAAAAAAAAAAAAAAAATTTTCCATCAAAAGTGAAAAATTATGAACACTTTGGAACAAAGAAATGGAAGATGCTAAAATGAGCCAGGTGAAACTGTTTAACTGAAAAGGACGGTAATCAGGGCCAGGGCTGTGGTGTAGTGGGCTAAGCCTCCACCTGCGGCACCAGCATCCCGTGTGGGCACCAGTTCATGTCCAGCCGCTGCTCTTCCAATCCAGCTCTCTGCTGTGGCCTGGGAAAGCAGTGGAGGATGGCCCAAGTCCTTGGGCTCCTGCAGCTGAGTGGGAGACCCGGAAGAAGCTCCTGGCTTCGGATCGGCGCAGCTCCGGCTGTTGTGGCCAACTGGGGAGTGAACCAGAGGATGAAAGACCCCTCTCTCTCTTTCTTTCTCTGTGTGTGTGTGTGTGTGTGTCTCTCTCTCTCTGCCTCTCCTTCTCTCTCAGTGTGTAACTCTGACTTCCAAATAAATAAATAAATCTTTAAAAAAAAGATTTACAGATCCAAGAAGCTAAGTGAACCCTAAACAGTGATAAACCCGAAGAAATCTACCCCAAGACAAAGAAAAGTCAAACTTCGGAAAACTAACACCTCGAAGGCAGCTGGAGATAAATGACGGAGCTGAAGATGAGCAAGGATCAGACAGCGGATTTCCCGTCTGGAACCTGGAGGCCAGACGGAAGTAGCCCGGCATTTCCAGTCCTGAAGAACAGGCCCAGCAAGCTCTCGTTCTAATCCAGTGAAAATGCGTGTCGGGTACAGGGAGACAGGGCAGCCCCGGCAGAGGGGAGCCGAGAGCTTGTAGCCGGCAGCCCTGCCCCGGAGTGGCTGGAGGACGCTCTCGACGCAGAAGGCATGACGGGGCTCGAGGTTTCAGAAGAGAACAGTAGAACGCACCAAAGCAGTAAGCATGCTAACTCGCCTTCCCCTGAGGTTTTAGAATTATGTTTGATTATTGAAGCAAATTGTAACATTGCATAGTGTATGTAGGCGAAATAGTAGAGATTATATGTGTATATATGTATATATATATATTTTTTTTTTTTTTGACAGGCAGAGTTAGAGAGACAGAGACAGAGAGAAAGGTCTTCCTTCCGTTGGTTCACTCCCCAAATGGCCGCTACAGCCAGTGCTGCGCCAATCCGAAGCCAGGAGCCAGGTGTTTCCTCCTGGTCTCCCATGCGGGTACAGGGCCCAAGCACCTGGGCCATCCTCCACTGCCCTCCCGGGCCACAGCAGAGAGCTGGACTGGAAGAAGAGCAACTGGAACAGAACCGGCGCCCCAACCGGGACTAGAACCCGGGGTGCCAGCACCACAGAGGATTAGCCAAGTGAGCCACGGCGCCGGCCGAGATTACATTTTTATTTTAGAAGTTGGAAGAATAGGGGCCAGTGTTGTGGTGTTGCGGCATAAGCTGCTGCCTACAACGCTCTGATCCCATGTGGGATCTTTTCAAGTCCTGGCTGCTCCGCTTCCTATCCAGCTCCCTGCTCATGCACCTGGGGAAGCAGCAGGAGTTGGCTCAAGTGCTTGGAACCCTGCCACCCATATAGGAGACCTGGATGGAACTGCAGACCATGGCCTGGCTGCCATTGCAGCCATTTGGGGGAGTGACCCAGCAGGTGGAAGACCTTTCTCTGTGTCTCTCCCTCTCTGTCTGTAACTCTACTTCTCAAATAAATATTTTTTTTAAAATATAGTGTAGACTAAAGACACAAAGAGAAGAGTCCTCGCTGAATGATCTCAAAGTCATATTGTAACTGTCTTGGGAAAACGGAATTGTAGGCAGTTCTTTCCTTTTTTATAAAGCGCTTACTTTTCAGATACAAGTACTTGGGGAAGAGCTATTCTATGTCAAATATTGTGTTATTCCCAATACATTAGTATCTGATTTGTCCATCGCCAGACACAGACATGGATGTTATTAGTGTTCTCATCATACAGGTGAGCAAACTGCATCCTATCAATCCAAGCCTTACCAATCTCAGTCATTAATAAATGGAAGAATCGGAACTTGCACTTCAGAGCCCACGGTCTGTCAACACTTTATAACACAAATCCGGGGGGGTTCATGAGAGACCGTGCTCAATTAGGATAACAGTGGCATCACAGCTTCAGAAACACTGATCTAAACGATGGAGGATCACACGTTTTCTCCTTTTAAAGAATGTTACTGTTACATTGTCATTTCTGTTGAAATGTGGTTAGAATTCTAATTTTTAGTGTTTTCATGCAAAATACTTTCCTATTTCCCCATTATTCTCATATTTACCTTGAGATAGGCCGTTACTGCAAATGACTACAAAATGAACTATAAATACCAAGTAATGGGCCTCTGTAATTCTTCAGTGAATTTATTTTGTGTATTTGGAGAGATTTCATTTGAACTGGGGATGTTTTCTTTGTTTTATAAATATAAATATATATATATATACATATATATATATTTTTTTTTTATTTATTTGACAGAGTTAGACAATGAGAGACAGAGAGGAAGGTCTTCCTTCCATTGGCTCACCCCCCCAAATGGCCGCCATGGTTGGCGCTGCATCGATCCGAAGCCAGGAGCCAGGTGCTTCCTCCTGGTCTCCCATGCGGGTGCAGGGCCCAAGGACTCAGGCCATCCTCCACTGCCCTCCTGGACCACAGCAGAGAGCTGGACTGGAAGAGGAGCAACCAGGACAGAATCCGGTGCCCATATGGGATGCCGGCACTGCAGGCAGAGGATTAAACAAGTGAGCCACGGCGCCACACCCGTAAGATATATTTTTAAAGGAAATTCTATCCCAACAAAATTCAGGTTGGAAAAAAAAAAAATCCTAGTGCTTTTCAATTTCTTAACCACACATTAGAGTTCATTGTAATTGAGGGATCCTCCTGGCTTCCCAAGGCACCAGGGGGAGTCATGTGACAACACCCGAGTGAAAGTCCGTTAGATGGGGTTCCGCCCCATGTATTCCAGCTAACAGCATACTTTGAAGTTACCGTTTTTAAAGATGTAATTATTTGAAAGGCAGAGCAACAGAGAAAGAGAGGACAGAGAGGTCACTCCTCAAATGGCCACAAAAGCCAGGCCTGGGTCAGGCCAGAGCCAGGAGCCAGGAACTGCACTGTGGTCTCCCACATGGGTGGCTGGGGTGTAAGCATTTGGGTCATTGCTCTGCCAGGTGCATTAACAGGAAGCTGGGTCAGAAGCAGGACTCACACTGGCTCGCGGGATGGGATGCCAGCATCGCACGCAGTGGCTTAACCTGCTGTATACAACACCAGCCCTTTACTTTCATGCTTCGTCAGAGTGTTTAATTTCCTGACAAAGTAACCATAAATTTTAATCAAGTCACTGAAAATCAGGAAGCGTTATGAGAGATGCTTTTAAATTATCCAGAAGTCACTTTTGGAATGGCAGTACCCATATGCTTTGAGAAATGCTTTCTAGACCGGCACCGCGGCTCACTAGGCTAATCCTCCGCCTGCGGTGCTGGCACCCCAGGTTCTAGTCCCGGTCGGGGCACTGGATTCTGTCCCAGTTGCCCCTCTTCCAGGCCAGCTCTCTGCTGTGGCCCAGGAGGGCAGTGGAGGATGGCCCAGGTCCTTGGGCCCTGCACCTGCATGGGAGACCAGGAGAAGCACCTGGCTCCTGGCTTCAGATCAGCGCGGTGCGCCAGCCGCAGCACGCCGGCCCCAGCAGCCATTGGGGTGAACCAATGGAAGGAAGACCTTTCTCTCTGTCTCTCTCTCACTATCCACTCTGCCTGTCAAAAAAAAAAAAGAAAAGAAAAGAAAAGAAATGCTTTCTAAATTTTAGAAGCCTTTTCTGTCGCTCTTAGCCTGGACAGCCAGATCCTATGGAGATGCAGAGGCAGCAGGAGGTTAAGAGGAAAGCTTTGGCCAGAAAACGAGCCCAGGAGCAGCTGAGACCACAGACGCCAGAGCCCGTGAAAGGCAGGAAGCACGTGGACGTGCAGACAGGTACGTGGCTGCCATCAGATCAAGGCTGCTCGGCTCGCTGACCACATCAGTCAGTCTGTCCTGCCGTTGTGTTATCTGTGTGTCTCCAGGCCATCCCGTACTTCTCCAGTGTTAAATAAACAAAAGAGTTTACAGGAGCACTTCAAAAAGTTGGTGGAAATGGAATTAAAAGGTGTTTATTTTGTTGCAAAAGAATTTGAAACTCATGCCTAGTTTTTTTCATTATACACATTTTCCGTGAGCATTTTTGAAGACCCCTCACACATGGTGATTACGGTGGACGTGACTGGACGTGCGGAATGGGGTTTAGAAAAAAGGCTCTCACATGCTGTGTTTCCAGCTGGAGCTCTTGTGTTCCGACCTGAGTCACTGTCCTTCCTTCAGGCTTAGAGGGAGACAGCAGCGTGGTTCCAGCAGGGACTTTCTCTGTGAGGGAGAAACCCTCTCGGCTGAGGCACCTGCTTCCCGTGGCAGCCTCCGCCCTCCTCTCTCACCGGGCCACACCCCAGCGCGACCCAGGCCTCCCCAGGCAGGGCCGGCACTGCCCTGCTGTGCTCACCGTCAGCCGCAGAGGCCCTCCTGGCCCTGTAGGGTTCGCTGTGTTGTTGATGGAATCTTGGTAACCAGAAAACGCTCGGTGCTTTCCTCGGGCTCATGTTAGCTACTCAGGACACGCCTGGCTCTGCCAGAGGATGTGTGGCTTCATCCGGGTTATTTCTGGGTAGTCAGGCAGAAGACGAGAGCTGTTTTCCCTCGTGCAGTTGGCATTCTGTGAAAGCTGAGTTTCAGTGCCTGTTTTCCCGTCTGTTGCGTTACCATGATGAAGATGAGGCAGGCTGACTCATGCAGAGGAGAGGTTTAGTACCCACAGTTCTCAGGAGCTCATTTCCGGTGGGGACCTCCCTGTAGGTGGCGTCACAGTGGTGGGAGATCTGTGGCAAGGAAAGATCACATCTCGAAATGGGAGATTCCTCAGGGAGAAACTGGGGCTTCACAGGGAGAAACTGGGGTCCCGCAGGGAGAAGCTGGGGTCCCACACAGAGAAACTGGGGCTCCACATGGAGAAACTGAGGCTCCACAGGGAGAAACTGGGTTCCACAGGAGAAACGGGGGCTCCTCAGTGCCTTCTGAAGGTGCCCTCCAGTGCTATGAGACCTCTGGCCAGGCCTCGTCTTAAATATCCCGCACCTCAGTACCAGCGCACTGAGGACCACGCCTCCAACACACGTGTCGTTGGGGGGGACAAGCCAAATGCAGACCATAGCACCATGAGAATAGTGGGTGTGCTGAGTATCAGCTCGGGGGTCCATACCTACCTATCTCCCCTGTTCGCAGAAGGAGTCCATGTGATGGGTGATGGTAACCTCCTTTACAGATGAAGGAGCTCAGGTCCAGAGCTGACGGGATTTGGCTGGATCCTGTGTCAGCCTCTGACTCCAGAGTGCATGTTCTTTGCATGAACCACTTGTATTTACCTTACATAAACTATTCTTTACGTGAAATTTGTTTTCATACACACACCTGTTTATAATCCAAGCATCAAGGGTATATGAAATAATATGTTGACTTGGTACATGACTTTCTAACATACCAGCAATTTTCAAATCTTTGTATGTTTACTGTATTTCAGTTTTATATACAAAACAAGTTTATTTTGGTGAAAAAATTGAAATCCATGCATATGAGAGATCTTCAATATGTTCATGGGAAATGTATATTATGAAAAAACTATGCATGTTTTCAAATTTTTTACACCAAAACAAACTTACCTTTTAATTCCAATTTTCCATGAACTTTTTACTGTTACTAACTATTCATTCCTACTATACTTTGCTTGAGACATCTATGGTCCCATGTTTCTTCTTTTAAAAAAGAAAAAGATGTATTTATTTATTTGAAAGGCAGAGTAACAGGGAGAGACAGACACGGACAAAGAAAGAGGGATGGAGAGATCCTCCATCTGCTGGTTCACTCCCCGAATGGCCATAGCAGCCCGGCCTGAAGCCAGGAGTCAGGAACCCCATCTGGGTCTCCCACATGGGTGGTAAGCGCCCCAAGACTTGGGCCATCCTCCGCTGCCTTCCCAGGCATGGTAGAGGGAGCTGGATAAGAAGCAAAGCAGCCAGGACTCAAACCAACACCTTGTCCTGTGGGATGCTGGTGTCCCGAGCGCCACCTTGACACTGCGCCACAACACCATTCCCTCACCTTTCTCCTTTAGTTCCGCTCTCAAGTATGAAGTTCAGTGTTTGGTTCTAGACATTTAGTAAAAGTTGTAGCTAACAAACTCTGGTCTTCCAGATGCATTTAAAAATCTTAGATCAAGGTGGACAATGGTGAGGCAGTTAGGGTACTGCTTGGAAGGCCTGAATTCCATATCAGAGAGCCAAGATTTGAGTCCAGCTCTGCTTCCAACCCCAGCTCCCCGCTACTGTGCACCCTGGGAGGCAGCAATGATGGCTCACTGGGTCCCCGCCACCATGGGGGAGACCTGGATTGAGTGTCCAGCTCCCAGCTTCACCCTGCCCAGCCCCGGCTGTGTGGACATATGGGGAGTGAACTGGCTGGGAGGCAGCAGTGATGGCTCACTGGGTCCCCGCCACCACAGGGGAGACCTGGATTGAGTGCCCGGCTCCCAGCTTCACCCTGCCCAGCCCCGGCTGTGTGGACATATGGGGAGTGAACTGGCTGGGAGGCAGCAGTGATGGCTCACTGGGTCCCTGCCACCATGGGGGAGACCTGGATTGAGTGCCCGGCTCCCAGCTTCACCCTGCCCAGCCCCGGCTGTGTGGACATATGGGGAGTGAACTGGCTGGGAGGCAGCAGTGATGGCTCACTGGGTCCCCGCCACCATGGGGGAGACCTGGATTGAGTGCCCGGCTCCCAGCTTCACCCTGCCCAGCCCCAGCTGTGTGGACATATGGGGAGTGAGCTGGCTGGGAGATCTGTGTCTGTCTTTTTCTGTCTCTCTGCCTTTCAAATTAAACAAACAAACAAAAAAATTGATAGTTGAATTGAACTCCACATTTGAGCAGTTTCATTCTCAAACTTATTTTCTGATCCATTTAATTCTGTTTTGGAGGAGCTAAAATTTCAAATACAGATGTATATGCTTGAAGTAGGCCGAATTTCAAACTCGATATGTATGATACTCTTCTTAGAATTATACCTTGAAGAAATCGCTGACCGCATAATAGAAGTTGACATGGAATGCCAGACAGATGCGTTTCTGGACAGACCACCGACACCACTCTTTATTCCTGCCAAAAGTGGCACAGATGTGGCCACCCAGATACTACAGGGAGAGGTACGGTACATTCTCCATCATCTTCATCAGTGAGGTAAAGTCAGGTTCCGGCAAAGCTTACCGTGGGCGAGAACCACTTCACAATCAGGGGATCTGCTTTCACAGACTTCTTTCCAGCCGTTATCTGTATAGTTTTTCCTGTAATCGCCAGAAGTGGTTCTGAGTGCTGTGTTCTGAGTTTCCTCTGTGCTTGTCAGAAATTATTACACAATTGATTGTTGCATACTTGCTGAAGTATGTAAGGTAGATTTGTCCCAAATAAGGAAACGTATTCCATTGTTAGTTACTTGTGGATCATATAACTTGTATGGAACTACTCTCCTTTTAAAAAAAAAAGTTAAAATTGCATTTTCATGCCAGTGTGGATACTTAAAGCAGCCAGTTTATGAAATTAGAAAGAAAGCAGTGACTATACACGCAGTGAGTTTCAGACTTGAAGAAACTTGAAAGAACTGTCATGAAATCGGGAGGTAAAATAACTTAAGAAGCCACTTAGAGGGGCCGGCAATGTGGCGTAGCAGTCAAAGCCACCGCCTACAGTGCCAGCATCGCATATGGCACCGGTTCAAGTCCCAGCTGCACCACTTCAGATCCAGCTCTCTGCTATGGCCTGGGAAAGCAGTAGAAGATGGCCCAAGTGCTTGGGCCCCTGCACCCGCACGGGAGACCCAGAAGAAGCTCCTGGCTTCAGATTGGTACAGCTCTGGCCATTGTGGCTAACTGGGGAATGAACCAGCGGATGGGAGACTTCTCTCTCTCTCTCTCTGCCTTTCCTTCTCTTTCTATGTAACTCTGACTTTAAAATAAAATAATTCTTAAAAAAAAAAAAAAACTACATAGAAAGATGCATTTGTCTCTTAAGTCTTAGACGTGAATCACTAAAATACTCAAGTTCCTTAGTTTATCCGGCTAAGTGAAATAGCACCAGGCGGCTACTTGGCCAGCAGTTGAGCCACAAGTCGGGATGCCCACGTGCTGTATCAGAGTGCTGCATTCAGTCCCTGCTCTACTGCAGGCTCCGGCCTCCTGCTAGTGCATGCCTAGGGGTGGGGGGGCGCAGCAGGTGATGGCTGAAGGGTGTGAGCCCCTGCCACCCACCTGGAAGACCCAGATGGGGTTCCCTGCCCCTGGCTTTGGCCCCAAGGGGCTGTTGTATTTGAGGAGTGAACAAGCAGATGGCAACTCAGTGTCTGCTGTCTCTCAGTCTGTCTTGCCCCTCAAACAAAATAAAATTAGTTAATTTTAAAAATTATAAAAAACATTTATCTAAAAATAGAGCAGGAAATGCAGAGAATAAGAAAGACAAGGGGCCAGCACCGTGGCTCACTAGGCTAATCCTCCACCTGCGGCACCAGCACCCCAGGTTCTAGTCCTGGTCAGGGCGTCAGATTCTGCCGTGGTTCCCGCTCTTCCAGTCCAGCTCTCTGCTGTGGCCTGGGAGTGCAATGGAGGATGGCCCAAGTCCTTGGGCCCTGTACCTGCATGGGAGACCAGGAGAAGCTCCTGGCTCCTGGCTTCAGATCAGCACAGTGCGCTGGCCGCAGCGGCCATTGGAGGGTGAACCAACGGTAAAGGAAGACCTTTCTCTCTGTCTCTCTCTCACACTGTCCACTCTGCCTGTCAAAAAAAAAAAAAAAAAAAAAAAAAGACAAGGATATTTCCCTTGGGTTTCAGACTTTGATCTGCCTTAAATTGAGGTCAGGGCCGGTGCCGCGGCTCAATAGGCTAATCCTCCGCCTTGCGGTGCCAGCACACCGGGTTCTAGTCCCGGTCAGGGCACCGATCCTGTCCCGGTTGCCCCTCTTCCAGGCCAGCTCTCTGCTATGGCCAGGGAGTGCAGTGGAGGATGGCCCAAGTCCTTGGGCCCTGCACCCCATGGGAGACCAGGAGAAGCACCTGGCTCCTGCCTTCAGATCAGCCCGGTGTGCCGGCCACAGCGCGCCTACCGCGGCGGCCATTGGAGGGTGAACCAACGGCAAAAGGAAGACCTTTCTCTCTGTCTCTCTCTCTCACTGTCCACTCTGCCTGTCAAAAATAATTAAAAAAAAAAAAATTTGAGGTCAGAGTTCATTTTGATGAATGCATAGGTTGTTTTTTCCCCAACTTGACTTAATGTATGATTGCATGTAAACAAGATGCTACTGTGTACCTTGCAATTTTGTTTTGAGAATTAGAAACTGTAAATGAAGGACCAGCACAGCACCTGGAACACAGAAGCCGATTAATAATATTATTTTATTGCTGTTCTTTGTGTTCTTATTGCACATCAGATTCATGATCAACATTTCCAGTTTGCTTTATTTTATGTGTTCCAGCTCTTTGACTTCGACCTTGAAGTGAAGCCAATGCTAGAAGTCTTGGTGGGAAAAACCATCGAGCAGGCTCTTCTGGAAGTGATGGAGGAGGAGGAGCTGGCTAACCTGCGCGCTGGGCAGTACGCCTATGAGGAGATCCGGAACATCGAGCTGGCCGAGGTTCAGCGGCTGGAGGAGCAGGAGAGACGGCACCGGGAGGAGAAGGTACGCACCCTGCCGTGCCGTCGTCGTCTCTGGCTGTTTAACGTATTATGTTCACACTGCATAGAGGATGTCATAAAACAAGATGTTCGGGAAGACTTTAGAAAAAAACCTCTGCTCTTTGTTACCAGGTCTCACCTATGTCAGCCCCTATAAACTTGGCTTCCAACAGGTCCCAGATGAAATGCAAGTCCTAGCTGGAAGGCGCTCTTACATATCAGGAGTCCTAGAGAAAGAAACGTGCGGATTTTCCATATGCTAGTGCCAGAAACATGGAAAGGAGGAGAAAGTCGAGGTGCTGGGGCCAAGAGGGAGCCGGAGGCCGAGGACCCGAGTAAGATGCTGGGTCTTTTCTGCCATGGCGGTGTATAAGCACCAAAGATAGATTTAATTAGAAAAACAGTCATGTTCTTTTAGCATCATAGATACCACATGATCTCAAGGAAGCAACCCCCCCAAAATAAGTGACTGTCTAATCTTCAGAACCATGTCCAGTTTCTGAATACAGAAATTATTACAGATGACCTAATCCACTGGCCTTAGTTGTTTACTCAAGATGTCTAAGCAGTTCTGATTTTCCTATCAGAAACAGCCTGTGGTCTTAGATAACACTGATGAAAACACACATAGCCACCGTGCTTTTGATATCACCATCGAGTCAAGCATATGTATCTTGACATTATTTTACTTGAAAATGGATCAGGTGATGAGCTTGACCTTAAGCGCCATCTTTTGTGTCTTTTTTTAAGTTTATCTTCATTTTATTTGAAAGGCAGAAAAAGCTAGAAGAGAATGCAAGAGAGACAGATGGGCAGGCGTTGTGATGCAGCAGGTTGAGGTGTTCTTGAGATGCCCACAGCCTGCTCTGGGGCGCCGGTTCCAGTCCTGGCGACTCCTCCCGTCCAGCGCCCTGATAGTGCCCCGGGGAAGCAGCAGATCACGGCTCACGGCTCGCACACTTGCGTTTCTACCACACACATATGTGAGAGAACCGGGTGGGATTCCTGGTTCCTGGCTTCCACCTGGCCCAGCCCTGGCTATTGCAAGAATTTGGGGAGTGAACCAGTAGATGAAAGATCTGTATCAGTCTCATGTTTTCTCTCTCCCTCTCTGCATTTACATAAGTAAGTCTTAGAGGAGTTTTCCATCTTTTTCACTCCCCAAGTGCCCCCCAATAGCCAGGGCTGGGGCAGGCAGAAGCCAGGAGCCCGGATCTAAATCCAGGTCTCCCACAGGAATAGCAAGAACCCAAGTCCTTGCCACCTGCCTTCCACAGTGTGCAGTAGCCAGAGGCTGGAGTAGGATGTGGCAGGACTTGAACCCCAGCACTCCTACATGGGCTATGGGCGTCCCCGGTGGGGTCCTGACCACTGCCCCGAATGCCCGGCTCACCCTCTCTATAGCTGTCTAAACACCACACCTACCACTTGTTGAAGTTCATTAGAATCTTGTTGAAAAATGAGAACCTTTCACAGAAGGACGCCTCGCTGTGCCCTCTCGATGAGTTCTGTTTGCTTCATTAGCTCCAGTGCGGGGAGGACAGTAAGTGACCCTCCGCGGTGTTGCCCTTGGCAGGAGCGGCGCAAGCAGCAGCAGTGGGAGATAGTCCACAAGCACAATGAGACCGCCCAGAAGATCTCCGCCCGCGCCTTCGCGCAGCGCTACCTGGCCGACCTCCTCCCGTCTGTGTTTGGCAGCCTCAGGGACAGTGGCTACTTTTACGACCCCATCGAGAGAGGTTTGTGAACACGTTTGCTGGAGTCACTTTAGGAGGAGCGTCCTCTTAGTCGTTGGCAGGTATCTCAGGCCCACTTTTATTTTCAGCTGGAGTCTCTCAAACGAGAATCAGTTACGCTTTTTTCAGGTGAGCCCTGCTGCTACCCAGAGCTGAACTGTGACGAGCTTGCTCCACGGAGGAGCGGCAGTGAATGGCAGGAGGAGATGCGGGCTTGACGTCAGAACCCCAGGGCTGGGTCCCAGCAGCTGCGTCCTGTGTGAAGTGCGGAAAGCACTGTTGAGCAGGGACGCCGTGGAGTCCGTGAAAACCCGTGGAAGCCATGAAGACCCGGATGTGCGGGTGGTGGCTGCGATGACCTGCTCAGAGGAGCTCCCATTCCAACCAGAAACCCTGGGGGGCAGCTCCTGGGGTCATTTATTCACTTAATTAGGCACTGCGTCAGGAGTTAGAGATTAGAAAACAAAAGGAGGAACCCCACTTGGGAAGGGGAAGAGGTACATGGCCTCCTTGCAGCCCTCCCTCCCCGGCTTAGAAAGCACTTGGGCTGGCGCCGTGGCTCACTTGGTTAATCCTCCAACTGCGGCGCCAGCATCCCATATGGGCGCCGGGTTCTGGTCCCGGTTGCTCCTCTTCCAGTCCAGTTCTCTGCTGTGGCCCGGGAATGCAGTGGAGGATGGCCCAAGTCCTTGGGCCCTGCACCCGCATGGGAGACCAGGAGGAAGCACCTGGCTCCTGGCTTTGGATCAGCGCAGTTCCAGCCATTGTGGCCATCTGGGGAGTGAACCAGCAGATGGAAGACCTTTCTCTCTGTCTCTCCCTCTCACTGTCTATAGCTCTACCTCTCAAATAAAATTCTTAAAAAGAAGAAATGAAAGACAGCACTTGGGCTTGTTAGGCTGCTGTGCTCCAGTGGCTCCGTGTTTTGCTCAGTGCCCAGGTGTCCGACATCACTCGTTCTGTTTCCAGTGTACTCTCCAGCTTACGTTTGTCTTTCACCTGGGACGTTGTTCCATCCTCCCGCTAACTAGGGGGCAGGTCCTGTCCAATTCCCGACTTTCAGACGCAGTAATGGAAGCTCAGAGAACGCACGTGCCCTGTTCTGATACCCTGCGGAGTGTCGGGTCCACCCTGACCTGCGGCTCTGACTCGTGATGCGGGGTCTTCTTGGGTTCTCCTGAGCTCAGAGACCGCTTGGGATCTGTACATTCTATCTGTAATGATTCATAAAATCCATGGGCAGTACTGTGGCGTATCAGGTTAAGTATGGGCTGAAACACTGGCATCCCAGATCGGCACCAGGTCAAGTGCTGGCTGCTCCACTTCTCATCCATCTCCCTGCTAATGTGCTGGGGAAGCAGCGGAGGATGGCCCAACCCTAGGGCCCCTGCACTCTCGTGGGAGACCTGGATGAAGCTCCTGGCTTCTGGCTTCAGCCTGGCCCAGCACTGGCCGTTGAGGCCATTTGGGAAATGAACCAGTGGATAGAAGATCTCTATGTAATGCTGCCTTTCAAATAAATAAATCTTTTATTAAAAATTAAAAAACAAAAATCACTTAATGAAATGTTTTTATTACAGATATCGAGTTAGGATTTCTCCCATGGGTAATGAATGAAGTGGAAAAAACCATGGAGTACAGCATGGTGGGAAGAACGGTGCTTGACAGTAAGTGGTTTTATTCAAAAGTCCTCTCAGGGTAGACACTCGGTGCAGTGGGTAAGACACCTCCTGGGACCCCCACACCCGTGTCAGATGCCAGGGTTGGAGTCCCAGCTCCACTTCGGATTCCAGCGTCCTGCTGATACACACCTGGGAGACCGTGGTGGTGGCTCAGGCCTTGGGTCCCTGCTACCCGTGTGGCAGACGTGGGGTTCCAGGCCCGCGGCAGGCCTGTGGGCAGATCACTCTGCCTATCTCTGTGTCCTCTCTCTCTTTCTCTCTGTCTCTCTGTCTCTGTCTCTCTCTCTCTCTCTCTCTCTGTACCTTTCAAAAAAAAGAAGTCTTCAGTGGAAGAAATAAATTGAAAAAGTAAGTTTTACAGTTGCAGTACTTAAATGTTCAGTATATCAGCTTCATTAACAAAGACACAAATTTTCACCTCCAGCACTATGTTTTGTTCTACAATCCTGTCGGTGTTAATACTTCCTGTCATTGCTTTGTAAATGGAATTCTGCTAAGACAGGCAGAGAACAGAATTCACATTGACGGCACTCAGTGGTCCGGAAGTTACGTGCGCTTTTGCGGAAGGTTACGGAGGGAGGGGAGGCGGCCTGGCGTCTGTAAGTCAGCATTGCTCGTGCTAACGTATGGACAGGAACAGTGACTCGTGAACACGTGATGTTTCAGTGCTCATCCGTGAGGTGGTGGAGAGGAGGCTGGACATGTATGACCAGAAGGAGGCCAGGCACTCGTCCCTGAAATCCGAGGACGAGCTCGGCGACCCGGAAGCCGCAAGAGATCCGCTGGGCTATGACTTCCAGGAGGCCAGCGCAGCCCGGGCCCAGCAGCTGTTTTCAGAGGAGGAGCCGTCCCAGGAAAGGCAGCCGCTGGAGGACGGAGAGCACGTGGTGCCCACCGAGCAGACGGAGATGAGGAAGTCCTCGGGGAAGGAAGAGCTGTCCCAGCTGCCGGGGGCCGCGGAGCCGTGAAACCCTAGCGGCTGCGTCGGCAGTGCGGACCACCAGGTACACCCGAGCCGAGGCCCCTCGGGATCAGCAGGTTAGGTTTCATTCAGTCAGCACGGCTCGAGGGCAAATGACAAGTGACAAAATGACAAAGCTAATAAAAAGGACACGTTTGATTCATTTTCGTAGACTACCCAAAGGCTCTTCTGTAACTCTGGTGAGTGAGGTTTCATTGCGGTCAGCACTCACGCACCAGCAGGTGCCCGTGCTGTTAGCGCAGACTTCCCGAGAACCTTCACCCTCCAGAGGCTGTCTACACGCGGTGTCGCGGGAGGCTGCACTGCTCACCCCCTGTGAGGGCCAGGAAAGCTGCCAACCTTCAACGTCCCAGGGAGGCTCAGAGGACTTCGTGCCCGGGTAACGTGCTCTCGCCTGTTCGCCCACATACCTCCTGTGAGAAGCGTGACGGGCAGTGCCAGTAGAGCACTAGTCCCCGTCTGTCCTGGCGTCGTCGCGCTCCCTTGTATGTGTGCACACCACAGCTCGCAGGGAGCAGGGCGCCACGCTAGACCTTTTTGGGGCTATTCATATAGGTTTGAACGTGGAGAAACACGTAGGCTGACTTTGCTTTACGTAAGGATTTTACTTTTCATCTGAGAGCTCCTATCTCCTGTGTCACAGTACAGGGAGATGGCATTGTACTTTGTCACCTGTCACCTACCATATTGAAAGTCACAGAGCATTCTGTTTCCAAAATCTTGTTCATCTTAAGCAATAATTGAAGTCTTCAGGTTGGAGAGATTTGAAATAACTTACAATTATTAACCTATTTACCTCAATTTCTTTTTAAGTTGGGTTTCAAGAATATATCCACATTCTATAAATGTAAAAAGAACATACCCACATTCCCATGTATTGTATAACTATCATTTAAACCTCATAGCAACCCTCTGAGAACACATGACAATATTTATATTTTCCTGTATTTTCATTTTCTGGTTGTTAGCTCAGTCCACCAGCAAACCTTGACTGAGCACCTGCTGCGTGTCAGGAGCCACGCAGGAGACCAGGAGCAGAGTGGAGAACAGACAGGAATACTGCACGTGCTCTTGCAGGCTGCAGCCCAGCTTGGATCTAGGTGAAGGTACTGATGTGGATGAAGAAATCAGAGCCGAGGGGTTCCAGGTGATTTCTCCTAAGTAATGGGACTAAAGCTGGAACCAGATCTTCTCTCTCCTAATTGAACATAATTCTCTAAATAGCCTGATGTCCTGGTGAGGTGATTGCACTGGGGCAGGCGTTGGGGCACCGTGAGTCGAGCTGCTGCTTTGGATGCCCACAGCCACGCTGAAGCCAGCTCCAGTCTTATTTGGCTACTCTGCTTCCCATCCGGTGCCCTGCTGATGTGCCTGGGAAGCAGTGCACCCACACAGGAGACCCGATGGAGTTTCTGGCTCCTGGCTGTTGTAGCCATCTGGGGAGTCAACCAGTAGATGGCAGATCTCTCAGTCACTGCGCCTTTCAGATAAACAACTAAGTAAATAATTACATTAACATTTATAAAATTACAGCCATACCTGTTATCAACTGCTAGGTTAGTTCCATCTTGTTAAACAGACTTTATGAGCATCTTAAAATTTATGCTACTAATTGTGGCAGGAAGACAAAAAACTGTTTGTATTAGGGTTGCTACTGATTGCTTTTACTACTTTTTAAAATATTGACAACCAACTTTTTTTTTAAAGATTTATTTATTTATTTGAAAGTCAAGAGTTACACATAGAGACAAGGAGAGGCAAAGAGAGAGGGAGGTCCTCTATCTGCTGGTTCACTCCCCAGTTGGCCGGAGCCAGGAGCCAGGAGCTTCTTCCAGGTCTCCCATGTGGGAGCAGGGGCCAAGGACTTGGGCCATCTTCTACTGCTTTCCCAGGCCATAGCAGAGAGCTGGATCAGAAGTGGAGCAGCCGAGACTCAAACCGGCGCCCATATGGGATGCCGGCACTTCAGGCAGTGCCTTTACCCACTACACAGCACCGGCCCCCACAACCAACTTTCAGAAACCTTAAAATGAACTTGAGGTTGCTTACCTTCTACAGTTCTAATCTTCCTTCACAGTAATCCAATCCAGATCTATGTTTTATATTCCATAAATTAATTCAATATATTAGAATATATGGAAATCTGTAGGCCCCATAATGAAATTGGTTAAGCTTAATTGTCATGCTAATCCATCCTAGAAACAAAAATGACTGAGAGAGCAGGCCCTTGTCCCTGTCAGAAAACTTAGAGATAACGAGTTATCTATTTCCTGGAGAGAATAGCAAACAAAACTCTTCAAGTTTTCTTAAAGTTATGAAGAATTTCTTCAAGTGTGTGAAAGACTTTATGGTAAATCATAAGGCACTTATGAAAAGTCTTCTAGGTACGGAACCTAACTGTAAGCAGTTTTGCAAATGAGCTCAATGCATAAAATCTTCAAGTTGACATTGACATTACCTGCATTTTCTAATACTTGTCTCATGACTTCTGTTCCTTTTTTTTTTTTTTTTTTTTTTATTTGACAGGCAGAGTTAGAGCGACAGAGAGAAAGGTCTTCCTTCCGTTGGTTCACCCCTCAAATGGCCACTATGGCTGGCGTGCTGCGCCAATCCGAAGCCAGGAGCCAGGTGCTTCTCCTGGTCTCCCAGGCAAGTGCAGGGCCCAAGCACTCAGGCCATCCTCCACTGCCTTCCTGGGCAACAGCAGAGAGCTGGGCTGGAAGAGAAGCAACCAGGACTAGTACCCAGCACCCCAACCAGGACTAGAACCCAGGGTGCCGGCACCACAGGTGGAGGATTAGCCAGGTGAGCCATGGCGCCGGCTTCCTTTCCTTTTCAGTTAAGCTAGCAGAAGCTAATATCAAAATGAATAACATGCAATCAAGTATCGAGGTTGCCGTTTCCGATCTAAGTCCCCACGTGACTGAAGTGCTCTTAGATCAGAGGTCAGATGTAGTTTCTCCCGCGCAGGCCTCGAGGTGAGTGCGTGGCTGTGAGCAGCAGGGTCTCAGTGAGGGTGGAAACTGAAGGAACGGATGCGAAGCCAGGGGCCTGGGCTCACTTCTCCGCCTGCAAGGAGACTCTTCACCACACTGAAAGTGGTTTGCCTTTCTCAAAGCTTTAAAAAATAAAATAGGCAAAAAAAGCTGGTTTATCAATCTTGTATTCATTTCTTATGGACACTGGTTCGAGACCCAGCTGCTGCACTTCTGATCCAGCTCTCTGCTTCGGCCTGGGAAAGCAGTGGAAGATGGCCTGAGTCCCTGGGCCCCTGCATCCACAGGGGAGTCCTGGAGGAAGCTGCTGACTCCTGGCTTTGGATTAGCACAGCTCCAGCCATTGCAGACATCTAGGGAGTGAACCAGCAGATGAAAGACATCTCTCTCTCTCTCCCCCCCCCCACCCTGCCTCTCTAATAAATAAATCTTTTAAAAAAAAGAAAAAAGTCAAGATGTAGGCCGGTGCCGCGGTTCAATAGGCTAATCCTCTGCCTGCGGCGCTGGCACACCCGGTTCTAGTCCCGGTCGGGGCACCGGATTCTGTCCCGGTTGCCCCTCTTCCAGGCCAGCTCTCTGCTGTGGCCCGGGAGGGCAGTGGAGGATGGCCCAAGTGCTTGGGCTCTGCACCCCATGGGAGACCAGGAGAATCACCTGGCTCCTGCCATCGGATCAGCGCGGTGCGCCGGCCACAATGCACCAGCCGCGCCGGCCATTGGAGGGTGAACCAACGGCACCTTTCTCTCTGTCTCTCTGTCTCTCACTGTCCACTCTGCCTGTAAAAAAAAAAAAAAAAAAAAAAAAAAAAAAAAAAAAAAAAAAAAAAGTCATATAATGGCAGTCCGAGTGGGGGAAGTGGCTTTTTGTGTATTATATCAAAATGTCGTTACAATAATTTACTAATGGTACCCATCTCATCTGTTCCAGAAAAGCTTCAGTTTCTTATTTTCATGTTTTATTTTCCATGGAAAATTTGATAACACTCTGCTTTACTCTTGTGTTGAAATCAGGAAATATCCATATATATTCTGTATCTCAGTAGCCATGGCAATTTATCTCTATTTATTTAGGATAAAGGCATTCTGAAGAGGCCCAGACATAGGCTTAATATCTTCATTAACCTATTAGCACCTATTCTTTTTTTAAGATTTATTTACTTACTTAAAAGGCAAAGTTACATAGAGATCAGTCTTCCATCTGCTGGTTCACTCCCCAGATGGCCTCAACAGCTGGAGCTGTGCCGATCCAAAGCCAGGAGCTTCCTCTGGGTCTCCCATGTAGGTGCAGGGGCCCAAGGGCTTGAACCATATTCTACTGCTTTTCCAGGCAGCTGGATTGGAAGAGGAGCAGCCGGGACTAGAACCTGCGCCCATATAGGATGCCAGTGCTTCAGGTCAGGGCTTAACCCGCTACACCACAGCACCAGCCCCTATCAGTAATATAAGTTTACATCATTAAAGTTTAATAAATGGATGGGTTAGATGTTGTGAACCAAGAAAACAATAACTGAAAGCTATGAGTTAAAAGATAAGGTAACAACATTATAGTTCTGCTTATAAATAAAATTTTCAAGAGTAAAGTATTTTAAAAGATAAAATAACAATTGTTTGACAGTTTGGGAGACAGCACTATGGTGTAGTAGGTTAAGCCACTGCTTGCAGTGCCAGCATTCCATAACAGAGTGCCTGTTCAAGTCCCAGCTGCTCCACTTCTGATCCAGCTCCCTGCTAACGCAGCAGGGAAAACAGGAGATGACAGCCCAAGTTCTTGGGCCCCTGCACCCACATAAGAGACCTGGTTGGAATTCCTGGCTTCAGCCTGACCTAGCCTTGGCTGTTGGCAGCCATTTGGGAAGGAAACCAGCAAATGGAAGATCTGTCGCTCTGCCTCTTGAATAAATATTTTTTAAATAACTATTTTAACTGTTTTGAAAACAAAGTTCAAAGTCAGTAAATTTTTTGCCACTGTATTCATTCATGACTTATGAACATTGGTAATAATTGTCTTCTCACATGTTAAATTATATGGATATCTGTATTTACCACTAGGGGTCAGTAAAACCCTAAAGTAAAATTAACGTGCTGCCAACTTCATACGTAATTTAATGATCCTAAGAGACCTTGGGAGGAAGAATTCAAAAACTCCTTGGAGACTCTGAACTCCGTTGACTATTTTAACCCGCCCTGAGTTATCTTCCAGTTCTGTGGGGATGGTAGACTAAAATGTTCATTCAGAGTGGCCCTCAGCTCTCACGTCTGCCAGTCTTCTGTCCAATTCAGAATTCTTAGATGGCCACGTAGTCTTTGTTCAGTCACTGTGAGGGAGACTTCCGCTTTCTTAGCTGCTTGAGATTTTGTTTCACTAGGCCTGGGCTATGGTTAATGTTTAGTCAAATCCTTTGTTGGACAGTTCTCATTTTTGGGGAAAAAAATTTACAATGAATCAAAAATCTATCCCATTCTAACCTGTGCTTATTGGTCATAATCCTTGGGACTAATTATGGTGTAGGAAGCCAAAACAATTTTTTATCATATCAACACGTTTTTTTTCCCCCCCGAGTCTTCCTCCTAGTGTAATATCACAATTCTTCCCAGTTTATCTCTCAGATGGCACAGTGTCAGGACTTGGCACACTTCCCACTCGGTGCACTGCTTACCTTGAAACTCCGGGTTAGTCAGAGTTCCTCTTAAACCCTGCTTCGAGAAGTAGGTGCATACTGTAGATGTCATTTCACTCCACAAGACATTTGGTAGAACTGCTCTCTCCCATGACTTGGACATTACCAACTCACTCCCTTCACACTCACACCAGATATAGCGAAGAAAACGCCAAAGTGCTTCTGAGTGGTCACAGTGCCACAAAGTCCACATACTGCAGTGTAATCTCTAAGCAGAATCGAATGTTTTTCTAACCATCTTGGCTATTTGGTTATTAACCCCCCAGCATGTGAGAAGTGATATAAATGATTTATCAACAATACCAGCACTGTGGCATAACAGGTAAAGCCACCGCCTCCTGGCTGCTCCACTTCCGATCCAGCTCTCTGCTATGGCCTCGGAAAGCAGTAGAATATGGTTCAAGTCCTTGGGCCCCTGCACCTGTGTGAGAAACCCAGAAAAAGCTCCTGGCTCCAGATCAGTGCAGCTCCAACCATTGTGGCCATCTGGGCAGTGAACCAGCAGATGGAAAATCTCTTTCTCTCTGCCTTTGCCTTTCAAATAAATAGATAAATATTTTTAAAGTAATAATGTGATAGATCAACAGAGAGAGGACTGTCATAGGAAGACTCATAGGGTTAGTATGTGTAAAACAAAAAGCAGGGAAAAATGGGTAACTCACAGTATGAGTGGGGTGGGTATTTGGCACAGTGGTTAAGGAACAGTGGCTAAAACACTGCTTAATACACACCCTGGGAAGGCAGCAGCTGGTGGCTCAAGCAACTGGATCCCTGCCAACCACATGGGAGACCAAATGGAGCTGGGCATTGGCCCAGTGCTTACTATTTGGGGGGTGAACCAGTGGATGAAAGATCATAGTGTCTCTCTCTCCTTGTATGTGCCTTTCAAATAAAATGAAAATAAAATTTTAAAGTATAGGCCAGCGCCATGGCTTAACAGGCTAATCCTCCGCCTTGCGGCGCCGGCACACCGGGTTCTAGTCCCGGTTGGGGCGCCAGATTCTATCCCGGTTGCCCCTCTTCCAGGCCAGCTCTCTGCTATGGCCCGGGAAGGCAGTGGAGGATGGCTCAAGTCCTTGGGCCCTGCACCCGCATGGGAGACCAGGAGAAGCACCTGGCTCCTGGCTTCAGATCAGCGTGATGCACCGGCCGCAGCAGCCATTGGAGGGTGAACCAACGGCAAAGGAAGACCTTTCTTTCTGTCTCCCTCACTATCCACTCTGCCTGTCAAAAAGAAAAAAAAAAGTATAACCACTTAGTAAAAATTGAATGTTCTTGCGCTAGATATATCATTATATTAAAGCACAGAACAAAAATTAATGTATATGGAGGAAGCACTTTTTGATATTTACTTATTTAAAAGGTAGAGAGAAAGGAGAAACTTGCCATCTGCCCAGTGGCCTCCCAGGGCTAGACCAGGCTGAAGCCAGGAGACAGGAGCTCAATCTAGATGCCCCATGTAGGTGACAGAGACCCAACTACTTGGACCACATTTCACTATCTTCCCGGGCACATCAGCGGGAGCTTGATTGGAACTTGAGAAGCTGGGACTCAAAAAAATACACTGATGTGGGATGCTGGCTTAACCTGCCACACAGCTCCAGCCCCTGTAATGATGGGATGCAACCTCTGAAAATCCCCTCTTCCATAAAGCAATGGAGAAACAGGCAAAAACTGCCATGATCGACATTTTCAGAACTCTGGAAATTAACCAGTGGCTTGCAAAACTGGAGGAGCATTTATCGAAAATGAGTGAATCTCGGAACAGTGAACTCCACGACACTAACTTGCCTGAGTTCCATCTTATTCTTCTCAGCTCCACAATAGCCTTGAAAACCAACAGACTCAGAACCATAGTAACGGGGAAAAAAAAAAAAAACAGCAACCGAGAAGCCACAGAAGGGAGCAGAGTGGGCTTGCTGCTGCCCAGAAAGCCACATCCTCAGACTATTTGACCTGTGTAGCAGTTCCCTGGAAAAAGCCGGTGTGCAGGGCTTATCTTTATTTGACCTGACTCAGAGCTTGCTCAATGAGGAAGGTCCTAACACCAGGGCATTTGTTTTTTGAAAAGAACAAGCAGCAATTGTTTTACCATCACAGCTGCCCGAGTTGGAACGAGTACAAGAAAACTTCATAAAGGTCATGGGAAAATGGAACTAAAAGATAAATTTTGGTACAAAAAAAATTTTAAATCCATTCATAGGTTTTTAAAATATTCATTTTCATAAACTTTGTGAGGAGACACCAACACTAAAACACACACATTGAAAGTCATGGGATTGGGATATCCATAAGAGGTTTTGACAATGTTTGTAATGTTCCTGGAAATATGTGTGTAGGACTATATACATGCCCAGGAAAGACCTGGGAAGGCCTGAGGTGCCCATATCTGACTAACCTTGAGGACCTGCATAACCAAGAATGGAAGGCTAAGGCAAAATTAAAAATGCCAGAATACTGAAGGTGTGTCCCAACACATAAAGAATCCCTCTACAAGGGGTGGGAGTCTCACTGGCTGTGGGCATTTATGGAAATCTGTCCAGTTATTAACTGACAACTAAGTCAACTGAGCAGACATTGGTGGCCTCACAAAGAATACAAGGTTTACAGAATGTTTGCAGAAACTCATTCAACAAAAAGCAACAAATAGAAAAGTAAGCAAAAACAGGTTGGAGGAGTGAGACAAGAATGATTTCCACAGCAGCTACATTATAATTATTTAAAATGTCCCAGTTGGGGCCAGTGCTGTGGCACAGCAGGTTAATACCCTGGCCTGAAGCGCCAAATTCCCATATGGGCACCAGTTCAAGACCTGCCTGCTCCACTTCTGATCCAGCTCTCTGCTATGGCCTGGGAAAGCAGTAGAAGATGGTCCAACTCCTTGGGCCCCTGCATCCACCTGGGAGACCTGGAGGAAACTCCTGGTTCCTGGCTTCAGGTCAGCACAGCTCCAGTCATTGCAGCCAACTAGGGAGTGAGCCATCAGATGGAAGATATTTTCTCTCTCTCTCTCTCTGTAATTCTGACTTTCAAATTAAATAAAGTCCCAGTTATCAGCAAAGCAATTAGAAGACATACACATACAGAAGAAATAACCAATAGAAAATGTTACTGAGGATGGTGCTTTTTGAACGTTTACTAAACACACTTTAATCAGCTATTATATGTGCAAAGAACCAAATGAAAGCATATCTGCAAAAATAAGTATGAGGATAGAATGTTATCTCACCAAATAGTGAATAGCAATTAGATAGAAATCAGAAAACCAATAGAAATTCTTTTGTTGAAAAAGACATGAACTAAAATGAAAAGATTGTCTCCAGGGCCTCAGTAACAGATCTGATTTAGCAGACGACCAAAAAAAAAAAAAAAAAAAAAACAATGAAACTGATTTTAAGCTGAGATAATCCACTCTGAGGAACAGAAAAAATTATGAATGAAGAGAAGTAAACAGAGCTTCAGAGGCTGTGGGACATCAAGTGGAGCAATAGGAGCCCCAGCAAGAGAGAGAGGGCAGAAAGAGTATTTGAAGAGATCATGGCCAAAAACATACTAAACTGGATGAAAAGGTTTATCTTCATACTCCAGGTAAGAGAACTAAAGAACTACACAGCCAGACTTACCATAATCAAGAGACAAATAGGATATTGAAAATAGCAAGACAGAGGTGACTCCTCAGCTACCTGGGATCCTCAGTGAGATTAGCTGCTGACTTCTCATCTGGCACAATGGAAGTGAAAAGGGATGGGTTGATCAACGTTCAAAGTGCTGAAAGAGAAGGCCTGCTGCTATGGTTGGGGTTTGTCCCCCAGAATTCCTGTTTTACAGACTTCATCCCCAAAGTAATACGTTAATAGTGTTTGGAGGTGGGGCTTTGAGGAGGTAGTTAGGGTTAGACACCATCATAAGGGTGGGACCACAATGACTGCATTGTTCATAGGAAGCAACAGAGAGACTTGAGCTGCTTCCTCTGTCTCACCCTGTGATGCCCACCCCACCCTACTGCCATGATCCAACCAGAGCCTCACCAGATGCGGAGCACATGCCAGCACTACCTCCCTGCCCCTGCCCCACTGCCATGATCCAACCAGAGCCTCACCAGATGCGGAGCACATGCCAGCACTACCTCCCTGCCCCTGCCCCACTGCCATGATCCAACCAGAACCTCACCAGATGCTGAGCACATGCCAGCACTACCTCCCCGCCCCCACCCCACTGCCATGATCCAACCAGAACCTCGCCAGATGCCGAGCACATGCCAGCACTACCTCTTATTAAACTTCCCAGGTGCTACTCCTCTATCCTTTACAAATTGCCTAGTCTCTAATATTCCATTATAGCAACAGAAAGATGGAGAAGTTAAGGCATCCCCAGGTAATCAAAAAGAGAGAACCTGTCACAAGCAGACCTGCCCTACAATACTAAAGGAAGACTCACACAGAAACAAAAGACAGTAGACAGTAACTCAAATCCACATGAAGAGAATAAAGAGCACCAGTAAAGATCGTATACACTCTGTTCACATATACTTTTCTTTGTAACCCTTCTGTCATTTAAAAGACAACTACATCATAAAGCAATCATTATAAAAGTGTATTAATGAACTCTAGCATAGAAAGATCCATAGGATGGTAAGATTATAAAGGAGGGGAGGGAACAGAATGATACTAGAGGGAAACTCCTGTGCACTACTGTTACCTAAAGTAGACTGTTAAATTAGGGTAAAAGTTGTAATCCCCACAGCAACTACTAAGAAAGTAATTTCTTTAAAAATTAAAAAAGAGGGAGCTGGTGCTGTAGCACCATAGGTTGATCCTCTGCCTGTGGCACTGGCATTCTATATGGGTGCCGGTTTGAGTCCTGGCTGCTCCTCTTTTGATCCAGCTCTCCACTGTGGCTTGGGAGGGCAGTGGAAGATGGCCCAAGTGATTGGACCCCTTCACCCATGTGGGGGACTTGGAGGAAGCTCTTGCATCCTGGCTTTGGATGGGCCCAGCTCCAGCTGTTGAGGCCATTTGGGGAGTGAACCAGAAGGTGGAAGACTTTTCTCTCAGTTTCTCCCTCTCTCTCTCTCTGCAACTCTGGCTCTCAAATAAATAAAATATTGAAAATTATAAAAGAAACAAGGACATTAAAATTGTACACTAAAAGATATCTATTTAATGTAAAAGACAGCAATAATGGAACTAGAGGCACAAAAACTATGAGATACAAAAAACAAGTAGAAAAATGACAGCTAGAAATCCTAACTTATCCATAATTAGATAAAACATGTTTTAAACACTCCAACCAAAAGGCATGATGAGATATTTTACAAAAAATGATCCACCTATACTAGCTAAAAAAGACACATTTTGAAGACAGTGAAGTTAAAGGATGGAAAAGATTGTGCAAACAATTATTTGAAATAATTTGAAAGAGGTAGAGCAGTCATACTAATATCAGACAAGGTAGATGTAAAGATGAAAGTAGTTATGAAAGAGAAATTCATATTTTGATGTTTAAAAGGTCAATCCATCAGGAAGACAATAATTATAAACACTTAACAACAGAGGCCCAAAATACATGAAGCAAAAACTAACAAGTGAAGGGAGACTTCAGCAACACAAAAATTGTAGTAGTTGGTTCAAAACCCCATTTTCAATCACACAAGTGCACAGGAAACATTCTCCAGGATGCTGTTAGGCCATACGTTTAAAAATATTAGTCACAGGGGCCAGAACTGTGGTATAGTGGGTTAAAGCCCCAGCCTGCAGCACCCGCATCCCATATAGGCACCTGTTTGGGTCCCAGCTGCTCCACTTCTGATCCAGCTCCCTGCTAATGCACCTGAGAAAGCAGCAGAAAGTGGCCCAAGTCCTTGGGCCTCTGCACCCATGTGGGAAACCGAGAAGAAGCTCCTGGCTTCTGCTTCAGATTGGCTCAACTCCAGCCATTGCAGCCATTTGGGGAGTGAACCAGCAGATGGAAGACCTCTCTCTTTCTCTGTCTTTCCCTCTCTCTTGTCTGTAACTCTGCCTCTCAAATAAAGAAAAAAATTTTTTAAATTAGTTATACAAAGTTATTCTCCAGTCAGAATTCATGTAACGTAGCAATCAGTAACAAAAATGTCTTCAGAAAATTTAAATTTATAAATGTGTATAAATTTAACAGTATACTCCTAAATAATAAATGGATCAAAGAAGAACTCAAACAAAATTCAGAAGTAATTCAAGATGAATGAAAACAAAAATACAACATACCAAAGCTTACGGATGCAGCTGAAACAAAGCTTAGAGGAAATTTCATAACTATAAAAACCTATATTTTAAAAGGGCAAAATATCCCAACATAAAATTCCACTTTATGAAACCAGCAGAATGAAATAAGCCCCAAGCCAACAGACAAAAGAAAAAGATTGGAGGAGAAAAAATGAAACAGAATGGAAAAATTATAAATAAGGCCACAGCTGGTTCCTTGCAAAGATCAACAAAATTAACAAACCCTTAAGTTAGGCATGAAAGAATATCACATCACTCTTACAGTAATAGAAGGATTATAGGGGGAATGTTATAAACAGTTTTACACAGGGCCAGTGCCGTGGCTTAACAGGCTAATCCTCCGCCTTGCGGGGCCGGCACACCGGGTTCTAGTCCCGGTTGGGGCGCCGGATTCTGTCCCAGTTGCTCCTTTTCCAGGCCAGCTCTCTGCTATGGCCCGGGAGTGCAGTGGAGGATGGCCCAAGTGCTTGGGCCCTGCACCCGCATGGGAGACCAGGAGAAGCACCTGGCTCCTGGCTTCGGATCAGCGCGATGCGCCGGCCGCAGCAGCCATTGGAGGGTGAACCAACGGCAAAAAGGAAGACCTTTCTCTGTGTCTCTCTCTCTATCCACTCTGCCTGTCAAAAATAAATAAATAAAACAAACAGTTTTACACCATCAAATGCAATAACCTAGATGAAGTAGGCAAATTCCTAAAAAGAATCAAATTACTAAGAATGGCTCAAGAACAAATAGGAAACAGCCATAGATTTATAACAAATAGACATTAAATTATTAATATTTAGAAGTTCCCATGGCCCAGTGCCATGGCTTAACAGGCTAATCCTCCACCTTCCGGTGCCAGCACACCGGGTTCTAGTCCCAGTCAGGGCACTGGATTCTATCCTGGTTACCCCTCTTCCAGGCCAGCTCTCTGCTATGGCCCGGGAAGGCAGTGGAGGATGGCCCAAGTCCTTGGGCCCTGCACCCCATGGGAGACCAGGAGAAGCACCTGGCTCCTGGCTTCAGATCAGCATGATGCACTGGCTGCAGCGGCCATTGGAGGGTGAACCAGCGGCAAAAAGGAAGACCTTTCTCTCTGTCTCTCTCTCACTATCCACTCTGCCTGTAAAAAAAAAAAAGTTCCCATGAAGGATACCCCAGACCCAGATGGCTTCTTTGGTGAGTTCTAACAAACATTTAAAGAAGGGCAGGTATTTGGCTTAGCAGTGAAGATGCTGGGTGAGACACCTGTATCCCACATCCATGTGCCTGGGTTTGAGGTCCAGCTCTGCTCCCAGTTCCAGCTTCCTGATAATATGGCAGCAGGTGAAGACTCAAGTAGTTCAGTCCCTACTATTCACACAGGAGACCTGGGTTGACTTCTTGGCTTCCAGCTTCAGCCTGGCCATCGGGGGTATTTGGAGACTGAACCAGCAGATAGGTGCTCACACTCTCTCACACTGCATCTCTGCCTCTTAAAAACATTTAAAGAAAAAAAATCAATACTTGTCCTTCAGAAATTGTGGGAGACACAGAAAAGGGAGCACTTCCCAACACATTCTGTGAGGCATCTTAAGAACACTGCATTATGGAAAAAATGGCATGGCAAAGTTGTTACTTATCAAAAGTCACCTTGAATGTAAATGGCCAGTTAAAAGACATAGACTGGCTGAATGGATTAAAAAACAAAACCCATCTGTTTGCTGCCTCACTAACAAAGATGCATGCAGACCGAAAGTGAAAGGATGGAAAAAGATATTCCATGCCAACAGAAACCAAAAAAGAGCTGGTGTAGCCATGCTAATATCAGACAAAATAGACTTTAACACAAAAACTGTTAAAAGAGACAAAGGACACTACGCAATGATTAAGGGGTCAATTCAACTAGAAGATGTAACTATAATAAACGTATATGCACCTAATTACAGGGCACCTGGCTATTTAAAAGAAATGTTAAAGGACTTAAGGGAGACATAGACTGAAATACAATAGTAATGGGGGATTTTAATATCCCACTTTTAGCAATGGACAGATCAACCAGACAGAAAATCAAAGAAACAGCAGAGTTAATCGGCACTATAGACCAAATGGACATAACAGATATCTACAGAACTTTCCATCCTACAGTTGCAGAATACACATTCTTCTCACCCATGCATGGAACCTTCTCTAGAATTGACCACATGCTAGGCCATAAAGCAAGTCTCAGTAAATTCAAAAAAATCAAAATCATACCATGCATCTTCATGAACCACAATGCAATGAAGCTGGAAATCAGCAATTCAGGAATCTCTAGAACATATGCAAATACTTGGAGACTGAACAACATGCTCCTGAATGAACAGTGGGTCACTGAATAAATCAAAAGAGAAATCAAAAAAGTTCTGTAAACTAATGAAGATGACAATACAACATATCAAAACTTATGGGATATAGCAAAAGCAGTGTTAAGAGGAAAGTTTATAGCAATTGGTGCCTACATCAAGAAATTGGAAAGGCACCAAATAAATGAGCTATCAGTGCATCTCAAAGATCTAGAAAAACAACAGCAAACCAAACCCAAAACTAGTAGGAGAAAAGAAATAATTAAAATTAGAGAAGAAGTCAACAAAATTGAATACAAAAAAGTACAAAAGATCAGCAAAATGAAGAGCTGTTTTTTTTTTTTTAAATAAACAAAATTGACACACCATTGGCCCAACTAACCAAAAAAAGGAGAAGTCCCAAATCGATAAAATTAGAGATGAAAAAGGAAATGTAACAATTGACACCACAGAAATAAACAGAATCATCAGAAATTACTACAAAGAGGTGTATGCCAACAAACTAGGAAACCTAGAAGAAATGGAGTCCCAGGACTTGAACCAGCGCTCACATATGGGATGCTGGCATCACAAGCAGCAGCTTGATCCACCGCGCCAAACGCCCTCCAGTAGAGGCGACCAAGATACAACACCAGCTTCTCGCAGGTCAGTCCTCTGCCGCGTGTTGATGTGGAGCTCATCTTTCTGTGAGTTCACAGAGAGCTCACCAGAAGTTCTTCATTTTTTAAAAAATATTTATTTATTTGAAAGTCACAGTTACACAGAGAGAGAAGGAGAGGTAGAGAGAGAGAGAGAGGTCTTCCATCTGCTGGTTCACTCCCCAGATGGCCACAATGGCCGGAGCTGCACCGATCTGAAGCCAGGAGCCAGTAGCTTCTTCCAGGTCTCCCACATGGGTGCAGGGGCCCAAGGACTTGGGCCATCTTCTACTGCTTTCCCAGGCCATAGCAGAGAGCTATGGAAGTGGAGCAGCTGGGACTCGAACTGGCACCCATATGGGATGCCAGCACTGCAGGCAGCGGCTTTACCAGCTACTCCACAATGCCAGCCCCTCTCCATTTTAAATTAAGAGCATTTTTAAGGCCACCAAGTAGATGTTAACTGATGACAAGAGTCTGATTACATCTGGGTCCCAGGCCTGAGATACCAGTGGAAGGCCATACAAGCACGGTGTAGAAAGAGCCTGGAGCCAGCTAATCCCACAGACCTGTACTTTAACTCAGTCCACAAAAGCTCGTACAGTCCATGGCAGAAATTGAAAAATACAGACAAGGCTGTGAGTTTTTCCCCTTTAAAGAACTGTCCCTTTTTTCAGAGATTACATTTGGGAAAGGCATGACAATAAATTGAAATAAAAATAATGGAGATTAGATACTAGCGATTTTTCCTCTCCATTTGTCCATTGTTAAGATTGTTCTTGAATTCTTGCTGGGCTTTGGTGTACAAGCTGTAGGCACATTTGTCCACACCTCCTCATCTTTGTAGGATGGTAGATATACAAGTAATTCCTGCAGCTAGCAAACCTTCTTGTGGGGTGAGAAGGGGGAAAATCTACTTTCTAATGTCACTAAGATCTATAGATTGTACAGTGGCCAGTGCTGCAGCATAGTAGGTTAAGCCTCCATCTGTGACACCCGCATACCATACGGGAGCTGGTTCGAGTCCTGGCTGCTCCTCTTCCAATCCAGCTCCCTGCTAATGACCTGGGAAAAGCAGCAGAAGACGGCCCAAGTGGTTGGGCCCCTGCACCCACACGTGAGACCTGGATGGAGTTCCTGGTTGCTGGCTTTGGCCTGGCCCAGCCCTGGCTGTTGCGGGCATTTGGGGAGTGAACCAGTAGATAGAACATCTCCCTACCTCTGCTTCTCTCCCTGTCACTCTGCCCTTCAAATAAAATTAATAAATCTCTTCTAAAAATCAACTTCCTCAGCAACTGGGCATGGACGGAGCAGACAGACGGTGAAGGGGCGGAGAGCGGGGCTACGCAGCAGAGGTCCCTGTTCCCCGGCCTCTCGCTGGACAGAGTGCAGTCCACGCAGAGTGCGCCTTCGTGGGAGGGGTGCAACTTGGGGCAGCAGCCCCCGTAGCCTGGCAAAGCAAACACTGGGGCGAGGAAGACAGGGCCGCTCAAGAGCGTGGAGGAACTTTGAAAGCCAAAAAGGAATTCTCCAAATGTATCTGCCCACATTTCTGAGGGACCTTGGAAGCATGTTCTATATGGACCAAACTCAGAGCAGCGCATCAAAGAGGAAGCATTTTGGGGCCAGCGTTGTGGTGTCGCAGGTTAAGCCTCCTCCTGCGATGCCAGCTTCCCATATGGTTTCTGGTTCCAGACCCAGCTGCTCCACTTCTGCTACAGCTCACAGCTGATGCACCTGGGAAAGCAGTGGAAGGTGGCCCAAGTGCCTGGGCTCCTGCACCCACGTGGGAGACCTGATGAAGCTCTTGGCTTTGTCCTGGCCCAACCCTGGCCATGAAGGCCATTTGGGGAGTGAACCAGCAAATGGAAGATATTTCTCTCTCTCTCTCTCACTCTTCTCCTCTCTCTGCAACTCTGCCATTCAAATAAAAAAAAAAAAAAAGGAATGATGATCGTCAGAGAAAAGTAACAGAATCCAGAATTTTCACAACTTGATATTATAATGTGCAGAATACAATAAAACTACCTGTCAAGAATTCACAGAAAAGTTAACTATGAAAGTACTTCAAAAGTTCATGGGAAAATGAAATCAAAAGAAGTTTAATGCAAAAAGTTTTAAAAATATGCACAGGTTTTTCCCAATGCACATGTTCTGTGAACTTCCTGAATTCTCATAGAACTCCCTTAGGACCCAGAATCCCATTCTTGGGTGTACATCCAGGGGGATGAAGTGAATCTGCACTGTTCCCAGTAGCCAGGAAATGGAGACTACAGACTGTTCATCCACCGGCGCACAGGTAGGGAAACGTGATGCACGGACACAGTGGGATGCTGTCAGCCGTTAGACGGGCCCGAACCCCGCCGTGGGCACAGCATGGCAGAACCAGTAAGTCCAAGAAGCCGAGCACAGAAAGACAAATGCTGCAGGATCGCACTCACATGGGAAGCTAAGCCAGCTGAGCTCACGGAAGAAGAGAGTAGAATAGAGCCACGGGGGGAGGAGGGGGGTGGGGGATGGAGGCAGAGAGAGGTGGGCTATCAGGAATCAAAACGCAGTTAGAAAGGAACGAGTAGTAAGATGACTAAGTCACCACATCTTATACATGGTTCCCCACACAGACAAGATGACTAACTCACCACGTCTTACGTATGGTTCCCCACACAGATAAGTGATGGACGTTTGAGGAGTTGAAGTGCTGGTCACCCTGATTTGATCGTCACGCACTGGATCCGTGTATCAGTTCACCATACTGTGCCCCTCAAATATGTAGGATTATTACGTGTCAGTTCAAAAACTAGGGTCGGGGTTTGGCACGGAGGTTAAGTCACCACTTGGGCTGTGCGGTTCCCAGCTGTGCCACACTTCCAATCCAGTTTCCCGCTAATGCACCTGGGAAGTAATGAACCATAGCTCAAGTGCTTGGGCCCCTGCACCCACGTGGGAGACCCAGACGGATTCTTGGCTCCTGCTTTCAGCCTGGCCCAGCCCAGCTGCTCGTGAGCATCTGGGGAGTGAACCAACAAATGGAAGATTTTCTCTCCACACCAAGCCCCTGCCCCCAGCTGTTCAAAAATGAAAACACAAACTTTTTCAATAAAGAAATTTATTTTTAAGACACATTTTATAATTTTAAAAAATTAAAAAATTTTATTTTTTAAGATAAAAAATTATTTTTTAATCACAGAGAGAGAGACAGAAAAATCATCCATCCACTGGGTTCACTCCCCAAATGGCCTCAACGGCCAGAGCTGGGCTGGTCCAAAGCCAGCAGCCAGGAGCCTTCTCTGGGTCTCCCAGGTGGGTGCAGGGGCCCTAAGGACTTTGGCCATCCTCTGCTGCCCTCCCAGGCACATCAGTAGGGAGCTGGATTGGAAGTAGAGTAGCCAGGACTCGAACCGGCACCCACGTGGGATGCTGGCACCACAGGCAGCAGCCCTACCCACAACACCACAGCGCTGGCCCCCAAGACATTTTTTAATCAAAAACTTACCTGCCTTAATAGAGAACAGAGAAAAAGGAACATATTTTTTTGCATTTTTTTTAAAAAGGAACATATTTTAAAGAAAAGAAAATCAACTGTGTCCAGTGCCAAGATGTACCAGACACTGGAATAATGGACAGGGATTCTTAAACAACTGTTAGAGCTCTCCTCAGTGAAGGAAATAGAACAAAATATGATTTCAATGCATGACATCTCAGGAGAGAAACAGAAGAAATCAAAGAGCCAGGTGGTTTACTGGAACAAAGAGAGCTGCTTCCACAGCCCAGGCAGCTCATGTCAAGAGCCTCCGGTGGCCACTGACGTCAGACGTGAGAGTGTTAATTGTTAAGTCAACAACAGGAGTCACTGTGCACTTCCTCCCCACATAGGACCTCTGTCCTCAATGGGTTGTATTATGAGAGTTAACTGTAAAACCAGTTCTCAAACAGTTGTGTGTGTGTGTGTGTGTGTAAACTGTTGAAATCTTTACTTAGTATAGAGTTGGTCTTCTGTGTACCAAGTTAATTGAAAATGAATCTTAATGGAGAATGGGATTGACAAGGGAGGAGGAGGAGGAGGAGGGGTAGGAGGGCGGGTATGGTGGGAAGAATCACTGTATTCCCAAGGTTGTACTTAGGAAATTTGTATTCCTTAAAAGATAAATTTAAAAAAACAGAAAGCTTCTGCTCCACCCCCACCCCCCACGCGCGTGCGCACACACACACCAGGCCCAGGCAGCACCGGCGGGAGGAGGACTTCCCGGCAGAGCAGTAGCCGCAGGAACAGTTTCCCCATCGCCCATCATGGGTGGCGGCTCCCATGGAGGGCACAGAGCTGGACGTGGTCTCCCCTGTGGGTCCAGGGGAGGGGAGCCCTGCATCCGACGCCCACGAGGAGCCGAGCGATGGGGAGGTGCCGGGCCTGCTGGGGCATGGTCAGGCTCTGGGCCGTGCTGTAGCGTGGCCGCGGTGCCACATGGCGGGTCAGTGGTTCCCAGGCCCAGCGGGTCACGCGGCATTCCACCAGCAGTGACAGCACTGCCACAGCACACAGCCTTCAGATCCCCCAGTCCTGTCGCGGGGTTGGAGAGCCAGCCTGCACACTGCGACCTGGACACGCGGCCCCACACCGCTCGGTGCACCCCCTACATGCAAAGGGCGCCCCGTTCCTTGTTCCGTCGACATCGCCATAGGACCAGAGCCCAGCTGCTGGCGCACACTCAGGAGATGCTGCAGAACAGACCGTGTGCCACAGGAAGTACCACACCAGGCTCACTTCATTCCGTGGCCTTCTGTGTCTCCCTACACCTTTGGTTAGCAGATACCCGGCTCATTTCCTAAGTCACAATGCCAGCTAACGAATGAACCATGGTTGCTCGGATGATCAACACTCGCTTTATCTTTTCCATACGGTGGTAATATTTTGGTGTCAGCCTGGTCAGAGCCGGCCCCACAGGTGTGCACCGTGAGCATCCGTGCAGGACCAGTACTCCTGAGAGCTCTGGACGTGACCTAATGCTCTCCTGTCACTGTCTTGAAATTCTAGACGTTTTAACAAGGGGCCCCATGTTTTCACTTTCCTTTGGGCCCTACAAGCTATGGAGCTAGGCCTGCCCACAGCACGCACAGTGGCATCGGAAACAGCTGTCTTCAGCCATCTTTCTTGCCTTGTGTTCAGCAGTTGATTATCCCCTCTCATCACTGGCTGGTGGGGGGGGGGGGGGCAGACTCAGCTCTGGCCGCCCAAAGGGGAGGAGTGGCCCCGTTCAGACAGGGCCACCGGCCAGTCAGGCTGCTGCTCCGAAGGACTGGCAAAGGCTCGCTGGTGCTTTGGGCAAACGCTTATCATTGCTATCAGCCCAATTACCGGTATCCCAGAAGGAAATCCACCTGCTCACAGGAGGTTACTCATTGCCACGGGGGTGAGGCTGCCTCTCGGGATGAGCCGTGTGCAGTCAGAGGGTCCCGTCTCCCTGTTGCTGGGAGCTTGTGCAGCATCGTGTGGGGCCAAACACAGGTGGCACCCACAGATGGCACCCAGCATGGCCCTTGGGTGCTTGGGTCACGGCGTCTTGACGGAGTGCCCACTGCTGGCTGCAGTCTGGTGTCAGTTTTCTTCCCATCACACGATATCACTGCGGATCTGTCCGTTTCCACCACAAGTCTCTGAGCTCCTTGAGGACCAAGATGTGTTGTGTGTTTGCATTCCCAGTATCTACATAGCAGAGATCAACAAATATTTGACGAGTGAATAACAAGGCAGGCTTAGCCAGGCAATGTTGACATTCGTTTGGTTTAGACTTTAACAGAGCTATTGCATCAAGCTCAATTCATTGCATTGTCTTCTGTATTTTTCTAACTTCTACCCACATATCCATCTCATTTCCTTTGTCACGTTTCCAGCTTACAGACAATGGTTGCCCAAATGACCAACATTTAGTCTACTTTTGTCCTATACTAGTAACGGTTTTGCATCAACTTGATTTTCCAGGCTCTCCGTGATGTTGGTTTTTCCTGAATTTGCTTTCTACTTGATTGTGTAAGAGGCACTGATAAGATACATTATTCCAGATACTCTTATTACATCCCCCCGAAAAATTCTTTCAAACGTGATGCTGTCAATTAAGTCAACCAGTGCCTCGCTTTTGTTAACACCTTGTTGGAATAAAACTAAGTCATCCAGTGTTTTGAGGATCAACTTGGCGCTTGGTTTAGATTTGCTTGTGCTGCTGTTCTCTCCGTCTCCATGGGACTGGTTTCTCAGAAGTCAGGCTGCAGCCATGGAGGGTGAGACCCTGTGGGGTCCCTGGAGCCGCTGCCAGCTAAAGGAAGGCGCTGGCTGAGGGTCCTGCAGAGCCGTGGGCTGGGCTGTGAGCTTCATCCTGCACAGCCGGAGGCTGCAGAGCCGCAGGGTGAAGACGAGGCCGGAGGCTTGTTCTGGAGTTGCTGGTGGGCTGTGCAGCGTCTGGGTGCAAAAGAGACTTCAAGGGTACGCTCAGGAACTTGACCTCTGCTCCCTGGAGATGTGTGGCTGCTCGATAAATAAAATGTGCTCTACACATCAATGGGATAACGTTCAGCTAAAGAGGAGGAAATTCTGACTCAGGGCACAGCACAGGTGAAACTTGAAGGCATTATTTTAAGTGAAATGAGTCAGCCACGAGCCAACCAGCCCGAAAACACTATGATTGCGCTTACACGAGGTCCCGGGAGAAGTCGGATTCCTAAGGACAGAAAGGAGTCGAGCGGTTGCCAGGGGCTGGAAGGGAATGAGGTTGCTTAATGAGTCCCAAGGCAGTGTTTGGGAAGATCAAGAGGCCCTGGAGGTTGGCGGCACAAGAACATCATCCACGTAACACCACTGACTTGTGCGCTTGGAAATGGTTAGTTCTGTTAAGGTGTGCATTTTTTTTCTTTTTTGCCACAATTTTCTTCCCCAAGAACCTAGAAAAGCTATGGAATTTGCCCAAGATTTCATCCACGGGAATCACGGCCCAGATGGGACTTAAAGAGTGGGTAGAGAGGCTGGCACTGTGGCGCAGCGATTAAAGCCACCACCTGCGGTGCCGGCATCCCATATGGGCGCCGGTTCGAGTCCCAGCTACTCCACTTCCCATCCAGCTCTATGCTGTGGCCTGGGAAAGCAGTAGAAGATGGTCCAAGTCCTTGGTCCCCTGCACCTGTGTGGGAGACCCAGAAGAAGCTCCTGGCTCCTGACTTTGGATTGGCGCAGCACCAGCTGTTGCAGCCAATTAGGGAGTGAACCAGCATTTGGAAGACCTCTCTCTCTCTCTCTCTCTCTCTCTCTCTGCCTCTCCTTCTCTCTCTGTGTAACTCTGACTTTCAAATAAATAAATAAATCTTAAAAAAAAAAAAAAAAGAGTGAGCAGGAGGAAGAACAGAGATGTGCTGTGTGCCCTTCTCGAATCCAGCTTGCTCAACAGCATGGGTTTCCCCCACGGAGTGAAAGGTGTTCCTGAAATGCCAGGAAGCTGAAACTCTTGTCCAAGGTGCCCTGTTTAGTTTCTTCCATTCGTTGTTTCACAGTCATTTCTCTTCCTCTAAACACAACAGTCAGGGAGGCCGGCCAGCAGTCATGGAGCAGTGTGTTTCTAAAGAGACTGTAGGAGCAGGTGTCACCTGCCTGGTCGAGGATACATGGCGGCCAGCAGGGGCTCCGGGGGTCCCTGAACTACAGCTGAGGCCACTGAGATCGAGGGAAATACAACGTGGGGACTCCACGTCTTTTATAATAATTCCTACCAGGAACGATCCCTAGAAATCCCTACGTTTCCCAGAATGACAGGAATCCATGACGTCTGGCACAATGCTGCCTTCAGTTAATTTAGTTGAGAGACCTCTCATGCCCGCATGATAATATCCGATTATCTTGTTTGTATAAAACTTAATAGAAAGGATGCGATCGTAAACTGCTGGCAACTAAAAGGCAGTCACAGCAAGATATAAAATTTGAGTTCCTTGGGGCCAGCATTGTGGCCACCGCTTGTAACTCGAGCGTCCCATATGCTTTTTTGTGTCCCGGCTGCTCCACTTCCAATCCAGCTCCCTGCTAATGGTCTGGGAAAAGCACTGGAAGAAGGCCCAAGTGTTTGGGCCAATGCTACCCACGTGGGAGACCAGGAAGAAGCTCCTGGCTTCAGCCTGGCCCAGCCCCAGTCATTGTGGCCATCTGGGGAGAGAATCAGCAGGTGGAAGATCTCTCTCTCTCTCTCTTTCTCTCTCTCTCTCCCTCTCTCTGTATTTGTAACTCTGCTTTTTAAATAAACAAATCTTTAAAAAAAACACACACACTTAAGTTCCGTGACAGCTCAACACAGGAGAAGTTTATGTACATAAGTCCAGGGTGCTAAGGCACAGGCCACAGCCAAGGCTGGATTTCACGGTGGCATCAGGAGATTTCTGACGTTGCATCACACGACGTTGCGGATGCTGGCTTCGTGTCGTCCTGACACTACAGGACTTGTTGAAGTTCACACAACGCGACAATGAAACAGCTGGGTTTTATTTCCACAAGGCCCAGGAGTGAGACGATAGTATCCATAGGCTAGCTCAACCTACTGAGCATGCGAGACAACTCCAGCACATCGCGTTTGGTGAATGTTCATTTTTAATTTGAGAACAACACCTAATAAGAACTACTACTGTTAGCCAGACACACCAGACCTACAGAAATGAAAGTCTGCCTCATTCAGAAAATCACACGGGGAAATAATCTAGGACTCCCAAAAACCCTGAAGCCAGGCGTCCTGCTCCAGGAGGGGTAGCTGACGATTCCGGAAAGCGAACAGTCACTCTGATCTGTAGAAATCATTTTATTCTGGCTTCCTCACTATCGTGTCTGGGCAAGAACGAAATATCCAGAGAGGGCAAGGAAAAACTAGCTTTTGGGAAGAGAATGACATCAAATTTGTATTTAAGAACGAACGCAGAAGGTCAATTAGTACAACATTCCATTTATCTAAACAAGAGAACAAAGCATTGAAAGTGAGGAGTTTCAAGCATGCGAGAGACATAATGAGAGGCAAAGCCAAGATTCTGCTTATCTATGAAGCGACATCTCTAAGAAGTTAGGGAATTAAATTCAAGAAAAGAAATTGGATAATCAGCCGGCGCCGCGGCTCACTAAGCTAATCCTCCGCCTGCGGCGCCGGCACCCCGGGTTCTAGTCCCGGTCGGGGCGCCGGATTCTGTCCCGGTTGCCCCTCTTCCAGTCCAGCTCTCTGCTATGGCCCGGGAAGGCAGTGGAGGATGGCCCAAGTCCTTGGGCCCTGCACCCCATGGGAGACCAGGAGAAGCACCTGGCTCCTGGCTCCTGGCTCCTGGCTCCTGGTTTCTGATCAGCACAGCACCGGCCATGGCGGCCATTTGTGGGGTGAACCAACGGAAGGAAGACCTTTCTCTCTCTCTCTCACTGTCTAACTCTGCCTGTCAAAAAAAAAAAAAAAGGACTAATTGCTGAGTGTCAGTTTTCATATTTCTAAAGTGGACATTTAATGCATTCCATTTGCCAGATCACAAGGTTTTCAGTGATAAAGAAAACAGGTAAGAGGCCAGCATTATGATGCAACAGATTAAGCTGCTGTCTGCAGCGCTGGCCCCCAGTGTGAGCTCCAGTTCAAGTCCCCGCTGCTTCACTTCCGCTCCAGCTCCCTTCTAATGCACCTGAGACAGCAGCAGAAAAATGGCCCAAGTCCTTGGGTCCCTGCACCCACAGGGAGACCTGGATGAAGCTCCAGGTTCCTGGCTGCAGCCTGGCCCAGTGGTAGCAATTGCAGCCATTTACGGAGTGAATCAGCGTATGGACGATGTCCCTCTCGCTCGCTCGTGCTCTCTCTCTCTCTCTCTCTCTCTCTGTCTCTCTCTCTGCCACTCTTTCAAATAAATAAAATAAATCTCCTTTTAAAAAGAACAAAGTATAAAGGACTCAAAGATATACAGATTTATTTCTGATTCTTTGCACCTCTATGCAGTACCTGTTAAAATTATTCCTAGTAAAATCATAATTGAGCTATATGGCAAAACTATTATAACTTATCAAATGGCTTCAGCAGGTCCGTAGATTACAGTGCTGGAAACCCTGCTGTAATATTCATGTATAAGGCTCTAGTCAGCAGAAATGTCCACGCGTGGGCTTAAGGAAGTAGCTGACCTTAGGGAGGAACCTATAGCAGCCTACCCCGGGGCCCCTCAGCCAGGTACCTGCTCTGCTTCCAAAACACGAGACCCATGGAAATCCCAACATTTGGTCGGTGTTTTGGTTTCTTCCGTGCGGTAACAGTCCAGCGTGAAATGAGGCTTTTGCACATCATGGGTGTGCACCCTCACAGCCGACCAACTTTATCCAAAATCAGCCTCAAGAAGAATTTGGCCACAACATTCTGAATCCTGTTCATGCTTCTGGGAGGGTGAGGGGCATGAAGGAAAGTATGCAGATTCCTGTCTGTGATTTATTTATCTTCTCAAGCCACAGGTAACTCATTAAAACCTCTCTTTTCAAACGCTACCATTTCATTTGTTAGGAAAAACGTAAGTCACCATCTACCTCCAAAAGGAGGAAAGATCAACAACAAAAAAAAAAACTATAGAAAAGGCTTAAGAAGTTCTAGTTTCAAAAGAACATTCAAAAACACTGGAACATTTTTTTCTCTCCTGGTTTATAATTCATTTAATGCTGCTACAGTTCTAAAAGAAGAAAATATTCTGGGGCCGGTGCTGTGGCATAGTGGGTAAAGTCGCTGTCTGAAGCTCCGGCATCCCATATGGGCGCCGGTTCGAGTCACAGATGCTCCACTTCCGATCCAGCTCTCTGCTATGGCTTGGGAAAGCAGTGGAAGATGGCCCAAGTCCTTGGGCCTCTGAATCCATGTGGAAGACCTGAAGAAACTCCTGTCTCCTGGCTTCAGATCAGAGCAGCTCCGGCCGTTGCAGCCACCTGGGGAGTGAACCAGCGGATGGAAGACCTCTCTCTCTCTCTCTCAGCCTCTGCTCTGCCTCTCTGTAACTCTGCTTTTCTTTTCTTTTCTTTTCTTTTCTTTTTTTTTTTTTTTAATTTTTGACAGGCAGAGTGGACAGTGAGAGAGATAGAGAGAAAGGTCTTCCTTTTTGCCGTTGGTTCACCCTCCAATGGCCGCCGCGGTAGACGCGCTGCGGCTGGCGCACCACGATGATCCGATGGCAGGAGCCAGGTGCTTCTCCTGGTCTCCCATGGGGTGCAGGGCCCAAGTACTTGGGCCATCCTCCACTGCACTCCCTGGCCACAGCAGAGAGCTGGCCTGGAAGAGGGGCAACAGGGACAGGATCAGTGCCCCGACCGGGACTAGAACCCGGTGTGCCGGCGCCGCAAGGCAGAGGATTAGCCTAGTGAGTCGCGGCGCCGGCCTACTCTGCTTTTCAAATAAATAAATAAATCTTTTTTTTTTTTGGACAGGCAGAGTGGATAGTGAGAGAGAGACAGAGAGAAAGGTCTTCCTTTGCCATTGGTTCACTCTCCAATGGCCGCCGCGGCTGGCGCGCTGCGACCGGCGCACCGCGCTGATCCGATGGCAGGAGCCAGGTGCTTCTCCTGGTCTCCCATGGGGTGCAGGGCCCAAGGACTTGGGCCATCCTCCACTGCCCTCCCTGGCCACAGCAGAGAGCTGGCCTGGAAGAGGGGCAACCGGGATAGAATCCGGCGCCCCGACCGGGACTAGAACCCCGTGTGCCGGCGCCGCAAGGTGGAGGATTAGCCTAGTGAGCCGTGGCGCCGGCCAAATAAATAAATCTTTAAAAAAAAACAATTAGAAAACCTGGACAAAATATAGCAAACATTGGTTTAAGGTTATCGGCAACCTACCAAGATGGTATATTCAAGGCCAAGATACGGAATAAATGCAAAGTCAAAACAATGCAAGCCCAACTTTCGGGGTCAGTTTTCCCCTTGAGGCAAATGCCAGCTCAGAAAGCTGTCAGGTTAAGAAGCTGGAACCGAGCTCCGTCATCGCAAGGGCTACTGAGGAAATAGAAGATTTCTGTTTCTACCCAAGTGCGGGCTCCTGCAAGCACTCTAGGTTGTTAGTTGGAACTCTTAAGTACTAACCTCTAATAAGAAGGGGAATCAAAAATAGACTAGCTCTTTTTTTAAGAATATTTTATTTATTTGAGAGGTAGAGTTACAGTGAGAGGGCCGGATGGGAAGAGGAGCAGCCGGGACTAGAACCGGCGCCCATATGCGATAGCGGCACCTGTTTATCCTTGAAACTTTCCCAGAAACATGAGATTTTTCAGCATAAAAGTATATACGCTAACAGAGTCAAACTGCAAATTAAATAAAAGTTTTTAAATAACTCAGGGATAAAAGAGAATTTACAAAACGTCTTGAAGTGAATGAAAATGAAAGCACACCCTATCAAAATGTGTAAACCTCAGGCCGGCGCCATGGCTTAACAGGCTAATCCTCCGCCTTGCGGCGACGGCACACCGGATTCTATCCCAGTTGCCCCTCTTCCAGGCCAGCTCTCTGCTGTGGCCAGGGAGTGCAGTGGAGGATGGCCCAAGTGCTTGGGCCCTGCACCCGCATGGGAGACCAGGAGAAGCACCTGGCTCCTGCCATCGGATCAGCACAATGCACCGGCCGCAGCGGCCATTGGAGGGTGAACCAACGGCAAAAAGGAAGACCTTTCTCTCTGTCTCTCTCTCACTATCCACTCTGCCTGTCAAAAAAAAAAAAAAAAAATGTGTAAACCTTACTTAGATCTTACAGGAACAATTACATTTTAAACACTTGCAACAGAAAATAAAGGTTTAAAATCAACAATTTAAGTCCCCCCCACACACCTCCGCCAAGAACTAAAAAGCAGGCACAAGTTAGACTCAAGTATGAGACAGGAAGTGGAGCAGTGTGGTGGCTCGACCAAGTGCTAAGCCACCATCTGCAACGCTGGCACCCCCGTGTGGGCGCCAGTTCGAGTCCTTTCCTACCTGGCTCCCTGCCAATGCACCTGGGAAAGCAGAGGATGATGGCCCAAGTCCTTGGGCCCCTGCACCCACAAGGGAGACCCAGCTAGAGTTCCTGGCTCCTGGCTTCAGCCTGGCCCACCCCCAGCTGTTGTGGCCATTTGGGGAATGAACCGGCAAATAGAAGATCAGTTTTTTCTCTCTTGGTCACTCTACCTTTCAAATAAATAATTTTTTAAAAAGGAAGTAAAAATGGGGCCGAAGCCGTGGCTCAACAGGCTAATCTTCCGCCTGCGGTGCCGGCACACCGGGTTCTAGTCCCGGTTGGGGCGCCAGATTCTGTCCCGGTTGCCCCCCTTCCAGGCCAGCTCTCTGCTATGGCCCGGGAAGGCAGTGGAGGATGGCCCAAGTGCTTGGGCCCTGCACCCCATGGGAGACCAGGAGAAGCACCTGGCTCCTGGCTTCGGATCAGCACGGTGCGCCTGCCACAGCGGCCACTGGAGTGTGAACCAATGGCAAAGGAAGACCTTTCTCCCTGTCTCTCTCTCTCTCACTGTCCACTCTGCCTGTCAAAAAAAAAAAAAAAAAAAAAGAAAGAAAGAAAGTAAAAATGTCATGGCAGAAATTAATGGAAAAAAAAAAGAAAACATCAGAATAGAGGGAGGAGAAAAAATTAAACCAAACATTGATTCCTTATAAAAAAAATAAAATTGATAAATTTTCAGCTAGACAGAGCAACATAAAAAAAAGGAAAGGGGATATTATTCAGATCTCACAGGCATTAAAAGAATAATCAATATTAATGAACAAGCTTAAAGAATAATAAGAGAATATTATGAACAGTTAATGCCAGCCAATTTAACAGATGAACAAATTCCTGGAAAGACACAATTTACCAATTCAAGAAGAAAACTGAAAATCTGAATGACTCTACATCAAGTAAAGACTTCGCCACTCAGAGCCCAGCAAAGCCATTGAGACCGGAACAGAAAGAGAAGGGCAGTAAAGGAGAGGCCAGAGAGGTAAGCGGCCCTAACCCCGTTAAGCTCTAGGGCCAAGGACTCAGGGGGGTTCCTCCATACAGAAGAACAAGCATTATCGCAAGACTTGAGCAGGGGAATGACTGAATTGTGGCGTCTTTCAGTGGCATATCATTATTGCCAGCCCCTTAATAAAGGATACTGCCCACGGGACAAATATCCTACCAGGCGTCCGCGGGAACGACGGAGCCCCTTGTAGAAGCTGCCGGTTTGCTCCAGGTACCTCCCTTCCTCCCCAGGGGCCTACTGGAATCGGAGAGAGGCCCCCCGCCGGCCATCACACCTCCTGGAGGCACTGCAGGGAGCCGTGGCCCTGCCACGGAAGTCCCCACGAGGCCACTGCAGGGGCCCACCTTGCCCAGGCCTGTCCTCCCCACAGCCGGCCCCTGCAGGCTGCCCACAGCACAGGGGCGCAACAGGAAGTTCAGGTGCAGGACAGTAGAAGGGGAAACTCTCAGGGGCTCGAGCAGTGAGAGAAGGCGGCTCAGAAAGGCCTGGAAAGTGGGGGAGAGGCTGGGGAGGCCGGGAAAGGGCCGGGGCACCTGGGGGAGGGGGCAGGGGTGAGAGCAAGGAGAGATGGGAGCAGCCCAGGAAGAGGGAAGCCCCCAGGCCAAGCCCTGGCAGGCGGTGGCCAGCGTGCGGAGTGCAGGCGGAACAACGGCCAGGCTGCGGTCCACGGAGTGGGGCCACGGGGCAGGAGCAGCCCCACGCGGGCGCTCTGGACGTCACAGCCTGCCACCAGGTAGGAAGGAGATGCGGGTGCAGAGGCGCTGGGCACAGTTGCGGTGGCGGTGGCCGTCTGGGCAAGAGGGCAGCGGGGGCCTGTAGGGGGCTGAGTTGTGCGTGCATGGTCTGCGTGTGCGCCAGGGTCACGGCTCGTGTTCAGGCAGGGGGCAGCTAGCAAGCAAGGCACTAGGTCAGGGGCACCGTGGGGCACGCGATGCACTCCAGTCCACAAAGCCACAGCAGAGCGGACACCCTGAGCGCGACCATGGCCACGGCAGAGAGAATAAAGCACGCACCATGCAGAAGAAAGGGCCGGCGGCCCTGCAGGGCTGCCCCTGCCTCCCGGGGTGCTGCCCCTCCAGAGAAGCCGTGTTCAAATGCCCGGAGACACCCGGGCCTCCTTCCAGGAAATTCCCTTTTCACTCAAAATAATGACGGAGCCCGGTTTCTGAAACTTGAAACCAGACAAGCTTAGTGAGTACAAGCAGCTAGCTCCAAAGTTGGGGGAAAAAGTGACAAGCAAGGAATACAGAAATAGGCTGGGAGGGGGCGGGGCCATGGCTGTCATGGCAGCTTAATAATCACTTGGAAATCAGATGTCCCCTCCTGCCCGCCAGTGCCTCCCCAGACAGAACTTGGTGCGATCCCTTTGCCAAGAGCTCAGACAATACTCTAGGGGCGGCGTTCGGTGCAGCAAGTTGAGACACCCGCATCGGGGCCCGACGGTTGGAAAGCTGCCTCTGCTTCCAACCCAGCTCCCTGCTAATGCTCCCCTTAGGCGGCAACAGGACAGCAGACCCCTTAGGAGGGGCAGCTCAAGTGGTTGGGCCCCTGTGCCACCCACGTGGGAGACCTGGATTGAGTTACCGCTGCTGGCGTCAGCCCCACCCAGACCTGGCTGTTGCAGATGAAAAGAAAAGAGAGATCCTCTCTCCCTCTCCATCTCTCCATCTCTCCCCCCTCTCTAATGGAAACACAAATTTAAAAAGAATACCCTAGCCCTAGCTCAAACATTCTCCCCACGCCCACCACACCATGACGGTTTGTGTGTTGCACGCATGATCTGGTTATATTTATAAGGGAGTCTTCACAGCTCTGACAGTCTGGCTTGGACAGATTCACTTAAACAGTACAGGAGCATCCTTGTGACGCTGTAACTCCAGGCTTCTCTCCACTTCTGACAAAAAGAGGGCCTCTACACTCTATGAAACGCTTGGCTATAGTTACTGGATAAAAAGCAAGTATTAGAACATTCCACTCAAAAGGTGTTGTTTTTTTTTAGCATACAGGTTTTTGTAAATTAGAGCTAAATGACTGTCCCTTTGTAGCTCTCCACCCACTAAGCAAATTTTGAGGTCGGTCCATCTTTTCAGCTACATTGAGTTCTGAAACCTTGGGAAACAAAGCGCACACCATTGGTTTCAACAGACTGTTCTGAAAACCCCACCCCTCTGTTTTCCAGGACCATCACCGGCGGCCACTGCCCATCTCTTCACCATGTCCCGAGTGAGAATCAGCTGGTTGCTTAGTAACCACGCGGCTCTCCAGGGGATTTAACAGGTCTGGGATGGAGCCCAGGGGCCTGGGTTTCAGCAAAACCCTGGGTGGTTGCTCGTCGGACTGGGTTCCACCAGCCGCCGCCGTGTGGCTTTCCTGTTGCTACAGACGCTGCCAGTGCTGCCAGTTAGGGTTCTGGGGCTGCTGAGTGCTGTGTTCTGTATGCGTTTAACTGAGATGTGTCAAGGTGTTGTCAAGGTGTCTAACTGCGCTATGTCAGGGTGTTGTCAAGGTGTTTGAGCTATGTCAAGGTGTTGTCCAGGTGTTGTCAAGGTGTTTAACTGGGCTGTGTCAAGGTGTTGTCGAGGTGTTTAACTGAGATGTCAAGGTGTTTATCTGAGATATGTCAAGGTGTTGCTATCTTTGTTTGTGGTTCCCTGAGCCTGGAGGTTGACGGTCATCATACAGTTTGAGGGATTAAGGTCATTACTTCAATAATCTTCTGCCATTCTCTTGTTCCTCTTCTACTGGGATTCTCATTACACTTATTTCACATTATTTTAAAATTGCCCAACAAGTCACTGGAGCTCTGCTCATTTTTTCTTCATTCTTTTTCTGTTAATTCTCCAGAGTTGATCGTTTCTACTGATCTATTTTCAGATGCACTAACCCTTTCCCCTGAAGTCGGCTTGCTAGGTAGTAAAATGATCTTTCCACATATTCTCTCTCTCCGGTTTAGCACTGCCATGTGGTTCTTTACTCCCATTTTCCCATGGAGGTTCCTTGTATGTTCAGTTCATTCGACCATCTTTTCCTCTAAGTCGCTAGATATTTTTATATTAACTGCTCAAAGCCCTTGTCAGCTAATTTCCACGGCTGGGCTCGGCTTGGAGTCTGGTTAAATCGGCTGCTTTTTTTCCCTGACCCTAAGTTATGTTTTTCGGCTTCTTCGCACAGACGTCTGTTAGTTTCTGACTGTACAACGACACTGGGCAGGAGGTGTTGTAGGGAGTCTGGGTTACATCGTCTTCCTTTGTGAGCTGATGAGTGACGTTCTGGTGGGCATTTAAGAAGTTGTTGCATGCTCTTGGTCGGGATACACTAGCAGCATATTTAAGTATGACCCTTACTCTGTGACGTAGTCCTTTCTCTCAAGGCCTGGACTTTCTCCGTCTCCACTGAACGCCCGAGGGCTTCAGCAAGGGCTTCCTATTCAGGCTTGGCCAGAACTCCAGCAGCGATACACAGTTCTGGAACCACTCTTCAGCTCTCGGCTCCACACAAGCCTGGCAAGCCCTGCCTCGGATGATCCCAGCGTGCCCTTAGGCTTAGTTAAGAATCCGCCCAGTGCGGTCCACGGTTGGCCTACAGGGGATTAGTGCTCCTTGGGATGCCTGGGTTTGAATCCCAGCTCCCTGCTGATGTGCACCCTGGGAGGCAGCAGGGATGGCTCAAGTACTCGGGTCCCTGCCACCCATGTGAGAGTTTGCGGCTCCTGATCTCAGCCTGACCCAACCCTAGTTGTTGCATGTATTTGAAGAGTGAACCTGCTGATGGAAGAGCAATGTCTCTCTCCCTCTCTCTCCCTCTCTCTCCCTCTCCCTCTCTCTCCCTCTCTCCCATTCTCTCCCTCTCTCTCTCTCTCTCCCTGTCTCTCCCTCTCTCTCTCCCTTTCTCTCCCTCCCTCTCTCCCTCTCTCTCCCTCACCCTCTCTCTCCCATTCTCTCCCTCTCTCCCTCTCTCTCTCTCCGTCTCTCCCTCTTTCTTCCTCCTTTCCCTCCCTCTCTCTCTCCCTCTCCCTCTCTCCTTCTCTTTCCCGCTCTCTCTCCCTCTCTCTATCCCTGTCTTTCCCTCCCTCTCTCCCTCTCTCCCTTTCAAATAAAAATCAATAATTTTTAAAGAGATTCCACACAGTGAGTCCCCACACAAGCCTAGGTCTCCTGCACAGCTCTCTCCTTCTGTAGATCCCGTCCTACTAACCTCAGCCTCAAACCCCAATCTCCGCTCAGGTCCCCCAGTCTGGGGGACAGCAGGCAGAAAGCTGGGGTGATCGTGGGGCTCATCTTGTGTGTTCTCCATCCTCAAGATCCCTGTGCAGCGCTGCCTGTCGGTCAGTGTCTCACAGCGGCCAAAGTACGTATTCCACCTGTTTTTATCTTACTCAATAGTGGTAAAGAGAAACCGGTGCCGCTTTTTCTATAATGGCCGGAAGTGGCAGTCAAGCACGAGCAATGACGATTGTATTTCTAAAACAGTGGTGCTCAATCCTGGCTGCACGTTAGAATACCCTGAGGATGTTTCTTATTTTAATATTAGTGCCCCAGGGGCTCAGTGGGTTAAGCTGCCACTTGTGGCACCATCTTGGATTGCTGGTTCGAGTCCTGGCTGCGCAGCTTCTGAGCCAGCTCCCTGCTGAAGCACCGAGGAAGGGGCAGAAAGTGACCCAAGTGCTTGAGCTCCAGCCTCCCACATTGGAGACCAGGCTGGGGCTCCTGGTCCCGGCTCCTGGCTGTTGCTGCCATTTGTGTAGTGAACCAACTACAATCTCTCTCTTTTGGGGCTGGTGCCATGGCTCACTTGGTTAATCATCTACCTGTGGTGCCGGCATCCCATATGGGTGCTGGGTTCTAGTCCTGGTTGCTCCTCGTCCTGTCCAGCTCTCTGCTATGGCCCGGGAGTGCAGTGGAGGATGGCCCAGGTCCTTGGGCCCTGCACCCGCATGGGAGACCAGGAGGAAACACCTGGCTCCTGGCTTCAGATCGGCACAGCACTGGCCATAGCAGCCATTTGTGGGGTGAACCAACGGAAGGAAGACCTTTCTCTCTGTCTCTCTCTCACTGTCTGTAACTCTGTCAAATTAAAAAAAAAAAAATCTCTCTCCAGTTCTGCCCTTCAAGTAAATAAATAAATCTTTAAATAAACAAATACTACTGCCCCATAGTACTTTTTAAAAAGATGTTATTTATTTATTTATTTATTTGCGAGGTAGAATTATAGACACAGAGAGAGAAGTCTTCCATCTGCCAGTTCACTTCCCAAATGGCCAGAGCTGGGCCAGTCCAAAGCCAAGTGCTTCTTACAAGTCCCCAACAAGGGTGCAGGGATCCAAACACTTGCACCACCTTCCGCTGTCTTCCCAGGCCATAAGCAGAGAGCTGGATTGGAAGAGCAGCCAGGATAGGAACCAGCACCTATGTGGGATGCCGGCACGAAAGGCTGATGCTTAGCCCACTACACCACGGCGCCAGCCCCGCCCCATGGTATTTTTCACAAGTTCTCTAGGTGAGCTGAACGTGCAGCCAAGGCTGAGCTGCAGTTGAAGTACATCACAATACTTCCGTGCTTCTCACCCTTACAAATGTTAGGCTCTTACCCGATCAAAACAGCCCCCTAGCTCACTGGGCTCCCTGAGTCAGCCCATGAAGATAGTTTTGTTTTGTTTTGTTTTTAAGGACTTATTTTATTTATCTGAAAGACAGAGTTACAGGGAGAAGTAGAGACAGAGAGAGGTCTTCCATCCGCTGGGTCACTCCCCAATTGGCCGCAACAGCCGGAGCTGAGCTGATCCAAAGCCAGGAGCCAGGAACTTCTTCCAGGTCTCCTGCATGGGTACAGGGCCCCCAAGGACCTGGGCCATCCTCTGCTACTTTCCCAGGCCATAGCAGAGAGCTGGATCAGAAGAGGAGCAGCCAGGACTCAAATCAGCGCCCATATGGGATGCCTGCGCTGCAGGTCGGGGCCTTAACCCACTGTGCCACAGCGCTGGCCCAGAAGAGGGTTCTCATGACTCCTCTTATGGCTCAAGGACACCCTGGGCTCTGTCCTTTGTAAGAAGGCTTGCTTTGTCAGCAGCTCCTGGGACCTGTGCTTCCCAGCCCACGTCGACTTGATTAATAATTGACAGTCATCAGGAATGGTGTTCTGTCTTTGGAGGTCATTTTCTTTTTCTTTCTTTTTTTTTTTTTTTTTCCAAAGATTTTATTTGAGAGGCAGAGTTACAAGGAGAGGGACAGACAGAACGAAACGTCTTCCATCTGCTGGTTCACAAATGGCCACAACGGCTGAGCAGACCCAAAGCCAGGAGCCAGGAGCTTCTTCCAGGTCTCCCATGTGGGTGCAGGGGCCCAAACACTTGGGCCATCTTCTACTGTTGACCCAGGCCATGGCAGAGAGCTGGATCAGAAGTGGAGCAGCCGGGACTCAACCAGTGTCAACATGGGATGCTGGCGCTGCAGCCGCGGCCCCTGGAGGTCATTTTCTGAGGCTATTGCATAACCCCAGGTTCTAGCACAATCTCCAAAACGGTGGCTGATTGGTTGGGAGCTCCTACAGACCTGCACTGCTCCGACAGAGCCTGAATCCGCACATTACCCCGTAACTAACTGCAGAACAAGACAGAACTCAAGCAGCAAGGCAGGCCTGTAGTAGTAGTAGTAGTCCCACTACTGGTGGAGGGGAAGCGAGGGGTGGCCGCAGCCAGGGGATGGAGCCGGGCAGCTGGAGATTCTGAGCGTCCACAGGAACAGCCCGGAATGGGGCCATCACACGTTTGTATCCTAAATAGGATGCTGGTGAGTTTTTTGAAATAATGCTTTAACTTTTATTTATGGCTGGTCTCCCAAAAAAACCCACTTGTTCTCATGAAGGAAAGTAACACAGAGACAGGTGTTGGGCTCAGCCATTGAGAGCCACTTGGACCCTCTGCATTCCGTGTTGGAGTGCCTGGGTTCAGTCCCGGGGCCACTTTAATTCTAACTTCCTGCTAACATGCGCCTTGGGGTACAGCCAATGATGCGTCAACCGCTTGGCTCCCGAGCCACGTGTGGAGGATCTGGACTGAGTTCCCACGCCCCAGCTCTGGCCTGGCCCAGTCCTGGCTGTTGCAGGCATTTGGGGAGTGGATCAGCAGATGGGAGATTTCTGCTCACTCGCTCTTGCTCTCTCTCTCTGTTTCTCTCTCTCTCAGTCTTTCTCCTCTCTCTCCCTGCATGCCTTTAAGATAAAAATAAATAAATAAATAACTTAACGAATATGAACATGAAATACACAGGCTGAGTGTCCCTTGTCCAAAGTGGTTGGGCCCAGAAGTCAGAAGTGTTGTGTATTTCAGATCTTTATTTCAGACTTCAGAATGTCCACATTTACATAATGAGATATCTTGCCCAAGGACCTGGGCCATCTTCTACTGCTTTCCCAGGCCATAGCAGAGAGCTGGATCGGAAGTGGAGCAGCCAGGAATCAAACTGGTGCCCCATGGGATGCCGGCACTGCAGGCAGTGGCGTGGCTTAGCCTGCCTGACTGCCTTCCTTCCTCCCATGACATGGATGAAGCTCCTGGCTTTGGCCTGGCCCAGCCCAGCAGACGTGGCCATCTGGGGAGTGAACCAGCGGAAGGAAGACCTTTCTCTCTGTTTCTCTCTCTCTCTCCCCATAACTCTACCTCTCAAATAAATAAATATTTAAAAATAAAGAATAAAATGGTTGTTATAGTGCTACTATTTAGGGGAAAGGGCCTATACATGCACAATACATGTACGACCGATTTTCCAATATTTTCAGTCTACAGTATAGATATATACACATGCATCTAAGAGAAAGAATGTGATCTTCACTTATGAGGTTCTTTTTCTTTTTTAAGATTTGTTTATTTAAAAGGCAGAAGGACAGAAAGACGTCTTCCATCAGCTAACTCACTCCCCAAATGGCCCCAACAGCTGGGGCGGGGCCAAGCTGGAGCCAGGAGCCAGGAGCTCCATCCGGGTCTCCCACGGGGGTGGCAGGGTCTCAGCCCTCCATCTGCGGCTTCCCAGGCACATTGACAGCGAGCTGGGTGGAAGCAGAGCAGTCAGGGCTCAAACCACGATTCCTGGCACATAGGGTTGCAAACCCACCGGCATCGCCCTCTCCCCACCCCCCCACCTCCTTTATGAGATTCTCCTGTGAAGAACAGCTGACAAAGTCCACAGGGACCCGCCCTGGGTGACTGCATGACTTACCGGGCCATCCCCACTGGGTCCACATCCACCCAGGCGCAGCACCACAGTTCACCACTCAGCGGGGTGACCCGTGGGGCAGGGACCGGCCCACCCTAACAGCACGGTCATCACCACGGCTCTGGAGCTATTTCTAGCACTGACCCTCACCCCGGAGGTCACGGCCAACCACGCCCGCAAGGCTCCTCGGAGAAAATCAAAGCCACAAGCTGGGCAGCTCCGCACGTGCTTCACCCTCGAGATCGGAGACGCAGCTGCTCACCGGAAGTCTGGGGACCACGCCTCGGCAGCTCCCCTTTCCCCGGGGAATAACAGAGCCCCCACCCACCTCCACCTCCACCCCAGGTCGCAGAGCACCATCAAGGGCCATACCTCCCAGCCAACTCTGCCTGCAGGAAGGGGCAGGAGGACTGGAGAGGGAGAGGGAAGGGGGAGAGGCTTCAGACTAACGTAGTGTACACCAACGGCCCCTCCGCCCTGCACCTCTGGATCAAGAATCTGCTTGAAGAAGAAGCCCAGAGCCAACCTGCCTGCCTTGCAGAGCTGTGGCCATGTTGCCCACGTTAGAGCAACTGAGGGTGGGGCGCGGGTCAGAGTTCACAGCAGGTGGCCGTGGAGCATCACTTAGGACAACTGCCAGAGCCTGCTGCATCTGCAGGGGCCCCTGAGGCACCTAAGGAGAGCGCCCGTGGGAGCCCAACTTCCAGGTTCCGTCAGAACCAGGGATGGGCCGCCGACCTGGCAGAATCCTTCTTTTTCTTTTTCTTTTTTTTTTTTTAAAGATATATTTTATCTATTTGAAAGAGTTACAGAGAGAGGTAGAGACAGAGAGAGGTCTTCCATCTGCTGGTTCACTCCCCAGATGGCCGCAACAGCTGGAGCTGCGCCAATCCGAAGCCAGGAGCCAGGAGCTTCTTCCAGGTCTCCCACGTGGGTGCAGGGGCCCAAGCACTTGGGCCATCCTCTGCCGCTTTCCCAGGCACATTAGCAGGGAGCTGGATCAGAAGTGGAGCAGGGGCCGGTACTGTGGTACAGCAGGTTAAAGCCCCGGCCAGCAGCGCCGGCATCCCATAAGGGCAATGGTTTGAGTCCCAGCTGCTCCTCTTCCGATCCAGCTCTCTGCTGCAGCCTGGGAAGGCAGTGGAGGATGGCCCAGGTCCTTGGGCCCCTGTATCCATGGGAGACCAGGAGGAAGCACCTGGCTCTTGGCTTTGGATCTGCACAGCTCCAGCTGTTGAGGCCAACTGGGGAGTGAACCAACGGACTGACAGGAGACCTTTCTCTCTGTCTCTCTCTCTCACTGTCTGTAACTCTACCTCTCAAATAAATAAATAAAATCTTTTTAAAAATAAAAATAAATACAAAAAAAAAAAAAAAAAAAGAAATGGAGCAGCCAGGACTCAAACCCCAGGTAGGACCCCGGCACTGCCAGGCGGGGCTTGGACCCACTGCGCACAGCGCCAGCCCCAGCACCCCTCTTCGGCTCCCACATTCTGCTGTCAGACAAGCAGGACCCTGGAAGGAGCAGACTCTGCCAGGACGTTCTGCTCAAAGGCACCACCCCATCCCCTGTGCCAGGAACAGGCGGTGCTGCCCGCTGACGCCCTGCAGTGGCTTCGTTCATGTGTGCGACTCCACGACCCCATGCAGCGCCTGGCGCCGAGGAACTCACTAACGTGTAACTGAAGAAGCCCCTGCCTCCGTGGCTGCATGGTCTGTGTACAGTGGCTGGTGCTGGAGCTGCAGACTCGGGCAGACTCGGGCCCAATGGGTGCCGGGAAAGAAGACAAGGGCCAAACCGGAAGCCGGGAGAGCTGGGCTGCAGGCTGACACGCAGCCTCCCGGCCATAATTACTCTGGGCCTGCCTGGGGGGCTCCCTTGGGCTCCTTGATTCCTTAGACTGTGGCCTCTTATGGGCTAGTCTAAGCAATGTCCCCTCCGGGCAGGTATCTGTTATGAGCAGCATTGTCTGTGTATTTTTTATACATATCAATGTGTCTGGAGCAGTGCCAGGAACATAACAAATACCCATGGTGTAGCTACAGGAGTACACCTGGTGTAGTTACAGAATATACCATGTTAACTTACAGGAGTACGCATGGTGTAGTATAGGAGCGCACATGGTGTAGTATAGGAGCACACATGGTGTAGTCATAGGAGCGCACATGGTGTAGTCACAGGGTACACATGGTGTAGTCACAGGAGCACACATGGTGTAGTCATAGGAGCGCACATGGTGTAGTCATAGGAGCGCACATGGTGTAGTCACAGGAGCACACATGGTGTAGTCATAGGAGCGCACATGGTGTAGTCACAGGGGCACACATGGTGTAGTACAGGAGCACACATGGTGTAGTACAGGAGCACACATGGTGTAGTCACAGGAGCACACATGGTGTAGTCATAGGAGCGCACATGGTGTAGTGCAGGAGCACACATGGTATAGTCATAGGAGCGCACATGGTGTAGTACAGGAGTACGCATGGTGTAGTACAGGAGTACGCATGGTGTAGTCACAGGAGTACACATGGTGTAGCCACACAAAAGGTTGAGAACGAGAGAGGCTGCATCGCAGTCGGCACTGAGCTCTCTCACTTCCTGACCGACGTAACCTGCTCTGGGCTGCACAGGGCTGTGCGTTCTCGAGCCTGCGGCTGACTTCCCACAGTGAGGGCTCTGCAGAGAAGAGCCGCCGTGGCCAGGTGCCTATGCCCCGTGCAGTGGCGTGGTCTTTGGTGACAGCCCCCCTCACAGGGCATATGTGTGCTAAGTAAATGAGCAGCAGCGAGCACTTGGAGGAGGGCCTGCCGCGCCCCGGGTGCTGCGCACGCCATGTTTGCTGATGCTGGGCTGCACCTGTCCCAGGCACGTGGATTTGGAACACAGGCGTCCCAAGCAGAAGCTGAGCCCCTGCAGCACAACACCAACTCCTGCGATACCACACTTCCAAGTGGAACAAAGCCGGAGCCGGCGCTGTGGCACAGTGGGTAAAACCACCGCCTGCAGTACCGGCATCCCGTGTGGGCGCTGGTTCTAGTGCTGGCTGCTCCACTTCCATCCAGCTCTCTGCTGTGGCCTGGGCAAGCAGGAGAAGATGGCCCAAGTGCTTGGGCCCTGCACCCGCATGGGAGACCTGGAAGAAGCTCCTGGCTCCTGGCTTCGGATCAGCCCAGCTCTGGCCGGTGTGACCATCTGTGGAGTAAACCAGCTGATGAAAGACTCTCTCTCTTCCTCTCTAACTCTGCCTCTTAAGTAAATAAATAAGTAAATAAATAAGTAACCAAATCTGTTGTCTCCCCATAAATCTACATAGATCCATATACATGTAGATGTCTGTGTCCAGGTTATACACACGCACACTGCGCAGGTTTCAATGGAATTTTATGTACAAACACTCAGTTCTTTGTTAATGACTTCAGTGGTGTAGTGCCTTTCTGAATCTTTTGATTTTTCTGCAACAATTCTCGAACACTTTTAAAGAAAGAAAAAAATTGTCAAAAGAGAGAGAGAGAAAGGGGGAGAGAGAAAGGAGGAGAGAGAAAGGGGGAGAGAGAATGCTTCCAAAGAGAGAAAGCCAAGAAGAAGGAATCCATTTCTTTTTCTTTTTCATGATTTATTTATTTATTTGAAAGGCAGAGTTACAGAGAAAAGAAGAGGGAGTTCCGAGAGCGCGCGCGCACTTCCATCCTCTGGTTCACTCCCCAGATGGCCACAGTGGCCAGGGCTAGGCCAGACAGAAGCCAGGGGCCAGGAGCTTCATCCTGGTCCCCAACATGGGTGCAGGGGCCCAAGCACTTGAGCCATCTTTGGCTGCTTTCCCAGGCCGTCAGGAGGGAGCTGGATCAGACATGGAGCAGCCGGGACAGGAACTGGTGCCCACAGGGGAGGCTGGCTTGCAGGCAGCGGCTTTACCAGCTACGCCACAGCGCCAGCCCCAGGAATCCTTTTCTAACAGGATTTCCAAGCAGTGATTCCGTAGTCTTGTGGGGGCAGGGGGCCTACTCTGATCCCTCCCCTCAGGACACTCAGAGCCCACTCAGAGCCCACTCACAAGCTCTGATGCCCACTCAGAGCTCACTCAGAGCCCCAGGTGTCGTCCGTGAGCCCCGTGAGCCTGGGTACATGACTGTAGCATCCCGGTACCCAGCAGCCGGCCCCAGGCAGGACTGCTAGGAGGTGACACCCACAGAAAACACAGGACTAAGGAGCGATTTGATTGGGCGACGCCCAACACAGATGTGGAAGACGGGGCCCTGCTGTCCCCCAAAACTAAGCAGACGTGCCTGGAAGGGCAGCCTACTCGCCCTGATGGTCACAGGCACCACAGCAGAATGGCGCGAGGAGGCACATGCCAGCGTCAACGCACAGCTCTCCGCAGGCAACACAGGGAGACGGGCGCCTCCTTGAGTGGAAGTTTCCATCAGGCTTCTTAACCACGTTTTCCGTCAACCAAGTTATAGATTGAGCTGAGAAGGCAAGACTAGGATGGTGTGATCAAGATAGGAAGGCAGCGAGCTCTGGCTTAATAAAATATTAACATCCCTGGCATAGTCCATTACTAACCAGAAGGAGACTCAGTGACCTTTGAACTCCGGACCCAAGAAAAGTGGAGCATCCGCGGCCTCGCTTAACTGCTCCATCCGAGGAGCGCGAACCCAGCCTCGAGAGGCAGGGCCCCCGATTGCCATCCGGCAGATTCTTCCAGGGCCTCCGTGCAAACAGCCGGATCCACTCAGCTGTCGAACCGAGCCCGGCCTCCTGATGGAAGGGCGCTGCTGGTCTCACCGGCTCACCTCGTTTACTCTCCCAGGAAACAGCCTTGTTTTTGGCGCACACGGCTGACACAGGCCATGCTCAATTCATTTCCGGGGCAAAAGGTTTCAAGTGCATAGAGGAGGTTAAGGAGAAGGAAAACCAGGCGACAGACGACTCTGCTTCCCAAGCTCAATCTCCACTAAAGGAAGACGCGGGTGAAGACCTCCCTGAACTCCACTCCAAACACTCAAGTCCCCAAGGAGGCGCCCTCGGAGGAGGGGAGAGGGAGCAGAAAAACCAACGAGCGAGTGAGGAGAACTCAGTGGCTCTCGCGTCAGAGGCTAAGTCAGCAGCACGCTGGGAAAGCAATCCAGGCAGCTGCACAGTTACCTAAATTCTGCTGTGGCTGGAGGAAGTAACATGGAGCCCACATACCTAGACTCTGAGGGCTCCAGAGCTGCAAGAGGAGGAAGCAACGTGTGTACAGTAAAACCTGGCGGCCGGCGCCGTGGCTTAACAGGCTAATCCTCCGCCTTGCGGCGCCGGCACACCGGGTTCTATCCCAGTTGCCCCTCTTCCAGGCCAGCTCTCTGCTATGGCCCAGGAGTGCAGTGGAGGATGGCCCAAGTACTTGGGCCCTGCACCCACATGGGAGACCAGGAGGAAGCACCTGGCTCCTGGCTTTGGATCAGCAAGATGTGCCGGCCGCAGCGGCCATTGGAGGGTGAACCAACGGCAAAAAGGAAGACCTTTCTCTCTGTCTCTCTCTCTCACTATCCACTCTGCCTGTCAAAAAAAAAAAAAAAAAACCTGGCAGCGCCGGCATCCCATATGAGTGCTGGTTCGAGTCCCGGCTGCTCCACTTCTGGTCCAGCTCTCTGCTGTGGCCTGGGAAAGCAGTAGAAGATGGCCCAGGTCCTTGGCCCCTACACCTGCTTGAGAGACCCGGAAGAAGCTCCTAGATCCTGATCAGCACAGCTCCGGCCATTGTGGCCATTTGAGGAGTGAACCAGCAGATGGAAGACTTCTCTCTCTCTCTCTCTATCTCTCTCTCTCTCTGCCTCTCCTTCTCTCTATGTGTAATTTTGCCTTTCGAATAAAATAAATAAATATTTTAAAAAATTTTTTGAAAAGCCTTGCCTCTCAGACACCCATGTCTCCCGAACTCCATCCTGGGTCCCATCCAGAAGACACACACACACACACACCCCTACACACACACACACCACTGACATACAAAACCACACAGAACAGGTGTGCATCTCTTTATTTTCTAAGTCAACTAGAGATAGTTCGGCCCTCAGCACCCAGCCTGGCAGAAACTCTAATGTCGGCCGTATTCCAGGGATTCCCCCTTAGTACGATTTGAACAGGAGCTGGTTCCCGGAACTCACACAGACCTATAACCCCACCAAGTCTTTTGTTAACGGGTGATGGATTAATGGTTGATGGGGTAGGCGTGGGAGGTGCTCGGATTGGGCTGGGCTGGAGGGTGGAGCTCCTTGTGTGAATCACCACGGCTCCACAAGGAGAGGCCACGCAGAGGGTCCAGGAGGAGCTGGCCAGGTGATGCTGGGCTCAGTGGGGCCACCCCGCTGGGACTGTGACCCTCCAAGCTGCAAGCAGGAGTCCACCCCCTCCTACGAGGCTCCCTCGGGTGTTTTAGTTAAAGCAGTGAGAAGCTGACAAAGCACAGTCTTGGGCTCACACAGGAGCTCCTGGGCCCAGGACGTCCCCCCATCAGGGGCTGCACCACCTCTCCCAGGCTCAGCTCAGCCTGAGACCCCACCCAGGCTCTCAGGTGAGGCCTGCGCCTCCCGGAGGGCACAAGGCTCAGCTGTCCCATCGGACACGCCGCGGGCACACCGCACACGGTTCTGCCCCCCGCCCCCACCCCATGCCAACTCCCAAAGGTCCAACCCCCAGCCACCCAGCCCTCCCTGTCCCTGCACCAGTCTCCTTCCTTCCCCGGGGGCGGGGCAGGGGAGGGGCATTTTCAGCCTAACAACTGCCCTCCCCCGGCTGCAGAGGGCAACATGGTCCCAGCCCAGGTGCCACAAACCAGGTGCCGAGGGCAAAATTCTGAGTTGTTTGGCTCCACTCTGTATTTCTTGTCAACACTTTGAAGAATCCAGGGTTTTCACACAGAGCCCAGCTTCCTCTCCCCTAGTAAAAAGTCAGGTGCCCTGACAGTAGACCCACAGACCCCCCTCCCCGTGCCGTCCCCGGCCGGAGCTGACGGATGCTGTGCAAAATATAAAGGAAAACCATGCAGAAAGCAAACCCCAAAGCTTCCAAAGCGGAGTCGGCTCACACACAACGCCAGCTGCTGCCTGCAGTGCGGCCTCCACCCTCTGACCCCGGGCATCTGCAACAGCCAGAGGTGCAAGCTGCACACCGAGGTTCTCTTCTGCAACCGCTCCACAGCCCGTGGGAGCTCCCTTTCCTGCCTTCGCGGAGGACTGGTGCAGAGACATCTGAGCCTGTGTGTCTGGAATTGCAACGCCTAAGGCCCCAGAGAGAGTCCTTTCACTTCTGCCATGTGGTTTGAGCTGGTCAGCAGGTGCTGGATGGGACAGGTGCTCCCTGCTCTGCCAGAACCCCTACCACAACCTCCTGTGGCACCAGGGGAAATCCAGACAGTTACCTATGAACTCAACGCTTGTGAGATTTGGACTTCTTGGTCTAGGCCTCAAAGTGTGGCTGCCTTTCTGGACTAGGACCAAGGAATCATTGCCTTTTCATTCTTTCAGACTGCCCAGAGAAGGAGGGAGAACACAACATTTCCACGTCTCCCCCTGTCATGGACTCCCATATGGCCCTACCCTGATGGCAACGCACAGAAGCTGAACACCAGCAACCACAAACTCGCCAAACACACCCACAAGTGAAAGAAAAACTCATTATGACCCCGCTAGGATGATAAGGCCCTGTTACGACTTTATCCATGGGAGACCAGCACTGTGGTGTAGCGGGTAAAGCCACCACCTGCAGTGCCAGCATCTCATATATGGGCACTGGTTCGAGTCCCGGCTGCTCCACTTCCAATCCAGCTCTCTGCTATGGCCTGGGAAGGCAGTAGAAGATGGCCCAAGTGCTTGGGCCCCTGCACCTGAGTGAGAGACCCGGAAGAAGCTCCTGGTTCCTGGCTTTGGATTGGCGCAGCTCCGGCCGCTGCGGCCATTTGGGGAGTGAACCAGCGGATGGAAGACCTTTCTTTCTCTCTGCCGCTCCTCTCTCTGTGTAACTCCGACTTTCAAATAAATAAATAAATCCTTTAAAATAATAATAATAATAATAAAGACTTTATCCAGGACCATCACAAATTACGTAAGACTATTGCAGTGGGGTTTTGTAGGAGAGAGAATGGGCTGAGCTCCTACCGCACAGGGAACAGTGGGAATTTATACCCAAGAAACAGGGGAGGAGGGACTCAGCGGATAGAAAACCAAGATGCACCAGCAGGGTGACAGACTCCTGACAGGGCTCTTGCAGACGAGCCAAGGTGGGCCCGTGGGCCACGAGGGATGTGGGCACTTGAGCGTGGTCAGAGTGTGGCTGGAAGGTTCGGGCTGACCTGTTGAGGTCGGGCGCTTGAGGCTGTACCCAAGCACGGGCCTGCTAGACAAGCAGCTCAGAGAAGGCCAACGAGAGGTGGTCGAGGAGAGAACTGGGTCACACACCTGCCGCCCTCCCCGTCTCTGAAGGACCAGGAAGACTGTCGCCGCTGGCCTGCCTCTTCCCCCCAGTACGAGGAGCTGAGGCTGAAGAGGAGAGAGGGAAACCCGAAGGCAGGGCGGATCCTTAGAGCAGTCGGGCGTCAGGGGTTCAAGGGCAGCCGGAAGCGGGCAGCAGGCACCGGTCCATGCGGGGGCTCATCTCAAGGTGATGGGGGACCCAGAGCGTGGCGCTCAGGAGGGGGTGGCAGGTCCTGCCCCCAGCACAGCCACTGTCCCTGGAGGGCAGGTGACCCGCACAGGTGGGCAGGCCGGAGGGGGTGGTTCTATGGTAAACGGTGACACAAGAGCGCAAGGCGCTGTTCGGGCCGAAGTTCCACACCACACAGCTTAAACGACATCACAGCAATTCGAGGGAGGGGGATGTATCGCTTACTGCTCGTGGTAGACAGATACCACGTAAAACTAAGGCTGCTGGGTAACTTCCTGATAGCCATCACCTTCCCTTACGCAGGATCACGCAGTCCTCCAAGCTGCCAGGAGTGGGTTTGCCACTGGATGTGAAAGCTGAAGATCAAGACAGAGGCCCTTTTGCCAAACTGTAATCTACAGAAATAGAGCCGGGAGGGTGCACCACGCCCGACAGCAAGAACTACGGACACAAGACAGCCAGGATCACAGCCTCAGGCTAAGAATTCCCGTGCCGCCCCGTCCGGTCACTGTTCAAGTTGGAGTGGCACCACCCTTGCCACTGAGCCTTGAGCAGCCTTGACTTCAACCCTTGTGACCAAGGATTATCGCTTCAAAATATCTCATGCACCACTCTTCACTTTGCTTTGAGAATCTCCCCCGGCCTCAACCTCCGGACCCACCCACAGTCTGCTGTGGCACTTGGATCCCCAGGGCAGTGCTCAGCGTCTTCGTTCCAGGAGAATGTCTCTGACGGCTGCCTAGGTGGGCGACCTGAATGAGAAACAGGCCCAGGCCGTGGGCACAGACCCTGCACGATTCCTGCGTTGGGACGTAAACCCCAAGGGGATGGTGGTATTAAGAGACAGGGCCCGAGGGAAGCCATTAACTCATACAGGCTCCATCCTTGGGGACGGAGCGATAGCCTCGTAAAAGAAGCTTCCGAGAGCCGCCGGGCCTTCCATTGTGCTCCACGTGAGGCCGAGACGTCGTGGCTTTCTGCCCTCTTCCTCCCACCACGTGAGGACGCAGCAGGAAGCACCACCTGGGACGCCGAGGGGGAGCCCGCACCAGACGCCGCCCACTGCTTCCCTCCCCAGATGGCCATAATGGCAGGGGCTGGGCCAGGCTCAGGCCAGGAGCCTGGAACTCCAGCTGGGTCTCTCCTGTGGGTGGCAGGAAGCCAAGCCCTTGGGCCATCTGACCTGCGCTCTTACCAAGCGCTTGAATTAGCAGGGACCCAGATGGGACGTAGAGCAGCCCGGGCTGGAACGGGTGCTCCACTATGGGACGCTGGCATTGCAGGCAGCTGCTCGACCCACTGCACCACGACGCCGGCTCCAGGCTGTAGCTTTTGTGATAGAAGCAAGGACAGAGGGAGGCACCCCTCTCCTGGGCACCCAGGCCACCAGAGGTACACCCAGCAGAAGGAGCTTCCCCAAGGCCTTCGCACAGTAAACAAAGTGCACAAGCGTACCCAGCATTATTTATTTTATGAACAGGGCAGGATCTGCAAGCAATTAACATAAACAGCACTGTTATTCAGCTGTTTAGGAATACCCGTGGTGCTGGGGACACCAGCTCCCGGGGCGTGGCGGGTGGACAGTGGGTAAGTCGCCAGCTAAGGCCCGGAGCAGTTCAGAAGCCTTTACTGTGACTCATTTCGACTTCTGCATCCCCAAGCTTCCAGAGCACCTGTTGGTCTCCGAACTACTGCTTGTTTGTTTTGAAGATTGATTTGTTTCTTTATTTGAAGGCCAGAGCATCAGAGACAGAGAGAGGGAGAAACAGAGAGACAGAGAGCTTCCACCCAGTGGGTGACTCCCCAAATGGCTGCAGTAGCCAGGAACCTGGGACTCCAGCCGGGTCTCCCACGTGGGTGGTCGGGGCACGAGCGCTGGGCCATCTTCCACTGCCCTCCCAGGCATCTTAGCTGGGAGCTGCATCAGAAGTACAGCAGCTGGGATGGCTGCAAGCAGCCACGTAGCCCCCCGCCCTCCCAACGCGCATTCCTGGGGGGAGGGAGGGTTTCAGTTCATACCAGGGAGAGAAGCAATCCTCAGCCACCCTGACCTGGGGCCCTACGCGGATCAGAAAGTACCCAAGGGCCTCCTAAGACCCCCACCCCAGGAGGAGCCTGAACCTCACAACCATAGCAGATGTGCCAACACAGGTGTCTGACACAGGGACGTCCCCTGTTGAATAGTCACCTGCCCTAGAATAAAAGACTCCATTTCCCCTTGCTCGGGGGACCACAGCTTTGGGAGATTCCTTGTCGCCTCCGTGTTGGCTGCAGGTAAGCGACTTTGTGTGACAATGTCTGGCACGTCTCTGGGGAGCTCACCGGGAAGCCGCTCCAAGCCTCTGGGCAGCAGCATGGGAGACGAACACAGCACCTAGCACGGCAAGCACTCCTGGGATGAGGCTGGGTGTGCGCTGGGGGCTGGGGGCTCTGTCTTTGATCTCCCCCCAGATGACAGCTTTGCTGTCTGATCCCCGTTTCGCGGGGAAGGAGACTACAGCTTGAGTGTCATCGCCATCGCCAGTGCCTCGGTGGAAAACGGTAGCGCCGAGACTTGAACCCAAATCTCTGTCAACAGCGAAACAGAAGGAAAGGATGAAGGTAACCAGGAGACCGGAGAGTGCCCCCAGGGAGTGCCATCCCAGCGGGCACGGGGTGCAGGGGCAGGGCCCCCCAGCAGCTCTCTTAGACTACAGGAGGACGTGGCCTGGGCCTGGGAGGGGACACACCTCACTGGAGCCTGAGACCCCCAAGTGGCACTGTAGGGTGATGAGGAATGCCTGCAAGCAGACCGGGAGAGGACAGACATCAGCGTCCACAGCCTCCGCACACTCCGGGATTTCTAAAACAGAGAGCGGATCGCCCACCCTCAGCGCCCCGGCCCGGGCCAAGGGTCACCTCCCACCCCTCCTCGCCAGTGCCCCGCGGCCACTGCCCACTGCGGTGCTCAGCCTGGAGCCCCTCTGGCCAGCCAAGGTGCTGTACGATCAGGCCAGCCAGCCTCTAGGGGACAGAGGGTCCCGCAAACGTCCCCTAGGGCTGCCGATCCGCCAGACTGCTGTCCACCAGGGCCCCGCATCGCCAAAGCCCACGACGGCAGCCGCGCGTGTTCCCCTTGGAAGCACCATTCGCGGTGAGAAGTTCACTCTCCCAGATCCTTATCGTACAGGGTCCACACAAAACGACAGGGCGCACACACAATGCGCACGGCTCCCTACCTCCCAGGCCCTCAGGAGGCCGGCTCCTCGCCCTCGCCTTTGCCTAACCGCTGTTTCTAGAACTAGCAGGATCCCTCGCCTCTCACCGGCTCAGGCAGAGACACGCCCAGGTGTTCCCTGAAGGGTTAACTACAAGGACTCCACCCTGGGAGCCAGGATGACGCTGAGCTCCCGGAGAGAAGCTGCTCATTCTTCAATCCGCACTGTCTCCCAGCTGGGAGGATATGGGTGCCAGGAGAGAAAATGAGAAATGGGGGTGGGGGCCAAGACGGAAGCGGGAACTTGACCGTGTTCCGGAATGCTGAGCCAAGCCCTGGTTAATCAAACACTTCTGCAGAGAAAGCCGAAGTCTGTCTTTTTCATCTTAAAAAAAAAAAAATCCTACTGTCCAGCATCTTAGAGAACAAGGATGAAATAGAATTGAAACTGTACATTCAAGAACATTTCACGCCTACTTGATGTGGCCCAAGAGAGAAAAGTCAGAGTAACTGAAATAGGCTTCCCCTAGGGTCTTCCGGACTTTTGCTGAGGACCGTGTTGGGGAGGGCAGTTTCAGGCTCCCCAGGGCGGGTGACGTCAGGACCCACCTGGGCACCTCCACACCTCCCCCCATCCAGAGGCCCTGTGCGCCCACCTGCAAAGCCCCTTCCCTTTCCCAACCCATCCCAAGGATGTCACCCATGGCGCCAAATACCTCCCCCCCTTTCCGCGGGCTCCTTGGCTGCTACGTCTTTTTAGATCCACTCAAACATGTGATGACTCACTCCAAGGTTTTCAAAGAAAGAGGCTTTTAAGTAATGAAACAACCCCAAAGGGTTCAAGGCCTTGAGAAGCCGATGGAAAGGCACAAAGCATGCTGTCCAACGGGTTTGGCTTGGAACCGATGCTGCCCGGGGACGAGGGTGTTTGCAATAGAGGGAGGGGTCTGCGTGGCTTCCAGGGGAGCCCAGCGAGGGGCCGTTTCCTAGTAGAGTTTATTTATCTCCGGAGATCTCTTCCGTCCACGTGTCCTATCACAGGAAACTGAGAGGAATCGCCAGGCGAAACATTAAATATTTAAGATTCATATAAAAAAAAAGTCTCCTATGATCCAATTTAATACACAAAGTTCCAAGGTGGAGCTATTTTGACTGATCTTGGCCAAGGCTCAGAAGTCTGCGTGTTTACACTTTACCATGGAATTTTCGTTCCATTATTGGGATTTAAGTGCTTAACAAGTGTTTGCTGGTGAAGGGATTAACCAAAGCGCGGTGAGTCACACCGGAATCTGTTTACCGTGGAGGGCAAGTCCCCAGCCACCCGCCCCAGGCCCTGCAAACGCAGGGAGGGGCTCGAGTGTCTCCTTGTCTTTCCTTTCTTTAAAGAAAACAAACAAAAAAGACATAATTCAAACTCACACAGAGGCATGAAGAGTAATACAATTCCTCACCCACCCAGTTTAAGAACAGACACATTGCAGAAGCAGCCCCGGGACTGCACAACCCTAACCCCAGCCTCCTTCTTCTCCCTCCCTTGCAGGCAGCAAATCCTGTCTGGAATGGACTCTCTCTGGCCTGTGGAACCCTTGTCACATATGTAAATACTGGTGAACACCGCTGAGGTCGCCTTCTGTTTAAACATCGATTGCTTGATTTTAAAGGCATAGCAACAGAGAGAGGGACAGATGTTCTTTTTTTTTTTTTTTTTAAGATTTATTTCTTTATTTGAAGGGCAGAGTTACGGAGAGGCAGAGAGAGAGGTCTTCCATCCGCTGGTTCACTCCCCAAATGGCCACAATGGCTGGAGTTGCACCCATCCAAAGCCAGGAGCCAGGAGCTTCTTCACGTCTCCCACACGGGTGCAGGGACCCAAGCACTTCTACTGCTTTCCTAGGTCATAGCAGAGAGCTGGACTGGAAGTGGAGCAGCCAGGTCTCGAACTGGCATCCCTATGGGATGGCAGCACTGCAGGTGGCAGCCTTACCCACTACGTCACAGCGCCAGCTCTGAGAGACAGATTTTCCATCCACTGGTTCACTCCCAAATGGCTGCAACAGCCAGTGCTGGGCCAGGCTGAAGCCAGGAGCCGAAAACTCCATCCCGGTCTCCCACATGGGTGCCTGGAAGCCAAGCATTTAGGCTTTCACCCATTGCCCTCCCAGGTGCATTAGCAGGAAACTGGGTCAGAAGTGGAGCGGCCAGGACGCACACCTGCACTTGGCTATGGGATGTGAGCGTCACAGGCAGCAGTCTAACCCACTGCACCACAGCCCCGCCCCTATTTGAAAGCTTCATATGAATGGGATACTACGGGACTGCCCAACGTTGTGTGGGGTCCTAGGCAATTATCTTCCTTTATTTGAAAGGCGAGAAAGAACCTAGGGTGAGAGATCTGCCGTTCGCTTGTTCATACCCCAAAGACTCCCAGCAGCCCAGTCTGAGGCAGGCCAAAGCCACGAGCCTGGAATTAAATCCAGGTCTCCCACATGGACGTGAGCCGTCACCACTGCCTCCCCGGGTGCACATTAGAAGGAAGCTGGAATTGAAAGAGGAGCCAGGCCTGAAACCCAGGCACTCTGACCTGGGATAGAGACATTCCAAGCAGATATTACTCACTGCCCCCCAGGCAAGTGTGTGTGTGTGTGTGTGTGGCCACTGTCTATATAAACAACTGAGTTGTCTAAATCACTGTCGGCACCATTCTGGCAGGGCAATGCTGTCCTTAGGCCAGCAGCCAGCATGCTGCTCACTGTCCTTCCTGGAACCCAGGCCCAGCACCCAAAGGCAGGGCAGAGCTGCTCAGGGCATCTGGTCAACCCCATGCATCGTGCAGGGCGTAGAGGAGAAGACAGGTCCATGTTCAGAGCACTGTGCACAGAGAGCGGTCAGCTTCCGCTCCTGAGACCTGGGGCCCAGGACAGGGGCCCCCTGCCCCAGTCGGAGACCCATAGTGGTTTATCGTGTGCACACACCTGCACTCAACGTTTCCTATCCAGCGCTGTGAGACGCACGCTCGGCGAGCACACGGCTCTAGCTCGTTTTCATTCTGTTCAGCATTGCGGAACAGGAATAGACAACAGCTCATTCATCTCTCTCAAGATAATGACATTTCATTTGTTTCCGCTCTTCCACTCTAACAGAATGATTTTTAGCTACTCCTCTACACGTCTCCTGTCTATGCCTAAAAGGAATTACTGGGTCGTATTGTGTGTATATTTCCAAAATATCTAATAAGATATTTGGTAGAAAGTGATTCTACCAAGTGATTGCCAAGTTCCACTCTCATTTGTAGAACTGCTTCCTGTCCATACCAATAATCTGATCAGATTCTGACTTCCTGTCATCTAAAGGGTTTGAAATGATATTTCACTATGGCTTCAGTGTTCATTTTCTTGACTACCAGAAACTTTTTCTATGTTAATTTACTAGCTTTTGCCTTTAGTGAACTGCCTGTCTTTTCCCTTGGATTATTCGACTTTTTAATATTAGGTCTTCATATGTTTTGGATATTTCCTATCACCTGCTCTGAACACTTGGGGGCAAATGCATTGCACACACTTCTCATGGTCACCGACTTCTCTTTTTCCTAACTTGGGCTTTGGGTGTATCGGCCTTAAACTGAACATCAGTGGTTGTAATCTTGTTGCTATTCATGTTTTCTGTAATTTGGAAAAAATCCTTCCCCAGCCTGAAGTCCTAAGTATTCTCTTCAAGTTGGAGGTTTTTGTCTTTCCTTCTTGGATCTTCAATCCACCCCAGAACTGAAGACGGTTTGTCATGTGAGGAGTCAATCCTCTCTCCCCACCGAGTGCCCGGCTGTCAGCGCCACCCTCCGCGCCCCTCTGCCGTGTCTCAGCCCCAAATATGCAGGTGGAATTTCTCTGCTTTCCACTCTAAGCCTTTCCTCTGCTTGTGCCTTCACCATGACCGAATCATCAGCCTTTATAATAACAAACAGAAGAAGTCTAACACCTGTGCTCCTTCAAACCTAGTTACTCTGCTTTTCTGCAGGAAAAAAACAGGAATTTTTTTTTTTAACCTTTGACTTCCACCTTTTGCTGTCCCTCATAAAGAGCATACCAGCAGGCTTGGCCCACGTCAGTCTGAAAACGTCTACCAGCATTCATTATTATTATCGGTGGATTTGGAATTCTTCTCTATTTTTTTTCATTCTTTTATCCCGCTCATTGTATGAATCTACAGTTCCCCCACACACACCTTATTTTATTTTGAGGGGCTCAATTTAGTTCCACTCATCCATGGATTCAAACGCACATGCTTTTTTTTATTATTACTTTTGTTTATTTACTTGAAAGTCAGAGTTACACAGAGAGAAGGAGAGGCAGAGAAAGAGGTCTTCCATCCGCTGGTTCACTCCCCAGATAGGTGCAATGGCTGGAGCTGCACTGATCCAAAGCCAGGAGCCAGGAGCTTCTTCCGGGTCTCCCACGTGGATGCAGGGGCCCAAGGACTTGAGCCATCTTCTACTGCTTTCCCAGGCCACAGCAGAGAGCTGAATCAGAAGTGGAGCAGCCGGGGCTCAAACTGGTACTCATATGGGATGCTGGCACTGCAGGCGGTGGCTTTACCCACTGTGCCACAGCGCCAGCCCCACACACTTGCTTTAATTCAGTGGTTCTCGAATATCAGTGATAGCAGAATCACGCAGAATTCTTGTCAAAAACCCGGAGTGCTGGCCTCCACTGTGGAGTTTCTAATTCAGATTTCTAGGGTAGGGCTTAACAATGTCCATTTCTAAAAAAGCTCCAGGTGGTGAGTTTGTTTGCTTTTTAAGATTGATTGACTCATTGATTGATTTGAGAGACAGAGTGACAGAAACAGAGAAAGAGCTTCCATCCAGTGGTTCACTCCCCATTGCCTGCCACAGCCAGGCCAAAGCCAGCAGTTCAAAACTCCATCCAGAGTTCCCCCGTGGGTGGCAGAGACCCAAACACTTGGGACATCATCCGCTGCCTTTCCAGGCGCATTAGCAGGAAGTTGGATCAGAAACACAGTAACTGGGACTCAAACCAGCACTTTAATATGGGATGTGGGGCCAGCTCTCTGCTAATGTGCCTGGGAAAGCAGCAGAGGATGGCCAAGTGCTTGGGCCCCTGCCCCACGTGGGAGACTTGGAAGAAGCTCGGGCTCCTGGCTTTTGTCTGGCCCAGCCCCAGCCATTATGGCCATTTGGGGAGTAAACCAGCAGATGGAAGACCTCTCTCTCTCTCTCTCTCCCTCTCTCTGTACCTCTGCCTTTTAAATAAATAAAAAATAAAATTTAAAAAATATAGGGGGTATGGGCATCCCAAGTGGCACTTTAACCCGGTGCACCCCAACGCTCACCCCAGGTGGTATGGATATTGCTGGTTCAGGGCTCACACTTTGAGAAACACTGCTCTAATTCTATTCCTTTAGTGCTTAGTCTTCAGCTTTTAATATTAATAATAAACAAAGTATGAAATCACAGGCAAACCAATGGGTTAAGCCTGCATGCCCTATCAGTGCCAGTTTGAGTCCTGGCTCCTCCACTTCTGATGTAGCCCCCCACTAATGCCCCTGGGAAGGCAGATGATGGCCCAAGCACTACCCATTTGGGAGGCCCCAATGGAGTTGCTGGCTCCTGGCTTTGGCCTGGCCCAGCTCTGACTGTTATGGCCATTTGGGCAGTGAATCGGCAGATAGAAAATTCTATGTGTGTCTCTCCCTCTTTGATGCTTTGCTTTCCAAATAAATAAAATAACTTCTTTTTAAATTTTTTTTAAATTCATTTATTTTAAAGTCAGTTACACAGAGAGAGGGAGAGACAGAGAAAGAGATCAATCTTCCATCTACTGGTTCACTCCCCAGATGGCCACAACGGCCAGTTCTGGGCCAGGTCAATGCCAGGACCCAGGAGCTTCATCCAAGTCTCCCACGTGGGTGCAGGGACCCAAACACTTGGGCCATCTTCTACTTTTCCCAGGCCATTAGCAGGGAGCTGGATTGGAAGTACAGCAGCCGGGACACAGACTGGTGCCCATATGGGGGCCAGCATCACAGGCAGTGGCTCTACCTGCTATGTTGCTTTGCCAGCCACAAAATAAATCTTTTTAAAAAAATAAATAAATCTCTTAAAAAAAAAATAAGAGTGAGCATTGTGGCATAGCAGGTTAAGCCTCCACATGCAGCGCCAGGATCCCATATGGGCACCAGTTCGAGACCTGGCTGCTCCATTTCCAATCCAGCTCCCTTCTAATGTGCCTGCGGAAGCAGCAAAGGATGGACAAAGTGGTTGGATCCCTGCACCCACGGGGGAGACTCAGGAGAAGCTCCTGCCTCCTGGCTTCCACCTGGCCCAGCTTAAGCGGTTACAGCCATTTCAAGAGTGAACCAGCAGATGGAAGACCTCTCTCTCTCTCTCTGCCCCTTCTGTCTGCAACTCTGCCTTTCAAATACTTTTTTTAATCTTTGAAAATAATACACATCTTACTGTTCTTCCTAAAAATATGAAGACTTTAGAAGAAGGTATTTTAACTCTGATTTTCCCTCTCTCGTCTTACGTGATTTTGTGATCCAGGGTTTGAATTCTGCCTCGTTTTCAATCCCCTCCAACCCGAGGACACGCTGCTCAGACGAGGACGGTGAAGATCTTCACGTTTCCGATTTCTTTGCTTCGTCTTCCTTCCCACACGCTGAGCTTCCCCCAGGCTCGCGTCCCGCTGTACGCAGCACACCCTTCCAACGCCCCTTCACGCAGACCGGCTCGTGGGAGACGCTCAGCACACCCTTCCAACGTCCCTTCACGCAGACCGGCTCGTGGGAGACGCTCAGCACACCCTTCCAACGTCCCTTCACGCAGACCGGCTCGTGGGAGACGCTCAGCACACCCTTCCAACGTCCCTTCACGCAGACCGGCTCGTGGGAGACGCTCAGCACACCCTTCCAACGTCCCTTCACGCAGACCGGCTCGTGGGAGACGCTCAGCACACCCTTCCAACGTCCCTTCACGCAGACCAGCTGGTGGGAGACGCTCAGCACACCCTTCCAACGTCCCTTCACGCAGACCGGCTCGTGGGAGACGCTCAGCACACCCTTCCAACGTCCCTTCACGCAGACCGGCTCGTGGGAGACGCTCAGGGGTTTCGACTGCACTGCTTGTTTTGTTTTTTTGGTTTCCTGTTTATCTGTTTCTGATTTTGCTTGTTTGGGTTTGAAGATGTTTTTCCACTGACATTCCTGACAGCCTGCCCGGCCTGACACAGGTCGTGTGTTCACTGTGACTGACATTCCTGACAGCCTGTCAGCGCTGACACAGGCCGTGTGTTCACTGTGACTGACATTCCTGACGGCCTGCCCGGCCTGACACAGGCCGTGTGTTCACTGTGACTGACATTCCTGACGGCCTGTCCGGGCTGACACAGGTCGTGTGTTCACTGTGACTGGCATTCCTGACGGCCTGTCCGGGCTGACACAGGCCGTGTGTTCACTGTGACTGACATTCCTGACAGCCTGTCAGCGCTGACACAGGCCGTGTGTTCACTGTGACTGACATTCCTGACAGCCTGTCAGCGCTGACACAGGCCGTGTGTTCACTGTGACTGACATTCCTGACGGCCTGCCCGGGCTGACACAGGTCGTGTGTTCACTGTGACTGACATTCCTGACGGCCTGCCCGGCCTGACACAGGTCGTGTGTTCACTGTGACTGACATTCCTGACGGCCTGCCCGGGCTGACACAGGCCGTGTGTTCACTGTGACTGACATTCCTGACGGCCTGCCCGGGCTGACACAGGCCGTGTGTTCACTGTGACTGACATTCCTGAAGGCCTGTCAGCGCTGACACAGGCCGTGTGTTCACTGTGACTGACATTCCTGACGGCCTGCCCGGGCTGACACAGGTCGTGTGTTCACTGTGACTGACATTCCTGACGGCCTGCCCGGCCTGACACAGGTCGTGTGTTCACTGTGACTGACATTCCTGACGGCCTGCCCGGGCTGACACAGGCCGTGTGTTCACTGTGACTGACATTCCTGACGGCCTGCCCGGGCTGACACAGGCCGTGTGTTCACTGTGACTGACATTCCTGAAGGCCTGTCAGCGCTGACACAGGCCGTGTGTTCACTGTGACTGACATTCCTGACGGCCTGCCCGGCCTGACACAGGTCGTGTGTTCACTGTGACTGACATTCCTGACGGCCTGCCCGGCCTGACACAGGCCGTGTGTTCACTGTGACTGACATTCCTGACGGCCTGTCTGGGCTGACATAGGTCGTGTGTTCACTGTGACTGACATTCCTGACGGCCTGTCAGCGCTGACACAGGCCGTGTGTTCACTGTGACTGACATTCCTGACGGCCTGCCCGGGCTGACACAGGTCGTGTGTTCACTGTGACTGACATTCCTGACGGCCTGCCCGGCCTGACACAGGCCGTGTGTTCACTGTGACTGACATTCCTGAAGGCCTGCCCGGGCTGACACAGGTCGTGTGTTCACTGTGACTGACATTCCTGACGGCCTGCCCAGGCTGACACAGTCCGTGTGTTCACTGTGACTGACATTCCTGACGGCCTGTCAGCGCTGACACAGGCCGTGTGTTCACTGTGACTGACATTCCTGACGGCCTGCCCGGGCTGACACAGGTCGTGTGTTCACTGTGACTGACATTCCTGATGGCCTGCCCGGCCTGACACAGGCCGTGTGTTCACTGTGACTGACATTCCTGACGGCCTGCCCGGCCTGACACAGGCCGTGTGTTCACTGTGACTGACATTCCTGACGGCCTGCCCGGGCTGACACAGGCCGTGTGTTCACTGTGACTGACATTCCTGACGGCCTGCCCGGGCTGACACAGGCCGTGTGTTCACTGTGACTGACATTCCTGACGGCCTGCCCGGCCTGACACAGGCCGTGTGTTCACTGTGACTGACATTCCTGACGGCCTGCCCGGGCTGACACAGGCCGTGTGTTCACTGTGACTGACATTCCTGAAGGCCTGCCCGGGCTGACACAGGCCGTGTGTTCACTGTGACTGACATTCCTGACGGCCTGCCCGGGCTGACACAGGCCGTGTGTTCACTGTGACTGACATTCCTGACGGCCTGCCCGGGCTGACACAGGCCGTGTGTTCACTGTGACTGACATTCCTGACGGCCTGCCCGGCCTGACACAGGCCGTGTGTTCACTGTGACTGACATTCCTGACGGCCTGCCCGGGCTGACACAGGCCGTGTGTTCACTGTGACTGACATTACTGAAGGCCTGTCAGCGCTGACACAGGTCGTGTGTTCACTGTGACTGACATTCCTGACGGCCTGCCCAGGCTGACACAGGCCGTGTGTTCACTGTGACTGACATTCCTGACGGCCTGCCCGGGCTGACACAGGCCGTGTGTTCACTGTGACTGACATTCCTGACGGCCTGCCCGGCCTGACACAGGCCGTGTGTTCACTGTGACTGACATTCCTGACGGCCTGCCCGGCCTGACACAGGTCGTGTGTTCACTGTGACTGACATTCCTGACGGCCTGCCCGGGCTGACAGAGGCCGTGTGTTCACTGTGACTGACATTCCTGACGGCCTGCCAGGGCTGACACAGGTCGTGTGTTCACTGTGACTGACATTCCTGACGGCCTGCCCGGGCTGACACAGGTCGTGTGTTCACTGTGACTGACATTCCTGACGGCCTGCCCAGGCTGACACAGTCCGTGTGTTCACTGTGACTGACATTCCTGACGGCCTGCCCGGCCTGACACAGGCCTTGTGTTCACTGTGACTGACATTCCTGACGGCCTGCCCGGGCTGACAGGTCGTGTGTTCACTGTGACTGACATTCCTGACGGCCTGCCCGGGCTGACACAGGTCATGTGTTAACTGTGACTGACATTCCTGACAGCCTGTCTAGGCTGACATAGGTCGTGTGTTAACTGTGACTGACATTCCTGACAGCCTGCCCAGGCTGACATAGGTCGTGTGTTAACTGTGACTGACATTCCTGACAGCCTGTCCGGGCTGACATAGGTCATGTGTTAACTGTGACCGACATTCCTGACAGCCTGCCCAGGCTGACATAGGTCATGTGTTAACTGTGACTGACATTCCTGACAGCCTGCCCAGGCTGACATAGGTTGTGTGTTAACTATGACTGACATTCCTGACAGCCTGTCCGGCCTGATATAGGTCGTGTGTTAACTGTGACTGACATTCCTGACAGCCTGCCCAGGCTGACATAGGTCGTGTGTTAACTGTGACCGACATTCCTGACGGCCTGCCCAGGCTGACATAGGTTGTGTGTTAACTATGACTGACATTCCTGACAGCCTGTCCGGCCTGACATAGGTCGTGTGTTAACTGTGACTGACATTCCTGACAGCCTGTCCGGGCTGACACAGGTCGTGTGTTAACTGTGACTGACATTCCTGACAGCCTGCCCGGGCTGACACAGGTCGTGTGTTAACTGTGACTGACATTCCTGACAGCCTGTCCGGGCTGACATAGGTTGTGTGTTAACTGTGACTGTGTCTCAGCATTTTGCAATGATTCCTGTTCCACTGCTTTCTGGCTTCCATTCCAGGATCTGCTGTAGGCCTTCCTGCTGTCCCCTCCATGATACCGATTCTTTCAGTCAACACCCAGAGTGGCCACGTGATAAAGAAAAGGGTTTGCTTTGGCTCTGAGTTCTAGAGGTAAAGTCCAAACATCACAGCACAGGCTCTTGCTAGGGCCCAGGGCTGCATGACATCATGGCAGGGACACATACATGACATCATGACAGGACACACATGACATCATGGCAGAGACACATGACATCATGGCAGGGACGCATACATGACATCATGGCAGGGCACATACATGACATCATGGCAGGGCACACATGACATCATGGCAGGGCACACACATGACATCATGGCAGGGCACATACATGACATCATGACAGGGCACATACATGACATCATGACATGACACACATGACATCATGGCAGAGACACATGACATCATGGCAGGGACGCATACATGACATCATGGCAGGGCACATACATGACATCATGACAGGGCACACATGACATCATGGCAGGGCACACACGTGACATCATGGCAGGGACACATACACGACATCATGACAATGCACATACATGACATGACAGGGACACATATGTGACATCATGGCAGGGCACACACATGACATCATGACAGGGCACACACATGACATCATGGCAGGGCACATTCTGCATTTGATATTCCATTACCTTAATTTCTTCCTGACTACCTGGAGGGGCTTGTTCACGTATTTTAAATCCTGGGGGAGACTTCATGTGAGACCCACACAAGGCCTGGCTGGGTCATGTCCGGGCAGAATGACCACCTTGCTTCTCAGACGTTCAGAATCACTACCAACGCGGGACCATAAAGTTAACACTCAAACCACTGCATGGCACTCACATCAGTAGCTCTGCACCCAGAACAGTAGAGGTGTGGTTACTAACTTTTTTTAATTTTTTTTTTTTGACAGGCAGAGTGGACAGTGAGAGAGAGAGAGACGGAGAGAAAGGTCTTCCTTTTGCCGTTGGTTCACCCTCCAATGGCCGCCGCGGCCGGCGCACTGCAGCCGGCGCACCGCGCTGATCCAATGGCAGGAGCCAGGTGCTTTATCCTGGTCTCCCATGCGGGTGCAGGGCCCAAGCACTTGGGCCATCCTCCGCTGCCTTCCCGGGCCATAGCAGAGAGCTGGCCTGGAAGAGGAGCAACCAGGACAGAATCCGGCACCCCAACTGGGACTAGAACCCGGTGTGCTGGCGCCGCAAGGCGGAGGATTAGCCTATTGAGCCGCAGTGCCAGCCTAGAGGTGTGGTTACTAACTCTCGGTAGCTCCTCTCCCCTACCCCCTCAGCCACAGAGCACAGGTAAACAAGCTTCCTTGTGTTATCTCCTTGCTAAAAGTCAGCTTTTGTCCTTTTTTCTTTCCTCAATGATGCAGCTCTTCCAGTGTCCTGGCACCACTCGGAATTCCCAACTCCCTAACCTGCGGGCTCCTCCCAAAGGCTTATCCACTAGGACCACAGGGCCATCCGTGCGTCCAGGTTACCAAGACCGGCAAACACCCAGCAGGGCAGTGGTTCCAGATTAGGCGACACCTCTGGTTCATTTCCACTTGTGACCGTTGGGAACTTCCCTGAGAATCTCCTGACCCCCTAGAATAGTGTAAACAGGTTTGTCATAGTTAACCCAGCACTTCCAAGTAGTCTGCATCTGGGTTGTTCTTGCTTTGTAGCTGTTTGTGTTTGCTGGTAGGATAAACCAATCCAGTTACCCACCTGGTGCATCCTGGGAGCAGGGCTGAGGGCTTCCATGCAGCTCCAGCAGACCTAGCAGGACGCCCGCGAGAGCAGCTCCTGCCCAGGGTTTGGGAGGAGGCTTCCTGGACAGAAGCCGCAGGTGTCCTGATCCCCAGCTCGCTCCGAGAACCTCAGCACGGACCCCGCGTTTCCAGCTTTCCAGTGACTGCACCAGGTGCTAATTGCCTTATCAAAGCTCTTCTCCTCAAAATAGGAACCGTGAGCTCTGTTATCTCCAACAGAACCGTGCCTGACACAGACATGAATTCACCACACACAAAACGCAACTCAAGATGGACCAACAACATCAACTTCAGCCCTGAACCCACGGAACCACCAGAAGAGCACACGGGGAGACACTTTCAGACATCAGTGCAAGCAAAGATTTTTGTTTTTTTAGCTAAGACCTCAAAAGTACAGGCAACAAAAGTAACACTGGACGAATGGGATGATATGAAACTAAGAAGCTTCTGTCCAGCAAAAGACATGGTCCACAGAGACAAGAGATAATCTATAGAACGGGAGAAAATATTTGCAAACTATTCCTCTGTCAAGATGTTAATATACAGAATGTATGATATTCAACAGTCAGAAACCACAAAATCTGATTTTAAATGGGAAAATTATCTAAAACATTTCTCAAAAGATGACACACACACACAGTCAACAAGTAAGTGAAGAAAGGTTCAACATCATCAGAGAAATGTAAACCAAACCACGATGAAGTACCACGCCAGCCCACTCAGAATGGTTCTTGTCCAGAAGATGAAAAAGAGAGAAAGGGAACTCTCACACACTGCTGGTGGGGATGCAAATTTGTACAGCCTCTGTGTTTCTGAAAACAGAATTACCATATTATCCAGCAAGCCCACTGCTAGAGATTCAAAGGAGATGAAATCGGTATAATTAAAGAGACGCCTCTACACTGTGCTTACTGCAGGACTATCTATAATAGCCAAGCTATGGAATCAACCAAGATGTCCAACAACGGATGAATGGATTAGAAAAAAAAGTGACAAATGTACACGATGGAACATTAATCAGCCACAAAAAAGAATGAAATCCCATCATTTGTAACAGCGTGGATGGAACTGGAGGACATCATGTTAAGTGAAATAAGTCAGGCCCCGAAAGACAAATACCACAAGCTCTCACCCTTTTGTGGAAGCTAAAAATGCAACACACACAGAAATAGGAAGGGGGTGCGCACGGTGGCACAGCATTAGGCCAGCGCTTGGGGTGCCCATATCTCATCTCAGAGTACCTGGTTCTAGTCCCCGCTACTCCACTTCACATCCAGCTTCCTGCTGATGCACATCCTGGGAGTCAGCAGGGGACGGCTCAAGTACCTGGGTCCTTGCCACCTACGTGGGAGACTCAGATGGAGTTACTGGTCCGGGCTTGGTCCTGGCCCAGCTCCGGCTGTTGCGGGCATTAGGGGAGTGAACGAGCAGATGGAAAATCTCTCTCTGCCTCTCCCTCTCCATAGCTCCGTCTTTCACACTGCAAATAAATAAATAAATCTTTTTTTTTTTAAAGAAGAGTGCTTCTTATGCACTTTATGGTGTACATGTTAAACCTCAAAAAAAGATGGACATTAGGATGTGGTGGGATTGTGGATGGTATTTTTTTTCTCACTGTCTATATTTCCCACAGATTCTTAAAGCAAACGTATATTCCATTTTTGCAATAAGCAAAAGGAAGTTTGGCTTGTGCCTCCCAGTGTTTAATCTCCGCAGGAAGCAGTAGGCGCACGCCACTCAACAGCTCCCACACATCCTGTTCAGTTTTGATCTTGGGTCAACCTGCCCTGGTCTCAGGCCATTTCAGACCCACTCGGGTCCATGATGACCTTGGCTGATTGATCACCTTCAGGCTGTGTGAGAAACATGATTCTGCTGGGAGTTGTTTCTCCTAGAGAACAAATGACCAAGGAGGAAGCCGAGAAAGAGAATGTGCTCTGGGCTCTCCAACACTGCACGCAGGCGGGCCCCGGCCAGAGCCTTGGGATGAAGCAGGTGACCTCAGGCCACCAGGGCTTCCGCCTTCAAACACTCAGGCCCCAGAGAGGCTCCAAGGACTCACGCTGAGCTTAAGAGGACTGAGAGGGGGATAAAGGCCCCAGGGAGACCCAGAATCAAAGGCGACAATCTCAGGAGCAAGGTCCAGTTGCAGATACGGCAAACAGAACCAGGCGCTGCACAGGCATTTTCCTGACAGAATGGGGAGCCTGCTTAACGCTTTTAACACCTCCCCCTCCACCCTGCCGAAGTCCACCTCCTGTGCCTCTCTAAGACCCTGTGCAGCCTTGGCCCAGCCCCCTCTCCCACCCCGACCCCACCCCTCCTCATTCCTGCTCAGGATGGGGCGTGGTTGCTATCATGCTTTATTTTACACTCACATCAGCATCGACTGGGCCCCTTCCACACTTGCTTGGAAAGAGAACTTAGGGACAGTCTGGGTTGACCTCAGGAGGCTGCTCGGGAGGGCTGGGCTCACCAACTCCTGGGAAGACTCAAGTGGTTGGGACAGGCAGGGAGAGAGCTGGTGCAGGGCTCGGAGGCAGGGCAACATTGAATGCCCTCTGGCTTGGGCAGAGAGCTGTAGATGGGACCCTGCACCCTGGAATCTAGAGGAGGCGCTCAAGATGCATTGACTGAAGGGAAAGGTGAGATGCTGGGGTGCAGAAGAGTGAGCCGATTCAATCACATTTTACCATGGAAGGGATGTGGAGGCCGGTGAATGGTTCTGAGCAGCCCAGGGCTAAGCTGCAAACGTCATTCAGAGGCCAGCGCTGTGTCGTAGCGGGTAAAGCCACCACCCGCATATGGGCACCAGTTCAAGTCCTGGCTGCTCCACTTCCGATCCAGCTCTCCACTATGGCCCGGGAAAGCAATGGAAGATGGCCCAAGTCCTTGGTTCCCTGCACCTGTATGGGAAACCTGGAAGAAGCTCCTGGCTCTTGGCTTCGGATCAGCGCAGCTCCAGCCGTTGCAGCTCATTGGGGAGTGAACCAGCTGATGGAAGACCTCTCTCTCTCTCTCTCTCTCTGCCTCTCCTTCTTTCTCTGTGTAACTCTGACTTCCAAATACATAAATAAATCTAAAAAAAAAAAAAAAGAAAGAAAACATCATTCAGAAAAATGATGCACCCGTGCAGGTTGGATACGGAAGCAGGAACCAGAGGAAAGCTGCCGCATCCAACCCGCACAGATGTGGGAGAGAAACGACTTAGGGAGGCAGCCATCAAAACAGAGGTCATGAAACAGACGTCGGGAAACTGGAATCAGGGGATTCAGTGTCTAATCGGGTGTGAAGGGCACAAGTAAGGAAAGAATCAAAGACGCTGCGGATGATGAAGACCTGGCTCACCTTCCTGCCCTCTTCCCACTCACCGTTCACCGAACATTGGGTTGAACACTCAGCCCTATGCAAAGAATTAGCGATAAAACAGGTCAGAGAACAGAGACGGGAGGTCTGCCCCCAGGAAGCCCAGAGCTTAGGACAAGAGCCGATAAAGTCAGCAGGTGGCCTTAGCAAGGAGGTGGGGACTCGGGACTGGCCCCTGGGCTCCGGGAGCTGTAGAGCACTAGGGGGGCCCTCCCCTGGGCCTGGCAGGTCTCCTGTTTGGGCACCTTCCCCACCAAGGCTTTACCGAGAGGCAAACGGCTCTGCAAACTCTCCCAGGGGCCGTGGGAGAATCTCTGGGAGAAGGGGAGCCCTGCAGATGGCAAGGAGCCCCAAGAAGCCTGAGGTGTGGTGGGCGGACCCCAACAGTACCAGGCTCCATCAGCACACCGCTAACCTCCCCTCCACTCCCTCCACTCCCCTCCACTCCCAGAAGTGCCGGGAGCCTGCAAGTGGGAGCTGGAGAAGATAAGTCAGCACACAGCGAAGAAACTCCCCTGGCAGCGTGCCCTGCGCGTCCCAGCTCTCCACCTGTTCTGCCAGCAGAGCTCACACACGCAGCGACCTGCTCATGCAGTCACAGAGCAGTGACAAGCACTGGTCTTCCTCCCAGGCTATCTTCATTTGATTACAGAAAGGTCTAGAAAGCCCTAAACAAAAAACAGACCTGGGACTGCATAGTGGTAGGGCCCTCTGCAGGGGGGAGCCAGCCCCGCTCAGATTTCACCCTCAAGATCCACGCCCCCTGGCAGCTGACCCTGCACATTCTGCTGCTACTCCGGGAGCCCAGCACAGGGGTGTGGGAGGGCCAGGCCGAGATAACAGCAATGCAGACAAGAGGACGTGGAGGGCTCACAGGTCAGAGCCACGTTTACTCCCCAGCCTGCTTTCCTAACGCTGGCATTTCAAGTCATTTCACAAGCAACGGGAGGTATGCAGTGTCCCGGCATATCAGAGATTTAGATCTGTGACTTGGGTCGGACACCCTGCGGAGCATCAGGAGTGGTCCCCTGTTCCCAGAGCGGACACTCCCTGGGCACGTCCACTGTGCTCTCCTCGCCCGCAGTGCACGGTGCAGGCACGGAGGCCCCTCGGGGACAGGGAGACAGAAACCCAGCATGAGCCAGGCTTCCAATAATCCTGAGGAATGAGCACCTTTTTTAATGTGTTTCTGCTATACACAAAGGCATATCGAGGTTGGGGGCACCTGTCTACCTCTGGCCTCCCTGGAGACGGCAAAACTAAACTAAGCTGATGTCTTTGGCCAAAGTCAGGAACCTTCAGTGACTCCAAGGGTCCACGCCAGTCCTTGCTAAACAAACCACAAAACCATCAACCCCCAAACAACGAGGGGGTCAGTGGTGCCAACCCTCACCTCTCAATGAAAATTCATGTGTATTTTTTGATGACCAAACACTTGGTTTTTTTTTTTTAAGATTTATTTTATTTATTTAAAAGGTAGAGTTAGAGTGGAGAGACATAGAGAGATCTTTCACCTGTAGCTCACTCCCTAAATGGTTGCACCTGGTGGAACCCAGGAGCCAGGAACTCCATCCTGATCTCCCACATGGGTGGCAGGGCTCAAGTCCCCAGCCCATCCTCTGATGCCCTCCCAAGTACACCAGCAGGGAGCTGCCAGACCCAACCAGCGCTCTCTTAGGATGCCAGTGTCACAGGGGGTGACCCAACCTGCTGCGCCAAAACTCCAACCCCAAAAACTTAATTATTAAAGCCTACCACTGATCAAAAGCCTTATTGACAACCTGAACGATCAACAGATATTTTGTATGTTACATACATTATACACGGTGAAAATTACACAAGAAATCACTTTTCACTGCACCAAGCACCTTACGAGAGACAGAGTGCTCAGTGGAGGAGACCAGTGAGCGTGACGAGGCTCCAGCTCCCCACACAGCAACAGGAGCGGCCTCAGAACCACCGCATCAGCCCCGTGTCACGATGGCTCACGCAGTCACGGTCTAACGCTGCATCAACCACCTTTACACCTGTTTAGGTTTCTCTTCACTGCGAATGGCAACAGGTGTGGTCTGTGAGGATCTGTGTGTACAAATGCTGATCAACTTTCTATTTTTTATAATAGATGTGTACATATTTATGGTAGTTACGGCTAAAAGGACTGCAGCCTACATATATTTTATGCATTTACAACATACTGAGTTTTTTTCTTCATTTTTAGGATACTTTCAGGCTAGAAGGTTCATCTGCCAGTACTTTGATAGCACTATTGTCACAAATCCCATCCCTCAAAAAAAGGTGCAACTAAGTGGACCCATGTAGTTCAACCCCACCCTGTTCAAGGGTCAAACGTAGCAAAATTTTTAAAAACCAGTGGAGAGGAATCTGCCTCATCCTTTCAAGTCCTCTGAAGAAGGGAAACCAGAAAAAGAAAACATAAGCCAAAATCAAGCAGAATAAAAACAACACTAACAACCAGAGCAGATGCCAATGGAACGGAATGAAAACGGGAAATTCACAGAGGAAATCAGCAAAGCCATGACCAGGAACGAAGGGAGAGCATCTCACTACAACCCCAAGGACACTGACAGGGTGACAAGGGGCAGACATTCAGCCCAGCTGTCTAGACACCGCTTGGGGCGCTCCCAACACCAGAGGGCCTAGTTGGGATCCTGGCTCCTCCCCTTCCCATCTGGCTTCCCACCAGGCACACCCTGGGAGGCAGGCACTACTGGGCCCCTGCCACCCACCCAGGAGGCCTGGATTGAGTGCCAGGTTCCTGACTACAGCCTGGCCCAGGCCTGGCCAAAGCAGGCATTTGGAGAGTGAACCAGTGGGTGGAAGATATCTCTCTCTCTCTCTCTCTCTCTCTCTCTCACATGAACTCATGAATCAACATCCTTCATTAATGCAGGTGGAACATATTAACAACTCAAACACTGTAACATATAAAAAGAACCTCTGTTGGGCCGCCATTCGGGGCACCTGCATTCCACACCAGAGCAGCCGGGTTCGAGCCCCCACTCTGCTCTCCACCTGCCTCCTGCTAACGCAGACCCTGGGAGGCAGCAGGCGATGACTCCCCTCACGTAGCTGGATTCCTGCCACCCACATGGGAGACCCCAATTGAGTTCCTGGCTTTGGCTTGGCCCAGCTTTGGCTGTTGCAGGAATCTGGGGAGCGAACCAGTGCATAGGAGCACTCTCTGTTTCTCTCTGCCTTTCAAATAAATTTTAATTAAAAAAAAATTTATAAGTATGCACCACAACCAAGTGGGGTTTATCTTAAGAATGCAAGATCTGAAAACCAACAAATGTAATCTGTAACATGCTTCATCAATTAACGAAGAGGAAAAAGCATCTGACAAAAGTCAACATCAATTCATGACACAAGCATTCAGTAAATGAGGAATAGAAGGGAACTCTGCTCACCTGGGAAAACACAGCTCCCGAAACGTCTAACGTTTGCAGTGTGAAAGAGCAATGTTTCTTTCCCCTAGGATCAGCGACCTGTGCAACCTTGCACAGCATGTCCTGTCTTGCTAATTAAGGCGATAAAAATTGGTGAGAACCAGAGTTTGGAAAGGAGAAAGCAAAACCACACATGATTCATGGATGCCACAGAAACCTTCCACAATAAATCAGTTCATAGCGAGTTTGGAGCGTACGAGAAAAACATACAAAACCCAACTGTATTCTTCATAGTAGCAATGAACACTTGGAAGCTAAAAACTTTTTAAAAATTACTATGGCTCCAAAAAAACATAAGTAGGTATAAATCTAACAATTGATGTAAAAAGGATCTACATAACGAACACTACACAACGCTACAGAAGTAAAAGACAGGGCCTGGTGCTGTGGTGTAGTGGGCGATGTTGGCATCCCACCTGGGTGCCGGTTTATGTCTCAGTTGCTTCTCTTCCAGTCCAGCTCTCTGCTGTGGCCTGGGAAGGCAGTGGAGGATGGCCCAAGTCCTTGGGCCCCGCCACCCACGTGAGATATCAGGAAGAAACTCCTGGCTCCCGGCTTCAGATCAGCCCAGCTTTGGTCATTGAGGCCATTTGGGGAGTGAACCAGGGGATGGAAGAACTGTGTCTCTGTCTCTCCCTCTCATTGTAACTACACGTCTCAAATGAATAAAATCTTAAAAAAAAAAAAAAAAAGGAAATAAAAGATAAACGGAATAATACCCAATTCACAAATTGGAAGATTCAATTTCGTTATCAATTGCATTTTTAAAAAAGATTTATTTATCGGTTTGAAAGGCAGAGTTGCAGAGAGACAGATCGGTCTTCCATTGACTGGTTCTCTCTCCCAAATGCCGGGGCTATGCCAGGTGGAAGCCGGGAGCTTCTTCAGGGTCTCCACGTGGGTGCAGGGGCCCAGGGGCTTGGCCATCCTCTGCTGCTTCCCCGGGAGCATTAGCAGGGAGCTGGGTGTGAAGTGGAGCAGCCGGGACTGAACCGGCATCCCAGGGCACCGCAGGCTGCAGCTCAATCCGCTGCATGCATTCACTCATTCACTCATTCATTCATTCATTCGGTAGTCACAGAAGAGGAGAGGCAGTCAACTGGATCTGGGGAGATACTGACAAGCCTGCAATTTCCCTGCAAAGCAGGGAGGGCGCGGGAAGGAACACGTCTGAACTCTGGGCAGGTTGTTTCCTGCACCTTCAGAGACAAAAGCTCCGAGGTCCGCCGAGGCCACCAGCGTCCGGGACCACGCCAGGACTGCGGGTGTTCGAAGCCAGCGCAGGGGTCGCCGCCCTGCGGGCACAGGCGGGTCTGGTGCCGCCCTCCGGGCACAGGCGGGTCTCTGCACCTGGGCCCCCGAGGCAGAGCCCCTCCCACAGAGGGTCGCCCACCCTCAGGGCGAGCTGCCCCCCGGGCGCTCCCTCCCAGACTGTCTCCAGGGCCGGCGGGGCTGCGCGACTACTCCTTCCCGCAGGACGAGAAGGCGAGCCCGGAGGGGCCCTGCCCTCGGACCGCGCGGGTCGGCCGCGGGACGCCAGGCGGGCGGCGGGCGGCCGTGGGTTCTGTCTCACCGGAGCCGGGCCCGCGGTCATGGTTGACCACTTCCGGGTCCACGTCGGGGGCAGGTGCGCCGCCCCGCTCGGCAGGCAGGTCGCGCGCGCACCAGCTCCGCACCTGCGCGCGCAGCCCGCCGCGCCGGCCCGCCGGTATTTATACGGCGCTATTTTAGTCGCGCTCTCTGATTGGCCGGCCGCCGGTGACGACACGCTCGCGCGCCGCGGAGGGCCGCCGAGTTCCGGGCGGAAGTGCGCTCCCGCGGCCCGGCTCGGCCACGCGCGGCCTCCGCGGTCTGCAGGCGCGGTCTGCGGCCCCGGTGCCCTGCTCCGCGCACGGCCTTGGGGTTTCGCGGCAGGAAAAGAGCCGTTGTGTCCCCGACGGGCTCGCTGAGAACCTCCAGGGACGGAGGTGCCCGAGGGCGGAAGCGCTGTGTCTGCGCCATGTTTACCTTGCTCAGTGCCAAACGAGCCCTCCAGGGTCCCCTCCGGGCTGCCCGGGTCTCCTCTCCTCGGAGGCCAGACAAAACATCCATTAGACACCGGTTCCCGCCTGGATTCCGCTGGCCGTCGGTCAAGCGGAAGCAGAAGGGGCCATGCGTTGGGTGGGATTTGGCCCGCGAGGGGCTCTGTTAAAGACCTGTGTTTCCGCCTTGGAAATCGCCTCTCACCTCCGACCTCCAAGCCCAGACAGGCCTCCGAGGCCGCTGTAACTCGCGGCGCTGACCTCCTTTGAGCTGCAGTCCCTGTTGAGGGCTAACCACGAGGACTGGCCCTCGTTGCAGTAGTTGCGCCACGCCAGTTAGAGGCTGGTATGGCAGCCGAGTGGCAGAGGGGAGACCAAGGCCGGGCAGATTCCTGGTCTGACGGAAGCCACAGGTTAGCACGGGGGCAGTGCGGGATTCGCGCCCAAGACCAGCGGACTCCAGCTGTGTCCGTCTTTCCTTGGCAGACAGGCTTAGCTGGCGCGAGAGGAGCGGAGATCAGTCACCGAGGCTTAAAGACCCCCCGGAAGATTGAAGGAAGGACTAAGAGAATATAGGGCTCTGGGGGTCCCTATCTCCACTCCCCCTGGGCAGCGGCTCCTAGGTCACCTGCAGAACCAGGTTTTTGGAAAGGTGCTGGGCTCTGCTGGGTTCCGTTTGGAGACAGCACTGCACAGTCACCCAGAGGCCTCGCCTAGAGTCACTTGGTTGCTTAGGAACCAGGAAGCAAGCCGCTCATAAGGACTTTCAGGCTTTTTCTACATTTTCCTCCGAGAGCTACCTGATGGAGGGTCCAAATACAAAAGATGCCGGAGTGGAAGCTGCCTTGGAGCCAGGCAGCCCTGGGTGTCTCTCTCTCTCTCTCTCTCTCTCTCTCCCCCCCCCCTCCCCCTCTCTCCCCCCAAACTTCTCTGAACCTTCATTCCCTGACTGTAGCCTCCTTTGATTCAAGGAGTGAGCCGTGTGAAGTTCCCGAGCTAATGAGTGCCCTAACGAAAGTATTCCAAACGGTTGTCCTTTTTCTTACCCCTTTCCCTGAATGATTAAGAAGAAAAGCATCTGGCCGTGGCGATTACATCTTTATTGTTGCTTTTACAGAGCTACATTGATTGTCCTGGGTTTCAGCTCGTAGTTTACAGAAAGTTACCACCCAGCACTCTAAGTCTCCGTGTGCCACTTCAACATCACTTCCGAATGTCGGCTGCAGCTTTACTTGTGTCTGTCATTCATTCAACAAGTAATTACTGGGGATCTGTGAGGTGTGTGGCATGGGTTATTTTTTAACAGAACTTTCTGAAAATATTTCAGCATAACAGCTCGGCTCACAAACAGGCGTTAGAGAAACATGGTCCTTTGTGGTCGTAATTTGCTCTTTCTCCTCCCGAGCTCCAGTTGTGACCCGCTCTTACTGGAAATGCTTTGGTCTAGCAAGACTAAATAAATAAAACTTTATTGAGACATGAAATAGGGGTGTACCTGCGGCTTGCCGTATGGACTGCCTGGGCTAAACACCCACTTCAAGCTGACTCCAATTTCCTGCTCTTGAAGACCCTGGAGGCAGGGGTGATGGTGCGAGTCCTTGGGTTTCTGCTATCCACTTGGGAGGCCTGGATTGAAATACCAGCTCCTGGGCCAGTCCTGGCCATTGTGGGCATCTGGGAAGCGAACCAACAGATGGGAGGCTCTCTCTGCTGATTAAATAAGGTTTTTAAAAAGGATTTTTTTTAAAAAAGATTGATTTATTTTGAAGATCAGAGAGAGATCTTTCATTCACTGGTCCATTCCCCCAGGTGGCCACAACAGCCACGGTGAAGCCAGGAGCTCCACCCAGGTATCCCATGTGAGTGTAGGGGCTTAAGGACAAATGGCTACAATGGTCCAGGGCTGGGCCAGGCTGAAACCAGGAGCCTGAAACTCCATTTGGGTTTCCCACGCGGGTAGCAGGGGCTCAAGCACTCAAGCCGTCCTCTGCTGCCTTCCCAGGCACCTTAGCAGGGAGCTGGATCAGACATGGAGCAGCCGGGACAGGAACTGGCACCCATATGGGATGCTGGCACTGCAGGCAGCAGCTTTACCTGTAATGCCACAAAACTGGCCCCATGAAAGGCCATTCAATATTTTTAATCCATTGATTTTTCATAATACATACACCAGATCATTTTCTACACTGCTAGTCAATCAAAATGAGGCTGCTAAGTGGTTTTTAGAAGCGCAGAATTATCAAATGTGCAATGAGTGTATGTGTGTTGCAGAAGGCAGCGGGTATCACTACTAAAACGCAGACTTTGCCAGCCACACACTTCCAAATACGTTCAAAGTGAGCTGATGGCCAGAAGATTGCAAAGTATTAGCTGACTGGCTTGGATTTAAGCAGGATTATTTTTTCATTAACTCAAAAGCATGTGACGAGACAGCATGTACTGTTTGGGTTGTTTGATTCAGACAAATAAGCAGCCAATTCAAGGGAAAAGAAATGGAAGAAACTCACATTTTTACACTACAAATATACTTGTAGATTTAGAAATCTTCTGTAGAACTTGAATCTCTAGGATGAGAAATTAACATGCAATAATGTACGATATATATGAGACATTGTTATGTAATAACATACATCACATCAGTTACTGCAAATACCTGGTAAGTTATTAGCCACAAAAATGGTGACGTGGGGGGAGGGGAGGCCAGCATTATGGTGCCGGCATCCCATGTTGGAACTGTCATTGCCAGCAACAGTGAGTTCAGGTGTGAGTTACTCTGGTAAATTTTTTTTAAGGATTTCTTTATACAGAGAGAGGGAGGGACACAGAGAGAAATCTTCCACCTGCTGGTTCACTCCCCAAATGCCTGCAATGGCTGGGACTGGGCTAAGCCAAAGCCGGAAGCCAGGGGCTCCATCCGGGTCTCCCATGTGGGTGGCAGGTACCCAGGTACTTTCCCCGTCTTCTGTTACTTTCCCAGGTTCATTGGCAGGGAACTGGATCAGAAGCAGAGCAGCTGGGAGTGGAGCCGGTGCTCACGTGGCATGCGGACACGGCAGGCTGCATCACCACACAAGCCCAACTCCAGCAGTTTTTGCTACTGTTAAAAACCTTTTCATCCCCTAACTTTTTTTTTTTTTTTTTTGGACAGGCAGAGTGGACAGTGAGAGAGAGAGACAGAGAGAAAGGTCTTCCTTTACCATTGGTTCACCCCCCAACGGCTGCTGCAGCCAGCGCGCTGCAGCCAGCACACCACACTGATCCGAAGCCAGGAGCCAGGTGCTTCTCCTGGTCTCCCATGGGGTGCAGGGCCCAAGCACTTGGGCCATCCTCCACTGCATTCCTGGGCCACAGCAGAGAGCTGGCCCGGAAGAGGGGCAACCGGGACAGAATCCGGCACCCCGACCGGGACTAGAACCCGGTGTGCCGGTGCCGCAGGCAGAAGATTAGTCTATTGAGCCGCGGCGCCTGCCAACCTGCTAACTCTTTACCGTTGTCCCAATACAACATCTGCTGTTGACCAAACTGGGCAGCCAAACGGTAGCGGACAGTACAAGTGCTCTCTGCTATTGCTAAGCGAGTGAAACCGCCTGCACCCCAGAGCCTGAGCCAACGAGAACCTACATTTCAAATGCAGCACCCACTCAGCCATTCATCCGTTCACTCAACAATCCTTTTTGATCTCTTCCTATGTGCCAAGCATAAATAAACAAACATGAACAGGTCGTGGCCCCCGCCAGGGAAGGGGAAGGCCCCTGCAGCCCAGTGGGAGGAAGAGATGAACAGGTAATGCAGTTGAGAGCCAGGTACTAACTTCCGGGACCTTCAGGCCCGGGCAGGAGTGTGAAAACAGGAGCAGGAGATGACGATGGCGGCGCTAAACGAAGCGCGAGGGCTCCGGGAGACGCAGGCAGTCAGAACCCGCGCCGAGGCGTCTGGCCACCATCCTGACGGCAGTGTTAACTGGATGTGGGAGCAGCAGCTGCCTGGAGTCTGCCGCTGGCTTTCCACGCTGTACCTCGGGAAGAACGCAGGACCAGACCCGGAGCACGATGCTTCCGAGTGTGGACGTGCTCGCTCATCCTGGCCACGCTAAGACCTTTCATCGTCTCTGCGCAACTCTGGGACTAGAACGTCCGGTGAATTTGAGGGTTTCTTAGGGAAATAATGTTATCAGATTACATCAGCCCTTGTTCTCTGATAGAAAAAAATGGTCCCAGCCGCCTTGGGAGATGAGTAATTACCACGTTCTAATACATACAGACTCAGCTTTCCATCTGAAAACTGCCGGCCCCAGGCCTTCTTCCTGACATTCCGCACGTAATTCCAGTAAAACTCGGGGTGAGGCTCCCTGCTGGCACCCCGCTTGGGAGCTTACACTGTTCCCTTAAGGCCCTAGCCAGGGCCTGCGCTGTGGCACAGCAGGTGAAGCCGCCCTCTGACACTGGCATCCCACATGAGCAATGGTTCGGGTGCAGCCAGATCCACTTCTCATCCAGCCCCCTGCTAATGTGCCTGGGAAAGCAGTGGAAGATGGCCCAAGTACTTGGACCCCTGCATCCACGTGGGCGACCTGGACAAAGCTCCTGGCTTCAGCCTGGCCCAGCTCCAGCTGTTGTGGTCGGGGAGTGAATCAGCAGATGGAAAATCTCTCTCTCCCTCTCTCTTTGTAGCTTTGCCTTTCAAATAAATCAAATGAATCTTTAAAAAAAATATAAAAACTTACCTATATAAAAAAAAAAAAAACCCTGACGCTTACATACTGCTTACATTGCACACACTCAGTGCTATAAATGTCTATAAAACAAGTATAAATAAAGGCCCTGGCCATGGGCCGCAGTCGCTGGGGGCACATTGTCACATGAGCGCTGTTGGAGACGGGAAGGCAGTGCTCCTGGCCGAGTAACCTGCAGAGCGTGGGAAGTGCACACCAGGCAAGGAGCGCCTGCAGCGCCGACCGGGACAGCCAAGCCTGGAAAGGTGGCAGAGCCGGTGTTCCAGGAACGGCCGTCTGCAACGGCCCTGTGACTCAGAGTCACCAGAATGAAACCCAGGAATGCTCACGCATTCGCTGCGCCAGGGTTGGGAGACGTCTTGTTATTGCGGAAGTAAGGAGTTGTACCCCGGCAGGCAGTTCCGGGCAGAGTGGCTTGCCACACTGGCATCTTCCGTCAGCCTACAATGCGTGGAGTGCAAGGTAAGCTCTTCGGTTGCTATGGGGAGGAGGCATTAGACACGGTCACATCGGATTCAAGCCCCTCCTGCAAAGCTGCAGAGGCTGCCTTGCTCGCTTTGGGCGACCTGGATCCCAGGTGCAATCTTGGTGGTGACTGCCACGGACCCTTCCCAGAGGTGCGTGAGAACCCCTCAGAAAGACGGCTTCACACCTCTACGTGTCAAGACGGGCAGGCCGTGGAAAACCCCATATCTGGCTGCTACCCGGTGGCTTGCAGGGATCCCCCAGGAGGGGTCGTCCCAGGGATTCCCTCTAGACGGGACCACATGACGGTGCACTTCCCCATAGAAGTAGACCGTTCAGGCGTCTTCACACTGGGTGGTTGCGGCTGGATTTCTGGTTAAAAGTAGACATCTTAATTTGAAAACGTTTCACTACAAAACACCTTAAAATAAGATATGGAGTACTTGTCTTTAAATGCGCAGCTAATGGCGCAAGACCTGCTGGTCTCAGTAGCCCAGGGGCGTGAGGAGTTCAGTCCTACTGTATCCTTGCCCCCAAGCTTCGTTATAGACTTGGCTAGTGAAAAATGAGAGACATATTGGCCAGCGCCGTGGCTCAACAGGCTAATCCTCCGCCTTGTGGCGCCGGCACACCGGGTTCTAGTCCCAGTTGGGGAGTCGGATTCTATCCTGGTTGCTCCTCTTCCAGTCCAGCTCTCTGCTATGGCCCGGGAAGGCAGTGGAGGATGGCCCAAGTGCTTGGGCCCTGCACCCGCATGGGAGACCAGGAGAAGCACTTGGCTCCTGGCTTCGGACCAGCGCAATGCGCCGGCCGCAGCGGCCATTAGAGGGTGAACCAACGGCAAAAAGGAAGACCTTTCTCTCTGTCTCTCTCTATATATCCACTCTGCCTGTCAAAAAAAAAAAAAAAATGAGAGACATAAATTAGAATTTCTGAAGTCACCTTCTGAAGTAGATCCACGGTGCTGGCGGTGCGAATCCACAAATAGAAGGTATTTACCACCCACAGACTCCCATGCTAAACACAAAGGAAGGCTTCCCTGCCTGGCTTCCTTCCAGTTCGGGGACAAAGCCCCTGAGAGCAGTGGTCCACAGGTGCGCTGAGCAGGGCAGTGAGCAGGCAGTCAAGAGGTTGCTGCCATACAAAGAGATTGAGCAAAAAAGCAACCAATACTGAGAATGGGGGGAGTTATGCCTCTCACTGTTGAAGAGAGGAGTTACAGATATGGAAATAAGAGAAGCTAGAATGAACCACGTATGCTGCGTTGGATCGGTGGGATCAGTATGCACAAAGCTGTCAACAGCGTGGTGCGTGAGTGTGTGTGCACAGACATTTTCTAGTTCTGACTGTTGGGAGAGCCCGAAGCTGTGAGATTCCAGTAGCAATGAGCACACCCAGCACCAAAGCTTGGTCCCTAGAAACCACTCTCTCCATTGAAAGGAACCAGGGCTCCATGGGTCCAGGGCTGGTCATGGAAAGTATGGCACGACTCTGGGACACCGTTGTGGGCTATAAAGTCAGGAAGCACCTGCCGTGGGATGGATACAAGACCGTGAACACAGACGGTGACTTGGATGTGCTTCCGCTTGCCAAACCTGGGGCAATTGAAGCATCAAAATCTATAATGGTGGTAAAGAAGCAATAAATTCATTGAATACAGCAGGAACCCGCGAGTCTGTACTCAAATAGATGCTAGCTGGGAGAGAAGGGCCAGCCGTACAGCAACATGCCAGAACGCTAGAGTTAGAAAAAACACCTCTTGGTAACCGTCATAGTAAGAATTTCAGCAGACTTCAAGGAATACTAAAAATAGTGACTGAAAATTTGATGAGGAATAGAATATTTACGTTGTCTCAAAGGAGTCACTGTACCTCACTAAGGCAGTGGCGTGGCACCAAGGGTTAGGCTACCACCTGTGATGCCAGCATCGCACACGAGCACTGAATTGAGTCCTGGCTACTCTGCTGCTGCCCCAGCTTCCTCCTAATGAGCCTGGGAAAGCAGCAGAAGGTGATCCCAGTGTTTGGGCCCCTGCACCCACCTGGGAGACCTGGATGGAATTGTAGGCTCCGGGCTCCAACCTTCCAGGCCCAGCCATTGCCACCATCTGGGGAGCGAACCAGCAAATGGAAGATCTCTCTCTGTCTCCCTCTTTCTCTGTCTCTCCCTCTCTCTCTCTGTCACTCTACCTTTCAAATAAATAAAAATAAATCTTGAAAAATAAACTTTAAAAAAGAGAAAATAAATAGCATTAATGGTGGGGAAACCTGGCAGATACTGCCTGAACCAAGCGCTCTGGGTTAACATCACTGGCGGGCAGCGGTGTGAGCGGGGCTGAGTCCACACCCTATGTCGTGCACAGCCAGTCTCAAAAACGGCCTCCAGGAGCCACGGAAGAGGCTGCACCGTGGTCAGCAGGTCAAGCTGCCGTTTGAGAAGCCTGCATCCCATCCCCAAGTTCCTGGTTCAAGCCCCAGCTATCCTACACCTCCAATGCAGTGTCTTGCTGATGTGGATGGAGTTCAGGATCCTGGCTGCAGCCTGGCCCAGCTCTGGCCTTTGTAGCTATTTGGGGGAGTAAACCAGTTAATGGAAGGTATCTCCTTCTCTCTGTGTGTCCCTCTGTCTTTCCAATAAATAAATACATCTTCTATATATAGGAAGCTGTGAAAATACACCTGAGAATCACGTGGTTTACCAAGAAGCAGAGAGAGGACCTGAAGGAGATGCAGGCCTACAATGCCAAGGTCATGGATGTGCTTGCCGACCCCCAGGGCCCTCACAGATCCAGGTCAAGCCCCAGGTTGCAGTTTCTGCACAAGTTCAGGCAGCGCATCTACCTTTCCCGCCCCGTCTCAGGGAGCGTGCTTGCACCCACATCGCCCAAGGGGCCCACATCACCTGCATCCCAGGCTCTGCTGGTCACAGGCCAAGGCCAAGGTGTCCCAGCCTCTGCTGGTCACAGGCCAAGGCCAAGGCTCCAATGAGGGTCCAGGCTGCAGCTCAGCTCCCACCGTGCTTGGCCCCCTTCTGCCCCCAGAGCAGAGCCCCCCTCCCCACCGCGCTGTCGCCATCTGTCAGTGTGAGGACGGAGGCCTGGGGTCTCCTTCAGCTGCTGTCTGTGTGTGGCTGCCATCCTTCCGTGCAGCAGCTAAATTAATAATTAAACGGCGGTGACAATGAGCGTGGACTCACGTGCGGCCGGATGGGACATGGATTACTCCTGCGAAACTCCTTCCAAAGCTGCCTCAGCTGAACCTATGAGAAAACGTCAAACACAAAATAACTCCCAAATGTCTGTGTTCTTTATTTGAAAGGCAGAATGGCAGAGTAAGAGATGGGGGTTGGGGGAGGCAGGGAGAGGAATCTTCTACCTACGGGCTCACTCCCCAAATGACCACAACAGCCAGACCTGGATCAGGGTGAAGCCGGGAGCCCGGAACAGTATCAGGGTCTTTGATGCAGGCGGCAGGGCCCAAGCACCTGGGCCATCGTCACCTGCTGCCTCCCAGGGTGCATTAGCAGGAAGTGGGATTGGAAGCAGAGTGGTGGAGACTCAAATCTGCACTCCTGTGTGGGATGTCGGCATCCCAGCAGCACCCTGACTGCCGCGCCACGATGCCTGCCCCAGAAGCCTGTTCTCTGATGTCAGATGTCTGTTGAAACCGGAATCTATAGCACAGTGAACACAAACCACTCGTTCTTCACACTGAGAACGCTCTACAAACAGGAGCCAGATTGAGCCATAAAATGTAAACACTGCAAAGGCCCTCATTGCATACTGCCTAAGCGTGGCGTCTTCAGATTGGGAATATATATACCCTACATATGCAGGGGCATCCCAGGTCCCACGGGCAGAGCCAGGTTTTATACCTCACCTTACTTAAGGAAAATAATACAGAACTGTGAAGTTTGAAGAGCTGATACAGAACCCTAGAAGGGCTCACGCAAGCAAAGGCTCTGAAACCAAACTGTACTTCCCTCTGGGTGGATCCTCTGTGGCTCCACCCAAGTAAGACCTGCTGGGTCTTTTTTTTTCCCTAATATTTGTTTATTTGAAACGCAGAGTGGCAAAGAGAGGGAGAGCGATCGTCCATCCTTTGGTTCACTCCCCAAATGGCCACAACAGCCAGGTCTGGGCCAGGCTGAAGTCAGGAGCCAGGGTCCTGCACCATCTTGAGTCACTAAGTCCCACAGCTTCCTCTGCATCTGTGTCTTTTAATTTTTCAGGATTTATTTTCAGGGCCAGGGTTGTGGCACAGCAGGTTAAGCCACTGCCTGTGCCAGCAGCATCGGAGTGCTGCTCCACTTCTGACGCAGCTTCCTGTTGATGTGCCTAGGAAGGCAGTGGAAGATGGCGCAAGTGCTGGGGCCCCTGCACCCATGTGGGAGACAAGGACAGAGTTCCCAGCTCCTGGGTTCAGCCTGGCCCAGCCCCAGCCATATTGGCCATTTGAGGAGTAAACCAGTAAATGGAAGATCTCTTTCTCTCTCTCTCTCTCTCTCTCTCTCTCTCTCTCTCTCTCTCCATGTCATTCCCCCAAATGCCTGCAACAGCTGTGACGGGACCAGTCTGAACCCAGGAGTCAGAAGCTCAATTCTGGTTTTCTAAATGGTAGTAGGAACCCAAGTCCCTAAGCCATCACCTGCTGCCTCCCAGGGTGCAAGCTGGATCAGAGCGTCGGGGACATGAACCAAGCACTCCAATATGGGATGCAGGCTTCCCACGCAATGCCTTAACCAGTGTACCAAACACACACCCCTGGAGTGGTGTCTTCAGTACGTTGACTCCAGCGTCCTCTTGGGCCTTCCTCTGGAAACAAGCCTAGCATTTATTTGGTTATCCCTCTAGGCACCTGCTGTTGGTATCAGCAGAATGACCACTCTCCCATCTGCAGGGGCCTGTGTTCTGTGGCATGCCAGCGTCCTGATGGGTTTGTCAACCAGTCTACCCTCTTTTTTTTTTTTTTTTAATTTTTACTCATTTATTTGAAAGTCAGAGTTACACAGAGAGAGGAGAGGCAGAGGTCTTCCATCCGCTGGTTCACGCCCCAATTGGCTGTAACAGCCAGAGCTGTGCCAATCTGAAGCCAGGAGCCAGGAGCTTCTCCTGAGTCTCCCACACGGGTGCAGGGGCCCAAGGCCTTGGGGCATCTTCTGCTGCTTTCCCAGGCCACAGCAGAGAGCTGGATCGGAAGTGGAGCAGCAGGGACTAGAACCGGCGCCCATATGGGATACCAGCGCCTCAGGCCAGGGCGTTAACCCACTGCACCACAGCTCCGGCCCCCAGTCTATCTTATATTGGGGGTCACACTTTAAGGCCACGGAGAACCACTGAGGAGTTCACGGTGGGATCTGCGTCGCCGCTGAGCCTGGGGCAGATCCTGGAGTCCAGCAAACATTCGCAGCAACGTTCCCCTCCCCCGCGCCACGTGGGGAAGAGGCAGGCTGCGGTGACACAGCTGTGCGTGTGCCACTCCTCTGGGGCTCCACCTGCCCCTGCAGAGAACCTCAAGGCTTTTCTGTGCCCGGCCTCCCATGGCAACACCCCAGTCCAGATCTCACTGGGGGCTCCCCTCGCCACAACCACCATGGTCTGCAAAAGGTCACCCTCCCAGGAGTTCCTGGTTGCTCTGGAGACAGGTTCGGACCCTTGGTGCTCGAAGGGCCTGTCTCAGGCCAGCTCACCGCACCCTGCGGCCTCACCTCCTCCACTCCAGCCAAACCACACCACGGCTCCTCCTGGCTCCCCCTGCTCAAAGGTCCTTCCCCTCCCCTTCTTCTGGCAAAGCTCAGCGGAGCCCCGCGGAAGCAGCTCCAACCGCCGAGGTCACCTTGGTGATGGTCTCTCCCACGGACCAAGGGTAGAGTCTGCCCATCCCTGGGGGCACAGGGCATGCAGTGGCTGCTTCTGTCTTTGTCCCCCTTGGTTTCACTACTCTGTCCCCTGCTCATCGTCCCCAGTGACCTTCCAGAGAGAGGCCGGGACCGCCTCCTGCTCGCGCCTGCAGACACAGCGCCCAGCCTTGTGTCTGGCTTACAGCTGGCCACGGATAATAATAGCATTAGCAAGGGTTCTGTTGACTGCCGGCCTCTCCCTAGTGCATCAGTGAGTGTAGCCGGGCAAATGCACGTTCAAGTGCAAGCCAAGCGGAGGGCAGAGGCCTCCTGGACTCCTCCCTCCCACAGAGAGCCAGAGCACTTGTCCTCTTGATCCATGGAGACCTGGGAGCAGGAAGTCCGTGGGGCGAGGGACTCCTGGCCACAGTAAACTTTGCTCAGCCCCAGGCCATGTGAGAGCGTCCAGGGAGTTCTCTCTGGGTGGGGCTGCCCAGGAGGGTGGGGCAGGCCTGGGGCCCCGTGGGAGGGCCACTGGGAGCAGGCCATAGGTAACGGGGCTCTCCGCACAGTGCCAAGGAGGAGAGGACCCAGGGCACAAGGACGGAGGGAGGGTGGCTTGTGTTTCAATGCCTCCCCACTGGGAACATTTCTTTTTTTTTTTCTTTTTCTTTTTCTTTTTTTTTTTTTTATAGGCAGAGTGGATAGTGAGAGAGAGAGACAGAGAGAAAGGTCTTCCTTTTTGCCGTTGGTTCACCCTCCAATGGCCACTGCGGCCGGCGCATCTCGCTGATCTGAAGCCAGGAGCCAGGTGCCTCTCCTGGTCTCCCATGCGGGTGCAGGGCCCAAGCCCTTGGGCCATCCTCCATTGCCTTCCCGGGCCATAGCAGAGAGCTGGCCTGGAAGAGGGGCAACCGGGATAAAATCCGGCGCCCCAACCGGGACTAGAACCCTGTGTGCCGGCGCCACAAGGCGGAGGATTAGCCTGTTAAGCCACGGCGCCGGCCTAGGGAACATTTCTGCACGCTGGGGAGGGGGCGGGGCATCTGTGCACTGATGGGAGGGGTCTTTAAGAGGCTCAGAGGAAAGGTGTGCAAGGGGCTCACTTGTGGGTTTTTTTTTTTTTTTATACCAAGAACTTTAAAATTTTTTTGCTATTTATTTGAAAAGCAGAGAGAAAAAGACGGACAGAGAGAAATATTTCATGCACTGTTTTACTCTCCAAATTCCCACAACTGTAAAAGCCAGGAGCCTGGAACTCCACCTGGTTTCCCACGTGGGTGGCAGGGACCCGAGTACTTGCTGCCTCCCAGGGTGAACACGAATCAGATGGTAAAGGCAGCACTCGGCCCCGGGCAGCCGAGAGGGACGCAGGCGTCCCAGGCAGCACCCAGGGCCCACCTCCACAAGCGTACCTTCTCATTTCAGTTTTCCATAAACATTTAAAGTTACCTGCATAAGGGCCACTTTAACAAAATGCATGTTGTCCCACATAAATCAACGTGAAGAAATCGCAAAGCATTGCCAGTTGGCCTGAGGATTGTTGGCCCTGCCCTGTTTGAAAGATCAGGGCTGAAAGTGGGGAACAGAAAGTGCCAGCAAGTATGGAAAATAAATCGCTGGTGCGGAGATGCTGGCCGGGCCATCCGCATTCTCGGCCGCTCTGCCCGCGGCCCAGCCCAGCTGGTGCTTGGCGTCGCCTGATACCTTCTGCTTGGTTTATCTCTCAAGGGAAGGCCCTGCACCTCCTCTCAGCGCTGGCTTGCCCGTCGTGGAGGGCCGGGGCTGACGGCGCAGACCCTGGCACTAGGAATCCCTGCCTAGCTCTGGTTCCGCCTCTGCTCCCAACACGTCCTGCGGGGCGGGCTTGCCCTGGGACACAGAGACGCTAGGACAATGTAGTGCTGTCCGGAATCTTTTAAAAGAACTTTATCCAGCCCAGCGAGTTTGTCCTGAGTTCCCCGAATCCTCCTGCCTGGGCATGCAGGGAGCTGGGCAGCCTCCCGGGGTTCAGGGATGGAGGCCTCTCTGCCCTCCTGTGCGTCTCAGCATCACCAACTGCCCTGCACCCCTGAGGACCACGACCAGGGAGAAGCGCGCTGCGGCCTCATCCCAGGCTGTCTGTCTTGCGGGTGCTGCCTCTGACTCGGAACTCAGCAGGGCACTGAGTGACTGCTGTTGCTCTCCCCATTGTACCAGGGTTAGTAAACCTGACTAGTCGCCCAGCTACGGAGTGGCAGGCCCAGGATTCCAAGGTCCCCCTTAACGTCCCACCATTCAGCTCCTCCAGGGCCCCTGGCCAGCTTATCCTGGGCCGTGAGTGGGGGCAGTGTGTATGCTCCTTCTGGGCGTAAGGAAGGCCCCTGAGTGTGGGGCCTGAGAGCCCACTGGCCTGCTGGGCTCAGCACTGCCCCACAAGGCAGGCCTGGGGAGTCTCGCTTCTCTGCCCCACCAAATCTTTTTTTTTTTTTTTTCCAGAAACTTCGTATTTAAGGAATGCAAGCTTCACGCATTTCATAAGTACAACTTTAGGAACATGGTGATTCTTCCCACCGTACCCACCCTGGCACCCACACTTCCACCCCTCTTCCTCCTCCCTCTCCTATTCCCATTCTTATTTTTTACTAAAATCTATTTTCAATTAACTTTTTTAAAAAAGATTTATTTATTTACTTGAAAGTCAGAGTTACACACAGAGAGAAGGAAAGGCAGAGAGAGAGAGAGAGAGAGAGAGATCTTCCATCTGCTGGTTCACTCCCCAGTTGGCCACAAAGGCTGGAGCTATGCCGATCCGAAGCCAGAAGCCAGGAGCTTCTTCCAGGTCTCCCACGTGGGTACAGGGGCCATCTTCTACTGCTTTCCCAGACCATAGCAGAGAGCTGGATTGGAAGTGGAGCAGCCGGGACTTGGGACTTGAACTGGCGCCTGTATGGGATGCCAGCACTGCAGGCGGTGGCTTTACCTGCCACACCACAGTGCTGGCCCCTATAGATTACCTTTTAGGTGCTCTATTATTTATCACAGGGAAAACATATGATACTTGTCTTTTCGGGACTGGCTTATTTCACTAAGTATAATGTTTCATCCATTTTGTTGCGAACGACAGGATTTCATTTTTTTACAGCCATGTAGTAGTCCATGGTGTATATATCCCATAATTTGTTTATCCAGTCTTCAGTTGACATTTGCGTTGACTCCATATATTAGCTATTGTGAACTGAGCTGTAGTAAACACGGAGGTGCAGATAACTCTCTACTATCCTGATTTCATTTCCCTGGGTAAAGTCACAGGCGTGGGATGACTTGGTCATGTGGTAGGTCTGTATCAGATTCATGAGGTATCTCCATACTGTCCTCCACAGTGGCTATACCATTTCACATTCCCACCAACAGTGGATCGGGGCACCTTTTTCCCCACATCCTCGCCAGCATTTGTTGCTTGTTGATTTCTGTATGATAGCCATTCTAACTGGGGTGAGATGAAACCTCATTGTGGTATTGATTTGCATTTCCCTGATGGCTGGTGATCCTGAGCATTTTTTTGTGTGTCTGTTGGCTATTTGATTTCCTTTTTTTTTTTTTTTTTTTTTTTTTGACAGGCAGAGTGGACAGTGAGAGAGAGAGAGAGACAGAGAGAGAGGTCTTTCTTTGCTGTTGGTTCACCCTCCAATGGCCACCGCGGCCGGCGCGCTGCGGCCGGTGCACCGTGCTGATCCAAAGCCAGGAGCCAGGTGCTTCTCCTGGTCTCCCATGCGGGTGCAGGGCCCAAACACTTGGGCCATCCTCCACTGCCTTCCCGGGCCATAGCAGAGAGCTGGCCTGGAAGAGGGGCAACCGGGACAGAATCTGGCGCCCCAACCGGGACTGGAACCCAGTGTGCCGGTGCCGCTAGGTGGAGGATTAGCCTGTTGAGCCACGGCACCGGCCTTTGATTTACTCTTTCAAAAAATGTCTATTTAAGTCCTTTGCCTGTTTTTTCACTGAGTTGTTTGTTTTGTTGTTGTTGAGGTTCTTGATCTCTTTATAGATTCTTGCTATTAACCCTTTATCAGTTGCATAGTTTGCAAACAATCTCTCCCATCCTGTTTGTTGCCTCTTTTCTTTTGCAGTACAGAAGCTTCTCAATTTGATGTAATCCCATTTGTCAATTTGGGCTTTGTTTGCCTGTGCCTCTGGGGTCTTTTCCAAGAACCCTTTGCCTATGACAATGTCTTGCAGGGTTTTCCCAATGTTCTCTAATAATTTGATGGTGCCGGGTCATAGATTTAGGTCTTTAAATCCATTTTGAGTGGATTTTTATGTAAGGTGTCAGGTAGGGGTCTTGCCACCAGGACCTATCTGAAGTCCCCCTTCCCCCTGCCCCCAACTCCAGAAACTTAGTCTGAGAGTCCAGAACCCCTTGTGAAGCGGGGCCTCCTGGGCCTGGTCAGGTGTGGAGTCTGAGCTAAGCCTCAATGCCTCCCTGTAATCTGGAGCTGTTTGGGAGGTGGCCCCTTTGTCTCTTTGGAAGATTAAGTGGGATGCCGCCGGGCCCACATTACCAAGCCGGTCTACACTGCATATGGAGCAGAGGGTAGAGCTGGACACTGGGAATCCTTGCCCTCTTCCCCACGGGTGACTGCTCACAGCCTCCTGTCGTGGGTGACCGCCAGTGTGGCCCCAGAGAGCCGATGGGCTGGCAGACCTCATTTTCCTGGGCCCTCCCTTGCATTCCAAAGGAGCAGAAACCAGCAGTCCTCTATGGAGACGGTTTTAGGGGAGGTCTTGCAAGAAGTGATACTTTGATTTGTTTTCGTGCTAGAAAAACCCAGCTCCAACTGTGGAATTCTCCTGGAGGGCGGCCCCGCTGACCCCGGGCGGCCCGGGTGCACCCAGTGCTCCGCGCATTCTTGGCTGTGGAGCTGGGAGCACCTCCCCCGGGGTGCTGGAGCGCCCTGTGCTACAGGACTTCACAGCGCTCGGGCACTCTCCTCCCAGCTGCTGCCACGTCTTTCCCCAGAGCTGTCACTGCCTCTCAACAGCCTTCTCTTTGTAGGCACCCACTTGACAGGTGCGCCAGCCCTGAAAGAAAGCCGATCTATTTGCTCTTTCTCACTTCCTGTGGGAAGGGCGTGGCCCACCGCAGGACCTATGGCTCTCCACAGCGGCCCTGAATCACGGAGCTGTTTGTTCCTCCGGGGAGAGAAGCCACTGTGCGGCCTTTGGAATGCAGGCACGGGCTCCACCTCCGAGGGCTTGCTGATAGAAGGCAGTGTGCAAAGGCAAACTTGTTATGTAAAGGCACGTAGCGTTGGGCGTGTGTGTGTGTGTGTGTGTGCGCGTGCTGTGTGATGTGGGTATATGGAGGTACTTCAAACAGCACAGGGAAATGGAATTAGAAGACAAGGTTATTTAGGTGCAAAAAAAAAAAAGAATCCAAGATCCATGCATGCCACGTGTGTAAGGTCTGTGTGCACACAGTGTGCATGTGTGTGTAACGTGTGCCTGCCTGACCCCCACGCCCTTGGATCTCCTGTGCTCTGGCGGCCTTGGGCAGAGCGCAAATGCTAGAATGTTCTCTCAGTAATGAATGTGGCTCATCTCCCTGGGTGGCGGCCTGTGCGTTAGGTCTTCCTTTCTCCGTTCTCTGTCTGAGAGGTGGCCTCCCAGAAGGGTTAGGAGCTTGAATTCTGGAGCCCGTCTGTCTGGATTCCGAACTCAGCGCGGCCATACTCCAGGTCCAGAGTCCTGACATAGGCTCACTGTGCCTCGGTTTCTCGCTCTGTACAGCAGACAGCAGTAGCAGCCCCCACCTGGAGTTTTCGTGAGAATTAAAGAGCTCGGAGCAGTGGCCAGCATCCAGGAAGCCCTCGGGCGAGAGGAACCATCCTCCTTTGGGAATAGGAGTTGGCAGCATGGAGTCTTCCAGGCACACAGTAGGGGCACATTTTCACCCACCATAAAGAGGGGAAGAAAGGCAAGGCCAGCCCCTGTGTTTCTTCCACTCACGCGTTGCAATCACGCTGAAGCGCGCAGTGACGCTGCCAGTGGGCTCCGGGAGACAGTTCCGTAGGGAAAATACTCGCCCTATTGGCTGCCAATCAGGCCTGAGCAATTTCCATGTTTGGAATTAACTCCATGGTCTCCTAAAATGAAAAAGAGTGTCAGGCGTCTCTGTCTGTGCCTGGAGACTTCCTACTGCTATTTCTAGTGAAACAGAAAGACGGAGGAAGGGAGGGCCCTGGACGGATGGACCCAGCTTTGTCTCTTTTCCCCATACTGCAGTCTCTGGGAGCCATCTTCCCATCCCTCCATCCATCTACTCAACACGCATTTGCTCAGCCTGCATCAATGGTCTGCCAGGTTCTGTGCTCGGTGGCCTTCAGGCTGTAAAAATGCCTCACGGAGACCATGACCAATATAGATTTCATATTATGAAAGAATTAACAAGAGATACCGTAACATATTTACATGTGGATTTGCTAGCTGGTGTGTGCTGATAAAATCAAATCTCCCGATGATGTCATCTGTTAAGACGCTCGGAAGCACGTTCACAACCCAATCCGGGTGACCTGGGAGGCTCCGCGGGAGAATGGCAGTCACAGGCACATCCGGGCCACACAAGTCCTGTGCGAAACGAAGGTCACAGCACAGATGCCCTGGGCAAACGATTTCTGGAGTTGGCAGAGAATTCACAATAGAGCAGCCTCCCCTTTCATGAGCACGGTGTCCCCCAACGCTACCAATTAGTGCAAGCTGTGTTTACTTCTTGAACCAAGAAAATGCACCGCTTTCCTTAAACCTCCGTCTTCAGAGGAAAGACAACTGTTGTCACACACACCCTGTTGCCTAGCAACCAAACAGCACCCCGTCCGTCACACCTCTCCACCACAGCCGCTCAGCCCCACCTTCCTGTGGCCTCATTCCTCTCTGCTTACAAATCCAGGCTTTCCATGGCACCTGCGGTTGGAAGAACTGGATGTTGCCATTGTGCTTTGAAACGTCAGTCAATGGGAAGGCCTGGGGTTGCTAAGCACTGAGTCACAGAGCCGGAGCCTCTGGGAAAGCCACGGTGTAATAAAATAGGAGCACCGCCGGCCTGGGGTTCCTCTTCCCATCCCCAAAGCCTCCCCGGCCGTGTCACCCTTGGCCTTAGTCAGGACCTCCGGGTGGTCCTCCTGCCCTGGCTCCCATGCTCAGGGTGAAAATGGAATCAGGCAATACAGTGCTTTTGCTCAGGGTCTGTACCCATTGGTAAACCCAGAGTCCCTGCCAATGCCAGATCAATTTCATCACCTGGTACTGGGACTAAGTGAGCAACCCATCTCACTTTGAAACGTCCCACAGAGCCGTGGGACGCGATGTTTGGGAGCGAGTTGCTAGCCAACATTCTATAGAACAGAATGTGTTCAGGGTTATGACTCACAGATAAACCGCTGCGCCCTGGTGGACCTCACACTGGGTGTGCCTTTGGCTCTGCACTGACTCAGGGCTTAACCCTTCCAGGTGTGGGGAAATTCCACTCCCCTCTCGTCTCCACTTCTGGCTGGAGGCAAGGCGCTCTGTAGGAGGCAGGAACTGCTGGCCAGGGCAGGTGGCGGTGCACGGGGAGCCGCCTCCTCTAACAACGACATCAGTTCTGTTCTGTTTTTCCTCAACATCCAATTTCCCGGCCGACAGGGGCAATGGTTGAAGCAGACTTGAAAGTCTATCTGTCTATGTCGGCATGCCAAGCTCTTAACCGCCCAATGCTGGCTGGAGCCCCGAGCAGGAGGGAGCCATCCGTCTGCCACAGCCCGTGTGGCTTCTACCTCACTCAGCATCTGCACCGTTCTCTCATGCATACACGCAGGGACACAGCTTCAAAGTCAGGGTGAATGCGTTCGGCCCTGTTCCTCCAATTTCTTGGTGATGTGATGGTTTTTCATTTTCTTCCAATATTCTTTTCCTCTGTTATGTTTCTCTTTTAAGTTCACTTATTTGTTTGAAAGGCAGAGCGACAGAGAGAGGAGGAGAGAGAGAAAGCAAGATCTTCCATCCGCTGGTTCACTCCCTAAAGGGTCGCAACAGCCGGGGTTGGGCCAGGCCAAAGCCAGGAGCCAAAAGGTTCATCTGAGTCTCCCACGTGGGTGGCAGGGGCCCAAGTATTTGGACCATCTTCTGCTGCTCCCCTGGGTGCTAAAGTTAACAGGGAGCTGGATCGGAAATGAAGCAGCCGGGACTCCTATCAGGTGGGCATTGCAGGCGGTGGCCTAACCCGCTGCACCACAATGCCGGCTCCTTTCCCTCTGTAAGGATGCAACACTGCGTGACTATTGCAAAGCAACGCGACTTCACGTGGGCCCTGAGGGGTCGGGATGGACAGTGCCGTGGGGCCAGGGCAGGGCTGGTGACCTCTGCAAGGCCCAGGAAGCGTCTGGAGGCAGAAGCACCTCTAGAGACAGAGGAAGTCGCCTCACCAGTGAGTGCCTCTCTAGCTCCCCTCAGCACCCAGACGTGTCAGCTGTGCCTCTAGACCCCACGCTGCAGGGGGGCTCTGCCCCAGAACAGGTCCTCAGGCCAGCGCAGGGGACTCCGAGTTCAAGGGCAGCACCTACAGACCCCCTGCCTCTGCGCCCTTCCTGCTGGCCAAGCCCTAGTCAAGTTACTGCACACCTCTTACTCTCAATTCCTCTCACTCTGCGATTTCTTTCTACAAAACTCAAGGCGCCAGCAGTCGCTACCTCCAGGGGTTTGTGCAGAGTCAATCAGATAGCACTGAGAACTCTCGGCACAGGGCGGACACGTGGGGCGCGCTCGGGGAGCCTGCAAACAGCGGCAGGGGGTTGTCAAGTGAGCCGTGGCTAGGCACGTGCGCTGGCCCGTTCGGTTTGTGCGTTACTCTGGCTGCCCTAACCAAGCACCACAGCCAGGGCGATGTTTTGGTCAAAGCAACGGAAATCTATGCTCTTTTCCTTCCGTAAAAGGGAAGTCTAGGATCCCTGTGTGGACAGGAGCTTTCCTGCTCGGCCTCTGTCCTCGGGCCACCTCCTCCCTGTACCTTCGCCTGGCGAAGATTCCTCCTCTCTCGCTTTTATTTTAAAGATTAATTTTAACCATTTGAAAGGCAGAGTGACACAGAGAGAGGGAGAAACAGAGACAAATAGATTTCCCATCCTCTGGGTCCCTCCCCAAACGCTGTGATGGCCAGGGCTGTGCGAGGCTGAAGCCAGGAGCTGCATCTGGATCCCCTATGTGGGTGCAGGAGCCCAAGCACTTGGGCCGTCTTCTGCTGCTTTCCCAGGCCACAGCAGAGAGCTGGATCAGAAGTGGAGAAGGGGGTGTGGTGCTGTGGTGTAGCAGGTAAAGCCACCGCTCGCAGTGCCGGCATCCCATATGGGTGCCGGTTCAGGTCCTGGCTGCTCCACTTCCAATCCAGCTCTCTGGTATGGCCTGGATTTTTGTGGCTCAAGTCCTTGGGCCCCTCCATCCATATGGGAAGACCCAGAGGAGGCTTCTGGCTCCTGGCTTCGGATCAGCGCAGCTCCAGCTTTTGTGGACAACTGGGGAGTGAACCAGCGGATGGAAGACCTCCCTCTCTCTCTGCCTCTCCTTCTCTCTCTGTGTAACTCTGACTTTCAAATAAATAAATAAATCTTAAAAAAAATAAAGGAAGTGGAGCAGCTGGGACTTGAGCTGATTTTGGGTGACTGTGTTACAGGCAATGGCTTAGCCCACTGCACAATACCGGACCCTAATTTTGTCTTCTTCTAAGGACACCAATCATATTGGGTTAGGGCTTGCCCGAATGATGTCTCTTTAACTTGATCACAGCTTTAAAGACCCCCACCTCCAAATGTAGGCACTTTTCAAGACGTTGCAGGCTGAGCCTTCAATACATGAATTTTGTTTTGCTTTGCTTTGCTTTGCTTTAGGTAGGGGACGCCACTTGACCCATCAGAGTTTGGAAAATCCAGCTCCTTTGGTTGGGCCTTTTCCAGAAAATGAGATAAAGAGTGAAGTGGTCAGGAAAGGGAGTTCTGTGTGTTCTGCACCTGCTTTCCCAGGGGTCGGCACGCGAGGAGCCAGCTGGCACCCAGCACACAGATTCCTCTACCACGTGCGCGGGGCTGCAAGATGTCCCCCAAGAGTCAGGTGCTGAAGTCCCAGCACCCAGGACTTCTGAACGCGACCTTATTTGGAGACGGGACCTTTATGGAGGTGATCAAGTTCCAAACAAGGACCTCAGGGTGTGCCTTAATCAATACAGCTGGCGTCATAAAAGGGAAAGTTGGGGCCCAGAGACACCCACATGGAGGGGGACGTGAAGGCAAGGGAGCAGACGCCCTCCGCAAGGTAGGCACAGGGGCTGCAGCAGGGTCTCCCTCCCCCAGCCCCAGCCCCGGCCAGCCCAGGCCTGTCTACACCAAGACCTTCAGTGCCGACCCTGCAGAGTGGTGCAAAAACAAATTTCTGTAGTTTGAGCGCTGGGCTGTGGCACTTTGTTATGGCAGCAAATGCATGCACCGTGCTTCTCTGGGTATCTGACAAGCACGGGAGCAGTTCCAACGCTGTGCTGGGCCTGCAGATACTGTGATGGGTAATACGCATTTCCGACCCTTAAGAAGTGTGTGGCCTTTCAGAGGGAAAACCCATTTAAAAAAGATCATGTAGGTTCCTTGTGGCTGGGGTTCCTTGTGAGATGGGAAATATGTTTTCAGCTTTTAATTTTGTAGCAAAGCAAGAAGTTTTGCTAAGAGGGAACCATCGTTTCCAGGCTGGGGGATGGTAGACTCCCCTCACGTCCCCTGCCCGAGCCACCCGCCTCCCCCTCCAGGTCAGCGGCGCCCCCACGCCGCCCTCCACGCAGGTCAGAGTCTTTGGGGGAGCCAAATGGGATCTTGCCACAGCCCAGCCCGCCCCACCTCTGCCTGGCACCCATATTCCCAGGAGAGACTAAGCTGCTACTGGCACCTGCCCCGGCGTGGGCCCATGGCTCCACTACACTGGCTGGAGCCTGGGCCTCCGGTCCCTTCCCTCCTGACTGGTGACCCTCCACCCTCCAGGTCTTGATTGGCCATCACCACTTCTAGAGAACCCACCGGCACTCTAGAGCACCCAGCTCAGAGACAACTCTCCCTCTAAACTGGAGCACACAAACGGCTGGGACTGTTCATTCACCTGCGCGATTGTCTGGTCACCCTAAGCTTCGTGAGGCTGGCCTGTGCTTGTTCACTGCGATGGCCTTAGCCCGTGGTGGGAACTCTGTGTACAGGTGCAGGAGTTGATGGAGAACGGCTCCTGAATTCCCAATGGGGAAGCAGCTGTCAAATTTGACAAGCAGCGATGTGTCAATGAGTGGGCGAAGTCAACGTGTATTTGAGTGTTACTGGAGAAATAAATTTGTTACAAAACTTCACTAAAAAGTTCTTCTTATCTGTAAAAATTAAATTCCTCCTGTCATACTTTAAAATATAGTTCCTGAATACTTAATATTCTATCTACTACCAAAAAAAAAAACCCTCTCCTCAATTTTTTTAAAAAGATTTATTTTATTTGTTTGAAAGGCAGAGTGACAGAGAAAGATATCTTCCATTTGCTGGTTCACGTCCCAGATGGCCACAACAGCCAGGCCTGAGCCATGTCAAAGCCAGGAGCCAGGAGCTTCTTCTGGGCCTCCAACGTGGGTGGAGGGACCCAAGCACATGGGCCATCTTCCACTGCCATCCCAGGTGCATTGGCAGGGAGCTGGATCAGAGGTGGAACAGGTGGGACTTGAACCAGTGTTCAATGCCAGCCCCCGTCCTTACATTTTTAGAGAATTTTTTAAGTCACTCTAATCTCTCTCTCTCTCTCCTCTCTCTCTCTCTTTCTTTTTTTTTAAAGCAACCAGACACCAGTTGACTAGCGACAAGCTACCAGATTCCATTGTTGAGCTAAGAATTTTCTAGAGCTTCTGGACTTAAGTGGAGTGTTGGATGCCTTTGAAGGAAGTGTAGAGCAAAGGTGCATCTCCTCCACCATTGCGCTCCTGAATGTCTCATGGTTGTGCCCGCGTAAGGAGGACTGTGCGTCCAGAGCGCCAGCCCTGCGGAGGCTCTGGCTCCTGCAAGGGGCACACGGTGTAACCACTACTACAGCGCTACCAGGGGACGGTGCACAGCGCCATCACCCTCACCGGGCCAACGGAGAACCTGAGAACGTCCACGCTCACCCCCAGCCCCCACCTTTCTCTAGGTATCACAGTCAGAGAAGGAAAGATCCCAGCCACAGCAGGACCCAGCTGTGCTGGTTGTCAGCAGGGCCGTTCGTGAGCCTCCTTCGTCGCTTCTCAGAAAGTGAGCGAAGTGTTTCCTGGGTTGCAGCTTCGTGAGAAAGTCACCCCCCCCCGCCCCCGCCGCACCCTTGTGCCCCTCCTGCTGCTCGCAGTGGCTGCCCACGTGTGTCTGGTCTTCCGGCACCGCATTCCCTTGGGGGTGAGCTAAGGCTCCCTACATCGTGGACTTCAGAGTGACTCCTCCTTGGTTTCTGGCTTTCTTAAATATATAAAGTAACCAACTTGAGAATCTGGAGGGGGGGGGGGAGTCAGGCTCCTAAGACGCAGGTTCATCCTTTCTCCTGGGTTTTGGGGGTGTATGGTGCAGCTATTTAAACAATGTGGGAATAGGGGTAGGAAGTAAAAAAATGTTAATCCATTCAGTGCAAATGCTTTTGTTTTTAAAGATTTATTCATTTATTTGAAAGTCAGAGAGACAAGGAGAGGCAGAGAGAGAGAGGTCTTCCATCCACTGGTTCACTCCCAATTGGCTGCAACAGTTAGAGCTGTGCTGATCTGAAGCCAGAAGCCAGGAGCTTCTTCTGGGTCTCCCACGTGGGTGCAGCGGCCCAAGCACTTGGGCCATCCTCTACTGCTTTCCCAGGCCACAGCAGAGAGCTGGATTGCAAGTGGAGCAGCCGGGACTCGAACTGGTGCCCATATGGGATGCCGGCACTGCAGGTGGTGGCTTTACCCACTATGCCACAGCACTGGCCCCGCAAATGCTTCTTTACTTAAAGCATAATTTGTTATTAACTGTTTGTCTTCTGACCTCAGGGAGTAAAAGTGTTCCACTGAGTCAAAATGTTTTCTACTAATATTCTTTTAATCCATCAGTTCCCATTACATTCTGGAAATATTAGCGAGTAACATTATTCTAAAATACTGCAACCATAATTTAGGAAATAGAGCTCCTTAGGGCCAGCATTGTGACATAACAGGTTAAGCCATTGCTGGCTACCCTGGCATCCTGTATAAAAGTTGTGGTTAGAATCCTGGCTGCCGCACTTCTGATCCAGCTCCCTGATCCAGCACCTGGGAAGGCAGCAGAAGGTGGCCCAAGGGCTTGGACCCCTACCACTCATGTGGGAGACCCAGATGGAGTTCCAGGCTTCTGGCTTCAGCCTGGCCCAGCCCCTGTTTTATTTTCTTGAGAGATGGACAGACAGAGCTCCCACCTGCTGGCTACCTCCCAAATGCCCGCCATGGCCAGGGTTGGGTCAGGCTGCAGCTGGAGTCAGGAACTGAACACAGGGGCCCACATGGGTCTGCATCCGCAGGAAGCCGGGACCAGGAACTCGAGCTGGGTGTCGGAGTCGGCATCCCAGTGTGCACGCGGGCATCGTGACCGGTGTCTTCCATTGCTAAGCCGAGCATGTGCCCCGAGAGCCCCTTCTAAGAGAAGAGGTGGCAATGCAGGGACCCGCAGGTGGGAGAAGACCTTCGTTCCTCACCAGGTGTCCACTGCCTTTGACCCCAGCAACGACTCCTCAGCCAGTCATGTGACCAGCTAGTTATAGATCAGCCACGTGGCCGTTCAGTCCTGCAGGTAACATCACCGAGCGCCTTCGTGTGTCTCGCACTAGCCTAGGCCCTGTGGAGACAGCAGAGAACACAGCAGGGAGTGCACATGCCAGCCGAGAGCACTGAGTGAAGTAAGATGGGCGAGAAAGGCTCTCTGGGGGGCAGCGCTGTGGTACAGCAGGTAAAGCCACCGCCTGCGATGCCAGCATCCCCTATGGGTGCCGGCTCTCGTCCAGGCTGCCCCCTGCTAATGGCCTGGGAAAGCAGTGGAGGATGGCCCAAGTGCTTGGGCCCTTGGACACACACGGCAGACCCAAATGAAGCTCCTGGCTCCTGGCTTTGGCCTGGGCTAGCCCTGGGCCATTGCAGCCATTTGGGAAGTCAATCAGCAGATGGAAGCGCTCTGTGTGTGTGTGTGTGTGTGTCCCTCTCTCTTTGTAACTCTTTCAAATAAATAAATGAATCTTAAAAAAGAAAGGAAGGAAAGAAGGCTCGTTGAGGAAGCGAGAGTGAAGCCGAGACCCAAAGCCGCCGAAAGGCTCAGCGCCTGGAGCAGGGGACTGCGGCAAAGGCCGAAGCACGAAGCCAGGAGCAGCCCAGGCCGACGTCCAGACCCCTCAGCTGTCCTATGCTGAGAAACCATGAGCAGCACGTTTAAGTTCACGTCAAAGGACGTCAGCCATTTCTCACCTTCGGAGTTGTCCATGCTTCATTTCAGTTCTGAGAGCTCGACCGTTAATCTGAAAAGACTGAAAATATTCATCTCCTGCTCCTTTGTACCTGCCAGCTCCGGGTAGGTGTGTGTGGAGGAGGGTAGGGAGTGGGGCAAGTGCAGGCCAAGGGAGGGAACAGAATTTACTGGGTAGGGCGCTGGGCACGCTCCCTACAAGAAGCCAGGTCCACCCAGTGTGTGCCTTCTGCCCTGTGCCCTTCCACCACCCTGTCCTAAACGGCGAGGCGATGCCAGAGTCAGCGCACGTGCCTTGCATCCACTCGGGGACAAGCACAGGCACAGAAGGATTGATAAACACAATGCGAGAAGCAGCCTGGGTTCCCAGGGACCCGCTGAGCTGCGCTCATGTTAGCAATCTCAATCCACAGACCTCCTTGTGTGCAGAAAAGAAACCAGAAATCTCTGATGCTGCTAAGCCAGTCCTTGGGGGTCCTGCTACCCTCAGCCAAGGGAGGCAGCAACCCCCACACAATCATGGTCAGGTGTGCTTGTCCAGATTTGGGGGTAGACTCAATTATCTATAGACTGTGTAGGAGGAGGGACACTTTAGTCCCAGAATCCAAATCCACCTGCTGCTTAGGAGAAAGTCGGTGAAAGAGAATCAAGTTCTTGCCTTTCATTTCCAGGCGACCCAGGAAGCCCAGTGATGCCTCTGACACAGTCTCAGACATCAGCTTCAGTGACCGCGGATGGCAAGGATTCTGGCCCAATCCCCCATCATTGCTTAATTCTGGCATCTTTGCACGAAATTTTGTGCATATAAGGATTAAGAATTTTAGAAACTTGTGTTCTTACAAGGGTGTGAGATGGATGACTTGCTTTTCTTTTATTTCTTTCTTCCTTTTTTTTTTTTTTTTTTTTTTGAAGACACCTATTTGAAAGGCAAGGCAGAGTTACAAAGAGAGAGAGGAGGGCAGAGAGAAAGAGAGGTCTCCCATCTGCTGGTTCACTTCCCAAATGGCTGCAACTGCCAGGGCTGAGCCAGGCCAAAGCCCGGAGCCAGGAGCTTCATCCGGGTCTCCCACATGAGTGGCAGGGGCCCACGCACTTGGGCCATCTTCTGCTGCTTTGCCCAGGTGCATTAGCAGGGAGCTGCATCAGAGGCGGAGTGGCCCAGACTTTGAACCAATGCTCATACGGGCTAACAGTGTCACAGGCAGCAGCTTAACCCGCTATGCCACATGCCAGACCCGGAAGGCTTACTTGACATGCCATGATAACACTTTGAGAATATTTTTGATAATATTCTTAAAAATTCTTGCGGGGGCAACATTGTGTTTTAGCAGATAAAGCCTGAGAAACCAGGGGAAGATGGCCCAGGTGCCTGGACCCCTACTACCCACATGGGAGACCTGGAAGAAGCTCTTGGCTTCAGCCTGGCCCAGCCCTGACCATTGCAGCCATCTTGGGAGTGAACCAGAGGATGGAAGATTCTCTCTCTCTCTCTCTCTCTCTCTCTCTCTCTCTCTGTCTCCCCTACTTCTATGTAGCTCTCACTTTCAAATAGATAAACAAATCTTTTAAAAAAAATTCTTGACATTTCTAGCTAACAAACATTTTGAAAAATTTCCTCCTGTTGCTTAGTCCTTACTCATAAAAATCAAACTAATTGACATCGGATCCCGATTTTAATGCAATGAAGAAGTTTATCTGCTGAGAAAAAAATAATGAAGTTCAAAGCATATCACAACTAATCCTAGGCTTCCAACTGTGCACACACTCAAACGGTCTGTGTAGAATGTGTCCGAAAGTCCAGAGTGCTGCGTAAATTTGAGGCTTGTTTCTATTGTTGGTGTGGAGAACTCAAGATCTAGGATATTTTTTAAATGATTTACTCAATTGCATCCGATAAATATCCTAGCAAGGGAAGAACAAAATGCAATTTGTTTTAAATTATTCGTTTTCTTCTCTGTTCCTCCTTCCCTCTCTCTGTAACTCTGCCTTTCAAATAAATAAATATTTTTTAAGAAAAAGTATTAATTTTCTTGTCTGGACTCTCTTCATTCAATGACATCAGCTTTGTTGTTGTTGTTCCAACAGCACGGATCTGCAGCTTTTTCGGAGTCTCTGGGACCTGCTTTGACAGCACAGGGGAAACAAAGCAGGGGGCAGGGCTACCACCGTGCTCCACGGCCGGATGAAAACCCGGGTTAGCTGCAGGTGAGGTCGGCCACAGTCGGCCGGAGAATCACAGTTAGCTGGATTCTTGGTTGTGAGGGACAGAACGCCCACCGCAAACAAGCCCAGCCCGGAGGAGACTGCATTAGTTCACCACCCTGAACAGCTCTGGGGAGCCTCAAAGCCGCTCCAAAAGCTCAAACAACACCACCAGCATCTAGCCGGTCTTTGCCTCTCCTCTCGGTCCTGTTTTCTCCCATTTTACTTCATTTTCAACCATGCTGTCTCCCCGGTGGTGGTTCTGAGGAGTGCTAAGCCGACATCCTGTTAGAAGTTCATTTCTCCACTGTGGCACGGCAGGCTAAGCCACCACCGCCCGGGGCGCCCGCAAACCATATGGGATTGCCGATTCGAATCCTGCCACGCCACTCCTAACGTCCTGGGAAAGCAGCCAATGACAGCTCAGCACTGGAGTCCCTGCCACCTGTGTGGGAGATCTGGATGGAGGTCTGGGCTCCTGGCTTCAACCTGGCTCAGCCTGGCTGTTGTGGGCATGTGGGGAGTAAACCAACAAATAGAAGTGCTCCTTCTCTCTCTCTGTCTCACTCTCTCTCTCTCTCTCACTCTCTCTCTCTCTCTTTCTCTCGCTCTCTCGCTCTCGCTCTCACTCTCGCTCTCTCCCTACCCCTGTCATTCTACCTTTCAAATAAATGAATCTTATACACACATACCCACACACACACACACACACACACACTTTGGTTCCCTGTAAGGCAAACTGAATAGAATATCAAGATTTTGGGGCCGATGCTGTGGTATAGTGATTAAGCATCTGCCTGCGGTACCGCATCCCATACGGGCACCAGTTCGAGTCCCGGCTGCTCCACTTCCTGTCCAGCTCCCTGCTGGTATGCGTTTCCCTGATGGTCAGAGATGTGAACCATCTTTTCATGTGTTTGCTGGCCATTTGCATATCATCTTTTGAGAAAAGTCTATTTAAACCCTTCGTCTACTTCTTCATTGAGTTATATTTTTTACTGTTGCTGAATCGTAGGAGCTCTTTATCTCGGACATGAGCCCCTCCTCGTGTACATGGTTTGCACATACTTTCTCCCGTTCCCCGGGCTGCCTTGCACTCTGTGGATCGCTTCCTGTGCTTTGCACTGTCCCGTTTGTCTACTTTCACTTTCATCGCTTGTGCCTTTGGTTTCACATCTAAGAAACATCTGCCACACTCCGCAGAGGACGTGAGGATGTTCCTCTGCGTTCCCTTCTAGTTTTGCAGTTTCAAGCTTTATGTTGAGGTCGTCACTCCATTTTGAGTTCAGGTTTGTACACGGTGTAAGGTAAACGAGTCCAGCTTCATTTTGGGAAGCCGGTTTCTCTTGTGCCACTTCTTAAGAAGATTCGGCCTCGTCCATGGTGCAACCGCAGCCGCCTTGTGGAAGGTCACTCAGCACTGCACGTGGGGTTTATTTCTGGCCCTCTTTTCTGGTCAGTTGGTCTGTATGTCTGTCTTTATGCCAGTGCCATACTGGATTGGTTATTGGAGCTTTGTAATATGTTTTAGAATCAGGAGGCTTGAAACCTCAGCTTTGTTTTTCTTTTTCAAGATTGTTTTTGGCTATTCAGGATCCTTTGAAATTTCATATGAATTTTTGAGTGCTTTTTTTCTATTTCTGAAAATAAATGCCACTGAGACTTTTATAGGCATTGCACCGGATCTGCGATGGCTTTGAGTTATGGTTATGGTTTGACCGAATTCGGCTCCCTGAACACACGCAGACATGTAAACTCTGAAGTCTTACGCTGATGGCTAATGGATTGGCGGATTAAGGATGGATTTAATCCAATCACAGTATCTAAAGCTGGGGCTTTGGAAAGCAACTGGGCCTTTGGGGCAAAGCCCCTTGATTGAATCATGATGGCATTATAAGGAGAGACCACACAGAGGGCAGAGGAAGTGTGGGTCATGTGAACCTCGCTCAGCAGTGCCCCGCCACCACCGCCTCCATCAGACAGACTCGGGGCCCCGCCACCACCGCCTCCATCAGACAGACTCAGAGCCCTGCCATCCCCTCCTCCATCAGACAGACTCAGAGCCCCGCCACCACCTCCTCCATCAGACAGACTTGGGGCCCCACCACCACCTCCTCCATCAGACAGACTCAGGTCCCCACCACCTCCTCCATCAGACAGACTCAGAGCCCTGCCATCCCCTCCTCCATCAGACAGACTCGGGGCCCCACCACCTCCTCCATCAGACAGACTCGGGGCCCCGCCACCACCTCCTCCATCAGACAGACTCAGGGCCCCCCATCCCCTCCTCCATCAGACATACTCGGGGCCCCCCATCACCTCCTCCATCAGACTCGGGGCCCCCCATCCCCTCCTCCATCAGACAGACTCGGGGCCCTGCCACAACCTCTTGCATCAGACAGACTCGGGGCCCTGCCACAGACTAATGGGGCTGCTTGATCTTGAACTGTGAATCTGCAAAACCAGCAGCCAAAATGAAGTTCTTCCCTTATGAGTAGCTCTTCTGAAATATTTTTAAAGGTTTGTTTATTTATTTAAATCTACTTGAAAGGTAGAACAACAGAGAGAGAGAAAGAGAGAGAGAGAAAATGTTTCATCCACTGCTTCTCTCCCCAGAAGGCTGCAATAGCCAGGGCTGGCCAGGCTGAAGCCAGGAACCTGAAACTCCATCCAGGTGCCCTCCATGTGTGTCAGGAGCCCAAGCCCACGAGCCGTCCTGTGCTGCCTCCCAGGACGCGTTAGCAGGAAGCCGGACTGGAAGCGGAGCACCTGGGGCCTGAACACCTCCAATGCGGGGTGCAGGTGCCCCAGGCAGCAGCCTCACCGGCTGCACCACGATGCCCACTCACTCCCAAGCTAGAAAAGTAACCAAAAGCTGACTAGCACAGGCAGCGTGGAGACACTGGCTTCCCTCCAGCTATGCAGGAAGTCTTCCGGCTAATCTACATCTTTAACTGCCTTCAGCAATGTCTTGCAATTTTCTTTTCTTTCTTTTTATTTTTAAGATTTACTTATTTGAAAGTCAGAGTGACAGAGAGAGGGACACACACACACACACACACAGCCTCCATCTGCTGATTTACTCCCCAAATGGCAGCAACAGCCAAGGCTGGGCCAGGCAGAAGCCAGGAGCCAGGAGCTTCTCCCAGGTCTCCCACCTGGGGCCCAGACACTTGGACCATCCTCCACTGCTTTTCCCAGGCACATTAGCAGGGACCTGGATCTGATACGGAGCGGCCTGGACACAAAGAAGTACCCATATATGATGCCGGCATTGCAGGTGGCAGCTTTACCCGCCACAGAACAATGCCAGTCCCTGTCTTACCATTTTCGGCGAACAAGTTTTCCACCTCCTCGGTTTAGTCTATTCTTAAGTATTTCATTTGTCTAAACCTCCTTCTGGGAGTGTTCATTTTTACTGTGGAGACCAGCGGCTGATTTTCTCGTATTGATTCGCATTCTGCACCTGTACGGGTCTGGGCTGTTCTAACAGTTTTCTGATGAAGTCCTCATGTTTTCCATAAGTAAGATTGTGTCATCTGCAACAGGTGCAGTTTCACTTCTCCCTTTCAATCAGGATTCTTTTTTGTTTGTTTGTTTAAGATTTATTTATTTGTTTATTTTAAAGGCAGAGTTATATATAGAGAGAGGAGAGGCAGAGAGAGAGAGATCTGCTGGTTCACTCCCCAGATGGCCGTAATGGCTGGAGCTGTGCTGATCTGAAGTCGGGAGCCAGGAGAGCCAGGAGCTTCTTCCCAGTCTCCCATGCAGGTGCAGGGGCCCAAGGACCTGGGCCATCTTCCACTGCTTTCCCAGGCCACAGCAGAGAGCTGGGTCGGAAGTGGAGCAGGCGGGACTCAAACCGGCGCCCATATGGGATGGAGGCTTTACCTGCTACGCCACTGCACTGGCCCCGTTCTCTCTCCCCCCGCTCCCCCACCTGATTGCTCTGGGTGAGACTCCCAGGACAGTGGTGAGCAGAGGTGGTTGGGGTGGGTGACTCCTGACTTTGTCTTATCCCGGGTCAGAAAGAAAAGCCTTCTGGCCCGGCACCATGGAGTGTGGGTTTTCGTGTTCGACCTCTAGCATCTGGGGGGAGTTTGCCTCTGCTCGTTGTTTGCTGAATGTTTTCTCAGGAGAGCGTGTGGAATTTGATCCCATGCCTGCTCCACACCCACGGAGCTGATGGGGGCGGGGCTCGACCTTGCTCTCTGTGAAGGTGCTGCTCTGACTGATGGATGCACACAGCTAAACCAGGATACATCCCAGCTCGTCATGACGATAGAGAAAGAGAGAGAGAGAGAATCTTCCATCCGCTGGTTCACTTCCCAGATGGCCGTGACAACTGGAGCTGTACCAATATGAAGCCAGGAGCTGGCATTTCTTCTGGGTCTCCCAGTGGGTTCAGGGGCCCAAGCACTCGGGCCATCTTCTGCTGCTTTCCCAGGCGCATTAGCAGGTAGTTGGATCAGAAGTGGAGCAGCCAGAACTCAAATGGTGCCCAAGTGGGATACCAGCCCTGCAGACAGTGGCTTTACCCACTATGCCACAGCGCTGGCCCCATGATTATAATTATAATTCTTTCAATGTGCTGCTGAGTTCAGTTTCCTGGTATTTTGTCAAGGCCTTTTATACCAATTTTCATCTGGAACACTGGCCTACAACTGTCTTCTCGTGCATCAGGCCTGGTATCAGGGCAATGCTAGCTTGGTAAGTCGAGTCTGGCAGTGTTCCCTCGTCTCCAGTTTTTTGGAACAGGTGAGAAGGATTGGTGGGAGACTTCTCCAGTGAAGCCATCTCATCCTGGATTTTTTGGTTGGAGATTTTTGATTCTTGGTTGCATCACCCAACTCGTTGGTTTGTTTGCGTTGTTTATTTCTCCATGATTCTGTAGTGGTATTTTGTATATTTCCTGGGACCTGTGCACTTCTTCTAGGGTGTTCAGTTGGTTGCTCCTACTACTCCTTGTTTCTGTCACACCACTTGTGTCTCTTTCTGGTTCTGGTTATTTCATCTTTTCTCTTTTTTTCTTAAACTAAGGTTTTATAAATTTTCATTCTTTTCCCTAAAAGCCAACTTGGCTTTGCTGATATTTTCCATTCTTTATTCCACTTTATTTTTGCTCTAATACTTCTTAATTTTCTTCCTTCTGCCAACTTTGGGTTTGGTTGGCTCTTTGTTTGGCTCTTTGAAGTTATGTTAGGTTGTTGATTTGGGATCATTCTTGATTTTTTTAAAAAGATTTATTTATTTATTTGAAGGTCAGAGTTACACAGGGAGAGAAGGAGAGGCAGAGAGAGAGAGAGAGAGAGGTCTTCTATCTGCTGGTTCACTCCCTAGTTGGCCGTAACAGCTGGAGCTGTGCTGATCTGAAGCCAGGAGCCAGGAGCTTCTTCTGGATCTCCCCAGTGAGTGCAGGGACCCAAGGACCTGGGTCATCTTCTACTGCTTTCCCAGGCCATAGCAGAGAGCTGGATTGGAAGAGGAGCAGCTGGGACCTGAACTGTTGCCCACATGGGATGCCGGCATCGCAGGCTGCAGCTTTACCCACAACGCCACAGCGCCGGCCCCAATCCTTCTTAACTCCTAATGTTGGAACTTTCTGTTATAAACTTCCCTCTTAGAACTGCTTTTGTTGTAATCTGAAGATTTTTATGTTGCATTTTCATTTGTCTCCAGATATTTTCTTAATTTTCCTTTCAATTTATTCTTTTTTAATAGAATCACTTTATTTTCATGTTTATTATTTGAAAGGCAGAGAGAAAGAAAAAGAGAGAGAGAGAGTTCTTCCAACAGTCAGGACTGAGCCAAGCTGAAGCCAGGAGCCCAGAACTCAATCCAGGTTCCCCATGTGGGTAGCAGGGACCCAAGGACTTGAGCTGTCACCTGCGCCTCCCAGGGTGTGCATCGGCAGGAAGCTGGATTGGAAGCAGAGGATTCCAGACTGAAACCAGACACTGCAGTGCTACACGGGCATCCCAGACAGGGCTTCATTTGCTGGGCCTCGATGCTTGCTCCTGTTGACTTTTTTGTAGTGACAAAAAAATGCTTTGACCCCATGTCCATCTTTAGTGTATATTCTATGGATATTTTATTTGTGTGTGGTTAACATGGATTGCAATAAATATCTTTTTTTAAAGATTTATTTATTTATTTGAAAGGCAGAGTTATAAGAGAGAGATCGTCCATACACTTGTTCGCTCCCCAGATGGCCACAATGGCCAGGATTGAGCCAGACGGAAGCCAGGAGCCAGGAGCTTCATCTGGGTCTCCCATCTGGGCAGAGGCCCAAGTACGTGGGCCATCCTCTGCTGCTTTCCCAGGGGCATTAACAGGGAGCTGGGCTGGAAGTGGAGCAGCCAGCACTGGAACCAGCACTCATATGAGATGCCAGCATGGCTGGTGGCAGCTTAACCCTCTGTGCCACAACACTAGCTCCACATAAAATATCTTTTTTTTTTTTTTACAGGCAGAGTGGATAGTGAGAGAGAGACAGAGAGAAAGGTCTTCCTTTTTGCCGTTGGTTCACCCTCCAATGGCCGCTGCAGCTGGCGCACCGCGCTGATCCAAAGGCAGGAGCCAGGTGCTCTCCTGGTCTCCCATGGGGTGCAGGGCCCAATCACTTGAGCCATCCTCCACTGCCTTCCCGGGCCATAGCAGAGAGCTGGCCTGGAAGAGGGGCAACCGGGACAGAATCCTGCGCCCCGACCGGAACTAGAACCCGGTGTGCCGGCGCCGCAAGGTGGAGGATTAGCCTGTTAAGCCACGGCGCCACCATAAAATATCTTAAAACATGAGTTTTAAAGTGACAAGAACTTAACTCCAGTCACAGACAAGAAACTTTCTAGTCCTTTCCGTCTCCCCTCTTCTCTTGTCGTCATGTCATGTTGACATCTTTTCACGTTGTGTATCTGTTAGCAGATGTGTTTAGTTATTTTCAATGCAGGATGAAAAGTGGGTTACACGCCACCGTTACAGTACTACAGTGTTCTGTACTTGTTTATATCTTTACTGCTACCAGGGAACTTTATATTTCCATGTTCTCATGATGCTGTACAAGTTATCTTGGGAGGAAAGCATACCCGGCTTTGTCCTGGTCAGACTTTGGCTCTTAGAGGCATTTGGGGAGTGAACCAATGGATGGAATATCTCTCTCTCTCTATCTTTCTCTCTCCCTCCTCCCACCCCAACCCCAACTCTTTAGTCTGCTTTTCAAATAAATTAATCTTAAAAATACAAAGTCCTGGGCCTGCGCCGTGGCTCACTTGGTTCATCCTCTGCCCCAGGCTCTAGTCCCGGTTGGGACCCCGGGTTCTAGTCCCAGTTGCTCCTCTTCCAGTCCCGCTCTCTGCTGTGGCCTGGGAATGCAATGAAGGATGACCCAAATGCTTGGGCCCTGCACCCGCATGGGAGACCAGGAGGAAGCACCTGGCTCCTGGCTTCGGATCGGTGCAGTGCCGGCTGTAGCAGCCATTTGGGAAGTGAACCAACGGAAGGAAGACCTTTCTCTCTGTCTCTCTCTCTCACTGTCTAACTCTGTCAAATAATAATAATAATAAAAAAATGAAGTCCTGGCACTTTAGCCCCTAGAAGTTGTGCAGCCCTTGCGATAACCACATTTAAGTGGTGGATCTTGGCCGGCGCTGTGGCTCAATAGGCTAATCCTCTGCCTTGCGGCGCCAGCACACCAGGTTCTAGTCCCGGTTGGGGCGCCGGATTCTGTCCCGGTTGCCCCTCTTCCAGTCCAGCCCTCTGCCGTGGCCCAGGAGTGCAGTGGAGGATGGCCCAAGTCCTTGGGCCCATGCACCCCATGGGAGACCAGGAGAGCACCTGGCTCCTGCCTTTGGGTCAGCGCGGTGCACCGGCCGCAGCGCGCCAGCCGCGGCGGCCATTGGAGGGTGAACCAACGGCAAAAGGAAGACCTTTTTCTCTGTGTCTCTCTCTCACTGTCCACTCTGCCTGTCAGAAAAATAATAATAATAAAAAATAAATAAATGGTGGATCTTTCCGTTCGAGTTATCCACGGTGAGTTCTGTCTCTTGCTGGGTCTTTTCCAGGACTTGGAGTCACACAGCTTAGTCATTGGCCTTAGCAGAGACAAATCCCCATCTCTGAGTCTTACAGCGCCTAACAGCCACCAGCCCCAAGTCAGGCCGTGGTGCACACACACCCCAGAATCCACGTGCGTGCCCCAGGGTCCCCTCGCTGCTGCCCCTTGGCTCGATCGTGGCTGGCGCGGTCCCCTGCGGTGGCCCGTGGACGTCAGAGGTCCTGGTGACACCACCTCCCAGGAAGGCCCAGCCTGCACCGTCCCTCAGGAATGAGTCTTGTGCAGCCCAAACGGGAAACCCAACTTTGTAAAAGCCCAAAGCGACCACATGGCAATGAGGGATTTAAACGGCTCAGTGATTTTTTGTTTGTTTATCTATTTTAGACCACAAAGTTATAAATAACAAACATAAAGGCTCAGTACTGAAAATAGACTGAAGAGGTTTTCTAAGAGGAGTCGCCAAGTTTATTTAAGACGTCACTGTGGTATCAGGAAGTGTGCGGGTGTGGGGCCGGCCAGCAGTGCTACCCGCGGGCTGGCTGCCTTCCAGGCCACGGCTCAAGTTTTAGGGACTTTTTCTGCAAGTGAAATGCTCCCTTTAGCCTCTGCGTTCGTCCTCCGGTGCACTGATGCGATTAGCAGGCAGCTTTGGCTAATAATTATCCAGGCCTCTGAACTCAGAAGTCAGCCTTTCTACAACCTTCTGTTAAGAGCGCAGAGTTCGCCAGACACTGTGCATCGCAGAGCCACCTTCCCTGGGCGGACGCCAGTGCAAGGGGGGACCTGGGTCATGGACGCGCAAACTCCGTCCCCGCAGAGCGTGCTAGCTCCAGCTCCCTCGTCCTTGGCTGGCTCGGGTCTGTCCCACAGCAGAACTCCGGCAGCTCTCCTCTGTGCCCCCCGAGGACCCGAGCCCTTTCTTCGAGCTTGTCACCCTGTGTGCCTCTCTCGGGTTGTCTGTGTTGGTTGGACCCTTACCCCTCACGGTCGGTCGGGCTGGCAGACTTCAAATTAGCCGTGAGACCGCTCAGGTGTTGCGGTGTCTCAGTACCGATCGGGACGGCCGCGTCTGTCTCTTAGCCGTGTTGTCCCTGGGTGACTTGTCGCCGCCATCCTCTGTCCCCAAAGTCCGCATCTCACTCGGGGCATCTGCTTCTGGGCACTCGGGAGTCGATGATTAGCCTGTGCAGTGCAAGAATGTGGCTCGTTCCAAGTCCACCGAGGGCACGCGCGGGGTCAGAAGCCCCCAAAGAAGAGGAATCCCCCCCACCAGACAGAAGGGCCCCGTCGGGGCTGTTGGAGCCTTGCCACCGTCCTTTCTTTGTGGTAGTGATTACAGATCGCCTTTTCGCTTCTGGTAAAATTGAAACGCAAAGCCGGGCCAAGCCGCGAGAGGACCTCATAAACCTCCATGTGCCCTGCAGGTGCAGCTCCAGGGCTGGCGACCACGGCACGGCACGTGAGCATCAGCAGCTGGCGTCCAAAGCCAGCGCTTCTCTCCCGATGGGCCCACCTGCCCAGAAGCCGGGGTCACCGAGGTCATCTGGGTACTCAGGTTGCAGATGCGGGTTCTGATCCCACTGCTGGGCAGGGTCACCACCCACCTTCTTCCCACAGCACAGTCTGGGTCCCCGAGGAAATCAGGATGGCCCACAGAGTCGTGCCACGGTGGGTGTCCCCCCTGTCGGCCTGCGGAGGGATACTTCACAGCCAGGCCCTCACACACACACACGTGCACACCCACATGCACACATACACATGTGTGTACGCACGCACACATATGCACACGCACTCTCACACACGTGCACACCCACACACACACATACAGACATGCACACATGTGCACACACCCACATGCACATGTACGCTCACACACATGTGCACACCCACATGCACAGTACACATGTGTGTGTATGCACATGTGTGCGCACACGTGTGCGCACGTGCGACTTAGAGAACAAAGGCAGACAGGACTCCCCGCTCCTCCCTCCTCCCTCTGCCGTGGAGCCAGCGGGACTCCGTGCTGCAGCAGCGGGAACCAGGACCAGAACCTCCCCGCGCCTGGCCGGGCCGGGCAGCACCACATGGCCCCCTCGGCAGTCCCCATAAGACCAGGGCTCTGGAGCCGCTCAGGGCTCCGGCGCCCCGCAGCCCAGCCTGCCCACATGGCGCCCTCGGAGGAAGCAGGGGTGGATTCCTTCTCGCCTGAGCACCTGCCGTGTTCCAGACACTGTCGATGCCAGTTTCCCTGGACACTCGCTATGGACCTGAATTTGCTCCAACACGTATGCGAATAACTCAGCTATGAGAGCTCGTCTGCAGGTGGGAGACGACAGAGATCATGGGGGTCTTGCCCCCAAACCACCGAGCTGCAGGCCAGGGCCTTATGTTGTGAAGACTCCGAGAGACAGACTGCACAGCCGATTCTGAAACCAGGTGTCGTGTGTTGAGCTGGGTTCCCAGAAAGGACACGTGCAAATCCTAATCGCCAACCCCTTATTTGAAACCTGGGCCATTGCAGGTGTATCAGTTAAGGGGCGATGAACCCATGCAGTATGGAGAGCCCGCATCCATTACTGGATAAGAGGGGACACAGAGATCGACGATGATGTGGCCAGGGGTACTGATGCGGGACTTGGGGTGGAGTGATGCTGCCACAGCCAAGGGACGTCTCAGGCTGTCAGGAGAAGGGAACGGCAGAGGGAGCGTGGGCCACTGGCACCTGGGGCTCAGCCTTGCAGCCCCCAGATGGGAGGCCATCCGTTTCCGCTGTCTGAAACCCTAGCTTGCACGCTTCGCCCTAGCAGCCTGGGACGGAGCAGCCAGAATGAGGTGTGTTTTAACGACAGTCTCAGAGAGTACTGTAGGAGCAGACGGGGCAGACTCGGAAGGAAGTGAAGAGGGAGGGGTCCGAGGGGCTGGAGAGCACACCTGGCGGGGCCGAAAGCACACACAGCAGGTGTGTTCACCTCGACCTGGGAGGGGAGGCTTGCCGGAGACAGGGACAGACAAGGTGGGGGACTGGGGACTCCCTCCCCGGATCCTGGTGGGATTCGGGAGCCGGCAGGTAAGCTGGGAGGCCGTTGGCACCTGCTCCTCCGTGAGTCCAGCCCTCCTGTCCTAGTGTCTCTTCTGGGCTCACGACCCCTCCTGCTCCAAGCAGGCAGCCTTCTGTTGGACGCACCACCACGCCTGGAGTCTTTCCCTGGCCTGGATCGGCCCCTCCCTGAGTCTGGGTGGCCATCTCCCTGGGCCTATCCTGTCACAAAGGGTCCCCTGTGACTGAGCAGCCCCAGGCCCAGCCCCGCCCCCAGGAGCTGCGTCCTTGCACACTGGCTCTGCCTTCCTGCAGTACCCAAGCTCACGCTGGCCCTGGCCTCTCCGTCCCTGTGGGCAGGCCTGGTTTCTGGTCCCAGCTCTTCCCCCAGCTGCTCTAGCAAGCCCGATCCGGAGCTGTGTCACTGAAGGAACACGCCATGACTCAAAGCCCAGCACTGGCAGCTGAGTCAATGCTGAGCCGAGAGATCACGTGGAAGCGTGGGTGAGACAGCCATGAGTGCATGGGCAGCGGGGCACCTGTGAAGTTACACCAACTGTTCAGGGCAGCAGCACTGGGGTGAGGGGAGGGGCGAGGGGTCTGCGGCTCTGGGATGCATTCGGTGGCCCAGTCTGAAGCCTGGCTCTGCTGCCCTGGCCACAGGCCTTGGGTTAGTTGTTGCTCTTCTGAGCTCGGAAATACTTGACATCCAGCCCTCAGCAACTGGGGGCAGTCAACGAGGGGCAGCAGGTGTTTAACATTTATGGTGATCTGCATCCAAGAAATGGGTCAACAGGTGGTGGGGCCCCCACCCCAGATCCTGACTATCTGGGCAGAGACCACGCGTCCTCCAGGTTCCCAGGGATTCGGGGGTTACCTAGAACCCCCCAGGGCATGGGAAAGGAAAGACAATGTCAACAATTGGGACCAAGCAGCGCCTGGCAGAGAGTCACTGCTTAATAAGGAAGAACAGAGAATGTGTGGCCGGGAAGACAAGGGCCAACTGCACGAAGGGCCAGGTCCGGAGAGCCACACAGGAAGAAGCCGTGGGAGCAGAGTCGAGGAGGGACCACCTGGTGCACATCTTGGCGCTGGGGCCCGAGGTGCTGGGCCCAGCTGGGCCCCTGGGGCTGGAATGGCTCGCGTTGGGAGAGAGAGGGCTGTGGAGTCTGGAAAACGGGCTGGGAAAATAGCAGTAGAGCTGGAAAAGCGGCAAGAGAGGCAAGCGTGGGAATGTCGGGGCTTAGACCCGCGGGTGTGGACAGGGACTCCGAGCCTGGAACCAGCGTGAGTGCCCTCGGGGCGAGCTGACCCCACGGCCTGCTCCACCTCACAGCCTGCTCGGCAGAGGCCCTGGAACAGGCAACAAGGATTCTTGTCCGACTCCCTGAGAGACCAGGGGCGAGGAAAAGGCAGGGCCACACCGCCCGGTTATTCACACAGCAGGCAGGCGAGGCCTGGGCCCCCTCAGATGGCACCAGGGGCTTATGCTTAAAACGCTCACAGCCATTATACCCAGGGAGACGTGAGACCGCTCTGAGCTCTGTAACAGCAGCTCGCGTTCCTAAAGGACTCTCGTGTTTAAGGATCCAACAATAAGCATGCTTGTAAGAGACAAAGGTGAAAATGCCCGAGGGGGCCAGCTCAGCCACCCCAGAAGTGGCCCAGCGGAGATCCTCACGGGGTTCGCCTGTTACCCACGGGATCTCATGAAGATCTGCATCAGGGAGGCGGGCATCCCCCCCGCCCATCAGATCCCGAGATCTCCCTCCCGCAAAGCCACAGCGCAATGAGAAGCAAGAACACAGAGACCGAGGCCCACTGAGAACGGAGAACTGGCAGACAGACCCGGGCACACACGGGAACCTGATACCCCGCAGAGGTGACACAATTCAGGCGGAAAGAATGGACCCCGAAAGAACGGAGCTGGGAGAACTGGCTCCCTGCACAGAGGAAAATAAAACCACGCTCTGCTTAATCCCGCCAGGCATGGACTGCGTTTCCAGGGGGATTAACGCCCTCGGCCTGAAACGTGAGCAGAGGGAAGTGCAGAATGTCGTCTGAAGCCGGGGGAGAGAAAATGCTCCCAAATGGCCTTGTAGTTTTGTGTTTTCACATGCAAACAGCCGAGTAGTCGGATTACAAAGAACACCACGGACAAAGAACTCACAGCATCAAAAACAAAAGGGATAAACAGGAAGAGAACCCGCAGAAGGACAGGCAGAGACTCGGGACCATTTTCAGGTAATGAAACCCCAGAGCCCAACACTCCGAGCCGAGATGCTTGCTGTGTCAATCAGAGGACAGCAGACGATGGCGGCAACGGGCTGGGTTCTGGTCCTTACCTGGGCACGGAGTAAGAATGCTGGGTGATGCAAAGTGGTAGAATGTGGGTGGGAAACTAACCTCGGTCTCCTGTTACTACAACAGAGTACCTGAGACTGAGTAAGTTATAAAGAAAAGAGGTGACCGTTGTTATCTTGGTCCAGGAAGAGACCAGGAAGTCCAACATCAGGCAGCTGCAAGTGGGGGAAGCCTCCTTGCTGGAGGTGCTCTCTGCAGAGCCCCAAGGCAGTACAGGGTGGCATATGGCGAGAGAAGGCCAGGGAGAGCTCCATTGTACAACCACCCCCCAATAACCCTTCTCCCAGCTCCCCACTGATCCATGAATGAGTCCGTCCGTTCCTGATGACGGAGCTCACGTGACCCAGTCACCCCCAAAAGCACATCTAAGTCCTGTTGACATGTGACTCTGGGGATGAGGCTTGCAACACAAGAAAGTCAGGGTCCCAGTCGGACTGCGGCAGGGCCCCGTACCCTGCTCAGCTGGGCAGCACGGGGCTCCTCCGACAATCGAGGTCAGCTCGCAGCTTTTTCCCCCAGATGGTCTTGGTTTGTGCCCCGTGACCGCGTGTAATTATTCATTGTGCCCCCCTCATTCCCTAAAGTGTCTATGTTTGGATGATAAGGTACATGGCTACCTTCCTATAACCTAGTAGCTTCGCTTGTGGTCATATGTCCCAAAGGACATTCCCAGGGATCCAGACAGACACCGGTGTGCAGGTGGTCTTGACATCAGTGGTGTGGGGAGCTGGAGACAACGCAAACACTCCAACTGGGAGGGAGCACAGGTGAAGAGCACGCAGGTGTGAGAACAACAGATTCGATGAACCTGCAGCAACATAAGTGGGTAATTAAAGGCGTGCTGAGTGGGGAGGTGAAAAAGGAGAAGGAGATATATAATCTTATGTGATTCATACAGACCGAAAGTATGTGTACAGACAAAACATGCCTTTTTGTGGAAAATGCTTATGACAAAAATGCATTAAACACATTAGGACGATGGGGAAAAGAAAATGGGTCTAGAAAGGAGAAATTACAACACCAAGGCCTGGGTTCAGTCTGAAGAGGCGGAGTCTTCCATGTCTGCTATGTGCTGAGAATGCTCGTGCAATGGGCAGTCCCAAAGGAGAACGTCCTGGTTCATCCAAGCACACGGCGGAACCAACGTGTTGGCTGAGCCCTGCTCTGTGTCGGGCACTGAGGCGGACCCCGGGAGAGAAGGACAGATGTCTTCAAGGAGTCTTGACCAAGTTCCTGCCCGAAAACACTTAGTCATGGAAAAGTCTCTGGGCAGAACTCGCGCTGTCTCCATGGACCAAGTAACATAGCCTCAGATATCTTGAGTCAGCACAGTCTTTAGAGGGAAGGAAGCCCAACTTCCACTACTTTGGAGAAACTGGATTCCTGGTCAGTATTTTTTTTTTAACTTTTATTTAATGAATATAAATTTCCAGTGTACAGCTTATGGATTACAATGGCTTCCCCCCCCCCCCATAACTTCCCTCCCACCCGCAACCCTCCCCTCTCCCGCTCCCTCTCCCCTTCCATTTGCATCAAGATTCATTTTCAATTCTCTTTATATACAGAAGATCAACTTAGTATAAAGATTTCAACAGTTTGCACCCACATAGAAACACAAAGTGAAACATACTGTTTGAGTACTAGTTATAGCATTAAATCACAATGTACAGCACATTAAGGACAGAGATCCCACATGAGGAGCAAGTGCACAGTGGCTCCTGTTGTTGACCCAACAAATTGACACTCTAGTTTATGGCGCCAGGAACCATCCTAGGCTGTCGTCATGAGTTGCCAAGGCTATGGAAGCCTTCCAAGTTTACCGACTCTGATCATATTTAGACAAGGTCATAAAAGACAGAGTGAGGATAGTAACCAATGATCCTAAGAGTGGCATTTACCAGGTTTGAACAATTATACAGCATTAAGTGTGGAAGAGGACCATCAGTACACACAGGTTGGGAATAGAGCCATTGGTGGTAGAGTAGAGGTTATGATTACAAAGGAATGAGGCCCAAGTGCACTAGACAGGGCCTAGAACAAAGGACAGAGTCATTATTAGAGGAGCTAAGAAAGGTGCTGTCTAAGCTACAATTAAGTTTTCTGATTGAGAGGCAAATAGAACCTGATAGAAGGGGCTTGATAATAATCTGGTGGGCTTTAGGCCTTGTAAATTCAGAGGCCCAGACCTATCTATCTCATCACATGGGGTATATCCTAAGGGAGGTGTGAACCTCCTAGGGGAAGGCACTCTGTTGACTTTCATTACTTGGCTGGCCTAGGAGGAGAGCTGGCCAGGTAAAGGCAGGGGGCATCTCTAACAAGAAATTTACAGTTCTGCCTGCAATGTTGCTGACCCTACTTGACCATCCCCTCAGCTGCAGTGGTCACTTTGGAAGCTGGGCTGAGTGAAGGGCTTTTCAGCTTAGAGCCAATAAGATCTGTAGCTCTGACCTGGGCATCCTTCGACTCCAGGGCAGGTCCATTTCCAGTGATCCAACTCTTGGCAGAGCTGCCAGGGCTCTTCACAAGCTGACTTCTGCTGAAGCCCAGGCTTACCACATTGAAAGCCACTGCAGTGGACTGGCCTGTTGGGTCTCCTTGAGGGCAGATCACTGTACAGATCAGCCATTAATAGGCCTGCCACCCATTGCTTCTGATGCCGAGCTTTCTTTTCCTCCTGGTTTGTGTTAAAGCAGACCAGAGGATGCAAGTCAAGGGAGTGCCCGTTTCCCATCTCTAATCTTCGGTGGCCTGAACTACAAGTCTTTAGTCACAGGCATGTTCTGTAGTAGTTTTTCTAAGGTAGACAATGCCCATGAGGAAAATTATATTCTCACTTTAAAACTTTCTTTCCCTTTGGTCTGAAAGGGAGGTTTTTTCTACTTACTGTATACTTCGCCGATGGTGAAGTGAATCTAGCTATGAGATTATTATTTGAGTTCTTATTTTGGCTATGCTATTGCAGAAAAATGTTAGCCATCTCTTTTATAAGGTCTAAAGATTAAATTGTGCATCCTACAGATTCCTTCATAATAGAATTAGTTTCCTACCTTGAAGAGAATAGAGAAATGAAAGAACAAGTTGGGCTTAGAATAGAGAAATGAGGGAGCAAGTCCTAGATCGCTTGCTGACAATAGCAATATCACATGAATACTTAGCAAACCGTTTCAACCATTAGATAACAACTTAAGAAAACATTTACCATAAGGTCCAATGCCTTCTATAAATTTTAAGAATCATGTATTTGAAAACACCTCTTAAATATCTAACATGGTGTAGTTTGTTTAGCCAGTAAACTTAAGCACAACCATCTAAAATGTTTTTAGTTTCTTTCTACCAACAAGTCTAAAACATATGATACACAGATTCAGGTCCCACAAATTAAAATGTATCTTTGATTGATTTTAGCAGCTTAAATTTATGGACAATCTTATCTATAAGCCATTTAAAATAAAACTCTTAATAAAATTTCCCCATGTGGACATACAATATGTACACACATATAATATAGCATAATAGACCAATATAGCAATTTTAATAATAGCTTTTAAAATCTTTAACTCTTTTTGTAGATTGCCAATTGATTTGAATTGCTTTTTCTTTTTAGTAACCTCAGTTAACCATACTTTCTCTCAGTTGGTACTGTTAATACCTTATTGGCTTCATCTGTTTACAGAGCCATCCCAAAGTACTGAATACAATAAAAGTGGCTGGAAAAAGTCCATAGGAACCTATAGGAGGACAGCTAAACACAGAACCAACAACGCTTTAGTTTTATGAGCAGCACATCATATATAACTATGGATGACAAAAGACTTTAAGTCGCCATGTTTAAAATTATAAACTCATCAACCAACAAGAGGCACTTGCTTACTTCACAGTATTTTTGAGAGCACCTGTAGGATTTTACAAGTATTTAACCCTTTAAGCCTCTGGGGCTTTCTCATTAAGATAACTATCATGTCTAGTAACACAAGATCATTAGACTTTTTAATTCTCAAACATTTGTATTAATAGCATTTTCCATTATAGAAACTTAAAGTCTGGTACCACATCACATCTTGACAGTACTTCTAATATACTCCAAATAGACTGATTAGTTGGTGTCTCTATAAGATGAGAGACATAGGTCCTTCGATTTTTTCAGTTGGGCCCAAACTGGAAAAACCAAAGTCCAGGATTTACTGGAAATTTTAGAGACCAGATTGTTTGAAACTTTGATTTTTTGAATGCCTGTCAAGAATGCCAAGAAGGCTCAAAATCCAAAATATCTGGTTGAAATAAGATTTCTTAAAATCATGACATAACATAGACCAAATTTGATCATTGTTACAAGGTGATTATTCAAATTTTTGAAAAAAGCACATATTTAAATAACCCATAGCTCTTAATAAAAATTCAGCTGTTTTTGAACAATTAGAATTTAACAGACATCAAGAGAACATAATAGATTACTTTAACACATTGCTTTAACAGAGCATCAGAGTTTAATTCTATGTCAAAGAGAAATTGAGCTTCCTGTGATCTTTTGCTGTGAGGTTTCCTTCCTTTACCTTCTTTTCAGTATTTTAAGAGTCAGTATTTTAAGAGCTGAAGATAGGCATTCCTGGTTGACAGACGAAGAGAAGCTGGAGAAAACGCAATGGCTCAGGAGGGACCTGGGACAGCTGGGAATGAAGGCAGCTAGAGGCAGGCGTGGATGGCGCAGAGGTCAGACGCTCAAATGTTGCAGGTGTCAGAAGCATCGGGCTAGGGGCCGGCTCTGGGTGCAGCAGGTTAGAGCTGCCGCTGTGAAGCCCACGCCCCACACTGAAGGTCTGGTTCAAGTCCTGGTTCCCCTGCCTCCGATCCAGCTTCTGCCAGCACACCCTGGGAGGCAGCAGGTGGTGGCTCAAGTACTCGGGTCCCTGTCACCCACGTGGGAGACCCCGACAGAGTGCCTGGCTCCGGGCTTCAGCCTGAACCCAGCCCGGCTGTTGTGGACATGTGGGAGGTGAACCAGCAGATGAAATCTCTCTCTCTCTCCTTCTCTCTCTCCCTCTCTCTCTCTCTCCCTCTCCCTCTCTCTCTCCCTCTCTCTCTCTTGCTCTACCTGTCAAAGAAATAAACTTACAGGAAGCCCTTTGGCTAAGCCTTACTGGTTGGTACACCTTGAACTCTTTCCTGAGACGTTGTTTGCCGCAGGAGCACACGGAGAGCAGGGCACAGACTGACACGCGATGGGTGATGGTTCTTTTCTGCTCCAGTGAGCAGCCTGGGAGAGGCCAGAGGGAGGCGTGTGTTACAGCGTGAAGGGAGCTGATAGATAACGCTTCTCTTCCCATCCCAGAGCTAAGACAACAGAGGCAAAACCCAAAAGCACTACTCCTGCCAGAGCCTCCCCTGAGAATGTGGCCCAGGCCTGCAGGTGAGTGACAGCAGAGAGCCCAGTGGGCCCAGTCCTGGGACAGGGGCAGCTGGAAAGGCAGGACAGTGGACACTGTGGCCAGTGCCCGAGAGAAAGGGCTGAGCTGTGGGGGCCTGGGCACTGGGGTACCAGGCCTGCCCCACCCAAGGGCAGAGATGGAGGAGGAGGCTCCATCACGGGAGTTCTGACCTTAGGAGAGGGTCACAAAACCCAGTCTGTGCACATTCTGACGGGCTCACCGCTGGCCAGTTAGGACATGCCTGGGAAGCAGGCGAACGTCACTGCAGGACGCGGAGTGGCTTTCCGATTGGGGGTCAGCTGTGATCCCTTCCCTTTCTTAAAAACCATTTCTAAATGAAAGCGAGTCTCAGGAAACCCCGGCCGAAGGTCCCAGCTCCGCGTGGGCAGAGCCAGGAGGAGAAATGTGTTCTAAGCCGGCTAAAGGGGCCCCATGATTAAGCAGGCAGCCTGGGAGGGAGGTTACTCTGTGCCTACGGCCACATCCAGCTGGTGTCCTTGGTCATCGTCCTGTGGACTTCTCTGAGCAGGTCTGGCGACCTTGTGTTGAGGTGGCCTGGACGTGGTGTGGCCAGGGGCTGGCAGGCGATCAGGTGGTGGGGCCCTGCCAGTCTCAAAGGCAGAACACAAGGCTCCAGGCAAGGAAGCACCAGCAAGCCAGACGGCCCTGAGGCCTTTCCTGGGCAGGGAGGGAGGGAGGGTGGAGTGAGGGGCTGGGCCATCAGCTCAGGACCCCACAGGGCAGACAGATCGCTGGGGCCCGCCAGGGAGGAAGAGCTGTGCCCAGCCACTCAGGGTGTTGTGTCCACCACAAACCAGGCGACAACCTTTCCCCGAACATCCCTGAAGTCTAAGACCTTGAGCTACCAACAGTGCCGACTCCCAAGCAGAAAGGGTGACCTCAGACCTGCCTTTGTGACTGCAGACTGGCCAGCCCGTGGGCTTTCTCCCGGGAACCCGGGGAGCAGTCCTGCCCAGCAGTCACCTGGGGTGCCCAGCACGCCCGGAGCAACAGCGCTCTGGAGCGGAGTGGGATGTCCCCAGTCACCTGCTGAACACACATACGGGACACAGATACTAAAGTAGGTGTAAGGCAGCCGAGGTGCCCAGCCGAGACACACATTCCATACAGCTGACAGTCTTGAAAAAAAATTCCTTTAAAGTTTATTCATTCTACTTGAGAGGTAAGCATCTAGAGAAAGAAGAGAGAGAGAGAGAGAGAGATCTTTTATTAACCCCCCTCCCCCACCAAGTGCTACAAGGGCCAGAGCTGGGCCAGGCCAAAGCCAGGAGCACTCGATCTGGATCCCCCACGTGGGTAGCAGGGACCAAGCATTAGAACCATCATCTGCCGCCCCATTCACAGGAAGCTGGGATCAGAAGCCGGCACTCCCAAGGGGGCGCAGGCATCCCGAGCGGCATCTTCAGGACTGCCCAAAATAACTCCGACTCACGGCTAACAGTTAAGAAGTGAGAGATTTTATACAAAAATCGGGACTTCAGGCATTTGTTGGAAAGGAGACGTGCAGCAGGGCAAAGCCAGCCCTTGGTCCTGCCTGCTGCCGGAGCTCCCGCCAGCCTGGAGCGGTGCCTGCACTGTGCCAGTGCCGGGCAGGAGCAGACCCAGCTCTCACGGTTGTCTTGGATCAGCACCCCCCCGCCCCGCCACTGCGCTTCTGAATCTAATTCCTGGGGTCACCCGAGGACCCAGCGGAGGAAGTGGCTTGGACTGGTGACCATACTGAGTTCATGGAAACTCACGGGCAGTCTGGTAAACCCCAAATAGCCAAAGGTCACATTTTAAAGAAGTGTGAATTTCAGGGGCTCCCCCTGCCCCCCTTTTCCGTGGCTCCCGCGGCCTGAGGAGGGGAAGCAACCCTGGAGGAATACTTGTGAGACGGCACCGTGCCCCGTGCTTGAGCCTCGGACACAGCAATGCTGCAGAAGGTGTCCAGGTGCCTTTATCTGGAGTGAGTCCGTCCGAGTTGCAGGAAGATGCGAGCAAATGGTTGAAAGTCATTGGCTGCTGCAGACAACCGTTTGCCCTGGTTACTAAGAAGCTTTTTGTAGAGGGCAGCATTGTGGCGCGGCTGGTTAGGCAGCCATCCAAGACGCTGGAATCCCACGTGAGACACGGTTCCAGTCCGGACTCTCCACTCTGATTCAGCTCCCTGCTAATGGCCTGGGAAAGCAGTAGAAGATGGCCCAAGTGCTTGGACCCCTGCACCCACATGGGAGACCCAAGGAGAGTTCCTGGCTCCTGGCCTGGCCCTGGCAGCTCCAGTCATTTGGGGAGTGAACCAGTGGATGAAAGACCTCTCTCTCTCTCTCACTCTCTCTCTTCTCTCTGTAACTCTGCCTTTCAAATAAATAAATCTCTTTTAATGGCTTTTAAAACTTTGAAAATTAAACACTAAGTGCCGCTTCTCCAGGTCCCACGTCAGCCCTGTGACTCAGACATCTAAGCGTTTGGCAGGGCACCGTCTCACTCCAGAGATTGCAAGGGACAAATCTCCACTGAGCCCCGTACGTGCAAGACTGCCTGAGCCGCTGTGCTGCGGGGCCGTCCGGAGCCTCAGCTTTGAGGAGCTCAGGGGGGACAAGGACGTGGCAGGCCACGAGAGCGCCATGACCCTCCGTGTCCCGCCGTGCATGTCAGCACATTTCTGCTTTGTTGAGGTAGCCTTGGCTAATCCAAAAATAAAATAAAGTAAATAAAGAGGGAGGTGGAGAGAGGGCAGAGCGAAGGAAGGGAAAAGAAACCAGGAAGCAACTCAGTGATTTTTAAATGTTGGTTGTTTGTATTTTGTAGCTGGAGCCCTAATTAACAGCATCTAATATATTTTATCCCAATATCTTCTTTCTTTCTTTCTTTCTCAAAATTTTAAAAACTGGGGGCCAGCGCTGTGGCACAGCGAGGTAAGCCATGGCCTACAGTGCTGGCATCTCATAAGGGCGCCAGTTTGAGTCCCGCTGCTCCGCTTCTGATCCAGCTCCCTGCTTACACATCTGGAAAAGCAGAAGAAAGTGGCCCAAGAATCTGGGCCCCAGCACCCACGTGGGAGGCCAGGAAGAAACTCTTGGCTCCTGGCTTCAGCCTTGCACATCCCTGGCCATTGCAGCCACTTGGGGAGTGAACCAGCGGATGGAAGATCTCTTTCTCTCTCTGTCTTTCCTTCTCTCTCTGTAGCTCTTACCTTTCAGAAACTATTTTTTTTTTAAATTATTTATGGGGGCTGGGGCTGTGGTGTAATGGGTAAAGCTGCTGCCTGCAGTGCAGGCATCCCATTTGGGGGCCAGTTCAAGTCCCAGCTGCTCCACTTCTGATCCAGCTTCTTGCTGATGTACCTGGGGAAACAGTGGAAGATTGCCCAAGTGCTTGGGCTCCTGCACTCACATGGGAGACCCAGAAGAAGCTCCAGGCTCCTGGCTTCGAATGGGCTTAGCTCTAGGTGTTGTGGCCATTTGGGGAGTGAATCAGCGGAAGGAAGACCTCTCTCTCCCTGTCTGTAACTCTGCCTTTCACATATATAAACAAACCTTTTTTAAAAAATATTTATTTATTTGAAAGGCAGAGGGACAGAAAGAAAGAGATCACTCATCCGCTGGTTTACTCCCCAAACACCCATAACCACCAGGACTAGCCAGGCTGAAGCCAGGAGCCCAGAATTCCATCTGGCTCTCCCATGTGGGTGGCAAGGAGCCAAGCACTTGAGCCACCGCCACTGCCTCCCAGGTGCACATTAGCAGGAAGCTGGACTTGGAAACTACCTGAACCCAGACATCTGGACATGGGATATGGGCGTCCCAGCTGCCGACTTACCTGCTGCAATGGGATTACAGGATATGTTTATTTTGGTGCAAAAAACTTGAAACCCACGAACTTTCTGAATTACCACCATATTTGAGAGTTTATTCGTCAAACAATTCATGTGGTCACTGGTACTCTTTTACACAAAAATTAATGCAAACCATGAAATCAGCCAAGGAAACAGTTAAAATACAGCTGCTATTGGCCATAGTAACCCTTCACACACCCAAATTCTATAAGCTGTGTCATCAGAATAGTAGCCAGAGATGCTTCTAGCTTATTGTTCTACAAAACTATTTTTTAAAGATTTATTTATTTATTTATTTATTTGACAGAGTTACACAGAGAAAGAAGGAGAGGCAGAGAGAGGTCTTCCATCCACTGGTTCATTCCCCAATTGGCCGCAATGGCAGGAGCTGTGCCAATCCGAAGCCAAGAACCAGGAACTTTTTCTAGGTCTCCCATGCAGGTGCAAGGGCTCAAGGACTTGGGCTATCTTTTACTGCTTTTGCAGGCCATAGCAGAGAGCTGGATTGGAAGTGGAGCAGCTGGGACTCAAACCAACACCTATATGGGATGCCAGCACTGCAGGCAGTGGCTTTACCTGCTATGCCACAGCGCCAACCCTGAAAAACTCCTTTAAAAAAAAAAAACTAAACTGCGTCCAGTCACTCAGGCATAGCCAAGTGGCACCTTCCAGGCTGCCCAAGTCCTTAGCTGTCCCTGTCACAGAGGACCGGTCACCCTCCCAGGGGTCAGGAGGGAGCGTTCGAGGCGCAGTATCAGGAGTTTGCATATTGAGTCATGGAACTTTTTAAAAGTCCATGAAATGTTTATTTCTCTGCAGCTATCATTCTGCCAATGACAAGCTTCCCCAAATGTCAGCTCCACAAAGACGCAGCCTGGAGCCCAGAGAGGCACCTGTGCACCAGTTGTCCTGGGAGAGAACCTTCTCTGTGGAGGGGAGGAACCGCCAGAGCCAGACTCGCCCCACCCTCCCGGCACAGTCTTGCCCTGAATTTGCACCCAAGGTTGTTGCAACCAAAACCCCCAGATGCTCATTTTGTCAAGAGCGCCTGTATCTCCCTTCTGCCTGTGGACTGCTCTTTTGAAGGGAGTGAGGCTGGAGATTGTCAAACTATTTGTGGACTTTTTTTTTTTTTTGAGATTAGCCTGGCACCCGAGAGGAGACAGGCTCTGGGCAGACTTGATAGAAAGCTGAGGCTGTGTCGGGGAACCGACTGTTGTATGCACAGCGTGGTCCTGGGCACTGTTGCCTTTGCCCCCAAGAGGGCTGCCCTCCCCAACGCTGAAGAACTCCAGGCAAGTTACAGGGCTGGCAGCACGATTCCCTGCTCCCACTGAAAACCTGGAACCTCGAAGGGAGTGGTCATCCAAGGTCATAGCCACACCAACAGCACGGGGAAGAGTGGCCAAGGCTCCTGGCTCCAGAGTTCCCGCACTTCCTTCCAAGGTGCTGATTAGCATAGAGCAACAAAAACGTGACTTTAAATGGAAGAGCTTCCCAGGAGGGTGGAGAGAAAGACGAAGCAAGTACTACTCGGGCAGGACCCAGCTCACCACCCTTACAAACATCGTTTCGAAGGCAACAGACCAGGGGCCAGCGCTGTGGGCCAGTAGGTTAAGCCTGCAGCACCGGCATCCCATATGGCTGCAGGTTCGTGTCCCAGCTGCTCCGCTTCCGATCCAGCTCTCTGCTATGGCCTGGGGAAGCGGAAGATGGCCCAAGTCCTTGGACCCCTGCACTCGCATGGGAGACCTAGAAGAAGTTCCTGGTTCCTGGCTTCGGATCAGCCTAGCTCTGGCCATTGTGGCCATATAGGCAGTGAACCAGCAAATGGAAGACCTCTCTCTGTCTCTACCTCTCTCTGTAACTCTACCTCTCAAATAAATAAGCAAATCTTTAAAAAAAAAAAAAAAAAGACAATAAACTGAGCAAAATCAAAATCAGAGGTGGCTCCTATCGGCAGAGATGGGAACCAGAGGTGCCTAACCAGGTTCCAGGCAGTGCCAAGGTGGCAGAGGCAGGCTGTGTTAGGAGGAGTCCCATCCTACGCAAACATCTTCCACAGCCTCCTTCCGACTACAGCTACCACTGTATGTTCATTTTCTTTCTTTTTTTAAAGATTTATTTGAAAGGCAGAGTTACAGAGAGAGACAGAGAAATTCTTCCATCTGCTGGTTCACTCCCCAGATGACGGCAATGGCTGGAGCTGCACCAACCCGAGGCCAGGAGCCAGGAGCTTCTTCTGGGTCTTCCACGCAGGTGCAGGGGCCAAAGGACTTGGGCTATCTTCTACTGCTTTTCCAGGCCATAGCAGACAGCTGGATTGGAAGTGGAGCAGCCAGGTCTCGAACCAGTGCCCATATAGGATGCCAGCACTGCAGGCAGCTGCTTTACCCACTACACCATGGCGCTGGCTCCGTGTGTGTGCATTTTCATAAAAAAAGAACTTCCATCTGCCCACAGCATAGACAGAGACTCTAGGAAAGGCCTCTTCCTCACCTTGACCTCCAACCTTCCTGACAGATCCTGCTGCCCTGGGACCTGCAGCTGGGAGCTGTGTGGGTGCTGACAAGGGTGACCCCCGACAGCTCACTAGGAGCTAGCACCTTGTCAGGAGATCTCATTCAACCCTTACAGGTCACGCAGAGGCCCCCTGGTGTCTCCATTTTACCCAGGAGGAAACTGAGTTCCAGGTTACTCTCCGTTAGGACGGACTTGCCGGCTTCCGGTGTGCCAAGCACTGCTGCAGGCATCCGACGTACCCGTCTATCCAATCCTCGTGGCAAACCTTAGCAACCAGGTGCCACACGTAGGCATCTTACAGTTGGCAAAACTAAAGCACCGAGCACCCAAACAACCAGCCGGCTCACCCAGCAAGGCCAGCAAAGGAGCGGGGCAGGGCCGGCTGCTAGCATCAGTCACCTAGCGACCTGTCCAGGGGCCTGCTGGGCACCAGCCCCGGTTCCGGAGCCCCTGTGTTCCCGGGGCAGCACCTGTGGATCTCCGCTTCTGCAGGTTCTTGGCTGACGCTGACTTCCACGCTCGGCTGACCCAGACTTTGAGTCAGCACGGGGAAGGGGGGGAGGGTGTGCAGAGCTCTTAGTCACCACACAAAGCCCGCCCACTCACCGGGATGCGCCTGCCTTATTTATTTAAGACGTATTTGTTTTACTTGAAAGGCAGAGTTACAGATGAAGTGGGTGAGAGAGAAAGACTTCCAGTTAGGTTCACTCTCCGAATGGCCGCAACGGCAGGGGCCCAAGCACCTGGGCCATCCTCCGTGGCCTTCCCAGGCCACCTGCAGGGAGCGGGCTCGGAGCAGCTGGGACTGGAACCTGCGCCACACGGGATGCAGGTGTCTCCCGGCTTAACCCGCAGCGCCCGCCAACGACTATGTTTTACTAAGTCCTCTCCGAGGCTTGGGTGCTGTGGGTCCTGGCTCCTCCCCTTCCCCACCCGCTTCCGCAGCCGCGCCTGGGCGCGCGCGGCGACAGGTGCCCCCAAGTGCCTGGGCCCAACACCCCAGCGGGGGACCCGCGCGCTGCCCGCCCCCAGTCGTTCACATAAGTAAATCAGTCTTTAAAAAAAATCAGTTCGCAGAATTGCAGCGAAGGGTCCCCACGGAGGCAGACGAAGCCCCGGGTCGCTCCTCCGAGCCGGGATGGCGGGGACCTGCGGGAGCCCGCGCCCCGCACGTGGCTGCGTTTCTCCACTAGCCCGCGGGACCATCCCGCTCCTCCGTCCACACTCCGGAGCGGGCCCAAACCCCGCGGGCTTCCGCGAGGGCAAGGGGACACGCGGGGGTCTCCCGGCCGCACGAGGCGGGGGGCGGCGCAATGCCCGCGGCCGGGCCGGGCCGGGGCGCCCCCTCGGCGGCCAAGGCCATCTTACTCCGGGCGGACCTGGACCTCGACCCCGCCCCGCCGGCGCCCGGGCCGCGGCGTCCACCGCAGGTGCGGCGGGTGAGCGGGCCGCGCGGCCGGGGCCGGGCCGGCGCGCCAAGGGCGGCCTCGTGGGGCCGCGCCGGGGCCCTCCGGCGGCGCCCACGCGGGGCAGGTGCGATCGCTCCTCGCCCCTCGGTGCCCTCCCGGGGCGGACGCGGGCCCGGGCTGCGTGGCCGCGCCCCTCTAGGCGCGCCGCGGCCGTTCCAAGTTCCCGAAAGTTTCTCCCGGGCTCCACGGCGGCGGTTTCAGCCCCGGGGCGACGGTTGCTACGCGAAGTGAAACCCGGCGGGCATCGGCGGACCCCGCCCCCGCCGCCCCCGGCCCCGCCCCCGGCCCCGCCCCGGCCCTGGGCGGCGACTCCGCCGAAGCCCGCCCGGCCGGGTCTTAAGCGGCGGCGCGCGGCGGGCGCCGGAGTCGGGCGCGGCGGGCACGCGGGTTTGCGTGCTCAGGGTGTCCTCGTCCCGCAGGTCGAGCTCCGAGTCAGCAGCGTTTCCGTGCACGGAGGAACCCGCCGAGACCCCCAAGATGCCGAAGCCAGTGAGTGGCGCGCGCGGGTGCGCCGGGGCGGACGCGCCGGGCTCGCCCCGTCGAGGGGCTCACCTGCGCCAGGTGTTGGGCCGCTGGTGCCGGAGCGGGGCTCAGAGGACGGAAGTTGGGCCTTTCCCGGCCTGTTGGTCGCTCGCGGGTCACACCCGGGGAACGCGGCCATCAAGAGCCCTCTCCGGGCCGCGTCTGGGTCGCGGGATGACCGGGGGCCCCTGCCGCGGCTGTGGCCGCGCTCGGGGGCTGCCGACGACCTCCGCCCACTTGCCCGGAGCCAGGTGTGGCCGCGGCTTCCTGGGCCGGGGCCCGGGGCGGGGGCTCCACCGCAGCCCGGCGCGCAGCAGGGCAGCGGAGTGTGCGGGTCGCGGCGGGATTCGTGGCGCTGGGAGGGTCGGCGAGCACCTGCGTTTCGCGGGGAGTCGGGTGAGGAGGGAGAAGCCCGCGGAGAGCGCCCCTGCCCCCGCGGATCCCGGGCCGGCGGGGCCGAGGGCGCGGTTCTTGGAAAGGTGTGTGTGCACCTGCCCGAAGGCGGCGGGCTCGCGCGCGCTGCTGGGCGGGGGGCTTCCGGGTGCAGAGTGCTGAAAATACCGGGAGCCACGGGAAACCGCAGCCGGAGCTGCGTGCGGGGTTTCTTTGTAACTTTTCAAGGGGGTCGCTTCTGTACCCGGCGCTTGGCTGCGCCTCGCTACTGTTGCTCTCTGGAAAGATCTTGCTTGAAGCCTGGTTTCCTGGCGAGGATACAAAACTCATTCTCCCTGTGCTGCGGAGGATCTGCTCATGGTGCGGAAGGTACTTTTTCCGGCCCAAAATTCTTTTTTTTTTTTTTTTCAAACTTCCGAGTGACGCCTGGAGTGTGGCTTCAGGGCACCTTCGCTGTGGCACCGACACCGCGCCACACCCAAGGGCGGCCCGGGAGTGCAGCCTGGGAGTGCAGCCTTAGGGGAGGGGTCGGGAGAAGACCCTGCCCCTGCGGTTTTCGGGTCCCCGCCGAACTCGGGGATCCCACTTCACTCCTTTTCCTTCTCATTTCTCATCGTGAATTCCCTGTGCCTTTTAAAATTGTGATAAAATGCACATAAGGCAGTTTGCCATTCTCTTACCCGTCTTCCAGCTGAGTGGCGCTCAGTACTTTGACAGTGAGGAAACCCAGGCCCAGACTCCGATGTCTTCCACTGCCACCCCCAGCTCCCCTCCCCTGGCTGCCGCCTGGCCTCTGTGGCTATGGCTTTGACGTCTCCAGGGACTCACAGGTGCAGCCGGACGGGGGTTGTCTTTGGCTGCCTGTCTCCCTTCACACAATGTCTTCATCAAGGTCAGAGCGAGTTTTGGAATCCTGAAAGCACTCATGTTTTCACGTCGGGTATGCCTTGGTTTCGTGTTTGCTCTAAAAGTCTATAATAATGAGGGACCCCACCGTGGCATTTCTGAGGCTGGACCGGATGAAGATGGTTGTGAAACCGCTGAGGCGGCTCAGCATGGCGTGGGTGTGAGCGGCTGGGTGATCAGGCTGGGTGAGCCGTACCTGCTGGCCTGCGTGCCTGCTGGGTGTTACGGGGGAGCGTCTTAGAGATAAGATGAACAGACTAAGCTCTTCCTCATTTGAATTCTGCCAAGCCCACCCCACAGGGCACGGTTCACAGCCCCTGGTACTTGGCTCTAGATTTCAGTTTTGCTTTGCTGCCTCAGTAAATGTGAAATGGAATCGCCTGGCAAGCTGTGTAGATTCTAATAATTCAGACCCAAGGCAGAGACTCCTACTGGGCTGCCTCCTTGGGATCTGGCGTTTTAACCGCAGGCACCCACCTGAGAGGCCCAGTAGCCGGGCTGGTGCGCCTCCCCCTGCCGGCAGGGGGCTCTGCACCGAGCCGGGCTGACCTGATAAGAGCATAAAGGAAGTGCTTACTTGCACCGCTTATTAGAAAGGTGGGGGGTGGGTCGTTTTCAAGCTGGCCGCCTGCAGGGGCTGGGGTTGGGAGTGCCTATCTCGTCCTCTGCTGGGCACCCTGAGTGACCAGGGCTGGAGGGAGGCCTTGGGAGGACCCTCGCCTGGCTGGGGAGGGCTGGATGGGTTTGCTTTTTCCTGCCTTTCCAGCTTTGGGGCTCCTGTGACCAGAGACTTCCAAGGAGGGCGATTTGGGGGTGCAGCAGGCACCTGGCCCGGTCCCTGGGACGCAGTGTGCTGTGTGGCCAGGTAGCTGCCTCCTTCGGGGAGAGCTGGTGCTGAAGCACCCTGGGGAGCTGCTGCCTCGTTCCTTTCTTCCCGACACTTGAGGGACATCCCAGGCGGTGGGGACAGAAGTCCTGGAGGAAGGGAAGAGGAGTGGTTCAGGGCTCCCAGGAAAACTCAGTGGCCAGAGAGGAAATGAGAAGCCAGGCTGTGCCCAGCTCGGGGTTTGACCAGGAAGAGGCGACGGGATCAGATGTGCCCTTTGAAACCGGGACAGGAGAGTCCCTGGAGGCAGGAGGGAGGTGGCGAGGGTGGCCGTGTAGGCTGCCGACGTAGCCCAGATGAGAGCCGGTGCTGGCCTGGGCCAAGGTGGTGGTTGTGGCAATGGACAGCCATGGGTGGGGGACGGGGGCAGGGCTCTCTGGATAGGACTCATGGCAAAGTGGCTGTGTGGGGCCGGGCACCTGCGTGGGTGCCGCTGCCGTCATCACAGAGCTGGGAGTCCTGGCCAGGGATCCGGGATGGAGGAGTTGGGAGTCTGGCTTTGTGCATGTTGCTAACAAATCTGTGACTGTGACCGATAACAGAAGTCCTTGCCTTCCTAAAGTTCACCTTCTACTGGAGAGAGCACAGCTGGGACAAAGGAGACGATGGCCGAGGGAGGTCTCCACCTCCAGAGGCCAGCCAAGATGCAGGGGCACGTCCGCCCGGAGTCGAGGCACAGAGCTTCCTCTAGGGGCCACTGGAGCTCTCAAATGTGGCCTCTTGTGTTTAAAGGGGAAGAGTTCCCAGATCGTCCCTGTGAAATAATTGGTAGGAAAGAAAGAGATCCCACTCTGTTCCGCTGTCCCTCTCATTCCTGCCACACTGGCCTCTTTCATTGTTAATGGCCCTGAATAATAATGCTGTGATTGCTAACAGTTTTTGAATAATTTTATTAATGCTTATGGTTTGGGAAAGGAAAATATCAGTTGGTGAATTAGCATCTTTTTATTGTATTGATTTAAAGATTATTTGTTTGAAAGGTAGAATGGTAGAATTATGGGGCCAGCGCCATGGTGTAGTAGGTTAATCTTCCACCTGAGGCGCCAGCATCCCATGTGGGCACCGGTTCTAGTCCCGGCTGCTCCACTTCTGGTCCAGCTCTCTGCTGTGGCCTGGGAAGGCAGTAGAAGATGGCCCAAGTCCTTGGGCCCCTGCACCCACGTGGGAGACCAGGAAGAAAGTCATGGTTCCTGGCTTCAGATCAGCACAGCTCCCACCATTGCGGCCATTTGGGGGGGAGTGAACCAACAGAAGGAAGACCTTTCTCTGTCTCTCCCTCTCGCTGTCTGTAACTCTCTCAAATAAAATAAATAAAATCTTAAAAAAAAAAAAAAGGTAGAATTACAAGAGGAGAGGGAGAGAGAAGTCCTCCATCTGCTGGTTCACTCCCCAAATGGCCACAATGGCCAGGTTGAAGTCAGCAACCAGGAGCTTCCTCTAGGTCTCCCACGTGGGCGCAGGGGCCCAAGCACTCGGGCCATCCTCTGCTGCTTTCCCAGGCACATTAGCAAGGAGCTGGATCAGAAGTGGAGCAGCCAGTGCTCAAACCACCCACTTCCTAGGGTGCACATTAGCAGGAAGCTGGCATGGACAACAGAGCTGGGACTTGAACCCAAGCAATGGGTGTGGGTGGCAGTTCTTTGTCTTCTGCGTCCTTGGCCATTCGGGGGCCTTGGATGGTTCTGTATGGCTGACCGCGTTTAAGTAGTTCAGCTCTGGCATCTGAAGTAGAAAAATTCAGTCGGCTTTCAGAGTCGGCTTTCAGAGTCGCCCAATGCATGGGGAGCCACCCTTGCATTTCATTTCCCATGGGTAGTAGCAGCGTTGGAACTGCTCAGCGAGTGTTTACTGTAAACACTGAATGTCTAGAAGGTTGCATTATTTTCCCTGTGTCCTATTTACCATCATTGCCTGTCGGCATAAAGAATAAATATTTTGCTCCAGATTTCTGTTGTGCTATGTGTCTTAGAGACTCTCCACTGAAGTTCTGAATAAAACGAAAGTATGAACAACCATCAAAAGTTTCATAACCGGGGTACTTCTTACCTGTGGGTGGAATGGCCGCTTAGCTTCCGGGACTCCATTCTGTCTTCCGTCAAACACCAGAAATTTTTAAGTGACGAGACGGGTTACATAAACTCAGTTGAAACAAGGCTTTTGTATATCTGTGAAACCTGGTGTATCCTCAGACACCGCAGCCTGTTTCTGGTGTGTCCCCCCACCCCATGTCTTACAAACTTTGCGGTGTAACCTGTTAGCCAGGTAAAGTTTGTCTCTGGTCGGGCCCCTGGAACAGGCAGGACGCATTCTGCTCTGATTGTATCTCCTCTCCATCCTCTGCCCGTCCTGGTTGTAACTCCCTCCCACCCTTCCTCCCTCCCTCCCTCCCTCTCTCTCTCCCTCCCTCCCAGGGGCCCTGTGGGGCCATCAGGGCCTTGTGCTGGGACAATAAAAATTCCTAAGATTGGCTCTGCCTCCGAGGAGTTTTCAGTCTGGGAGGGAGGTGGCTGTGTAAACACAGGATCCTGAGCAGGGGTGAGGTCCTGGCCTCGGCTGGGGCAGAGGGCACTTCCGGGGCAGCGCTGGCCAGTTCTGTGCTCCAGGTCTGACAAGTGGCAGTGCCATTCTAAAGGAGGTGGACACTGTATCCACAGACTCCTGACCCTGCTGATGGAACAGATTTGAGGAAACCAGTCGTGAAGGCAAAGGCACGTCTACCCTTGACTCCTTATACTGATAAAAGCCAGAGGAAGTGACCTCAGCCAGGCCTGTCGGGTCTTGCCCTCCCTGGGTTTGAAGTCACCTTGCACAGCCTGGCTTCCTGGGCCGCGTTTGATGAGAGAAGATAAGTTTAAAATGGCCTGGGTCAACAGTTGTCATCGCAGATGTTGTAAATAATTGCTTTCGCCTCCTCACCTGTGGGCCCCTCCCAGCCTTGGCCTGTTTTTGCTAAGTGTTTTGCATTTTTTCTTTTTAAAAAAGATTTATTTATTTGTTCAAAAGGCAGAGTTAGGGAGAGAGATCCTCCCTCTGTGGGTTCACTCCTCGAGTGGCCGAAGCAGCCCGGAGCTTTGTCCGGGTCTCTCATGTGTGTGCGGGGGTACCTGGGGCATCTTGGGCTGCTTTCCCAGGCCGTGAGCAGGGAGCTGGATTGGAAGTGGAGCAGCCGGGACTTGAACCATATGGCACCGCCACAGAGGACGCTTGAACCCGCTTCGCCTAAACACCAGCCCCAAGGATGGTTTTTAAAACATGGATGACCGTGGGCAACCAACACCACTAGGGCCTTCAAAGCCTACAGTATTTACTCCGGCCCTTTCTAGAAAAAGATTTTTCCACCCCTGCTGCTAGGATGGAGATAATTGGTAAGCGTTTGTTCTAGCCTGGGGTGGCTTTGAGGGCTAGACTAATATTTGGAAGCAGATCCGTCTCAGCGGTCCCGATTTTTAAAAACCCGTTCTCCAAAAACAAAGAACGTGTTTTGTTCGCTGGTGTTAAGAGCACTGCGGCTCCGAGCACGGACATCTATTGTGAAACTCCCACCAGCCAGGCGTGGCTGGTGCCCAGGTTGCTTCAAACAGGGCTGGTGTTCAGGGCGGCTCTTTGTCTCCACAGAGAGAGGGCCAGTATCTTGTGTCACACGCTAAGCTGTGGTCCGATGACAGAGCTCTGGCATATGCTAAAACAAAGCAATTTGTACTGATCATTTGAGTTGAGAAGAAAGTGTTGTATAGATGAATTGCATCTCTAACATTGCTTTTTTTTTAATAGTAGAGATTTACTTAGTTGAAAGGCAGAGAGAGAGATCTGCCATCCACTGGTTCACTCCCCAAATGGCTGCAATGGCCGAGGCTGGGCCGGGCAGAAATCAGGGGTCTGGAACTCTCTGTGGGTCTCCCACGTGGGTGGCAGGGCCCCAAGCGCTCGGACCATCCTCTGCTGCCTTCCCAGGTGCACTAGCAGGGAGCGCGATTGGAAGTGGAGCAGCTGGGACCTGAACCGGCACTCACATGGGATGCAGCATTGAAGGCAGCGGCTCAGCCGGCCCCACCACAGTGCTGGCCTCTGTCACTGATAATTTAAAAACTAACTTTGATCCTGCCCTGGGCTGTGTGTGAAGCTCTGGCTGAAGTTTTGTGAGTCCGTCTCTAGCTCGTGCTCTCTACCGAGAGCTCCGTCACCATCCTCTCCCCCCCCCCCCCGCCCCCCGACTTGTCTCCATTGCCCATCGTGGGGCTGCTCTGCACCTTGCAAGGATGCTGGGTGCCTATTCGTGCCGTCTCTCCCGGCTGCAAAGGCAAGGTGGTTTCTGTGCTTCTAACACACTTTCAATTCTCACTTTATTGGCAGATAATTAGGGGATGACCAGGTAGCAGATACCCCTCTGCCCCTCACCTGTGAACAGGAACCCACAGGCCTGCCCGTGAGGGCCAGGAGTCAGCCCACAGGAAGCTCTTGGTCTTGCTCGGAGAGGGCTGGGCTGTGTTCCAAACACCTGAGGAGCTTTCCGGTCTCCTCGTGGTCGTGGTCGTCAGCCTAGCGCAGTAAAGCGGGAAGGAGGTTATACCTTTTGCAGTGAAGACGGCCCACACCCCGCCAGTAGACAGCCCCGCAGGGTGCCAGGGTTGCAGGGCCTGGGGGTGTCCTGGAGAACAAACCATGATCCCTACCCCTCAGCCCAGGGAAGCAGGGAGAGCTGGTGGCTTGTTCACACTCACGGCAGTCAGTGGTGGAACCAGTTGCCACGTAGTGGTGATTCTGCGTTACGTGCCCTTGGACCTGGCCTCTTCCCAGGGCCAGAGGCTGTGGGGAACCAGGCCAGTGAGGGTAGAGGGGAAGTCTCAGGGTGGGAGCACTTCGTGTCACGTTTCGCCAAGAGGTCGATTCCTGTCTCCGCCCTGGTCGCTGGGGAGTTAAAGCTGTGGGTGGAATGACTCATGATGGGGCGCGAGTGATGTATTCTTGTTTTTATTTGTTTGCTTTTTGATAGATCAGTCTTGCTTTAGCAGGGAGCCATGATGATCTGACCTGGGTCTGGTACTGAGCATTGCTGGCTCGGGGACGTGGGTTGACCTAAGACCGTGCCTGTGGCCCTGTCTATGGAGTTCGCATGCAGCTTGTCTTGGGTGGAGGTCCAGCCTTGTTCTTTAGTTGTTGTTTTTCTTCCTAAGATCATTTATTTGAAAGGCACAGAGTTAGAGGCAGAGGCAGAGAGAGGTCTTCCATCCGCTGGTTCACTCTCCAATGGCCACAACAGCCAGAGCTGTGCCAATCTGAAGCCAGAAGCCAGGAGCTTCTTCCGGGTCTCCCACGTGGGTGCAGGGGCCCAAGCACTTAGGCCATCTTTTCTCTGCTTTCCCAGGCCACAGCAGAGAGCTGGATCGGAAGTGGAGCAGCCGGGTTTTGAACCAGTGCCCATATGGGATGCCCACATCACGGGCAGCAGCTTTCCCCGCTGTGCCACAACCCTGGCTCGATGAGTAAGATTCTTAAATGAGACTCAGGCCGGGAGCTGCCATGTGGAGACGTCGGTGTGGTCGGCGTGTGGGAATACAGCGTGGTAACAGGGCTGCAGGACGCACTGATGTGCTGTGGCCGGACCAGCTGTGAAAAGATTGCATCCCGACTGCGTTTTTATATTTAGGAATTACTGGAACTGTGGCGATGGGGAGAGTAGAGTGGGCAGGCACATTCCGTGAGCTCCCCGGCTGTGACCGTTTCCAGTTTCCCATAGTGGAAGTTGGTTGTTTGAAGGGTGTGTTACAGGGGTAGCGGTGGAGAAAGGCTCCCTTTTGGCTCCAGGGAGTGTCTGGATCTGGGAGGCGACCCAAAGGGTGAATGGAGCAGCAACACCCCCACTTGGAGGGAGGAACCCTCCCCTCCCATTCGCTCCACCCGCCCCGCCCTGGTGGTGGCCCAGTGCTCAAAGCCAGTCTCTGATTCCCAGGGGAGCGCAGGGGCACTGGGACCAGGCTGCGAGCAGGACGTGGTCTTAGCAGCAACTCTCAGACTCCAAAATCAGAAAGGAACCTCACGGAGCCATCTGCCTAGGGTGTGGGGGGTTTGCACACACCCTGTGGCTGGGGCCAGGGGAGGAGGGCTGGCCCACGGGGTTGTTCCGCGTCATTTCAGAAGCAGGGCGGTTCGGAAGGCTAAGTCTTGCTGAAGTTTGCTTATCCAGGCAGATACTGTAATCTTACCAGTTTAGTTCCGAGTTTAAAAAAGTAAGCACGTGGGGTGGTTCATTACTTTGGTAGGTGACGAAAGTGAAGCGTGAAGCCTTCTTGGGCAAGTCTGGATGGATCTTGCGAAGCCGAAGCTCTGTGTGGGGAGATGTTCTCGGGGCTGGGGCAGCTCGCAGGGCTGTGGCTCAGCACCTCCAACATGGCAGGCCCGCGCAGGAGTTGGTTCTTCCTGGTTCCGCTGTCCCCCGGCTGCCCCTCCCCTGCACTAGACTGGGAAGGAAAAGCTCCCCCCACCACCACCCAGATTTCTCCGTTTCCAGAGAAAATAATGCCTTCCAAGTGGGCAATGAAGTTCAGCCTGTGTGTGGACCTTTAGTTTAAAACAACCGGCATGGCGAGCTGTGGCCGGCCTCACCTTGTGCCTCTGTCTTTGATGGGATCCCACGTTTGTGTCTATAATTAACTTCACATTTGCGTGACCTAGATCGGTGCTGAAGTATGTATGACGCTGGGGGAACCGAAGTCACATGCCACAGACCCAGAGCTCGCAGGGTTATTAGATAAAGACAAAGTGACCTTGAAGAAGTTGCTTTGTCTGCCTTGGGGTACGGAGAGAAGGACGTAGATTGTGTTTTCTAGAAAAAGTTTCTTTTGCAAATAACTTTTTTTTTTTTTTTTTTTTTTTTTTGGACAGGCAGAGTGGATAGTGAGAGAGAGACAGAGAGAAAGGTCTTCCTTTTGCCGTTGGTTCACCCTCCAATGGCCGCCGCGGTAGCGCGCTGCGGCCGGCGCACCGCGCTGATCCGATGGCAGGAGCCAGGTGCTTCTCCTGGTCTCCCATGGGGTGCAGGGCCCAAGCACTTGGGCCATCCTCCACTGCACTCCCTGGCCACAGCAGAGAGCTGGCCTGGAAGAGGGGCAACCGGGACAGGATCGGTGCCCCGACCGGGACTAGAACCCGGTGTGCCGGCGCCGCAAGGCAGAGGATTAGCCTAGTGAGCCGCGGCGCCGGCCTGCAAATAACATTTGATTATTGGGTTCTGTGTAAAGGGTGGTCTGATGCTAGTTTAATTCCATGTTAAATTTACACATGACACGTTTGTCATTCATAGTGTGTTGGTTCCTGCTTCTAAATGAAGGGTCTTAAACAGTAGGAGTGTCGTGGTGCAGTGGGTTAAGCCACCGGTTGGGACACTCGTGTCCTAAACCGGGTCTGGGCGGCTCCACCCCTGGTCCAGCTCCCTGCTAATGTGCCTGGGAGGCCGCAGATGACGGCTCCAGCACTTGAGTCGCTGTCACCCATGGGGGAGACTGGGATGGAGCTCCTGGCTCCTGGTTCCAGCCTGGCCTGGCCCCCGGCTGTTGGGAGCATTTGGGGAGTGAACCAGAGGATGGAAGACTCCCCCACCCCACCCCCATCAGTCTGTCTTTCAAGTAAATAATTTTTTTAGATTAACAGCTAACAGGCACAGGAGCTCTCAGGTCAGGAAGTGCCCCGAGGTGCTGCTGCGGGCTCGGGCCTGGGCCCCGGGGGAGGCTGGCGGTGACTTCGTGTGCGGGGCGGTGCCCGGGCAGGGCCGTGCCCACTGCCCCTGGCCTGGTTTCGAAGTAGGGGAACCGGAACCGACCCTCCCAATGTGAATGCCTGGATGTTTCCTTCCGGGGCCAAGGTCGCCATTTTCTGATGAGGGCGAGCGCACACGGGACTGGTTTGTCCGCTTTCGGTTCCGTAGCCTTGGTTTCACAGGAAGTGGGTCGGGGCAGGAAGTGGCTTGCTCTCCCAGCCTGCGGAGCTGCCCGGTGGGATTTCTCACGTCCTGAGGAGCGGGGACAGACAGTAGTTATCTGGACTGCGCTTTCCAGCCTGAAGTTAGAAACCTCGGGCTTGTGTTTAGAGATCCGGCTTCAGGAGAGTCCTTTGGGAGCTCTGCAGACGCAGCTGCTTGGGGAGCCGATCACCACAAGTGCTGAAACCTTTCTGGGCCCAGTTTTGTCTCAGGCATTAAGAAAAGGCTGTGGGGCCGGCGCGGTGGTGTGGCAGGTAAAGCCTCCACCTGCAGTGCCGGCGTCCCACGTGGGCGCCAGTTCAGGTCCCGGCTGCTCCACTTCTGACCCAGCTCTCTGCTGTGGCCTGGGAAAGCATAGAAGATGGCCCGAGTCCTTGGGCCCCTGCACCTGCGTGAGACCTGGAAGAAGCTCCTGGCTTCAGGTTGGCTCAGCTGCGGCCACTTGGGGAGTAAACCAGCAAGTGGAAGACTCTCTCTCTCTGCCTCTGCCTCTCTGTAACTCTGCCTTTCAAATAAAATAAATAAATCTTAAAAAAAAAAAAAAAAAAAAAAACACAGGAGCAGTAATGTGGTACAGCCGGTGCTGTGGCATAGTGGGTTAGGCCTCTCTCTGCAGTGCTGGCATCCCATGTGGGCACTGATTCGAGTCCCGGCTGCTCCACTTCTGAGCCAGCTCCCAGGAAAGCAGCAGAATCTGGCCCAAGTGCTTGGGCCTCTGCCACCCTCATTGGAGACCCAGAAGAAGCTCCTGGCTCTTGTGGGGGCCATTTGGGGAATGAACCAGCAGATGGAAGATCTCTCTCTCTCTCTCTCTCTCTCTGTAGTTCTGCCTTTCAAGTAAAGAAAAATAAAATCTTTTTTTAGAAAAGGCTCTAAGACTAGGATAACCTTAGACCTCTCGCCATGTGGTGGCCATCTTTATTTATTTATTTATTTATTTATTTATTTGAAAGGCAGAGTTAGGGGTAGAGAGAGAGACAGGGAGGGAGGGAAATTTTCCATCCAGTGCTTCACTCTCCAAATGGCTGAAATAGCTGGAGCTGGGCCTATCCAAAGCCAAGAGTCGGAAGCCTCTTCCAGGTCTCCCATGCAGGTGCAGGGGCCCAAGGACTTGGGCCATCTTCTACTGCTTTCCCAGGCCATAGCAGAGAGCGGGATCAGAAGTAGAGCAGCCAGGACTAGAACCTGCACCCTTATGGGATGCCGGCACTGCAGGCAGCATCTTTACCCACTGCACCACAGCGCAGCCCCGTGGTGCCCATCTTTTGGGTCACCCTGGGGAACAGTGACAGGTCCTATCTGTCGTAGATGTTATGCACGTTCATATAACACAAAGTCACATTGAAAGTTGCCTGTTCCTATCCACCGCGTGTTAGGAACGCAGCTTTTGTTTCAAGGGTAGCTCAGAGGTAGTGGAGGGGAGGTGGGGGGATGGTCTGGGAGAGTAGGTGAGAGGCTGGGGTGTTAATTTCTGTCGCTCAGGTTGCCCGGTTCCCGGAGAGCGCTCCTGGCCTCTCCTGCTGCCCCGGGGGACCCCAGGGCTGGACGCGCCTGCCCCGTCCTCCTGGGAAGCTGCCCCTGCCAGGTTACCCAGGCAGACAAAACCCAGTGTATCACAGCCTGTGTAGACATTTGCATGTATCCCGGAAGTGAATGGTCAGGCATTTGTAGATGATTTGATATAAATGCGAATATGAGCAATTAAAAAGTGCATCACAAGAATTCGTGGGACTTGGCCCACCTTGCTTTCTGCCAGAGGGCTGGCAGCTACGATTTCGATCTGAAGCAGCGGCCGCGTTCCAGGTCTTTTCATGCAAGTTCAGGTTCATGCTCTTGCCTTGTGAACTGTCTGAGGTTACAGCTACTTGGATGTTCTGTTAAGTTGGCTCGTTTTGCTTTGAACTTAGTTATGACTGCTTTTCATTGGTAATTAGCAAATTACCAATGGACAAACACTAACTGGTGTGTGTGTGTGTGTGTATGTGTGGTTGTTAAGATTTATTTTATTTATTTGAAAGGCAAGAGTTACAGAGGCGGAGAAATGGAGAGAGAGGTCTTCCATCTGCTGGTTCACTCCCCAAGTGGCCACAGCAGCCAGGGCTGGGCCAGGCTGGAGCCAGGAGCTTCCTCCAGGTCTCCCGCGTGGGTGCAGCCATTCTCCACTGCTTTCCCAGGTGCGTTAACAGGGAGCTGGATGGGAAGTGGAGCAGCCAGGGCTGCCGGTGGCGGCCTAAAGCAGTCCCCCTACTGTCCTCTTCCAAGGAGCAGTGGGGGGTAGGCAGTGCCACCCTGTGGCAGGTCAGTTGCCTGCGGGAGTTCAGGCATTCCATCACGGGACACGCCAGCCCCTGTGTGGCTGGACTTGGGGTCGCCTGCCCGTCTGAGCTTCTGCCAACACTGTCACAAGGCTGGCATGTCTGCAGCCTCCTAGGGGGCGCCAGGAGCTCCGAGCAGCTCCCAGCAGCTTGTGTTCAGGACTCTGCCCCCGACCTGTTTCTCAGTGACTTCCAGAACTTCATTTTCCCAGGACTTGGGGGACCGCTGTGCACGGTCCCTAGAGGAAGAACCTAGAACTACACTCGGGGGTGGCACTTTGACCTCTGTCAGGGTGTTGTCTGGTGGCTTCCACGTATGACAGGTGACTGGGGTCACTACCAACATGTGGTGACTTTATGGTTCTTGTTAGGCGGTGAGAGGCCGGTTGCTGTCTCGGTGTAGACGGTGTGGAAACTTTGATCGCAGTGTGGGTTTCGTGTCTGTCCTCGTGCTTCCGGACACCTGCGGAGGAGGGTCCCGGAGCTGCCGGCCGCGTCTGCGTCACCGATGCCCTGTGCTCCTTCCTGCAGGAGTTGTGGAGCTGGGCAGGTAGCCTGTCTGGCCTCTGCAGGTCTTCCAGAGCTCCGTAGTCCAGCACGTTTCCTCCCCCTCCCCGTGCCCTTCCTTAGCCTTGGCAGAGGGGAGCAACGCGGGGGCGCTGTGGCGCAGCGCCGGCACCCCATGCTGGAGCACCAGGTTGAAGCGGCTGCTCCGCTTCTGATTCAGCGTCCTGCTGACGTGTGTGCCTGGGAGGACAGCGGGTGATGGCCCAAGCGCTTGGATTTCTGCCATGTGGGAGACCCCCAGGGAGTTCTCCTGACCCAGACCTGGCTGTTGCAGCTGCTTGGGGAGTGAACCAGTGGCTGGATGGCCTTGTGCGCACACTCGCACTCTGTTGCCCTGCGTTTTGAGTAAATACATTAATCAATTTTTAAAAGAACAGACTTTGACAGGAAGGGGTAGCAGTGCTAAAAGCCTTCATGCCTTGGGTTGTGGATTTGCCCTTTGCCCTTGTGTGTGTGTGTGTGTGTGTGTTTTAAGATGTATTTATTTGAAAGAGATAAGAAGAGAGATCTTCCATCTGCTGGTTCATTCCCTGATGGCCACAGTGGTCCTCACTGGGCCAAGCCGAAGCCAGGAGCTTCATCTGGGTCTCTCACATGGGTGCAGGGGCCCAAACACCTTGGCCATCTTCCTCTACTTTTCCCAGCTGCGTTAGCAGGGAGCTGGATTGGAAGTGGAGCAGCTGGACACGGACCGGCGCCCCTATGGGAAGCCAGCATGACAGGTGGCAGCCTCGCCCCTGTGCCACAGCGCCGGCCCCCCTTGGTTATTGTATTATTAAGACAGCCTTGTGCTGTGGTTTCCACCTTGTCTAATGTTCAGCAAGACACTGACCCCTCCTCAAATGCGTCCCTGGAATGTCTTACCCCTGGCCCCGCCTGTGTTTGGGTGCCCAGGGATACGGACTCCTGTGGCTAGAGAGTGTTTAGCAAAGTTCCGGTGCCATGGCCAAGTGTATCACCAGTTGTGGTGAGTGACATATCAGGGTACTTCAGAAAGCTCGTGGGAAAAAGAATATTAACAGAGAAGTTTATTTCGGTGCAAAGAAGTTTTGAAATCCCTGCAAGTTTTTCATAATACACATTTTCCATAATCTTTTTGAATATCTCATACGTAGCTTTCAAAATTTTTACACCAACATAAGCTCATCTTTTAATTCCATTCTACATGAGTTTTGGAAGTGCCCGCACCTGTGGCCATTGCTCCGCGTAGGAAGTTCTGTTTGAGGACCCCGCTCGTGTTCCTTGTCTCTGCAGCGATGTTCTGATATTCTGCTAAAATACCTACAGCATATAGAGGTTCTTATTTTGCCCTCTGTCCTTGAAAGAATGGGTACAACTTTGGGGTCTGGGTTACTTTCTGGGTTAAAAGTTGGATTCTTATGTGTTCTGTGGAAACTCTAACAATGCAAAATAGGCAGTTTTGTCTATATAAAATTACCACTGGGCGACATGTGAGGAATGTACATTCATTTTATGTAATGCTTAGAAAACAAAGCTATTTTTAAAAATAATTTTTAAAGGATTGATTGATGGATTTGAAAGAGTTGCAGAGAGAGAGAGAGATCTTACATCCTCTGGTTTGCTCTCCAGATGGCCACCATGGCCAGGCCGAGGCCAGGAGCTTCATCAGGTCTCCCCGTGGGTGCAGGGGCCTGGACACTTGGCCCATCTTCCGCTGCTTTCCCCAGGCCATTAGCAGGGAGCTGGATCTTGGAAGTGGAGCAGCTGGGACATAAACCGGCACCCGTGTGGGATGGCGGCGCTGCAGGCAGTGGCTTTACCCACTGTGTGACAACGCGGGTCCACTCTTTTTTTAAAGTTTTTTTTTAAGTTTTATTTATTTGCAAGGGGAAAAAGAGATGGATAGAGAGGGCTTCTGCCTTCCAGTCCACTCCCCCAAATGCCCGCAACAGCTGGACTGGGCCAGTTTGAAGCCAGGAGCCTGCAGCTTAATTCATGTCTCCGTGTAGGTTGCAGGGACCATGCAGGTAGAGCCACCATCTGCTGCCTCCCATTAGCAGGAAACTGGAAGGGGACGGAGCCGCGGCTTTGAACCCAGGCGCCTCCACGTGGGATACAGACGGCCCAAGTGGTGTCTTTGCCACTACATCAAACGCCGGTCCCCAGGGTTGTCTTTTAGATAGTACCCATCGCTGTGACACCTGAAAAGATTGGGGTGGGGCAGAAGAGCCTTCAAAAGAAAAAGGGGGAAAAAAAGCCACAAATGGTGCACCTGCCTCTGGGGCCCTGGCTGTGCCGGCCTTGGCTGGATCGGAGCGGAGCATCTGCTGTCTGCGCTCGGCTAGTTAAGGCTTGCTGGGTTACTGGTAATGTTTTACAGGGCTGGCTGTTTGTTAGCCAGTGTGGTGGAAAATGACCACTGCGTGCGGTAGCTGGCGGTTTCCCGTCCTCTCCCGTCCTTGTGCATGGAACCTCTGTCAGGGCGCACCCACGTCATGGACTGGGGGCGTGCATGCATCATGAACCTCAGGAGTTGAGACTTCTGCACTTCCCGGACACCTGGCAGCACCGCACTGGCTGGCCCTGCTGGTGGTCAGTGTGCCTGCACCTGCGGGACCCTGACTGTCGGAGCAAGCTCTCAGGGGCTGCCTTTGCATGATCGGGTCTGAACTCCAGCTTGGCCAGACTTCTTGAGTGGTTAGGAAGGAGCACCTCCCGCCGAGCTCATGCCAGACTCCGGAAGACGTGTGTGCTGCTGCCCAGGGTCCTTGAGTGGCCATGAACAGGGCTGGGAGAGGGGCACATGCTAATCCAGGAGTCTAAACTATGAGGGGGATTGGTTAACATCCTCTCTTTTTGTGATCAACTTGAAGCTGGCTGGCGTGTCACAAGAGTTGATGCCAAACGGCACCCTGAGTCCAGGCTTCGGATCCCAGGGCCGGCTCTCAAGAGCAGGTCCTCGCCTCCACCCTAGGGGGCGGCTGGGCAGTGGGGAGCCCTCTAGAAGTGGGAGGGGCCAGCCCCGACCCCCACATCCAGGAGAGCAAGTGTCAGGGGGAGCACGGGGCTGTTTCGCAGCTTCCCAAGGGCCTGGGCTATTTTCACACAGAGCTTAAACGAGAGCACTAAACTGAAGTTAAGTCTAGTTTTATTATTATTACTTTTTGTTCACCTTTGCTTTCCCCTGGAGGTGGGCGTAGAGGTCTAGTTTGAGTGCCACCTTTGTAGCTGTTCCCTGTTCAGTCACTGAAGCAGATGGGAACAGCGACTGCGACCTCAGCCCGAGCGTCCTCCCGCTGCCGACGGCACGGACACCTCTGCGGTGCATTGTGCGTGGCAGGTGCTCGCCCAGCGTGGCTGCCCCCGGAGCACAAGACGCTGGGGGGCAGAAGTTCAAAGATTCTGCCTGTCTGAAATGTCCACAGTAGATGAGTCCTCGGAGAGAGAGAGCTGCCGAGTGGGTGCCAGGGGACAGGACCTCGGGAATAATGGGAGTGACCGGGAGTGGGCGCTGGGCTTCTTTTTGGGGTGACGGAATATCCCAGAACTCAACAGCAGTGTTGCTGGCCTACCTGTGAATACCCTAAGGACCCCTGAATTATGTGTTTCCAATGAGTGAAGTCTATGGGACGTGAATTCTGTTTCAACAGAGCTGCTGCGAGGGAGCACGCGGTGACCCGGCGTGGGCGTGGGCAGCAGTCCCGCGAGACCTCTCCCCGTCCCACTGCCTCTCGTGGGAGAAAGCTTGCCGTGGCCGCTTCCGCAGAGCGTGTCGGAGCACTGGAAAGGTCTTGCCCAACTAGTTGAGGACCGCTCCAAGTTGCTGAAGCGGCGGCTTCGGGAGCAGGCTGGAGTGCCGGACGCCGGTGCTGATGGCCGGCGGGCCAGGCCCGGGCACACTGGGCGCTGGTGGGATCCTTCTCACCTTGACTTCTGAGTAAGTGCAGGTGTGATAGATGGGCATTCGTAACCTTATCGCAGTCTGCTGCCTGCAGAGCAAACGTTCCGGTGCCTCCCTTCGCATGTCCCTTGCTGTCTGCACTGGTGTTCCTGACCTTGAGCACGTACGAAAATCGCTGCTAGCTGCTTTCCCTGCACGATCCGGCTGCTGCCGGGAGGTCTGGTTCCTCCCTTCCTGAACGTCTGGGGGGAGCTGGTCTCGAACCCATGCCCCGCCCCCATGGGCTTCTGTTACAGTTTCAATTTATTCTGTAAAAGTGACCTAGAGGTCATCTTAACCTGTGTTTAAAGTCTTGCAGAAGAAAATGGATACTTACCAAAGAAAAACTTACCAAAGGGAAGGGAAGAACTGGGAGATGATTTGATTCACCAAAAATTCACTGATATGAAGATTAAAAGTAAAAATCATTGTTTCACCATCAGTTCATTATTTCAAAATATTTATTATTCAAAAGGCAGAGTTACAGAAAGAGATCTTCCATCCAGTAGTTCACTCCCCAGAAGGGCGCAATGGCTGTGGCTTGGCCAAACTGGTGCCAGGAGCTCCATCTGGGTCTCCCACTGGGCTCTGAGGAGCCCAAGCACTCAGGCCACCCTCCGCTGCCCTCCCAGGCACAGTGGCGGGCAGCCAGATCACAGGTGGAGCTGCAGGTCTCGAACCAGCGCTCATGTGGGCTGCCGACGCTGCAGGGTGGCTCACCTGCTGCGCCAGGGGCTCATTCCTGGCTAATCCTCAGACCCCTAGAAGGTGTTTGGAAGCCATTTTGATAGCAACCAGGAAGACTCAGAAATCGCATACTCCAAAGCACACTCTGGGAAATGCTGGTTCTTTGAGATCCATGGAAAAATCTCAGTGGGCGGAGCCTTCGGAAACCCCATTCTGGGACTTCACTGCGTGCAGGCGTGCAAAAGCGTTTGTGCTAAATAAAGAAGAGAAGAAGCAAAAGCCGTAACTCCACCGCTCCAGAGTTGAGACCCCGCGCCCCCCGGCTGGTGCAGCCCTTGGCTTTGGAAGGTCGAGCGATCTCCAGGGGAACTGCGCAGCCGCCTGGGACCGTGTGAGAGGCTGGCAAGATAAAGCTGAGGCTGTAGCGTGGTGGCACCGCAGGGGGGATGGGTGCCAGCGGCTTGATTTTACAACCAGAGGGTTGGAGGGGAGGCTCTGGTCCCTGGCCACTGCCCGCTGCCTCACTCTTCACAGCCCCTCAGCTGTTGAGGGAGGAGCAGTGGGACATTGCCTTTTGTCTTTCTGGGGTGAATTGTTTAGTAAAGGCACACAGCTGGAAGCCGAATGCCTTTCCTGTCCATGGCAGTGGGAGCCCTGAAGCTGAAGTCTGTCCCCACCCAGGAGAGGAGAACTTGAGCCCTTCTGCCGGTGCCCAGCTGGCTCTGCACTCTTAGGTGTTGAGTCTGCTGCTTGGGCAGCGTCACTGGACGTCCCCCACCCCCCTGCACGCACCCTGGCTGGCTCGTGGTGCTCCTGGCACCGCACCCAGCTTTGCAGAGCTGCGTGGGCCACAGGCCAGGTGATGGAGGCCCGGGGTCAGCAGGTCTCAGGACTGGCTCTCAGACCTGGGCATCCCAGCCCTCGTGCCCCTGCCACTCAAGTTTGCTCCTCCCTCAGAATCACTTGAATGGCGTGAAGGAATCCAGACGTGGGGCAGTGTGTGCAGTGGCTGTCAGGTGCCCACCCGGGATGCCCACGTCCCGGATCCCAGCGCCTGGTTTGAGCCTTGGCTGCTCCCCCTTTGATGTGCCTTCCTGCCAGCGTGCACCGTGAGAGGCAGCAGGTGATGGCTCAGGAGCTTCGGTCCCCGCCGCCTGTGTGGGGACCCTGACGGAGTTCAGCTTGGTCCTGGCCCGAGTGTTGCAGGAATTTGGGGGGCAAATCCGCAGATGGAAGATCTGTCTCTGTGTGTGTCTCTCTCTCTGCTTTTCAAATAAAAAAAAAAAAGAAACTAAATCAAAGTGACCGATGTGTGCGGCGGGCGTTTGGTGAAGTCCCACACTGGCGTACCTGGGCTTGAGTGGCAGCTCTGCGCCGGACTCCAGCTCTTCTTCCTGCTGGCGCGCGCCCTGGGAAGCTCAGGCCACAGCTCCAGAGATTCCAGCCCTGGCCAAGCTCTGGCCGTGGCCAGCATTTGGGGAATTAACTGGCACACGGACGATCTCTGGCTCTCCATTTCTGTGTGTGTCTTTCCCTGTGTCATCGTCACTCAAGAATTTGGTAATGGACATTTTTGTGTCAATTTAAGTTTTTCTGGCCGATTTTTTAAATAAAAGATTGGTTTATTTAAAAGGAAGAATACAGAGAGAGAGAGAGAGAGATCCATCTTCACTTGCTAGTTCACTTCCCAAACGGCTGCAGTGGTTAGAGCTGGGCCAGGCTAAAGACAGGCTCCTGGAACAAACTCCACCTCGGTGCAGGTGCACCTGGGTCACCCCCCCCTCCTTTCCCAGGCACGGTAGCAGGGAGCCGAGTCAGAGCAGCTGGGACACCGGCGTCATGGGTGGCTGCCTACCCCGCTGCGCCACAGCATGGCCCTCACTGGCCACTTTCTGTTTCTAACAAAGAAAATGAAGTTCACTCCTGTCTTTCGTTTCTCTTGAAAGATACAGACCAGTAGCATCCCTTGATACTCTGGTACCAGATCAGAGACTCCGCCCTGCCGCGGTGAGAACAGAGCTCACCTAAGCGAGGCCGCTTCTGCTGAGTGCCCTGTGCGCGCTCCCGAGAACCCCGGGGCTCTGAGGGCCCCCCCGATGCTTCAGTGCCAGGTTCTCCTGACACGGGTGCTAGGTGCATTGTTCCACTGCGAACCTGACAGCACAGAGCTGGAGAGCACCCGGTGAGCTGTGGGAGCTGGCCCTAGTGGTCACTGTCAGCCGGGACCCTTGGCCACACACTGGTTAGCTAACACTGGGTTGCCCGTTGGGGGTGGGTGGAGCCCGATTCAGTTCCTCTGGGGCATGTGCAGTGTGTGGGCCACCCAGGTGGGACGCTCCTGTAGTTCCTGTCCTGGGTCTCTCCTGTTGGGGGCGGGACCTCTGCGGCACCTGGGTGTCTCAGCTGGAAGGTGGTGAGAGGCAGCTGCTAGTTCCAGGCCGTTCTGCTGTGCAGTCTTTGGGCCCATCCTTCCGTTTCCACGTGACTTCCGTCGTCCGTCTCGGTGCAGAAGATGCTGTGCGTGGACAGCGCACGGCTGGCTCGGGCGTTCTCCGTCCTCGTGGCAGTTTCCCCTGGGCCGCCGCGTCGCGTCCCGCCCCCTTCCCTGTGTGTTCTGTCACCTTGCATTTCTGGTCGCTACTCCGATGGTTCCAGTGTCAGCGCCGCCTCCCTCCCCTTCCCGGCTGCCATGGGTGAAGCCCCCACCCGGCCGGCCTCACTCGGCCCAGACAGCGCGTGGGAAGTGGGTTAACAGCTGTCAGAGCACTTTCACGGGCACGAACAGGCTTTCTTAAAGGCAGAGGCCACCCGCGCTCCTGTGACGTTGCTGGCGTGTGTGGCGTGGGCCGCCGGGGCGCGGAGCCCAGCTGAGTGTCGTTTGTTTGCTTCCGTTTCAGATCAACGTGCGCGTCACCACCATGGACGCAGAGCTGGAGTTTGCCGTCCAGCCAAACACAACCGGAAAACAGCTGTTCGACCAGGTGGGTCTCCGCCAGCTCCAGGGGGTTACCATTAAGGGAAACAAAAAACAAAAATGTTGATGATTTTGGGAGCACCCAAATCATTGCGTTTGCTCAGTGCTTTGCCCGGGTTTGCTCGCCTGAGGTCATCCAGGATGTTTGAAAAGCCATAAAAGTGCTCAGCTGGTTCACACTGCACCAGTAAAACCCAGCAGCAGAGGTTAAGTCTTGCCCAGCAGGTGCGTGCCAGCACCCTGCCTGATAGCATTTGTGGGAAGCCAGTGAAAATCAAGTGTGTCCAGCACAGAGACAAGAGGCTGAGGAGGGATTGGGACCGTGCAGGTCGGCTAAGGTGTTGCTGGCCTCTGCATCCCAGAAGGGCTGCCTAGTCCCTGCCATCTCCTCTGCTCCTGTGTGTAACACATCTCGATGACTGGAGACGTGAATCCTCACTTGGCTCAGGAGGTGCCGTCTCTGGTTTCTAACTGGTCCTGCCTGAACGTCTGTGAAAAATACAGATTTCGAGAAAATAATTCAGTACCTTTAAAGTCAGAAGGTTTTTATCAAATACTTATTAGTGATATTAACACTTATAACATGCTCATTTTTTTTCTAGTACAGCTGCTCCAAATGCAGTCCTGTCTCCTGGTCTCTTTCCCCATTAGGCTGTAGCTGAAAACTGAGACATGGCTTCGTTTCCAAACTTTCTGTCCCAAGTCAGCGGACTTTGTCTGCGGGGGGGGGGTGGGGGGGGACAGCTGGGGCCTGCAGCCCGTGAAGTCTGGCAGGGCCGTGCCCCTCGGCCACCGCCCTGGAGAAAGCAGCCGGGGACACGGGCGCGCGTGAGCAGGACCCGCTCCCGAGGTGCTGAACGCAGTCCCGAGGTTTCCAGAAGTTTCCAGGGACTTCTTCCCTCCCTAGCGTTTAACAACGGTTTCGTTCCTAGCTTGGGGCTGGGCGGACAGAAGATGACATTGGCCATGGGCTGTAGCTGCTGCTCCTGCCTTGGCTGAGCTCGGACGAGACCCGCATTACTGACTCGTGGAGACATGGCCGCCGGGTCAGAGGCGCCGAGGGGGTGGCCGTTGGGCCCCTTGGACCTTTCAAGAGATCGAGGGCGCTGTCACTTCTCGATTTGATTGCTTTTTTAAAGATTTGTTTATTTGAAAGGCAGAGTTACAGAGCAAGGGACAGACAGAGAGGTCTTCCATTCACTGGTTCACTCCCCAAAAGGCACAACAGCCAGGGCTGGGCCAGGCCGGAGCCAGGAGCCGGGAGCTCTCTCTGGGTCCCACACGCAGGTGCAGGGGCCCAAGCAGTTGGGCCGCCCTCCGCTGCCTTCCGAGAAGAATTAGCAGGGAGCTGGGTCGGAAGTAGAGCTGCTGGGAACATACTGGTGCCCTATGGGATGCCGGCGTCACCACTACGCCACAGCGCCAGCCCGCCAGCACCCCGCGTGGGCACAGGGGCGTGGAAAGTCAGCCCCCCACTACCCCTGCCATTTGATGTCTTCCGCCACAGCCCCCTCCCCACCCAGTTCGGACCCTGGAGCACTGGCGCCCTGTCTGACTGCAGCCCAGGGCCCCTCTTTGCGGGAGAGCACCCGGGGGCAGTGCCTGTGTGGGGGCGGCGGGGCCCGCCCGGGGCTGTGCCCGAGACCCTCCCCTCCGTGCCCCTTGTTCCCAGTATCGGAGAGGACATCTCCACCGTGGCTAGAGATGAGAAGACACGTCTCGCCTTTCCTGTCTAAGAACCTGCCGTGGGAGCGGCTGGGACAGAGGTGACGGGTGGTGCACGCCGGCCTGCCCAGAGCCCAGACGCACCTCGCGCGAGGGGTCAGCGGAGTGGGGGCGGGCCTTATCCAGGGGCGCTGGGCTCTCCCTGGGAGGGAGGATCCCCAGGGTGGCTTTTCAAGCGGACTGGAGAGAGCGGGGCTGACTGTGCCCTCTGGGGGGCGCGGGGAAGGACACAGAGCCTGGGCAGTCACCCTGTGCAGGATTCCTGGTGCAGCTGGGGAAGGTGTCCACCAGTAACTGCATGGGAGAGCCCAGGTAGAATTAGAGAGAGGGAGAGACAGATCTTCGTCTGCTGGCTCACTACCCAGATGGCCACCATGGCCAGCGCTGGGCCAGGCTGAAGCCAGGAGCCCAGGGCTTCCTCTGGGTCTCCCACGTGAGTGCAGGGGCCCAAGCACTTGGGCCATCCTCCTCTGCTCTCCTGGGCGCGTTAGCAGGAAGCTGGATCAGAAGTGGAGCTGCTGGGACTTGAACCGGCGCCCATATGGGATGCAGGCACTGCAGGCCAGGGCTTTCCTGCTACGCCACAGCGCTGGCCCCAGAGCTTCACATTTCTGAGGTCTGAAGTCTGCCAGTCGCGCGGAGCGTCCCCTGTGGAGCCCGCCGCCTTCTGCCTTGCGTGCCACGGCTGCTTCCCCTGTACAGGGCGGAGGCCCGGGCCAGCTGGCCCAGAGCAGGGCCCCGGGGGCGGCTCTGGTCATGTCCGGCTCTTTTCTACCTGGGACACCTGGGTTTTGCCTCAGCCGGGCCTGGTGGTTGCCACAGAGGAGGGCGTGCCGGGGCACAGAGAAGGAGCAAGGTTGTCTGAGACAGCAGTCGCCCTGGGTCTGCTCTGGATCATGTGAACAGTGAGCCCTCCTTGGCCGTGGTCGCCCGTGGGTGAGACCGCGCGGGCGAGGTGCAGGCAGCCGTCCATCTCGTCTCGGGAGCTGCTGCCTACGTGATGGCCGGGGCCTGCCCAGGGCGTGGCTCCTGACCGGGCCTCCCTCCCCTCTCCCTCACAGGTGGTGAAGACCATCGGCCTCCGGGAAGTGTGGTACTTTGGCCTGCAGTACGTGGATAATAAAGGGTTTCCCACCTGGCTGAAACTTGATAAAAAGGTGAGGCGGCTTAACTGTTCCCACGCCGCGGCTTGGGCCTGCAGGTTTCCCGGGCAGCCGATGCGGCTGCTGATGGGTCGGGGTTCCCCCGGCCCTCAGCGTGCAGCTGCTGCCCGACTCCTAGCTTCTCGTGGCCTGGGCTTTTCAAATGAGACCTGAACCTCAGATCTGGGAGTCGCCTCTGTAGTCCGAGCCCGTGGCTGCTGTCGGGGTCCGTGACATATCAGCTTCCCACTCCTAAAGGATTCCTCTCGCGATCGCGCACTCTGAAAGCCACGCCGCCCCCACCCTCTTACCCCCCGGGTCCCCACGACAGGCCGGGGTGGGGGGCTCCGTTCCAGATTCGAGGTCTCTGGGGTCAGTGGCGCTGTCCCTGGAGGCCGAACGCGGTGTGGGGGCTCCGGGCTGGCTTGGCTCGTCTCCCGCGCTACAAGGCCGTCTCGGAGGAGGTGCCACACGGCCGGCAGCCGCGGGGTGAGGGAGGCCCCGTATGCACGTCTGTGACAGGGCTTGGCTTCCGTGCCCAGGTGTCCGCCCAGGAGGTCAGGAAGGAGAACCCGGTCCAGTTCAAGTTCCGGGCCAAGTTCTACCCCGAGGACGTGTCCGAGGAGCTCATCCAGGACATCACGCAGAAGCTGTTCTTCCTGCAAGTGAAGGAGGGCATCCTTGGCGACGAGATCTACTGCCCGCCCGAGACGGCCGTGCTGCTCGGCTCCTACGCCGTGCAGGCCAAGTTCGGAGACTACAGCAAGGAGGCGCACAAGGCCGGCTACCTCAGCTCCGAGCGGCTGATCCCGCAGAGGTGAGCGTGCCCGGGACGGGTGGGGACTGCCCCTCCTGCCCAGTGCTCGGGAGACCCCGAGCAGCCGACTTCGCGCATCAGGTGCCTGGCCCTTAGCGGCCCGCAGTCACCAGGCCCCCTAAATCGCCGCCTTTAATTCTGCCGGCAGGGCCAGCTTTGGCCTGTTCTGGGTGCTTCGTCTTCCAGGCTCGCAGTGGTTTTGTTGAAGGGCCGGCCTGTGGGTGGGAAGGGGCCCTGGAGGTGACGGCCCACATCCCTCTCTCTCGATGGCAGGGTCATGGACCAGCACAAGCTCTCCAGGGACCAGTGGGAGGACCGGATCCAGGTGTGGCACGCGGAGCACCGCGGGATGCTCAAGTGAGTGCCGGCCCTCGGGCCTGGCCGAGAAGGAACTGAGCCGAAGTGGGTTCTGGGGGTGGTGGGGGGAGGGCAGGTGTGTGTTCGGTAGAGCCAGGTGCTGTGGCCTGGGGAAGGCAGCAGTGCTATGGGAGCCTCCCTGGGCCCGCAGCACGGGGGAAGCCTTGTGTCTGAGACTCGGCTCCTCGCCGTCCCGGCGCCGCTGCCCTTGTTGTCCCCAAGGGGATTGTCTCCAAGAGTGGACGGAATGAAAACTGGCTGTGGCGGAAGCAGCCACAGCCTGGGCATGGAGGGACTGGGAGACGGCTGAGTGTACGCGCCAGAGACTGACTCGGGCGCCGTGGGCCTGGAGCCCTGCACTCGGAGTTTGTGTTTTGGGGTTTTTTTTTAATTTGGTTTTGTTAATTTTCTTAAAGATTTATTTGTTTGAATTTAAAAAGAATTTTTTTTGAAGATTTTTATTTGAGAGATGGAGTTACAGACAGAGAGAGAGAGAGAGAGATAGGTCTTCCATCCACTGGTTCACTCCCCAATTAACTGCAACAGCTGGAGCTGAGCAGACCTGAAGCCAGGAGCCAGGAGCTTCTTCCAGGTCTCCCACATGGGTGCGACAGCCCATGCACTTGGGCCCTCCTCTACTGCTTTCCCAGGCCATAGCAGAGAGCTGGATCGGAAGAGGAGCAGCCGGGACTAGAACTGGCGCCTGTATGGGATGCCGGCGCTGTGGGTGGAGAATTAACCTACTGCGCCGCAGCGCTGGCCCCAAGATTGATTTATTTGAAAGGCAGAGCTACAGAGAGGCAGAGGCAGAGAGAGAGGTCTTCCATCCGCTGGTTCACTCCCCAGGTGTCCTCCACAGCCGGAGCTGAGCCGATCCAAAGCCAGGAGCTAGGAGTTCTGCCAGGTCTTTTACAATTTGCAGAGGCCCAAGGTCTTGGGCCATTGTCTGCTGCTTTCCCAAGCCATGGCAGAGAGCTGGATCGGAAGTGGAATAGCTGGGACTCGAACTGGCACCCATGTGCAATGCCGGCACTTCAGGCAGCAGCTTTACCCGCTATGCCATCGCATCGGCCCCTTGTTTTGTTAATTTTTTATAAAAAAATTTATTTGAAAGGCAGAGAGAGATCTGCCATCCTCCAATTCACTCCTCCAGTGGCTGCAATAGCTGGGGTGGGCCAGGCTGAAGCCAGGAGCCAGGAACTTCATCTGGGTCTCCCACGTGGGTGGCAGGGATCCAAGTATTTGGGCCGTGCTCTGCTGCCTTCCCAGGCACGTTAGCAGGGAGCTGGGTGGGAAGTGGGGCAGCCAGACGGAACCTGTTCTCATCCGGCTGCCAGCATCCCGGGCGGTGGCTTCGCCCGCTGAGCCACAGCACGAGCCGCTGCTTCAGAGTTTGTGAGTGGTCCAGGCGTCCTCTGTGGGGGAGAAACAGCTCTAGGCCCGCCGGGCTGGCTCTGGGGGAGGCACTGGGAGCCCCTGGAGGAAGCTGTGCCCAGCCATAGACTTGAAAAGAAAGCCCTCCTGTCTCCCGGGAAACGCATGGCAGTGCGTCGGTCCCCCTAGTGTGCAGGGGGCAGCAGCAGCAGCAGCCGGGGCCCCAGGCAGCCTGGCTCCCGGGCTGCCCCGACCCCAGGCCCCTCCTGCATGGCACAGTTGGCCGTGGCTGCACGGCGTCGGTCGAGGGATCGTGGCTCACGGCGGTCATACCCGTGTGTGCCCTCCCCTCAGGGACAGCGCCATGCTGGAGTACCTGAAGATCGCCCAGGACCTGGAAATGTACGGCATCAACTACTTCGAGATCAAAAACAAGAAGGGGACGGACCTCTGGCTCGGGGTCGACGCGCTCGGGCTGAACATTTACGAGAAGGACGACAAGTGAGTCGCGCTCATTCCTGTCTGTAGCTGGGGACAGACGGACGTGGTCACTGTGCACGTGGCTGTGTCTGGATCTCTGGCCATCCGGGGGCTGCCCAGCAGCACGGGGTCAGGGGGCGGCCTAGGAGGGGCAGTGGCCTTGCTGACGGAGGCCTGTGTGAAGAAGGCGGGGAGCACCCCTTCCCCTGCACGGAGCCCACTCACCCCTACCTCACTCAGCTCAGCCTGAGCTGCGCTCCTGGCCTGAGGGTTGTGTTCACCCAACCAGGAATAGTTGTGTCGCCATCAGAGACTTGAAGATTCCAGAAGCAGTAGCCACTGAGTAGAAACAGCCAGGCGGTTGCCTCGCGTGGGCCACGCTGCTGTGTGGTGGGGTCGGGCTGGGTCGTGGGTGGAGCCTGCGCAGGTTCCCCTTTCTGCCAGGGAGAGAAAGGGTTCGAGTCCATGGGGTCCCCTGAGCGCAGGGTGTGCCCGCCAGCTCGATTCTGGTGGCTGGAAGCCACCCGCGCTGTCGGCCTCATCCTGTGACAACATCAGGTTTAGGACTGGCAGGGTGGAGGAAGGGGCAGTGCTCCGGGGGTCTCAATGACGCCAAGCTCAGCCCGTCGGCCTGGGGTCCGGCTTCTGTGGGTGTGGGGCCGAGGCTCAGTGCCTGGACCGTCCTTGCGCTGCCCCTGTGAGGGACAGCCCTGGCTCACCCGAGTCCCCGTCTCCTGCTGCTCCTGACACCTGATGCACGCGTGAAGAATCTCAGCCGCGTGTGTGTCCCTGCCGGAACCCAGAGCACGGGGTGGGCCCGGGGGACCTGCGCCAGACCCCAGTCAGTGCCCCAGCAGGGGGCTGTGCGCAGGCCGAGGGGCGGGTGGGGTGTGCTGTGCTGCACTGAGCGGCGGGACTCCTGTGGCTGCGAGTGGGTTCCGGAGGAAGCCCCCCCCGGGGCCGGGGAAGCAGGGGTCCTGCCAGTCATTCCTCAGAGCTGGCGGGGCGGAGGCCCCAGCAGAGTTTGGGATGCCCGGCCCCATGGGAACACGTGTGGGAAACTGCCCTTGGCCTTTGAATCTGTCCCTTGAATGGCCAGATTCTGTAATGCGGCCATGGCCAAGGCTGTCCAAACAGGTTTTTCAAGCTGCACGGAAAAGCCATAGGCAGGCACTTGCTGCCGGCCTGTAACTGCTCCGGCCCATGTACACGTTCTCTTTTGCCCAAGAAGAACAGGAGCCACACACCCCATTCCGGCCCTTCCCCCACCTAGCAGTGAACCCCGAAACAGGGTCTCTCCCTGGCCTCCAGTCAGAGTGCTGGTGGCTGATTGGCCAGGTCCTTGGCCTGGGCATGGCCGCTCCGTAAGGCTGAGGGTGCTCAGAGCTCGGCCGTGCCGTGGGCAAGAATAGATACTCTTGATGCGTTGTTCAGGCGGACTGGCTGATAGACTCAGTACGTAAATTGAGCCAGGAGAGGTTTCTCCACCCTGCAAATGAACAAATACATCTTTATGTGAGAGGTGCTGGAGCTCCGCTTGGACAGGGAAATGTCCCCTGGGGCCCCTTTCCATTGTGGGGGGCGCAGAGGCCTGGCCACTGGCTGCTCCCCTTTCTTTAAATCCGGAGCTCAGGGGAGCGGTTGGGAAGAGGGGGCAGACGCCTTCCCCGTGGGGGCCGTGTGAACAGGGCTCACGTGTCGGTTACAGCTCTGCCTGCTGCGCTCAGACCAGAAACGAACCACAGGGACTCATCCCACCCCTCCGTTCTCCAGCCCTTCAGGGGTACTCCCCCTTCCCCTTCCTCCCTCTCTGGGTCTCTCCCCCCACCTTTCTCTCTCTGGGTCACTCCCCGCTTCCCCCCTCTCTGGGTCACTCCCTCCCCCCTCCCTCTCTGGGTCACTCCTCCCCTTTCCTCCCTCTCTGGGTCTCTCCCCCCACCTTTCTCTCTCTGGGTCACTCCCCCCACACCCTCCTCCCTCTCTGGGTCACTCCCCCCTTCCTCCCTCTCTGGGTCACTCCCCCCTTCCTCCCTCTCTGGGTCACTCCTCCCCCTTCCTCCCTCTCTGGGTCACTCCCCCCACCTTCCTCTCTCTCTGGGTCACTCCCCACTTCCCCCCTCTCTGGGTCACTCCCCCCACCTTCCTCTCTCTGGGTCACTCCCCCCACCTTCCTCTCTCTCTGGGTCACTCCCCCCACGCCCTCCTCCCTCTCTGGGTCACTCCCCCCACGCCCTCCTCCCTCTCTGGGTCACTCCCCCCACCTTCCTCTCTCTCTGGGTCACTCCCCCCACCTTCCTCTCTCTCTGGGTCACTCCCCGCTTCCCCCCTCTCTGGGTCACTCCCCCCACCTTCCTCTCTCTGGGTCACTCCCCCCACCTTCCTCTCTCTCTGGGTCACTCCCCCCACGCCCTCCTCCCTCTCTGGGTCACTCCCCCCACGCCCTCCTCCCTCTCTGGGTCACTCCCCCCACCTTCCTCTCTCTCTGGGTCACTCCCCCCACCTTCCTCTCTCTCTGGGTCACTCCCCCCACGCCCTCCTCCCTCTAGGTCTCTCCCCCCACCTTTCTCTCTCTGGGTCACTTCCCCCCTTCCTCCCTCTCTGGGTCACTCCCCCCACCTTCCTCTCTCTCTGGGTCACTCCCCCCTCTCTTCCCTCTCTGGGTCACTCCCCCCACGCCCTCCTCCCTCTAGGTCTCTCCCCCCACCTTTCTCTCTCTGGGTCACTTCCCCCCTTCCTCCCTCTCTGGGTCACTCCTCCCCTTCCTCCCTCTCTGGGTCACTCCCCCCCCTCCCTCTCTGGGTCACTCCCCCCCCCACCCTCCTCCCTCTCTGGGTCACTTCCCCCATCCTCCTCCCTCTCTAGGTCTCTTCCCCCCACCTCTCTCTCTCTCTGGGTCACTCTCCCCCCACCTTCCTCTCTCTCTGGGTCACTCCCCCCTCTCTTCCCTCTCTGGGTCACTCCCCCCACGCCCTCCTCCCTCTAGGTCTCTCCCCCCACCTTTCTCTCTCTGGGTCACTTCCCCCCTTCCTCCCTCTCTGGGTCACTCCTCCCCTTCCTCCCTCTCTGGGTCACTCCCCCCCCCACCCTCCTCCCTCTCTGGGTCACTCCCCCCCCCCACCCTCCTCCCTCTCTGGGTCACTTCCCCCATCCTCCTCCCTCTCTAGGTCTCTTCCCCCCACCTCTCTCTCTCTCTGGGTCACTCTCCCCCCACCTTCCTCCCTCTGGGTCACTCCCCCCCATCTTCCTCCCTCTCTGGGCCACTCCCCCACTATTGGGCCACACACCCCAGCAGCCATTCCATCATAAAAGAAAAGGCAGTCTTGGGAAGGGTGGGGGATTCAGAGTGGCTGTGTTCGGAGGTGTTGGGGCTCGTGCACAGCTGGGGACCGGGAGGCACTGTGCGAGGCGTCTGTTCCCTTCAGCTCCTCGTGGGTGGTGATTCGGGGCAGTCGCTAGCATGTGGCTTCTCTCAACATCTCCACCTCCCGTGGCCTCCCAGGCCGCCTTGCTGACCATCTCGGAGTGAACTGTGACACCAGGGTATTTGTCCCCAAGTGGAGAAGTGTGCCATTTACTTGGGCTCAGTACACCTTTTTTTTTTTTTTTAAGATTTTATTTATTTATTTGAAAGTCACAGTTACATAGAGAGAGAAGGAAAGGCAGAGAGGGAGAGAGAGAGAGGTCTTCCATCTGCTGGTTCACTCCCCAATTGGCTGCAACGGCTGGAGCTGTGCTGATCCGAAGCCAGGAGCCAGGAGCTTCTTCCAGGTCTCCCACGCAGGTGCAGGAGCTGGACCAGAAGTGGAGCAGTTGGGACTCAAGTTGGCACCCATGTGGGATGCCGGCACTGCAGGCGGCAGCAGCTTTATCCGCTATGCCATAGTGCTGGCCTCTCAATACACTTTTTTCCTTTGATATAAACTTCATTTTTTTAAAAGAAAAGACGTGCTTATTTGAAAGGCAGAGTGACAGATCTTCCACCTGCAGATTCACTCCCCACATGACCACAGCAGCGGAGGCTGGGCAGGCTGAAGCCAAGAGCTGGGAGCTCTATCTGCATCTCCTCATGGGTGTCGGGGGCCCAAGCACTTGGACCGTCACCCGCTGCCTTCCCAGGCGCAGGCGCGTTGGTATCAGAAGCACTGAGTAGCCAGGCCGTGAGCCAGGCTCTCGGAGACACGTGTGGGCGTGGCTTCACCTGCCGCCCCACATTTGCCTCTGCTACAGAGTTTCGACAGGTAAAGATACCTGCAAGATACAGGACATAACCAGCCCGGGGCGCATACTTCCAGTTTAAATTTGCAACTGTTTATTCCTATGTTTTACAAACCAAATCCAGGGTAGCTTCCCCCGGCTTCCTGGAGCTTAGCGCCTGAGGTGAGGTGACCCTGATGCACGGTGTTAGGTGGCCGTGGACCTCGCTCCCACTCGTGTCCTGTGGCCCCCAGGACCCTGGCAGGATTACACCGCCGCCTCCCAGTCTCCGACTGCGACAGGTGCACGGCCTGCCTTTGACCTGTAGGACCTTGCATATTTTTAAAGAGTGCTCTCCCTCGTCCTTGGCCCTGGGTTTGTCTGGTGTTTTTAGTGATAAAAGTCAGGCCTTGCGCTTTGGGAGGGTATCCAGGGGTCTCCGGGGGATGGGGGGCACATGAGCTCACGCCACGCTCTCGCTGCTGGTGCCCACCTGGCTCGTTGGCTACCGTGGTGGCTACCAGGTTTCCATTCCTCTCTTTGTAAGCATCGAGTGTATTCTAGGGAGAGACCTTGAGACTATGTAAAATCCTTAATTTTTTTAACTTTTTTAAAAGATTTATTTATTTATTTGAAAGGCAGAGTTAGGGGCAGAGAGAGAGAGGTCTTCATCCACTGGTTCACTCCTCAAATAGCCACAACAGCTGGAGCCGGGCCAATCCAAAGCCAGGAGCCAGGAGCTTCCTCCAGGTCTCCCATGTGGGTGCCGGGGCCCAAGGACCTGGGACTCAAACCAACATCCATATGGGATGCCGGCCCTGCAGGGAGTGGCTTTACCAGCTATGCCACAGCACTGGCCCCAATTTTTAAATGTTTTAATCTTTAAAAGCTTTCATTGTGTTTGAAAGGCAGAGCAGAGGAGGCAGAGAGCGAGAGCGAGAGTGAGAGAGATCGTCACCTGCTGGTTCACCCCCAGGGCTGGGCTGCACTGAAGCCAACAGCCCCAGACTGAAGCCGGGTCTCTGGTGCGGGTGGCAGGGAACCCGTCTACCTGAGCCATCCTCTGTGGCCTCCCAGTGTGCACCAGCAGGAAGCAGAGGAGCCGGGACGTGTGCCGGGTGCCACGCATGTGTCCCAAGCTGTGACTTAGCTGCCGTGACAGCCGCCTGCCCCTGTGCAGCCCTTACTGGTCGATTCCAGCAACCACTGGTGAGACCAAGGGGAAGCAGGTGTTGGTGTGGAATTCGAGAAGTGAGTTTTTCATTCCTTCCGCCTTCGCTAGCCGCGGTTTCCCTGCGTGGGGCCGATTTCTCTTCCCCGTCTGTTGGGTGGACGCGGCCCCGACTCTGTCCCACTCTTAGTGTTGTCCTGCACCAGTGGTGGTGATCTGATTGGCCAAATTGCTTGAGATTTGGCCCCTAGGAGCCCCTGAGGCGGCCGTGTGGCTCCGTGATTCGGAGCGCTGCCTGTTCTCACCCCTCGGGGTACTCCAGCCCAGACCTCCGGGCCCTCTTCCGGGAGGCTCCCTAAGCCCCGTTTCTGGTGTTGGGGTCCTGCAAGGGAGCTTTCAGGAGGGGGAACGGGAACGGCAGTGGGTGTCGGGAAGGCGTTGATGTCCCCACCGTGGCCCAGAACTGGGGGGCTTGCTCTGCTCCGCCTGGCTCCCCACTTCCCCTGGGGTCCTGCTCTTCTGCCTGTCACCGTCGGGTGAGGCTTCGCAGTCTGCAGGGACAGACTTTGCAGACCCAACAGGAAGCAGAGTGCGCGTGGCCGTGGGGTGCCCGGCCCTGGACACCAGGGAGCCCGTGGAGCTCGGAGGCCCGAGTTTTCCTGCTCGGAACCTGCGTTGAGACCCCTGGGAGAGCAGGAGCCAGCGGCTGCGTCGCGACCCCGTCTCATGCTGGCTGGGGGCTGAGCCACCGCGGCTCAGTTCTCGGGGCTCCGGTCAGACCCCCCCAGGCCTTCCTGCACCTCGTGGGCCCGGGTAGGCCCCAGCGGGCTGCAGCTGACGGGAACGCCGGAGTTTGATGAACAAACGGGGTGGCCTTCTTTCAGCCAAGTCTCACTGACGTGAACAGAGGCGGCTCTCATGGCCAAGGCCCAGCGACAAAGGCCCCCTGGAAAGGGGCAGGGAGGAGTCCTGGGAAAGCAGCCAGGAGCGCTTTTCTCATCAGGGACAGAGCCTGGAAAGGCAGTGGTCTGGGGCTTGTAGACCCTCTGGGACGTTTCTACGAGGCCCTCTAAGAAAAGTGTTCATCGCGTGCTGGGCTCATCTTGCCCTCTTGCCTCCCATTCCTCCCACGTGGTCCCCCTGCTCCCAGGTGTGCTGTCCGTGTCTTAGCCGGGCTCCCCTCTTGCTGTTTTTGGGGCCCTGGGCCCGTTAATTTACAATCATGGGTTTCTCTCTTACCCTGGTTGTTCATTGTCTTTGCAGGCTTTTGCGTTTTGGCAAAGCATAGCTCCTGAGTGCATGCCCTAGTGTTGCTTAGCAACCAGGGGCCACTCCTCACCACAGACCTACTCCCATGCTAACCTAACCCAGCCTGCTTTTTTTTTTTTTTTTTTTTTTTAAGATGTATTTATTTACTTACTTGAAAGGCAGAGCTACGCAGAGGTAGGGGCAGACAGAGAGGTCTTCCATCCACTGATTGACTCCCCAAATGGCTACTACGGCCAGAGCTGAGGTGATCCGAAGCCAGGAGCTTCAGACGCAGGTGCAGGGGCCCAGACACTGGGCCATCTTCTACTGCTTTCCCAGGCCACAGCAGAGAGCTGGACTGGAAGTGCAGCAGCCAGGACTTGAACCGGCTTCCATGTGGGATGCTGGCACTGCAGGCGGCGGCTTTCCCCACTGCACCACAGCGCCAGCCCCCCAGCCTGCTTCCTGCTACCTGTGAGCGGGACCAGGCAGCAGCCCCAGCACCACAAGGCAGGTAGATTAGAGAACGACATCTCTGAGCACGCAGTGCCCGTACACAGGGGGACTTCTCTGAGCACAGCCCCTGCTGGCACGCCTGCTCTGTGTGTTTTTATGGGAAGTGGCGACAAGGGGACAGAGCTGTAAGACAGGAGGCTCTGATGCAGCCGACCAGCCCTGTAGGTGCGCCCCTGCAGGTGTGCCGCGGGGTCCTCCTCGCCACCTCACCTGCCTTGCCCATCTGAACCCTGGGTGGACGACACTCCTCCCCACCCCCGCTGCGTTCTGAAAAGCGAGGCTCGCAGGGCTGTGGAAAGGACGTCTTGGTGGAATTGGCAGGTCTGCCATTGTCCGATTTTATGTGCAACGGGGTTGGAGAGTTGTCGAGTAAGTGGAGCGGTGTGGTTCCGAGTCATGGGACGGACTTTCCGAGGGTCCTTGTGAGAAAGACGGGGTTCAGGCAGAAATGCTGTATGCTAAGGAGAGCTGGGGGGCTGCCCGGGGGTCTGCGGTCCGAGGGCCTTTCTGGAAGCTGGAGGGTGACACGGAAGATCTGGCCAGAACGCCTGGCACTGAAAGTGCGCTCAGAGTCCACACCCGCCCAGAGCGGCGGGTGGAGACGGGGCGGGGCCTTTCCCTGCACATGGTGGGGGGCTGGCATGGGTGATGGTTACCTTATTTATATTACAAAGTTTCTGCCCTCTCTCCATACTTAAGTAGATGTTGGGGAGACAGTTGGGACCCGGGTTGGAAGGGTGGGTTTGAGCCAGCACGTTTGGGCTGCAGCAGGCCGCGTTCACGTGCTGTGTTGATGGCTGCAGGGATGGGGAAGGAGGGAGTGTGGGTGGGTGGGGTAGAGAGAGGCCCGGCAGGCAGAAGGCTGCGCATGGTTAGCAGAGGCCCCTGGCCTCGAGATGACCGTGTGGCAGCGTGGACAGGTCGGGGCTCTTGGACGAGAGTGGGTATCAGGTGTTGTGCCCCAGGCTGCCTCTCTACAGTTGTCTTGTGTTGAACTGCTACAGATGAAGACTGGACTTGGGGGCCTCCACGGCCGATCCCAGCGCACTGAGTGTGTACCTGCAGCTAACGATCCCACCTCTTTTTTTTTTTTTAACCCCAGGTTGACCCCAAAGATTGGCTTTCCTTGGAGTGAAATCAGGAACATCTCTTTCAATGACAAAAAGTTTGTCATTAAGCCCATCGATAAGAAGGCACCTGTAAGTGGGGGTTCCTGCTTTTCGGAGTGACGGCTCAGTGAGTCTCAGGGAAACACTCAGACCTCTCTGTGTGACAAGGAGGAGACGTTCGAATGCCCCATCTGTGCCAGAGAAGAACTTCCAGCCGGCCACCGTGAGGGCCAAGGGTCCTGTGGCCGAGTGCCCATTGTGGGAGGGGACAGGGGAGATGGGGTGTCCATCAAAACCCAGCTGACTGTAACCCAGGTGCCCAGAGGGTCTCATGGCTACCAAGAAGAGGGCAGTTCCCGAGTCGCTGACCTCGGCCAGACGATGACCATTTCCCAGAATGCCTTGTCCGTCACCCGTGCCTGGGAAATCAGCCCAGTGTCCATGTGGACAGCCCGCCCATCTGCATACAGATGCCTGGGGCGGGGCCCCTGCTGGAGGGCGGACGATGAGACCTCCAGATCTGAAGGGCCAGAGATGGCTTCCAGGGCCGTCCTTGACCTTAGCCAAGTGTGCCCAGAGCGTCACCTCTGCCAGGTGCATGCTGGGAAGTGACCTGTCTGCCAGATGAGGCTGGGACCGGGGCCACGCTTCCCGTCGTGGCCGCACAGAGCTGTGTGCTGCCGGGGAGCTGCAGGCTGGTTCTGTCTGTCCCGCCTGCCCTCGGCCTCGCGGCGGGTGTTTGCTCAGAACACCTGATGCACGGGTACGTCCATGACTGGCGTGGCGTCAGGGGGAAATGTGGTTTAAGTTGCCACTTGAAGGAGTTGTTGCCCCTTTAGACCCAGGGGATGGATTCTTAGGTCACCGCTGTTCCCCTGGGGCCCAGGCCTCGGGCGCCTGGCGTGGGGCTGCTCGGCCCGCCTGGAACAGCAGGTTCCACACCCTTGTTAGTCCAGCGTAATTTAAAATCAGCAGGTCCTGACGTTTGCAAAAAGTATTTTCTTCTTTATTGGAAACGCTTCCTGCTGTCTGCAGACTCTTGACTTTACTCTGTGGGTGGCGGCCCAGTTATTTGAAATTAAGCCCGCCTTCCGCTCAGACCCCGTGGCTCCATGGTAACTAACAGGGAGACCGAGGACAGCAGTCTGCCCTCTCCGGGCAACACTGCCGACCTCCCGGGACTCAGAAATTCGGCTCCCGGTGGAGCCAGAGTCCGCGCCAGCCCAGACTCAGAATCAGGGCGCCGTGTGCACATCCGGCCTGGTGTAAGCTCAGCTTTGGGAAAGCTGAAGAGGGTGTCATCCCAGAGCCCCGAGCCCCGAGCCCCAGCAGCTGGGACACATCCCGCTCCTGTGTCGCCATCACTGACACAGGAGAGAGGGAGGGAAGAGGGGGCTGGCCGCGCCCTAGGTACCCGGCACTCCTGGGCCCGGCACACACATCACAAACGGGACAACACCTGTCCACTCTGGCGGAAGAAGGCAACTGAAGCCGGTCCACAAGGTGCTTCTGTGTTGGAAAAACAAAGCAAGATGGGTGTGTGGGGGGGGGGGGGCGGCATTGCTGGGGGGGGGGCGGGGGAAGCGCAGTCTTGTCACCCTCCATGCCCTCGGGGGCTGCTGGGCAGCAGGGCCTGGTCTGTCTGTAAGATTTCATTATTTGAAAGGCAGAATGACAGAGGGGAAGAGAGAGCTCTCCTGTCCACTGGCTCACTCCCCAAATGGCCACAGTGGCCAGGCCCAGGAACTCCATCCTGCGCTTCCACACTGGTGGCAGGGGCCCGAGCACTTGGTCCCTCCTCCACTGCCTTCCCAGGCGTATCAGCAGGGAGCCGCATCAGAAGTGGAGCAACAGGGCTCGGGCTTGGGGCTCGAAGCAGCACTCCAGTGTGGGCTTAACCTACACCCACCGCCAGCCACCTGGCCTTGGACTTCCACTTGGTCAGGTTCACATGAAAGTATAGCAGGGCGGCGAGGACTCCCCTTCTGGCTGCCTTGCGGGGGGCACCTGGCACTGCCCCCCTCGGGGAGCTCCCGCGGGAGGAACCTGCTGTGGACCTGCGCCCCGGGCTAGGCAGCTGCCTTTCCCGCTGGCTAAGGGCCTCTGGTTCTTGCAGCCTGTGGCAAAGGCTTTTGAACGGTTGACAAAATGGCTGGCCCTGGCTGAGCTGCTGGCTGCGCTGTGAGCCTGGGGGAGCCCCTCGGCCTGCCTGGGTCCCCGAGGGGTAACTTTCCCAGCCGTCTGGGGCCCCTCCTCCTCCTCCCACCCCCCACCGCGGTAATGGGGTCCTTCTCCCCCCCAGCTGTCCTGGTTTTGCATCAGAAAGCCCAGGTCGGGACTTGGATTTAGAAAGGGGCTCCTGGGGGCTCCTGGGGTTTATGTGGCTCCACCTAAAATCAAAGGCGGCAGGAGGAGCCCCCTCCCCACCTCTGCCCTGCCAAGGCCCTGAGATTCTCGAGTTAACCTGAGTTCCTGGAGTTCCGGCCCCTTGTGGTTTCAGTGGACTTTTTTCTGACCTTGGTCTGGGCTGATCTTTGCAGATCCGTCTGAGTATCGGGGAGGGGCCCCCCCGCTGGGCCTCTGAGCCCGACACACAAGATTGCTTTCTCTTGGGTAATAAGAGATGGGCAGGTAATAAAAATTCCGGTTTCTCCCGCTCCGGGCTCCTCCCTGGGAAACCCGATGACTTAATAACAAGTGTGTGAAACCCCAAGGAGGGCCCCGCCCAGGAAGTGCAGGGCTTCTCGCCGCGGCCTCCCCTCCTGTTCCCCAGCGTCTGGCTGCCCGGGGCCTCAAGGTAGAGAGGAGGCACACACAGGCTCTCCTTGTAGAGGAACCTCTTAGGAAATCTCCCAGGCCGCGCCCCCTCCCCTGTCCAGGGTTGGGCACCTGGTCATGGAACTGCTGAGGGCCCGGTTCCGTGCTGTGCAGAAGGTTCCGTGCTGCCGTCTGAGCCAGACGCTGGCCCAAGGACCGTACAGACCTCTGGGTTGTTCGCAACAGGCCCGTTAGGCACCAGCACCCCCAGAGCCATGCGCTGACTCCCACGGTGGCCAGGGGCTGCAGGGCTCGGGACACCCTGAGCGTTGCACTGGCCCCAGAGATGGAGGTGAGCGAGCACAGCCCCCGCCCTCGGCGGCCGCAGCCTGATGGGGACAAAAGCCAGGGATGCTAGTGTGTGATGAGTCCGTGGGGGACCATGGGAGAGGGAGCAGGGCGGGGGTCCTTGGGTAGAGGGCACTGGCGGAGCTCACGCAGGCATCGGTGGAGCTGAGGCAGTTGGAGGCCTGGCCGGTGGCCCGAATGGCAACTCGGTTTGTGTGTGCGGGAAAGGCTGGGAGACGGAACTTACCCAGGAGGAGCCGAGGCCTAGGGAGGAGGGGACACAGGGGCTGCGCAGTGGGAGAGGTGGGCACCCCTGAGTGGTGTGGGAGGCCTGGCCTGCACCTGCTCCCCGCCCCCGCCCCACCGCTGGCCCCGTTCGCCATCGCAGCTGTCCTTTCAGAACTCGGGGAAGCGTGGTCTGGGAGACGTGGCCACGCAGAGGTGGCCTCAAGGCGGCGCCGCCCTGCTCTCTCCTGTAGGACTTCGTGTTCTACGCCCCCCGCCTGAGGATCAACAAGCGGATCCTGCAGCTCTGCATGGGCAACCACGAGCTGTACATGCGCCGCCGGAAGCCGGACACCATCGAGGTCCAGCAGATGAAGGCGCAGGCCCGCGAGGAGAAGCACCAGAAGCAGCTGGAGCGGTGGGTGTCGGGGCTGGAGCGGTGGGTGTCGGGGGCTGGAGCGGTGGGTGTCGGGGCTGGAGCGGTGGGTGTCGGGGGCTGGAGCAGGGAGCACGCCGAGGGCCCCTCCGCGCCGCCCCCCTCGCAGGGAGTGGGGCCGGCAGCTGAGAGCAGGGCCCCTCTTCCTCCTCCCGGTCCAGGCAACAGCTGGAGTCGGAGAAGAAGAGGAGGGAGGCCGTGGAGCAGGAGAAGGAGCAGATGTTGCGGGAGAAGGAGGAGCTGATGGTGCGGCTGCAGGACTACGAGCAGAAGACCAAGAAGGCAGAGAAAGGTGGCGCCCGCGGGCCCCGTCCCGGTGTGGGCGCAGAGGCAGGGCCAGTCCACGCACACCTGGGAGGAGCGTGTTCCCAGGACGGGTCTCGGTTTAATGCAGGTTCCCAGCAATGGGGCTCCTGCCAGGGAAGGCACGACCCGGCTGTTTACAAGTTCACAGGCACTGTGCCAGAAAGGGGGCTTCCCAGCCTGCCCCCGGCCCTGGGGATGAGAGGCCAGGCCCCCTAGCAAGCCGGACGCCCCAATGCGGCGTGACGGCAACAGCTCCTGCAGCCGTTCTTCCCCAGCGAGGCGGCTGGGCCTGGGGCCAGCTGCCGTGAGACCCGAGACAGGCGTGGCAAGAGCTGTACCTCGGGCCCTGACACTGGCCTGGGAGCACTTGGCAGGAGGGTTTCTCCCTGTCCTGAGGGGTCCTGAGGGTGGCTCCCACGCTGGGCCCCTGGCCGCGGTCTGAGCCGCCCCGGCCGTCCTCCAGAGCTCTCCGACCAGATCCAGAGAGCCCTGCAGCTGGAGGATGAGAGGAAGCGCGCCCAGGAGGAGTCCGAGCGCCTGGAGGCGGACCGCGTGGCCGCGCTGCGGGCCAAGGAGGAGCTGGAGAGGCAGGCGGCGGACCAGATAAAGAGCCAGGAGCAGCTGGTAGGCTGAGTGGTGGAGGGGCAGCTTCTGGGAGCCGAGGCAGTGACACCTGCCTTGTCGTGGCTGTCCCCTGGGGCTGGGAGGGGGCTCTGGCAGGGGTAGGTCCCGCGGGGCCAGGGGGGAAGGGAGGCCGGTGGACACTGCTTCTCAGCGCTGAGGCTCCCCCTCCGTTCCCAGGCCGCAGAGCTCGCCGAGTACACCGCCAAGATTGCCCTGCTGGAGGAGGCGCGGAGGCGCAAGGAGAGCGAGGTGGAAGAGTGGCAGCACCGGGTGAGCCTGGCTCCCGCGTGGGGGCTGCCGGGTCGGGAGGAGGTGTGACTCCGCCAGCTGCACTTGCAGGACCGGGTGTGAGCTGGGGCACTGGCGACTAGAAGAGGAACCTCGTTCCCCACTTTCCTCTGCCCAGCTCTGCTCACATGGCCGCCGTCTGTACCGCAGGGCACCCCAGGGAGTCCTGGGAGCTCGCAGGTCTGCAGAGCTGGTGAGATCTGGGCTCACCCAGGAGCCACGGCTCCCTCACTGCAGCAGGGGGCAGCTCCTGGCTCCCCAGGCGAGGCCGCCACCCGTGGGCTGGCGATCAGAAGAGGGCCTGTGCTCCCGGGGGCCCTGGGGCACAGCACAGCCCCAGGAGAGCCTGCAGGTGTGGTCCATGGCGGAGACTTAACCCCAGGCCCTTCCCACCCGAGGTACAAGCAGAAGACTTGGGTGCTTGGGTTTTTGGAAGTGCCACAGGTGCCACACCCGCAGGTCCACCAACCGTCCATGGAAAACAGGGTAAAAAAATGGCATCTGCACCAAGCGTGTGCAGACTTTTTTTTTTAAAGACATTTATTATTTGAGAGGCAGAGTTACAGACAGATCTTCCGCTCGCTGGTTCACTCCCCAAATGGCTGCAACAGCCGGAGCTGGGCCAGTCCAAAGCCAGGAGCCGGGAGCTTCTTCTGGGTCTCCCACGCAGGTGCAGGGCCCAAACACTTAGGCCATCCTCCACTGCTTTCCCAGGCCACAGCAGAGAGCTGGCCTGGAAGTGGAGCAGCCAGGACTCGAACCGGCACTGCAGGCAGAGGTTTAGCCTGCTAGGCCACAGCGCCGGCCCCTAGACTTCTTGACGCTCCCCCTACATGATGCGACGTAACAGCTGCCTACACGGGCACACGCTACACTGGTGCCGGCCACCCCAGGACGTGGCCTCCAGCTGGGCTCCCGTTGGGACCGAGCACCTGCGGATTCTGCAGTGTGCAAGGGCTCCGGACCCAGTGGTGCTGTCCCACCCATATGTGCTCACACGTGCTCAGCGAGACACGGGCCCGCAGAGCAGAACCAGGGGAAGCTCGTGTCCGGGGCTGGGTGGGGAGTGGTGGTGGGATGAACAGGAGGCGCCCAGAAAGGGACGACAAAGGTCCTGCGGCCACGGCCCCTGCACGCTGTGGCTGCCCCGAGCTCCCGCCCAGGGCCACTTGTGCGAGGAGATGTTCGGCCCCGGGAGAGGCTCTCCGGGACGAGGGCCCTGGGGGGTCTTCTCACCTGTCCATCTGCTTCCCCAAGGCCCGGGAGGCCCAGGACGACCTGGTGAAGACCAAGGAGGAGCTGCACCTGGTGATGACGGCGCCCCCGCCCCCGCCGCCCCCCATGTATGAGCCCGTGAGTTACCACGTCCAGGAGCACCTGCACGAGGAGGGCGCGGAGCCCCTGGGCTACAGCGCCGAGCTGTCCAGCGAGGGCATCCTGGACGACCGCCACGAGGAGAAGCGCATCACCGAGGCCGAGAAGAATGAGCGCGTGCAGCGGCAGCTGCTGGTGAGCAGGGGCAGCACCTGGGGTCGGCCACGCCCCACCACGCCCCATCCCCCGCCCAGCCACGCCCTACCATGCCCCGCCCCACCATGCCCCGCCCAGCCACGCCACGCCCCCACGTGGGAGCTGACAGCTGGGTTCTCACCCCACAGACCCTCAGCAACGAGCTGTCCAAGGCCAGAGACGAGAACAAGAGGACGCACAACGACATCATCCACAACGAGAACATGAGGCAGGGCCGCGACAAGTACAAGACGCTGCGGCAGATCCGGCAGGGCAACACCAAGCAGCGCATCGACGAGTTTGAGGCCATGTGAGGCCTCGGCGCTCCCGCGCCCTCCTGCTCTGTCTGCAGGTCCAGTGCCTTCACGCAGGGGCCAGGCGCCCGCAGGAGTCGTCTGGGCCGGGCCCCGGGCCAGGCGCCCTGGTTCACTGTCCCCACTGTCTCCTAGTGCCAAGCAGGCCTCGCGGGGTTGGGTGTGGGATGGCTCCCTGCCCCCGCAGAGGCTCTGTGCCAGGCTCGGCGCCAGCCGGCGAACAGGGAGGGCAGGATTCCGCCTCCTTAGGGACACCTCCTCCCGCCTTCGCCCGTGCCATACTCTCTGTATTTGAAATGAGCTCAGATTGATTGATTTGTTCCTGATTTCTATGAAGGACCCACCTCTGCAGCCCACGGGTGAACAGTCGACTCGGTGTCCCCTGATGGCCCCTGCGCAGCTGGCAGAACCTGCAGGCGCCACTCCCAGTGGACACTCACGGTTAACTCTGCTTCACAGACCACCTTGTGGGACTTGTTCCTAATAACCATCAGCTTAGCGCATCCTATTTATGTACGCGACAATGGAGTTGGTGACATTAGTTTCAAAAAGGGAAAGCCTTCTGTATATTTTGTTACCTTTTACAGAATAATAAAGAATTACCAAATAACACCCCCGGCCCCCGGCCCTCGTCTGATGTGGTGCGAGGGCAGTGCAGGCGCCAAGCCGCTGCCGTGGTCCATCTCCAAGGACGACTTCTTTACCTTGAGAGTTTGCTTCCTGCCTGTACGCGATTTCCTGTCGAAGCTGCTTGTTTGGAAAGTGCCACACGCACTGATGATCGCTCAGATCCCGGCTGGGAAGGGACTCTAGGCCTGTGCGTCGTCCACTTCCTGGGAAGAGCCGCCTCCAGCCCTGCTTCCTTCCTGCTGGGGCCCCGTAGCAGTCGACACGGCAGCCCCGCTGTGCCGTGGGCTCTGGCCGAGTTGAATTGCGCCCACAATAAAGGCTGTACCAGGCATCGTGGCAGTGGGCTTTTACTTGCGTGTGGGGGCGAGGGGAGCGCCATGCGAGACATCCTGTCCCAACCCTTGTCACAGCGACTGTCATTGACATCCAGCCATTTCCCACCTCTCACAAACAGGTCCCAGCCAGTCCTAGACTGGCTAATGCAGACTCGGTGATAACTGCGTAACACAGAGAGGTGGTCAGGGACGTCTGAGCCACAGGACACACGGTTGGATCACGTCCCACGGTGCCTGTGCACTGCCCTCCTCCAAGGGCACACGGGGCCTTGTTACACCCGGTGCAGCCTGGGGCCAGAAGCCCTCGCTTCAGTGCAGGACGAGCGTCATGTCTGTCCACAAGTTGGGGCTGGACAGAACCCTCTGCCATTGGAGCTTGGACTGTGCACACGGGTCCACGCCACCGGCCACTTCTGCCTCTGTAACATGATGACACGTTAGGGCAGGGGAGGGCACCGTCACCACCCCTTCTTGGCTTTCGGAAAGGGCGCATCCCCAGGAGAAGTCTTGACCTCACAGCTGCATAGAATGGCGACCCCTGATAAATGAGAGACCCTCCAGAAAACAGGGTGAGGATGGGCTGGAAGCCGGCAGGGCAGGGCTGGCTCGGGACCAGTGTTCACCAAGGCGAGTGGGCGGGCACACGGGGCAGTGGGTGCGTGCCTGGGCCAGGGCACTGGCTCAGGACCGGCGTTCACCAAGGCGAGTGGGCGGGCACACGGGGCAGTGGGTGCGTGCCTGGGCCAGGGCACTGGCTCAGGACCGGTGTCCACCAAGGCGAGTGGACGGGCACACGGGGCAGTGGGTGCGTGCCTGGGCCAGAGCACTGGCTCAGGACCGGTGTCCACCAAGGCAAGTGGGCGGGCACACGGGGCAGTGGGTGCGTGCCTGGGCCAGGTTTACTCCCTGAAGGGGGTGAGCTTTGAGACATGGTCCTGGGGATCTGTGGAGATGCTGTGCAGGTGTTTGGGGCTGTCATAGGGGCCAGGCCCCCAGTGGGCAGCACCCAGTAGTGTTGCTAATGAAGTGCTTCTGAATCACCATTTGGGTTAAGAAGATATTTGCCTTTAAGAAAATAATCCTTTTACGCTTGACACCAGAAACAAAAACAAACACTGTCCCGAGCCCATGTTTGAGGCCTGTTACTTGTGTCTCCTCAGCAGATCTAAATCTGATTTAAATTGTCAGAATAGTTGGCTGTATTAGCGCTCAGTTGGGGCGAACGAGACTTGGGCACTTCCAGACCCTGTTGAAGTCGAATGCTGGGGGAAGCCTTTTCTCCCCAGCCACTAAGGATAAGCTACGCTGCTTGGACCCAACAGGTGTCTTCCATGGACTTACTTGGACCAAGCTTGGCTCCTCCCAGCAAGCGGTCACTCATGCCAAAGACGCCGTGGTCCCAGACGGTCAGCTCCAAGCTTGACTGCCTCAGCTGGGACGCAGTCACGCCCCTGAACACGAAGGAGTGTTTCCACTGGGGACAGGCCTGCTGCCTCAGGACCGGGGACTTCAGCCTCAGCCTCTGCCGGCCCGGCAGAGTGAGGCAGCTAAGGAGAGACGGAGACTCATCACTGCCCTGCCCCCACCTCCCCCCGGTACGGGGGCCCCAGTGCAGACCGAAAGCCCTAGGAAAGGTGCCGTGTCCGTGCAGACTGGACCTGGCTGTGCTCTCACTAGGACGTGTCCGTGCAGACTGGACCTGGCCATGACGTGTCCTGCAGACTGGACCTGGCCATGACGTGTCCCTGCAGACTGGACCTGGCCGTGTGCTCTCACTAGGACGTGTCCGTGCAGACTGGACCTGGCCATGATGTGTCCCTGTAGACTGGACCTGGCCGTATGCTCTCACTAGGACGTGTCCGTGCAGACTGGACCTGGCCGTGTGCTCTCACTAGCACGTGTCCGTGCAGACTGGACCTGGCCATGACGTGTCCCTGCAGACTGGACCTGGCCATGATGTGTCCGTGCAGACTGGACCTGGCCGTGTGCTCTCACTAGGACGTGTCCGTGCAGACTGGACCTGGCTGTGTGCTCTCACTAGGACGTGTCCCTGCAGACTGGACCTGGCCGTGTGCTCTCACTAGCACGTGTCCGTGCAGACTGGACCTGGCCGTGTGCTCTCACTAGGACGTGTCCCTGTAGACTGGACCTGGCCGTGTGCTCTCACTAGGACGTGTCCCTGTAGACTGGACCTGGCCGTGACGTGTCCATGCAGACTGGACCTGGCCATGACGTGTCCCTGCAGACTGGACCTGGCCGTGTGCTCTCACTAGCACGTGTCCGTGCAGACTGGACCTGGCCGTGTGCTCTCACTAGGACGTGTCCGTGCAGACTGGACCTGGCCGTGTGCTCTCACTAGGACGTGTCCCTGCAGACTGGACCTGGCTGTGTGCTCTCACTAGGACGTGTCCCTGCAGACTGGACCTGGCCGTGTGCTCTCACTAGGACGTGTCCCTGCAGACTGGACCTGGCCGTGTGCTCTCACTAGGATGTGTCCTGCAGACTGGACCTGGCTGTGCGTTCTCACTAGGATGTGTCCCTGTAGACTGGACCTGGCCATGCGTTCTCACTAGGACGTGTCCCTGTAGACTGGACCTGGCCGTGACGTGTCCGTGCAGACTGGACCTGGCCGTGTGCTCTCACTAGGAAGTGTCCGTGCAGACTGGACCTGGCCATGACGTGTCCCTGCAGACTGGACCTGGCCGTGCGCTCTCACTAGGACGTGTCCCTGCAGACTGGACCTGGCCGTGCGCTCTCACTAGGACGTGTCCCTGCAGACTGGACCTGGCCGTGCGCTCTCACTAGCACGTGTCCGTGCAGACTGGACCTGGCCGTGTGCTCTCACTAGGACGTGTCCCTGCAGACTGGACCTGGCTGTGCTCTCACTAGGACGTGTCCCTGCAGACTGGACCTGGCCATGACGTGTCCCTGCAGACTGGACCTGGCCGTGCGCTCTCACTAGGATGTGTCCCTGCAGACTGGACCTGGCCGTGCGCTCTCACTAGGACGTGTCCCTGCAGACTGGACCTGGCCGTGCGCTCTCACTAGCACGTGTCCGTGCAGACTGGACCTGGCCGTGTGCTCTCACTAGGACGTGTCCCTGCAGACTGGACCTGGCTGTGCTCTCACTAGGACGTGTCCCTGCAGACTGGACCTGGCCATGACGTGTCCCTGCAGACTGGACCTGGCCGTGCGCTCTCACTAGGATGTGTCCCTGCAGACTGGACCTGGCCGTGCACTCTCACTAGGACGTGTCCCTGCAGACTGGACCTGGCCGTGTGCTCTCACTAGGACGTGTCCCTGCAGACTGGACCTGGCCGTGCGCTCTCACTAGCACGTGTCCCTGCAGACTGGACCTGGCCGTGTGCTCTCACTAGCACGTGTCCCTGTAGACTGGACCTGGCCGTGACGTGTCCGTGCAGACTGGGCCTGGCCGTGACATGTCCGTGCAGACTGGACCTGGCCGTGCGCTCTCACTAGGACGTGCCAGGTTTCTCAGAGCTGAACTCTGCAGCCCTCTGCAGGCGGCCTGGAGGCTGAGTTGGAATTCTGCGGCCATGTGCCCTCGTCGTCTTGGTGGGCCTCCACCGTGCTGTCCCTATACCCCCCTCGTCGTCTTGGTGGGCCTCCATCGTGCTGTCCCTATACCCAGGACCCAGCACTCGATACGTGCTGCCGCATTGCGACCCTGATCCCAGGAGTGAGCTCAGAAAGCCTGAGTCACTTGCCCAGGGCCTCCTAGCAGGCTGCAGGCTCAGGACAGACCCTTGGCTCTGTCTGCACGCGGTCAGCCATCACCGCCCCACGCAGCACTGCCGGGGATTTAGCCATGCACTGGTAGAACCAGCGGTGGTTGCTGGGCTGTGGAGACGGCACTCCTCTGTAGTGTGACTAAGAAGCAACGGGGAGCCGTCCGTCTCCCTGGGGACCAACGTGTGAGCGCATACTTGGTGCATGTTCCACACACACGTAAGCTGAAGACCATTTTGGACGTGGTATTTAGCACACGTGTGTTCTGACTGCCACCCACCCCCGAGGTCAAGTGTGGAATGCTCCATGTGTGGCTTCACCGGTCAGTGCTCAGAGCACTGGGTTTTTGGATTTTGGATTAGGGCTGCCCAGTCTGAACCTGGCCTCGGTCTTGGCGGTCAAGGTCTTTCACATGCGTTGTGTTTGGTTTTCATGGGGAAGCTAAGCAAGTTTGAGATGGCTCCCGCTTTGTGGTCTCTGCAGGTTCTAGGCCAAGTGTGTGCCCGCGCGGCTGTGAACGTTCGAGCGCACCTAATACTCACCCTTTGACAAAGGCGTTCAGGGTGCCGTCTGACCGCACGGGTAGATGCCTGGCTCCCAGCACCACCAGACAGAGCTGGCCATTGAGTGACATCTGATCTGTCCCTGGAAGGAAGCCAGTGTTAACCGTCAAAGCCCTTTCAGGTCCCCTGGTCCTGAGGGGTGCCGTCTCACCAGAGGCCAGCCAGTCTGCCCTGGGAGGAAGCTGGGGACCACAGAGAGGCGGCCTTGCCTGCTTTCGCCCCCAGGCAGTGGGCTCAGGGCCCCGTGGGTCTCGGAGTCACTGGGGTGTGCGGGGTGGTGGGCAGTGGGGCACCAGTGCAGAACATTCTGCCCGCCTCTCACCCGGGCTCTGGGGCCTTTGACACGGGAATGTTCAGGGACTGCGGGTCACCTACCGTCTGGAGCCCCCTGGGGGGCTCTGGGCCCTGCAGGCAGGACCAGTTTGGCCCGGACTGCAAGTTCTCCATTATTCTGAGGACAGACGTCTTCAGATCTTTCTGCCTGGGGACAAGAGGCAGAACTCAGAGGGAGGATTCCCGGGCCCCTCACTGCCCCACACACCTTCCGGGCTCCTCTGGTGGTGAGCGCTCCCTGACCACCCAGCTCCGTTTCAGAGCAGCCCTCCTTGGCTCTTGAGTGCCAGGTAAGACGACACAGCTTCCACGGCAGCACCAGTCCCCGGCCCCTCCCTGGGAGCTCCGGGCAGCCCGTGAGTGCGCACTGCCCAGGCCAGCACTGGGAGAGGAGCCTCCTGGCCTGGTGCCCTCTGCTCTGGGCAACACCTGTCTGGTGCCAGGCCAGTGCCAGGGGCTGGAGACAGAGGTGTCCCTGGCCCTGTCGGAGCTGACCGCAGTGGAGTTCAGCTGCTGAGGAGCAAGCTCTGTCCCAAACATCACCTTGGCCCGGAGCGGGTACCAGTGGGAAGACCTCGCTGCGCCGTCCTCGAAGTCCCACGTGGCCAGAGGAATGACCACTTCTCCGAGAAACGCCCTCCGGGCCAGCGTGCCCAGGTGCCACACGGAGACCTGCAGCCGCCGCGTCGCCAGCTGGGCAGGGTCCACCTGGTACTGCAGGGACAAAGTCGGGGTGGTCAGTAGGGCTCCAGGGCCCCCACAAGCTGAGCCCCCACACTTGGCTGCTGCCAGCGTCCCCAGGGTGGTGGTGGTGGGGAGTCAAGCTGCTTGGAGCCAGGTGCGGGGGGCATCTTTCTCTACCCAAGAGCTCCCCAAGCCCCTGGCACTCTGCCTGGGAACAGGCTGAGATGGCCCCAGCAGCCAGAGAGCCCCCTTCCTCCCTCGACCCCCCTTCTGCTTTTCTAAGAACGAGACGAAGGTGAAAGAGCTTGTCCAGCCCAAGGCTCCTGGAAGTCGAGCCACAAGCTCTGCCAGACCTGCACCTGAACTTGGATCGGCCAGGGCCGCCCCAGAATCCTGAAACAGGACTTGCACTTTCTACATGCAAAACATGCGCACTGACCCCGCGTGTTTGCCCGAGAGAGACGACAGGCTGGGTTGAGCTAGCACCCGATGTCCCTTGGCACAGCCCCTCCCCACATGTCACAGCGGGTTCAGGCTCCTGCCCCACAGACACAGAGGGGCCCACGGGATCCCCTCCCCCTCCCGGGAGCCTGCGTTGAGCCTGTCTGTTTCGTATCAGGCCCTGGAGCCACGCTGCCCTTCGGCTTCCACAGCCCCCAACAGCTCAGGGCCATCCTCCCTCGGCAGGTGCAGAAGTTCAGGAGCTCTCCGGCTGTCCCGAGGCCACAGGGGCAGGCCCGGATCCAGGTGTCCTGTGTCCAGCTGTGCTCTTGCCGCTGACCCTGCTGGGGTTTGCATCCAGGTGGCTGTCGTGCCGTAGGCCCGAAACTCCAGTCTCCCGGTGCCTGCCTTGGCCAGTGAGGGCCGAGATGGGCGTGACAGGAGCTGAGAAGCCACAGCCCCCGCCAGTCTCCCTCGGGCAAGCAGCGGGCGCCGTCCCTGGCCAGCCCTCTCATGGGGTGCCTTCAGCCTCTGTTGCCCCTGACCCCAGTGAAAGTGCTTCCCAGTGCACTCTGGGGGTTGGCTTCCGGATCCTCACCTCCCACACCACCCGCTCGGACTCCAGGGATGCCCCAGGCTGTGGAAGCTTCCTGGGGGCCCAACCAAGAAGCATCTGAAATAATACTGCAGGGGCCAAAGGGGTGGCATAGCCGGTAAAGCTGCCGCCTGCAGCACCGGCATCCCACATGGGCGCGCCACTTTCTGTCCCGACTGCTCCACTTCTGATCCAGCCCCCTGCTGATGTGCCTGGGAAAGCAGTGGAAGATGGCCCAAGTCCTCAGGCCCCTGCCACACATGGGAGACTCAGAGGAAGCTCCTGGCTAGGGGCTTCTGCTTGGGAGTGAATCAGCAGATGGAAGATCTCTGTCTGTCTCTCCCCTTCTGTCTGTAACTCTGATTTTTTATTTTTATTTTTATTTATTTATTTGACAGGTAGAGTTACAGACAGTGACAGACAGAGACAAAGGTCTTCCTTCTGCTGGTTCACTCCCCAAATGGCCGCAAACGGCTGGCACTGCATCGATCCGAAGCCAGGAGCCAGGTGCCTCCTCCCGTTTTCCCATGTGGGTGCAGGGGCCCAAGCACTTGGGCCATCCTCCACTGCTTTCCCGGGCCACAGCAGAGGGCTGGATTGGAAGAGGAGCAACCAGGACTAGAACCAGGTGCCCATATGGGATGCCAGCGCCGCAGGTGGAGGATTAACCTAGTGAGCCACAGCGCCGGCCCCTGTAACCCTGACTTTGAAATAAGCAAATAAAAATCTTAAGGGAAAAAAAAAAAGGAAAAGCAACACTGGACCCCGTGAGGCTGTTGCGTCCTGCCAGCTCGCCCAGCTCACGTGCATTCCTAGTAAGGATGAGGTGGCCTCTGCCAGGCTATCCTGAGTTCCAAACAGGAGACACTGCTCCCTCGAAATCTGGCACGTCTCCCACGACTGCAGACTACTCACGATATGAATAAAACCGTGAAAACATTCAGTGATTTGAGACTCAAACCGTACAATTAAATATCTAAGATACAGTCGGTCCTTAGCGTGATCGCATTTCATGAATCCCTATTTATACACAAAATACCACAATTAAACTGGCGATGACAGATTTTAGAGATCAGAATACGTGCGGCAACTTTGAAGACTGTGGAGCAAAGTGGAACTGAAAGATAAGTTTCTGCAAAGAAATTTTGAAATCCGTGCCTGCATTTTTCATAACACACATTTTCTATGAGCTCTTTGAAGGCGCCTCATATGTATGGATTAAAAAAAAAACCTGCACCCTAATAAACCTATCTTTCCCCTGCATTCCGTGAACTTTTGGAAGCACCCTCGGTTTTCAAACTTTTTCTCAGCAGCAAGTGAGCAAAGCTCTCAGTGCCCAAAGCTCCTTGGAGTGGCCGCGTCTTGGGCCCCGCCCACGTCTGCTGGGGCAGAATTTGGCTTTTACATAATCGGCAGGGGACTCCCACGAGCTTCGCTTTGAGAAGGACTGCCAGTGCATCTGGGCTTTGCGCTGTGCCTCTGAGTACTGAGTGTCAGCTTCCCCTGGTGGGCACTGAGGTCCCAGTGCCTCCTGCAGGGTGTGTGTGGCACCCTCAGCAGTGCAGCCGACACCGTGGCTGTTAGTACTGAATGGACACAGGGTCTGTGCCGGCCACCCAGATGGCCCCAGACCGGCAATTCACAAAGGTCCTTCCTTGCCAAGGCAGCAAGCAGGAGAGGCGGCTGCCTGCCCTGCCCGAGTCATGTCCGTCCCCGGGCCAGCGCCCCTCCCAGCAGGGCTACCCCCACCAGCTCCCCACATACACACCCAGCTCCGGCTCCCCACCGAAATCAGAGCGTGAGGCCCCCTCTCTGTCCTAAACCATAAGCCCTGTTTCTTAGCAATGGTAAGAGGGGATTTCTGAGACAGAGGGCAGAGGTGAGAGATGGGCGAGGTTAACCAGTAACAGGCTGTGGGCGGAAAAGATCCTAGGGCCGGTTTCCATTCTTGAATGGGTGTTCGACCCTCTAAGTCCTACGGTGATCCCCCACCCCCACTGCCGGGGGCCACCACGTCCTGCTTGCACAGCCCCAACCCATCCGCAGACACTGGCTTCTCCCCGCCGACTGCCCCTGAGCCCCAGCAGCCGCCGCAGGTTCAGCGTGGGTAACCTGTGACTTTGGGTCACTTCCCCAGGTTTCACCACCAAGTGCACCTGCTGCATGGAGCCATGCGCTTTTCCCGGCTGCACCTGGGGCCCTGCAGGCCCTGACGGTGCTCGCCTGGGACGCTTTGCTGCTACAGCGTCCAGGAAGGTGGAGACCCAAACGGTTCCCATGCACGTTGCTTTCTGCCCCAGAAAAGACACTGTATTTTTGTTTTTTTCATAAAAGAAGAAACCCACGTTTGTCAGAGACAGTGACTCGGCTGCTGGATTTTCAGCAGGCCCACGGGAAAACGCTCCTCCAACGGTCATAAAACTCTGACAAGACGGGCTGATTCTCGAACTCGCCCTGTGCCCTGCTGTTAACCCGACACTGAGAGGCAGCCCGCTGCCTCCGCGCGTTCTCAGAAATCATTAATCAGAAACCATTCCCAAGTCTGGCGGATGCTGCACTTTTCCCGGACAAGGCCGAGGCCTGTGTTCTGCCAACGATTGACAGAGCCACGGAGAAACACACAGGCGTCGTGCTTACGGAGAACTGACTCGCGAGCGGGGAAGAACCATCTGCCAGACTGTGACCCACGTGCCCAGCCTGGCATGGAGCACGCTCGGCGCGTGAGTCCAGCAAGTACCTTCAAGGTCTCCTGGAAGGTGGGGTGCAGCGTGTTCTTCTGGACCCCGGTCTTGCGTTTTCCCTGGGAGGATCTGTCAGGCAGCAGGTAGGTCTTCACATACCTGGTAGCCAAGGGCAGAAAGGACAAAGTGAGAGCCTGGCAGGGGGCAACCGGCGTCCAGAGGACAAGAACCCACACCCAGCATCTCCCTTCCTCGGCTTCCTGCTGGGCCACCGTGACTGACACCAGCACCGTTAGTGCCACGTGTGCAGCTTCTGATTCACAGTCTTGGACCCAATGTTGGCTCCATAATCTTCTAGAATATTCCTGAAGGTGGGACGCTCTCCCTACCTTCTCATACCCAACTCCTGGCTTCTACAAGCGGTCATCCAGAAGTTCCTACAAAATGCCTATTATGGAAAAACTATGCATGGATCTAGAATGTCTTTTGTAGCAAAACGAGCTTTTAAATGCATTCTTCCACTAACTTTTAAAAAATATTTGAGAGACAGTGTGAAGCGTGACAATAAAATCCTGGCCCACACACCTGTTCCCTAGCTTGGGAGATGACATTGGCAATGACCTCCCCTCCCAGGCCTGTTCCTGCCCAGGTGGTCACCAAACTCAGCTTCACCGTTATCGTCCCCATTTCACCACGTGACATGTCTCCCCAAACAGTGGCCCATGCCCCGCGTCTGTCTCAAGCCAACGCGCTCTGTGCTCATTCTGCTGAGATACGCTGTGCTCACACAGTGCGAGGTCGGGGGTCCGTCTGCGCTGGTGTGTGCAGCCGCAGCTCACTCATTCATATCCCCTTAGGTTTCCATTGTGTGAATATCCCATAATCCACTTCTCCTCTTGATGGACACTTGTCTTCATTTTTGCTACAGTTCAAGCCTCCCTAACTGAAAAGCCACCACTTACAATGCTCATCCCATCAAGTGCTGGTTCAAGTCCCGGCTGCTCTGCTTCTGATCCAGCTCCCTGCTAATGCGGCTGGGAAAGCAGTGGAAGATGGCCCAAGTATTTGGGCCTCTGCCACCCATATAGGGAACCCAGATGGAGCTCCAGGCTCCTGGCTTGCAGCCATCTGGGGAGTGAACTGGTGGATGGAAGGCTGAGCTCTCCCCTTCTCCCTCTCTCAGTTATTTTTCCTTCACATAATAAATAAGTAAATCTTTTTTAAAAAAAAAATTCAAGGGTCACCAATGTGATATAGCGAGTTAAACTGCTGCCTGCAGGGCCAGCATCCCACAAAGTCACTGGTTCAAGCCCCGGCTGCTCCATTTCCAATCCAGCTCCCTGCTAATGTGCCTGGGAAAGCAGCAGATGGACCAAGTGCCTTTTCAGAAATGTGTTTATGTCATCTAAATTGCTAAATGTATTGGGATACAAATTGGGACACAAATATGTGATATCACTTTTTTGAGGGTACCTCAAAAAGTTCAAGGCAAATACATAGGATAAAAAACCATGCATGTGGCCGGCGCTGCGGCTCAATAGGCTAATCCTCCGCCTGCGGCGCCAGCACACCAGGTTCTAGTCCCGGTCGGGGCGCTGGATTCTGTCCCAGTTGCCCCTCTTCCAGGCCAGCTCTCTGCTATGGCCCGGGAGTGCAGTGGCGGATGGCCCAAGTGCTTGGGCCCTGCACCCCATGGGAGACCAGGAGAAGCACCTGGCTCCTGGCTTCGGATCAGCGCAGTGCGCCGGCCGCAGCGGCCATTGGAGGGTGAACCAATGGCAAAAGGAAGACCTTTCTCTCTGTCTCTCTCTCTCACTATCCACTCTGCCTGTCAAAACAAGCAAACAAACAAACAAACAAAAAAACATGCATGCATCTCGAAAATGCCCCTCCTGATTTATTTTTAATTATTTTTTATTTTTTTCATTTGAACAGGAGAGCAACAGAGAGAAGAGAGAAAAAGATCTTTCATCTGCTGGTTCACTTCCCAAATGCCTGCAACAGCTGTGAATGGGCCAGGCTGAAGCCAGGAGCCAGAGACTGATGCTCTTCCTTTTAGAGCATTTTTTTTTTAAGATTTATTTATTTATTTGAAGGGCAGAGTTACAGAGAGGCAGAGGCGCAGAGAGAAAGAGAGAGAGAGAGAGAGAGAGGTCTTCCATCCACTGGTTCATTCCCCAGATGGCCGCAACAGCCAGAGCTGGGCCAATCCGAAGCCAGGAGCTTCTATTGGGTCTCCCACGCAGGTGCAGGGGCCCAAGGACTTATGCCATCTTATACTGCTTTCCCAGGCCATAGCAGAGAGCTGGACCAGAAATAGAGCAGCTGGGAATTGAACCAGCACCCCCAAGGGATGCCAGCACTATAGGTGGCAGCTTTACCTACTATTCCACAGTGCCAGCCCCTTTGAGAGCGCTTCAAGGGACAGGTTAAAGAACTCATTTTAACCTCTCCCTCTCTCCTCTTCCTCCTTCCTCCACTTCTCTCTCTATTTTTTTCTAACATAAAAGAGGCCCAGCTGCTGAGCTGCCTCCCTCAATCATGTGCAGACACAAGAAGACAGCCAGCTCTGAGCACCCCCAAACCGGCTGGCACCTCGGTCTTGCACCTCCCCGCCCCCAGAGCCGGGAGACATAAGTGCCTGCTGTCGGCGAGCCGCCCAGTCTGCTAGAGCAGCCCGCTGCTGGGCCTTGAGCGCTCCGGTGGACACTCCGGAGTTCATCCGGGCTCCTGACCCTGCTCTGGCCGCCTGTTTTCCCCACACCTGCAGCATTGTTTGAATCGCAGCAGCCGCGTATTCCTAAAGCCAGCCTCTTCCTTTTTGTTCTTTTCCACGATGGCTTGGTTTTCCGTGGACTTTCATGTTTCCACATACATTTTAGAATGAACACATCTATCGTCTGTGTTAAAACGTAGAACACTTACGGATTACACTTTTTCTTCTTTTCATCTCCGTAGGCAAGGTTCTTACAGGCCTTGATGTGTATTTCTAAAGAATGGGTGTTGGAGCAATAACGAATGGCAAATTCTATTTCTCCGGTGACATTGGCATTGTCAAAATTACCCAGCTCTGTACATGTGCTATTAATGCTACTTAAACTCTCCTGAAATCAAGAATGACAGATACAATACATTATTTCACCGTCAACTGTTTTTGCCGTTCTGGTTCCAAGATATCAAATCCATCAGAATTCACACACAACACACACCCTGCCTCATGTGGAGTTAATAATGCACTAGCTTGTACTTTGCCAGTCAGTGGCCACGTGTTCAAGACACAATTCTCAGACGGGCCTGTGTTGCCCAGGCATGGCCTCTGCCTAGCAATAAAAATCACACGATCTCATTCTTACACGAATCTCTTGGGATGAAGCAGACTATCTCCCGTGCCATTCTGCAAAGATGGCTCTCAGGAGGGCAGATAGAACAGCGAAGTAGAACCAGCATGGTGTGGGCGAAGTGGCTGTGCCTGGGGCTCAGGTGCACCCAGATTCCAACACTGGCTCTGCTACTCCCCCAGCTGTCAGCCTCCTAGGTTACGGTGAGGGGCAGATGGAAGGAGGTGTGCTAAGATGCGCAGTCAATGGTAACAGTCAATTGTCTTTAAATTTGTGTGGGCACACAAAATAAAACACAACGCTACCACCATAAGTTAGGGCAACCCAAGCTTAGACGACATAGATGAACAGTAGAGAATGCTTGTGCCTGAAGGGTTAACTGCCTTACCACTATTCAATTTGCTTGAAAAACTGCCACCGTTTGCATGTGACAATCTCGTAACTGTGATTAACACGGTCAAGGACACAGATGAGGACATGGAGGACTTCCTTAGGGGCTTGAATCCGGAAAAACAGAATCAAATGAAAAGTAAGCCCTGCAAAGTAAGGTGACTGAAGTCCACAAATTAATTTAACGTAGGATCAGACACTCCTGAGAGGAGGACTGGGAACCGGAAGATGGGTCAGCAGAGAATACCTAGAGAGGGTGAGGTGATGGAGCCGGAGGCGAGAACAGAGGCTGAACTTGGGGTCTGACTTTCCCGAAACAGAGAAGCCTAGCCAGTATTCACGCCCAATTCCTAACTGGTTCCTCCGAGCTAAGCAACATCCCAAGAAGGAACTAAGAGGTGAGCCTGGGAGCAGAGAGGTAGAACCCCCAGAGAGACAGAGAGAAACCAAACCAAACCGACCACTCATCGGAGGGATGGGAACCTGAGTTAACAATGCCAGGAATACAAACGGCTTCTCCACACCCAGCCGCTGGTTCTGAAAAAATGTAATTCGTAAAAACGCAAACATTTTCTATTTTTACACACTCAGGATGGAGAGACAGCATGAACAAGTCAGGTGCAGAAAGTGGCCATGGGGCGAATGGGTAGGGGGGTGGGGGAACACGCAGGCTGCTTGGGACGAGAACCACAGGGACACGTGGAGGGGCTAAAAGGTTCTCATCACCAGGGGATCACAGCCGGCTGTGCGGGACACACTGTACTACCCCAGCTTTCCTGCCAGGGGCAGTTAGAAAGCTGAACTAAACAGCCAGGCTCAAGGCACCGTGGAGCCACCAACAGCCAGGATGCCAGGGGTGGAGCGCAGCCCACGAGACAAGCCAGAGTCTGAGCGTCTGTTCACATCTAAGCAGCTCAGGCTGGAAGACCGAGAAGCCTAAGAGACACTGCTTGGAGAAGCAGAAGTTGAGTACAATTTTTAGCAGTGTGACAGGGGAAGGAGGCGAAAACTAGCACCCAAGGCTGTGGAGGCATGCAGAACCAAGGACCTGAGCTCCCGGGATCAAGGGGACGCACTGAAGTGGGAGCCACACGAGACGCTGCTCCCCGCACCCCTCAGCCTGTGTGGAGTCGGAAGCTCAGGCAATCCATGGAGGAGGGTCTTGGTAAGCTCGTAGACTTCCAGCGAGGTCCCCTCAAAGGCCTTCTTACTAGGACCAGATCGGCACAGCTCCAGCCGTTGCGGCCATCTGGGGGAGTGAACCAGCGAATGGAAGCCCTCTCTCTCTGTCTCTACCTCTCCCTGTAACTCTTTCAAACAAGTAAAATAAATCCTTTTTTTTTTTTGGACAGGCAGAGTTAGACAGTAAGAGAGAGACAGAAAGGTCCTCCTTTTCCGTTGGTTCACCCCCCACAAATGGCCACTACGGCCAGTGCGCTGCAGCCGGCTCACTGTGCCGATCCGAAGCCAGGAGCCAGGTGCTTCTCCTGGTCTCCCAAGTGGGTGCAGGGCCCAAGGACTTGGGCCATCCTCCACTGCACTCCCGGGCCACAGCAGAGAGCTGGACTGGAAGAGGAGCAACCGGGACAGAATCCAGCGCCCCAACCAGGACTAGAACCCAGGGTGCCGGCGCCACAGGCGGAGGATTAGCCAAGTGAGCTGCGGCACTGGCCATAAAATAAATCTTTTTTAAAAAAAAAGTAAGGGGACTGGCGCTGTGGCACAGCCGGTAAAGCAGCCGCCTGCAGTGCCAACATCCCGTATGGACACAGGTTCAAGACCCAGCTGCTCTACTTCCAATCCAGCTCTGGTCTGAGAAAGCAGTGGAAGATGGCCCAACTCCTTGGGCCCCTGCACCCGTGTGGGAGACCTGGAGGAAGCTCCTGGCTCCTAGCTTTGGATCAGCGCAGCTCCGGCCATTGCAGCCATCTGGGGAGTGAACCAGTGGATCGAGGGCCTCTCTCTCTCTCTGTCTCTACCTCTCTCTGTAACTCTTTCAAATAAATAAAATAAATCTTAAAAAAAAATATTCCTTATGACCAATGCAGATGAAGGATTCTCTTACAAACTTAGCCATAAGCAAGAACATAAGGCGAGTCTGAGTTGTTATGTGGATTGCCTACCATACTGTATGTAAAGCCCTAGGCGTCGCACACGGTTCATGGGAAGATGAACCAATGGTGGCTGCACTACCATATGCACAGGGGCACTGAGTTACACATCTCTGCAGGGAGACCAGGCTAACTCTGTCATCCCCATTACACAGATTACCCAGTGGGTTAAGTCCCTCTAGTTATTCATTTGAAAGCCAGAGTTACAGAGACAGAGAGATCTCCCATCTGCTGGTTCACTCCCCAGAATGGCCATGATGGCCAGGGCTGGGCCAGGCTGAAGCCAGGAGCCTGGAACTCCATCCAGGTCTCCCACAGAGGTACCAGAGCCCAAGCACTCTGACCATCTTCCCCTGCTTTCCCAGGTGCATTAGCAGGGAGCTGGATTAGAAGTGGAGCAGCCAGGACTCAAACCAGCACTCATATGGGATGCCAGCATTGCAAGTAGCAGCTTAGCCTGCAGAACCACAACACCGGCCCCTGGCTAAGTCCCTTAAGTGAGGCTACCGCGGGTTAGGACTCCCCAAGTCTCTGCCTTCATTCTGCTGCTCCTGTAAGTACAGGCCCCACAATTCACCGGGCCCTAATTTTTACACAGGGCATTTTTTAACAGAGATGGAATGCTAGCAGATTCGCCCACGGGCAGATCACCAGTGGGCGGGCTGCCGTGTCGGCGCTAGCGGAAGTCACAACTCTGAGGAGGGGAAGGAAAAATGGTGGCTGGAGGGAACAGGAAGTCGCTTCCGTGTGCTCCGTTTGGTTTTATTGGGAGAGGCGGGGATGTGGCGAGGGCCCGTGGGCAGGGTCAAGGGGGGTAGGTGTGCAAGAGCCAAGAGGAGCAGGGGATCGAGCAGGCAGGCGCGGATGGCAGCCCCGCCGCGGGGGAAGCCGAGCAGGCTGGGTAGTGGGGATGAGGGAACGCACAGCTGACTCGCTCATATCTTTTCTCCTAAGAACAGTGGGAAGCGAGATGTCTTTGTGGAGAGGGAGGAGGAAAAGTGGTCACAGAAAGACTGGGAAAGGTGTGAAATGGTTATTGTGGGGGAACACAATGAAGTCGACCAAAACAAACCCAACAGAAGCGCCAGACAGTAGCAGGTGCGCGTGGAGATGGCGACACGGCTGGGCAGTGTGGAGCCCCAGTGTGTAAGAGGGCTGTGCTCAGGTTTGTCCCGCTCTGTGCCTCACTCCTCGGGCATGCTTGTTAGGGGCAGGTACGAAGAAGGCGTCCAGCTGGGCCCATGCAGCCTGGGGCCCGGAGCTAGGCAGCATCCAGGAAGTGCCAGGATGACGCACCCTTCACTCTGCAGGTGGACAGGCGGCGGTGCAGGCAAGCTGAGGCAGAGATGGAGAGAGCTGGACGCGGGCCTGTGCTCCTGGGTCATCGGGCAGTAACTGTGCACTCGGCAGCCCAGGAGGATCCCCTCGGAGGGCCAAGAACAGCACGGCTCCTGCTTTGGTTGCCCACGTTCCTTCTCAGCTGACTGGGACTCTACCCCAGTGTCCCGCAGCACTTCTGGTTCTGCGTTCCCCGGAGCCAGAACCCAGCTGTCAGGCGGCCCGGGGACAGCCACCAGGAACTCAGCCTGGCCTCCAGCAGAGCTGCTGGCACTGGAGGAAAAGCCAAGGTGCACAAGAGCTGAGACCCACCCAGGGCAGGTAGGGGATGTATTACCAGGGGCTTTCTCTGCCCACTGTTCAGTGGGGGAGGGGGGCCTTCAAAACCTTCATGGAAATGCAACCAGGGGCAGGCACTGTGCTGTAGCAGGTAAAGCCGCGGTCTGCAGCGCTGGTATTCCACAGTGGTGCCGGTTCAAGTCCTCACTACTCCACTTCCAACCCAGCTCCCTGCTAACGGCCCGGGAAAGCAGCGGAGGATGGCCCAAGTGGTTGGGACCCTGCACCCATGTGGGAGACTGGGAAGAAGCTCCTGGCTCCGGCCTGACCCACACTCGGACGTTGTGGCTATTTGGGAAGTGAATCAGCGGACAAAAGAGTCTCTAACTCTGCCTTTCAAATAAATAAAATAAATCTTTACAAAAAGAAAAAGGAAAACCATGCATAGATCTCAAGATGGTTTTGCAGCAAAAGAAAGCTACCTTTTTCCACAAATGATGTGAACTGCCCTCATATGGAAAAATAAACAATGTTTATTTATGTTTATTTATAATGTTACCAGGGACATTACTGCAAAGTGGGGGGCGTTGGGGGAGACAGCCTTTCAGCTCCAAGTGCTTAGTGCTGTGGGCTTTCAAAGCAGTTTTCTTTTTTCTTTTCTTTTCTTTTTAAAGACTTATTTATTTATTTGAAAGGCAGAGTTACAGACAGGCAGAGGCAGAGAGAGAGAGGGAGAAGTCTTCTATCCACTGGTTCACACTCCTAATGGCCACAATGGCCAGAGCTGGACTGATCTGAAGCCAGGAGCTTCTCCCTGGTCTCCCATGTGTGTGTCAGGGGCTCAAGCACTTGGGCCACCTTCAGCTGCTTTCCCAGGCCACAGCAGAGAGCTGGATCAGAAGTGGAGCAGCTGGGACTCGAACAGGTGCCCATATGGGATGCTGGCACTGCAGACCAGGGCTTTAGCCCACTGTGTCAGAGCTCCAACCCTTGACTGTGTATACCACTCCCAGTGTCCTCCTCTGTGAAATGGCGATTTATTTCACAGGGCAGTGATGAGGGTTTGTGAGCTCTTGCATATAAAAAGGCTTAGAAACTTGCCTTATGCATGATTTATTAATCTTCTGAAAATGTAATACTAAGGCTGGCCTTTGTAAACTGGGCAAATCCTTTCTTTTGCTTTTCTTTTATTCTTCTTTTGGCTCTGCAATGAATAATACATAAAAGCATACCTATAACTCACAGGTATAATTAAACAATAATTATTAAATTAACATTTGTGTGCCCACCACGCAGCGTAACAATATTGGGCTGGGCATTTGGTGTAGTGGTTAAGATGCCACTCGGGATGCCCGTGTCCCCTGCTGCAGTGCCCGGTTTGAGCCCAGGTTCCTCTGATTCTATCCCAGCTCCCTGCTGATGTGCACCCTGGGAGGCAGCAGGTGGTGGCTCAGATACTCGGGTCCCTGCCACTCACATGGGAGACCTGGACTGAGTTCCTGGCTCCCGGCTCCAGCCTGGCCCAGCCATAATTATTGTAGGCATTAGGAGTAAATCATCAATTTTTTAATAGTATCACCGGGACCTCAGAAGCATCCTGTGGCCCTGTCCTACCAGCCCCCTCTCATTCAGGTCTCTGAGCAGATGCAGTTTGAGAAGTTGTAGCATGTGGGTGTGTCTGCTCCCAAACAAGACACTGGGTAGTTTGGCCTGCTTTTGAAATTTACCTAACTAGAGTCACACTGTGCATGTGTGTTCTCCGTACCTTACTTTCTGTCGACATGTTGGTTATTGCCAATTTTTTCAAAATTTTATAAACACTGTACTGGACAACTGTGTATATCCATTTTGAGTAGCATTCCTGATAATTTTTTTAAAAAGATTTATTTTACTTATTTGAAAGACAAAGTTATAGAGAGAGGTAGAGACACAGAGAGAGAGGGAGGTCTTCCATCCGCTGGTTCACTTCCCAAATGGCTGCAATTGCCAGAGCTGAGCTGATCCAAAGTCAGGAGCCAGGAGCTTCTTCTGGGTCTCCCACCTGGGTGCAGGGGCCCAAGGACTTGGGCCATCTTCTACTGCTTTCCCAGGTGCATTAGTAGAGAGCTGGATCAGAAGTGGAGCAACCGGGACTTGAACTGGCACCCATATAGGATGCCAGCGCTGCAGGTTGGGCTTTAACCCGCTGTGCCAGAGTGCTGACCCCTCCTGATAATTTTAATTATGAGTGTTTCCTATAGTTGAAGTTGTTGGGTTTAAGAGGAGAGGCCTTTCAAAGGCTTTTGCGATATTTTGCTAACTGCCCTCCACAGACGTGGCAACGTCCCAGCACCTCCTAAGCGCACCTGCAGCCCTGCACCCCTGCCAGCCCGGAGTGAGACCACTTTTACGCTCAATGAACTAGGCCCAAGACAGCACGTGCTTTGATTTTGCTCTGATGAGCACGTGGGAGGTTGAGCAGCTTCCATGTTTATTGCCCGTTTATACTTTTTTTTAAGTGGAGATTTAGTAAGCTTTTCTAGCCCGACTCAGAGTGTAAATATGTCTCAGAGAAAGGCGGCATTCAGAACAAGAAGCAATTACATGGCCGGCACCGCGGCTCAATAGGCTAATCCTCCGCCTGCAGCGCCGGCACACCGGGTTCTAGTCCCGGTCGGGGCGCCAGATTCTGTCCCGGTTGCCCCTCTTCCAGGCCAGCTCTCTGCTGTGGCCTGGGAAGGCAGTGAAGGATGGCCCAAGTGCTTGGGCCCCGCACTTGCATGGGAGACCAGGAGAAGCACCTGGCTCCTGGCTTCAGATCAGCACGGTGCACCAGCCGCAGCGGCCATTGGAGGGTGAGCCAACGGCAAAAGGAAGACCTTTCTCTCTGTCTCTCTCTCTCTCACTGTCCACTCTGTCAAAAAAAATAATAAAAATAAAATAAAATAAAAAAGAAGCAATAACCAGTTACTCTCCTTGTGGGAGTCTGGTTTCCAGGCTTCGGTCTAAGTGGAACAAGACACAGTTAAGTGCACATTAGCTCAGTCTCATGATGACGTAAGGTTTAAGGGCACAGGGCAGAGAGAACTCCGGAAGAACAGATGAGACCAGCGGGCTCACAGAATCTGCGCTGAGATGGCCAGGGACAGCGCATAGAAGCAGAGATGGACAGAGGAGCTCTTACAGCCCCCTCCCCTGCAGCCCGGCCCTTAACTCCTGACGGCATCTGAGGTTTGGAGCAGCACCAAGTGGGTGACTCTGGGAGAGGGGTGTGAGTCAGGGAAACCAGTCACTGCAAGAGGTCACCACACGCTGTGGGCACTGAGGCCCAGGGTCCCCGGCTCGAGATCTGTGGTCCCAGTCGACCTCAGCAAGTCCTTGACCCCTGAGCAGCTCAGGTCCCTCTGCTGTGAAGTGGGAAATGGCACCCAGCAGAGCAGGACCCTCCTGGGCGGGGATGACCCAGCCATCCCAGGAGTCTTCACTGCCAGCCATCTAAGTGTCAGTCACTGCTCAGGGCACCAGGGACTGCATTCCAGCGGGGAGGGGCTTATCAACAGATAAGCCAATTACACAGTGGGAGAAGGTGATAAGAATGGGGATAAACATAGAGCCAAGATAGAGAACAGGACCCGGACTCCTCCCCTGCAAGGTGACCTTGGAGCAAAGCCCTCATGGGAGTGGCGTGGTCACGTCTGCTATGTCCTGACTGAGTGGAGGGAGCAAGGGGGGAAGGGAGAGGCAGTGGGGTCAGGGCAGGATAGGGCAGGCTGGATGGGACCCTAGGGACTACAGAGGGGGCGCCCTCGCCCGACTACCTGCCCACGTGGTGGTTTCTGAGCCTACGAACGTGTGATTCTGGACCTTGAAGGCCTGCCAGGTGCACTCTGGCAGAAACACCAACAAGTTCAGGGGAAAAGTGCCCGTTGGCCTCATTCTCCCAGGTCAACCTCGCAGGGCTCAGACTGGGAGTCTTCCCGTCACCTGGGGAGGGGGCAAACTTTTGGATGAGTCTCAGAAAAGCCTGCCAGAGACCACGCCATGCGCCTGTTTGGGGCTGTCACAGACCTGTTGGAGAACTGGGTGAAAACAGGAACATTGTTTGCAGGAAGTGCAGAGGGGCGTGCCCACCACATTTTTGGGTGCTGCCCCCAGAGAATTCAGAGAAAAGAGCTCCTCCTCTGGGCATTACTTGGTGCACAAAATAGAATCCAGACCAACACGGTCCAGCAGAAATGTAATGTGAGCGAAATATGTACTTGAACTTGGAAAATGCTCCAGGGGCCAGCATTGTGGCGCAGGGGGTTAGGTCACCCCTGCAACACCAGCACCCCACAGGAGCACCAGGTCCAGTCCTGGCTGCTCCACTTCCATCCGGCTCCCTGCTAATGCACCTGGGAAAGCAGCAGAGGGTCACACAAATACCTGAGTCCCTGCCACCCACATGGGAGACCAGGCTGGAGTTCCAGACTCCTGGCTTTGGCCTGGCCAGCCCTGGCTGCTGCAGCCATTTGGGCGTGAACCAGGAGATGGAAGATCTCTCTCTGTCTCTCCCTCTCTCTAACTTTCACTTTCAAATAAATAAATCTTTAAAAAGAAAGGAAGAAAACGCTCCAGCAGCTACACTGAGAAATAGGTGGCATTAACTTTCATCGCATATCTTATGAATCCAAAGTACGGTCAGCAGCATGTGCCTATCTAAAAATGATTACTGAGGCATTTACATGTTTTTCATACTAGTCTCCAAAACCCAGTGTGGCGGCCGGCACCATGGCGCAGGTTAATCCTCCGCCTGCGGCACCAGCATCCCATATGGGCACCGGTTCTAGTCCCTGCTGCTCCACTTCCAATCCAGCTCTCTGCTGTGGCCTGGGGAAGCAGTAGAAGATGGCCCAAGTCCTTGGGCCGCTGCACCCACGTGGGAGACCTGGAAGAAGCTCCTGGCTCCTGGCTTCGGATCAGTGCCGCTCCAGCCGTTATGGCCAATTGGGGAGTGACCCAGCAGATGGAAGATCTCTCTCTCTCTCTCTCTCTCTCTCTTCTCTCTCTGCCTCTCCTTCTCTCTGTGTAACTCTGACTTTCAAATAAATAAATAAATCTTTAAAAAAAAAAAAAAAGTGCCAGGGCTTCACTAGTGTCTCCCAAACTAGGCTGTGCGATGAGTCTCTGGGCTTCGGTGAGTTAAGCACGCCGACTCAGTGGGACTGGAGTAGGGCCCAGGTCCTGTGCTTCTCACGAGCCCCCAGGTGAGGCCAATGCTGCTGAGCCCCACGCTGTGAGGGGTGAAGGTGACAGGAGAGGGGAAGGGGCGGGCTGGGGGCCCAGTGTGGAGTGGGTCAAGGTGAGCTCTCCCGCAGCGCAGGGTCTGGCCCGCTCTGGACAGTCGTGGGGAGGGTGGCGTACGCACTTCTCTGAGCACAACACCACTTCGCTAAGAACACAAGAACCCAAGGGCATCGGCTGCTGGAAGAACTCGTCCTGGGTCACGCTCTGCCACTGAAGGAGCTGGAACCTGGGCCAGAAGTCAGTTTCTAGAAGTTTCTGAACATTACATCACTCCATGCAATTCGTGCGTTCACTTCCCTCTCAAAGCACCAAGGGAAGCAGAGGGAACTCTGAAACGCATGTCCCTGGTGAGGACTCAAGTTGAGAGAGGTCTGGCGGTTGTCTAAGGTCTTGTACCACGGGAGAGACATCCGACGATGGAGGCCTCAAACCCCTCATCCAGGGCTCTCTCTACTGTATCACAGTCCACGTATCACAGTATCACCATGTATCACAGACACCACGTATCACAGTCCTAGGCGTTCAATTAATTTTTAAATAAATTAATAAGTAAAAAAAAATGCCTGCCTATAAACAGAAACTACCCTTAAGATATCACAAAGCAATCGTCACAAGGAAGGACTGAGTTGGAAGTCTGACATAATCCAACCTCAAGGCTCCCTGCAAAGCTACAGCAATCGAGACTGGGTGCTCCTGGCCAAATGACAGACAGCAGGGTCAGTGGAACCGAAGAGGGGCCCAGGAACAGACTTCCACATCCATGTGAGTTCCAACAAAGACCGCAACGGCGCCAGGGGAAATGAAAGTCTTTTCTAACGGATGGTCCCAGGGACGAAACATTCATACAGAAAGAAATTAGCCTTAAAGTCCACCATTCACCAAAAACTTAACGGGCTGGGACACAGACCTAAGTAGAAGAGCTCCTTTTTTAAAGCTTCTCAGTGGAAATGGAGAATATCCTCATTGCTAGCGGTTAGACAAGACACAGAAACAACGAGAGGAATCTGACAAGTCAGACTTCACCCAAATGAAAAGCTTCTCAGCGAAAGACATCATTAGCTTCTGTGACTCCCTGTGCACATGGCGATGTTCACAAGAGGATGTAAAAAACAAAAACCACACTCCCAGTACAGCAAGGTGTTCCCAGCTCCCGACCAAAGGACAATGCTCCTTCTAAATCTCTCTGGTCCTGGGCCGGCTTATCTCAGAAGACAACAGCTCGTTCCCGCCCTTCTTAAGTTAATGTCGTGATAGCCACACACTGTGGGCCGGGGTGGTGGGGACAGACTCACGTGTCTCAGGCCTCCAGAGAACAAAGTGCTGGCCGAGGGACTGGGCGAGAGGTCCTCTTGCTTAAAGACAGGGCTAGTGGAGCCTTTGGGGTTTTCTTGACCGAGAGGTCTCAGGACATCTGGAGCTCTGGCTTTCTGGAGAAGGGAAAACACTGTCATTGGCCTCCCAGTCTCTGTTCAAAGGTGGCGCCTTCAGCAGGCCCAGCCAGCGTCTCGCGTGCTGCAGAGGGGCCGGCCGCCCCAGGGTTTGGGGAAGGCACCTTTTACTCCCCCATCCCCCTACATCATCAGAATGCACTAATAAGCAGTAATGAACGAGTTACAGGTTGGAAAAATCTTAAAGAAGCCCAAGCCCAAGTCACCTTAGTGACGATCCTGTCATTTAATCATAATATTCAGCCTAACAAGCCGAGTTATTTACTCTAGCATGCTCATGAAATGGGAAAAAAGTCAAAATGCGTCTCTAAATTCCATAAAAATGTCTGGCTAACAGCGGGCACATCTATGATGGGTCCAGTTGTGCTTTCCAATATGGAAGTCTCCAGCCACCTGGGGTATTTAGATTTAAATTCAAATTAATTAAACCAAATAAAACCCATCACCTCAGCTCCTCGGTCGCACTGGACGTATTTTAAGTGCTCGGCAGGCACCTGTGGCAGTGGCCGCAGATCAGAGAGCTGAGCTAAGGACAGCTTCCATAGCTGCAGAACATTCACCGGACAGCCCGCACGGAGCAGCAAATGCCACGGGCAACTTGGGAAAACCTCTTCCTGGCTGAAATGCAGCTTCCACGTGGAGACTTCAGGTCCCGGTGCCGGGCTGGAACACTCCACAGCTGCACCGTGGTCATGGTTTTCAGGGATAAAGTAGGGAGTGGGAGTAGCAGAGAACAAGTGAGAGAAGGGACGACCGCTGCGTGATGGTTCCCGTCCTCCACGCCCAGAGCGTCAGCACGGTTCCAACAGACAGGCGGCCAAGCGGCCTTCTGCTCAACCCACCACTCTACACCCTGGGGGCTCCGGGCGAGGAGACGCCACAGCTGTTCTCTGAGGGTCACCAGCTGGGAGGGAGACGGACACCATGGAAATGGGGGCAGCAGCCAAGCCTTCTGGGAAGAGGTCAGAGACTTCACGCAGAATGAAGACACCTGGGGATGAGGTCTGAGGGGGGCTGGGAAAGACCAAAAGGTCAGGCGTCCCAGGGGAGGGGACGTCCCCACAGCTGCAGACCCGCGAGCGCCAGGCGGAGACCTGGACACAGACATTGCGACACACAGCGACTGGGGTTGGCAGGCAGAGAAGCATCAACCAAAGCCCCAGGGAGGGAGGCACAGGGCCGCGGGAGCCAGCAGGTGCAGCAGGAGGAATGCAAGGACAAGAGGAGGAAGAAGCAGAAGGAAAGCTTGCCCGAAATGAGGAAATGTGAGTTTCCACCAAGTGCCTATCAAACTGGCAAATGCTAGAATAAGAAGAAATATTTAGTTTTACAAGATAAAAATGGTTCTGGAGACGAATGCTGGTGAGGGCTGCAGGCTGTATTTACCTGCCATGCCACAGCGCGGGCCCCTCTACCGGTGTATTTCATGCTACAAATCTGCACGTCTAAAAACAGCCACGACCGTAAGTTTTCTGTGTGTTTCACCACAATGAAAAATCGGGAGGAGAAAGGCATAAGCTTGAACATAGACAAGAGTCTGGAAAATGGGCCCAACGGAGTCTCCCCCAGAACAGGGCAATCTGGCAGGACACACTAACCACAAGGCCTCACGGAAGTGACAATGCAAGTGCAGGCATTACGGAGTAGCAGCCCAAGCCACCGCCTGGGATGTGGCACCGCCCACTGGAGCGCGGGTCTCCGTCCCTGCCACTCCACTTCCGATCCAGCTTCCTGCCAGTGCATCCCGGGAGGCAGCACGTGATGGCTCAAGTGCCTGGGCCCCTGCCACTCACGAGGGGGACCAGGAAAGCAGCTTGCCAAGGAATCCCTCCAAGGCTGCTGCATGGACCTCTAGGGTGGCGAGGGCGGGGTGTGTTTATGTGGGGAGGAGGGGCGAGATCAAGGTCAAATGAGTGGGGTGAGGCTCTGGAGGAGCGGTGAGCAGTGGGGGGGACCCACACAAGGGTGCCCTGGACCAGGAGAACCACGTGCAGGAATTGGAGAGGTGCCAGTGGGGAGGGGGCGGCACGGGTCCTCCCGTGAGGGTACGTGGAAGGTTCTGAGCAGTGACCTTCATCTGCAGACAGGGCAGGCAGAACAGGACAGAGCCGCGAGTTCACGCAAAGCCATCTACCTCCTCAGTGGTTACCATGGCGACCCTGCACCCCCAGACTCCTAGGTTGAAGCCCTAACTCCCCAACTGGATGGGATTTGGAGGCGGGGCTTTGGGAGGCAATGGGTCGGAGGTAGTCAACCCAGCAGGAAGAGCAGGCTCACCAGGACCCTGGCTCAGACTTCAGCCCCCACCCAGGACTGTGAGAAAACCAACAGCTGTGCTCAGGCCCCCGACCCGTGCTGTGTTGTCAGGGCAGCCTGAGCTGACAGTGTTGAGATACCTGTTTCTTTTCATCATAAAAAAAAAAAATTAATGACAGAAAGTTCCTAAAAGGAACAGCGAGAGCGATCTTCCCAACAGAGATTGCACGGCCCAGCGAACTCACAGCCGGGGAGGTCCCTGCGGCAGGAGCCCGCAGGCTTTGAAGGAACCTTCGACGCAAGAACAAGCTTGTCGCCCTGACGGGGAACGTGCTCGCTGGGGGACGCGCCTCTTTGGGTCAGCGCAGGCGTCCTGCAGATTCTGTGTCCCCAGGTCCCCCCAGCACATGCTGAAGGCATGGGGGCGCCGTGGTCTGCCCCTCTCCGAGGGCATCCAGACCCTCGCTACTCCTCTGTGTCCTGCAGATGAACTTTTTTTTTTCCCATGTGATTTTTAAATTTTTTCTATAACTCTCTCGCTGTGGCCAGACACAGAGGCAAAACACTTGCTCTGAATGAGGCCTTTACCACTGCAAAGAGTCAGGCGCTGAACATCATAGAGGCTACATCAGCAGAGGGCAGGTTTCACCTGATGGAATATGGACCCTCTGGAACCTGTGTGCGCATTTGAGATTTTTGCTGACATCAGCTGTGCCCACAAGGACACGAGAGGAGGAAGAGCAGCCGTCCCCGCCTCACCTGCTCAGTACAGAAAGAGACTCGAGGCTTGGCCAAGAGCATGGGCTCAGAGCAATGGAAAATTTCCCTGGCCACGTCTCCTGGGACCATGGAGGACTCTGCCCTTGAACCTGAGGGTGAAGTGGTAGCCAAGGGAGGAGCCACTACTGCTCCTCCCTCTCCCACTTTTTATCTCCTTGCTCAGCCTGTAGGTGAGCAGGCAGGCAGAGGGAGAGGGGTTGGGAGGCCCGGCCCTGCAGTCAGTCCTGTCTTGAGGTTCCAGGTTTCCACGGGGAAACCTTCATATGGGATGAAGAATAATGAATGAAATGAAGCCCCCCACCTACACCTGTGGCCTCCGTCGGCTTCCCCAGAGATGGCCCCCAGCAGCTTTCTCTGCGTCTTCCTGCTTAGCAGGTGCACGGCTTTCCGGGCAGCGTCCGTGAACCACGGTCACAATGTGCACACACTACATATTGTGTACCCCACTGGGGTGCCCACGGCAGACAGGTAAGAAGGATCCACCGCTCGAAGAAGCCTGGCCCTGATGCTGTGTGAGGGCTGTTTTCAGAGGGTGGAGTTCAGACTTCAGGGTCAGAGAAGTGACCTGGAAGAGATCCCGACTGCCTGATCTGCTCTGCGGACATCCCAGAGTGGCCAGGGGCTCCGTCAGGGGCAGTTATCCGTGACTTCTCAACGCTACCACCTGCGAGGTGGGCACTGTCAGCCCCTCCCTCCAGAGGGCGCTGCCTCGTCTAACTGGTGCTGATTCCTCGGAGCTCACCAGCTGTCTGATGGTGTCCTGTTTAACGCACCCTCTGAGTATTCAGCCCAGTCATTACGTGGCCTTTACAGATCACGCCGTGACTACTGAGTATAACAGCCAAATCCTCAATGGGGGGCAGGGACAGAGAGGGTCTGTACGAGAACATGGCAGTGAGGTGGACGCACACACAACACACATGGTCTCCCCAGCGAGGGCCACCTCCTGCACCTCCTTGTTCTGTCCCTGGACTCCCCGAGCCCGTCAGACAACCTCACCAACTGCCTGGCAGGCTCCGCCCACCAGCAATGAGCAGCCAGGGCAGCGTGCGCCAGGGATGCCACGTCACATCACCGTCCAGGGTGCCGAAAGCTAAGCCTGCAGCTCCTTGGGACGGCCCACCCTTGGCCGACCGCACCACAGGTGGGAAATGCGTGCCTCACAGCAGGGGGGTATGGGGGAGCTCCCGGGGCAGGCTCTACCTGGCCCTACCCTTCTGACCACACTGCCCCTTAGCCAGCTCTTTGCCCCTCTGTCTTCCTTTTTAATGGGGGCAGCAGTACTGTGAGCTGCACAAGATAGCTTTCAGGATGGAGAAGGCCAAATGCCCCAGGGAGTTTTACAGCGACCACAGCGGCTGCCCACGTGTCCGCCCTTAGCGTTAGCGCCCGAGTGGCTTCACCTGATCCAGGTGAGAAGAGCATCACTAGCATGTCCGGAACCCTCCCCCTCCCCCCCCCCCAGCCCCTTTTCCTTGTCTGTTCTCACGTGGAGCATGGAACGAAGCGCTGAAGCGTTGAGAAGCCAGAAGCACGCAAACTGGACGCTGCCAGGCTCTGACTCTCCTGGCTATGCGCCATCAGGCCATCTGGTAAACCACTCATTATACCCAGGCTCTGGATTTGATCAAGGGAGTGACAACATCTTTCTCACTGTCATTTTTAAGAACTAAATGTGGGGGCCGGTGAGGTGGTATAGAGGGTCAAACCGCAGCCTGCAACACTGGCCTTCGCTATGGGCGCCGGGTTCCTGTCTTGGCTACCCCACGTTCAATCCAATTTCCTGCTAATGGCCTGGGAAAGCAGCAGAAGATGGCCCAAGTGCTTGGGCCCGGCCTGGCCCTGGCTGCTGCAGTCATTTGGGGAGTGAACCATTGAATGGAAAATCACGTGGACTCTATTTAAAAAAAATGTGATAAATTATAAAAAGTGCTGTCACCCCGTGCCCAGAACACAAACATGCCGTAAATGGATGCTGCGTTGGCTCGGCTGTAGTTCGAGCACATGCCCAAGGGTCCTCAGTGGAAATGGAGCCCCCCCACTGTGAGGAATTAAGAGGGCAGAAACTTCACCAGACCGTGATGCTTAGAGGTGGGGCTTTTATGGGGTTGTTAGGACCGAAGGAGCTCATCACAGTGCCAAAGCTGAAAAGGGCAGGTTCCTACGAGGGAGACAGGCCAAAGATTCAGACGGGCACACGAGCCTCCAGCCTCTGCTACCTGACGTCCTGCACCGCCCCGGACTCTGCTGGCGAGAGGGCCATCAGCAGAGGCGCCCTCCACTCTGGATCAGAACCCTGGGCCAAAGTAAACCTCCTGGCATCGTGAGGCTACCCGGCTTCGAGGATTGCATCACAGGCTAGAGAGCAGATTCCACGGCAGGTGCTAACCTCGCCTCCATCTGTGGCACCTGAAGGGAAGCAGTGGAGTCCAGCGCAGCGACAGAAGCCAGCACGGCCTTACACTGTCTGCTCTGTAGGACTTCAAACACCTGCCAAAAATGTGTGTTTCAAACCCTCGAGACACCTTGCGCGAAGGTGTGGCTGGGTGCCAGCGGCATCAGCATCACCTGGCCCCCAGGAGGAACTAGAAATGCATCTGAGGTTGGGTGCCTCGAGCCCAGGCCAGCCCAGCCCCACAGGTGTGGAACCACATTCCAGCCAGAGCCAGAAGACCCCTCCACCGGCACACAGGAAAGCTGTGTCAGGCTGCCCCAGAGACAGGAGGCAGCCAAGCCGGGGCTGTGCGCCCCCAACCCGCCACGTTCTGGCCGTGGACCTTCACGCGTGTGACTTAATCTCTGGAGGCCTCAGTTTCCCTGAACATAAAATGGGGCCACGGGTGCTGCAGTGCCTCCCTCCCAGGGGCGGCCATGAGGGCAGAGTGAGACAGTCCTGATACTGCTGCCGACACTTCCTAACCAACGTGGGCCATGCAAAGACTGCATCCGGATGGGACAGTCTCTCACTGATGTCCACAAGAGCCTTGTGCTGGGGGCAGGGTGGGGATTCATTATCAAGGTCTTCATTTTGCAAAGGGGCACGGTCGCCCTGGGCTCGTGGGCAGGACAGCAGCAGGAGGCACCAGCTGGACAGCGGGGCTGGCTCACGGCCTGGCCTCAAGGACAGTCTGCCTGGGGATGTCCTGAGTGGAGCCCACAGCCGCAGAGAGGGGCACCTGTCCTGTCCTGCCCTGCCCAGGCCTGCAAACAGCAGGTGCAGGTGCCTGTGCAGCCAGGTCACCTTGGCTGCGCTGGCCTGGTCTTGCCATCCTGGCGTCAGGTCCCTGTGCACCTGCCTCGGGCCTGGCTAATCCGTGGAGAGCGGACTGATTCCTGCTCTGAAAGCCTTCCTTAAGCAAGCGCTCTCGCGTGGTGCAGGCGCCTGGGGACACAGCCGCCTCCTGCTCACACAGGAGTATGCTGCATTTATATTCCCAAAGCGGCCATCAGAGACCAGGACCAAGGCTGGCTGGTCCTGAACAGGCGGAGGAAAGCCACTCGCCCCTCAGTGGGTGGTGCTCAGAGCCCAGGGAAGGCAGGCCTCTGCCTTTGTGTGGCCACGGAGCTGCAGCTCGGCACACAGACACACCAGGGCTCGGCAGCAGGTGGAGCTTCCCCTGCTGGGAATGGCTTCCAGGGTGACCTTGAAGTCCGACCTCCCTGCAGCCAGCCCTGCTCAGACAGAGAGGCTCTCCATTCTGTTTCTCTGACTGCTCACTGTTCTGCCCTCAAAGGACAAGCAAATAGAGAAAGCAGCAAATCCCCAAAAAGACAACGGGAAGGTGGCAGGTGCAGCGGGCCGGGGTACCCTGTTGGTGACGTTGACGGCGGTGTCCGACTGGCTGCGTCTCTCCGTGCGGCTGGTACACTGCCGGGGGTCCGTGGCCAGGAGGTGCTTCTCAGAAGTCACGTCGTTCTGGGACTTGGAGAGCTCTGGAACACAAAGGGGAGTGGTGGCGACCGGGGGCACTGCAGGCCCTACCTGAGCCCCCTGCACCCAGAGGCCCCAGGTCCAAGGGGGGCAAAGTTGTGGGAGGGGCAAGGGTAGCGTGGAGACGCCGGGACCGAGACCACAGGAGATGGGCTGGGTTCCTCCAAGGCCCCCCGTGGTCACACAGGGTTCACAGCTCCATAGGCAGAGCCGCTGTCAGGGTGGGAGCTGACGGGAAATCTCCTGCCCCGTGTCCCTCTGGGTTACACCATCCACGTGAGGCTACATGCCTCCCAACGCCAAGACAGCGCGTACCCAACAAGCCAGGTTTGTTTTGCTTTTTTTTTTTTTTTTTTTAGGAATTCCTTGCAAAAATGTTATGCCTAAATTCAATTTCTTGGGACTTTTTGAAGTGAGGTGAAAATAAGATTCAGGGGGCCGATGTTGGGGTACAGCAAGTTAAGCCACCGCTTGCAATGCCAGCACCCCACGTGAGTGCTGGTTTAAGTCCCCGCTGCTCCACTTGTGACCCAGCAACCTGCCTGCTCCCACCGCGGGAGGCCCAGGTAGAGCGCCATGCTCCTGGCTTCAGCCCAGCCCAGCCCTGGCCACTGCACTCACTTGGGGGGTCAGCCAGCAGACAGACCTCTCTCTCTCAACTCTGCCTTTCAACAAAATAATACATCTTTTTGTTAAAAAAAGAAACCCTCACCTCTCCCAGATTAAAGCTCCCCTAGGAGCTCTGCCCAGGAGAGAGAGCGTTTGCATCACATAATTTCGAATTTTCTGGCAGCCACATTAAAAAACGAAAAAGAGGGGCCGGTGTTGTGCATGCCACCTGCAACGCTGGCATCCCGTGCGCACCGGTTTCCTGGCTACTCCCCCTGATTCAGGCCCCTGCTAATGCACCTAGGAAAGCAGCGGAAGGCAGCTGGGCCCCCTGCCACGAAGGGTTTTCTCACACCCTGTGTACGAAAGCTGGTGCGTCCTCCCCTCTGGGCCACATCTTCAGCCGTACGGTAGGGGCTGGGCAGTGCCGTGTGGTCAGGGGCCGCCTTCAGGGACCACAGAGCTCCACAGAGTCCTTAGGGGTGACCGCTCACTGAGGTGTCCTTGTGGGAACCCTGCACTCCTGGCCACACTGCCTGGGGCTCTGTCCACAGCACCTGTCTTTTCTGCGTAGGGAGACCCGGTCCCCCAATCCACTGGCATCGGCCTTTCCCCCTGGGAGGGCTCTGAGGCTCTCCCGACAGCACTGCCCTCCGTGCTGTCTAGCCCACCACCCAGAAGCAGGGGCGTTGTCTATGCCTGGCACCCAGAGGGGCCAGCACAACCCAGCCCTCAGCGACCTCAGACCTCCGCTCAGGTGTGAAAGGCTGTGACTTCTAAGCTCCTGGGGGCACCACTCCCCCAGTATCCTCCCAAAGCTTGTATCTACTTGACCCATTTGAAGTTTATGGCCTGGGGGCAGGGCCTGGGTGGGGGGCTTCCTGAGCTAATGAGCAGGCTCCTGGGAGGACTTCATGAAGTTCATGGAACTTAGAGACATGGATTTTGGTGCAAAAATGTTTGAAATCTATGAGTGGCTTTTTCGTAGTATGCATCGTCTGTGGACGTTGTGGCAGCCCCTCCTGCCTGCACTGTTAGGGGGAAAGGGGAGGGGACGAGAAGGAACATGGGTTACCCCCGAGACCCAGTGTCCTCATTCACTCCTTCCTGTCTCAGGGCGACTATCACGCTGGAATCTAGAAATTACTGGTAATTAAAAGGGCTGGAAGAACCCGTCTCTCCGGCTGGCCTGACCTCACTGGGCAGCCCCCAGCACCTGGGTTGTCACACGAGGTCAGCTTCCTAAAACCCGCCGGGCCGAGGCCTCCCCTGCAGCTTCTGGGCCACTGGACCCGGAAGAGTCTGGGGCCCTAACAGCCCCTCCCACGGCTCCCCTGATGCTGATCTTCTCTCCCCTCCCCCCACCAGTGTGAGGTGTTCCTTTGTACCCACGTCTGCAGGGTACAGGCAGCAAGAAAAGCAAGAAATCACCCCAAACCCAGAGACAGTTGCCTCGGTGCCTACAGGATGCCACGAGTCCTCTGGAGGACACGGGGTGAAGCGCCTGTGCAGCCACCACTGGCACCTTCCCCGTGGAACCAGCAGGAGCACTCGGCAAAGGTCTCAGGCACACGGTCATTACCAGGACTTAAGGCAGCTGGGTCCTGGTAGTCCCACCTCTAGGCCAAGGACAAGTGGGAACACAGGTCCTACTGCAGCAGCCAACTTCCCACATCTGAGAAGGGACACTGTGCTGTCACCAGTCCCCAAGGACAGCGCCCCTTGTCCACTTGGGTATTAAACCAGCAAGCCTCAGGCACGCGAGCAGGTGCACAGGCGAGGCTGAGTGTGGCTGTTAAATAACTGGAAGTTCGCCAGGTGCACCAGCGCAGGGTGCAGCCGTAGGCCTCCAGGACGGGCCCCGTCTCCGGGTGGTCCATGGCTGAGGCACAACCTGCACAGACTGGGGAGGGGCTGTGTGTGCTGACAGGTGCAGAGGCCATCAACGGGAGAAAACCCAGATGCAGAGCGCACAAGCAGCTGGCACAGTCAGGACACCCTGGCCCAGGCTGACGGCCACTGCGGGGGCACCGATGAGCACCTGGCAGGGGGACTTTAAACATTGTTAACCATTTATTTGATAGACAGAGGGACATAAACAGGGAGAAACAGAAAAAGAGAGAGCTCCTCCATCCACTGGTTCACTCCCCAAATGGGCCAGACTGAAGCTAGCAGCCGGGTATTCCATCCTGGTCTCCCACAGAGGTGGTAGGGCACCAGGCACTTGGGCCATCATCCGCTGCTTTCCCGGGTACACTAGCACGAATCTGGATCGGAAGTAGAGTCGCCAAGACTTGAACTGGCGCTCTGACGTGGGATGCCAGCACCATAGGCAGCAGCCTAGCCCGCTGTGCCACAAGGACAGCCCCTGGACTTTTTAAACCCCCGAGCTCTGTGAGCAAAAAGGCCCATAACACCCAGCTATTTCCCCTCCTGAAAGAGAAGGGAGCAGACCCCCATGTGACACAGTTATCAGCTGAGGTTACCATTGTCATTGTGTGACAGCTTAGACACAGCTTGTGGGGAATGCAGGCGACTAATGAAAATCAAACAAGATCGTCTCAGAGCCAAGCTGCGACAGTGCGACCACGCCCAGGCCACCGCAGAAAAGGATGATGGGTAGAAACGGAACAGAAGCCCGGGGGAGGGGGCAGCACGTGCTGTGGTGCAACAGGATAAGCCGCCGCTCAGGGCGCCCACACCCCACTTCTCCAGCTTCCCGCTGATGGACCCGGGAGGGAGTAAATGATGGCTCAAGTACTCAGACCCCTGCCATCCAGTAGGAGACCCAGATGGAGCTCCTGGCTTAGCCTGGCCTAGCCCTGGCCGTTGTGGTTACTTGGGGAGTGAACCAGCGGATGAAAGAGTTCAGTCTCTCCCTCTCTCTGCCGCTTTGCTTTCCAAAGAATAAGTCTTTACAAAAATAAGAAATGCGGGGACCCCTGAGCCAGCCTCGGGAGGCACGGGATGGGCCCCACCCTCCAGGACTTGCACTTTCGCATAAACAGGAAAACACAGAACGCTGAAGGAGATGAGCCAGCATCAGCACATGGCAGGATCACTGCTAAGAGCACGGATCCACCCGTCAGAAAAGGAGAAGGGACGAGTGACGCCATGCAAGTGACAGGCGCTGGGCTCCACTCTGCCGATGTTCTGGCTTTGGGTGCGCTGGAATTCCACCTTTGGGTTTTCTTTGTTGATCCTCAGAGGGGTCCTAAGATACATCAACCCCTCTGCCTGCAGCTCTGAGCCAGGCAGGTCTGGGCAGGAGCAGGAGGGGGCCTAGCCAGCACAGAGGACTGAACGGCGTCCCCTCACGCCACAAGGACCAGAGGCCTGCTCCGTGGGGGAGGAGACGGAGGGCTGGGTGTCCTCTGGGTCTGGGGGCAGTGCCAGCCGAGGTCTCCAGGGCAGGGGAGAACACATGAAGAGACATCCACTTACTTCTCATGCGGGTGGTAACAGACAGAAACAGATTTTCCACGGACTTATTAAATCCTTTAAACTGACCAAGTTCCTGTAACTAAAAGACAGGGGAGAATGAGTTACGCTTGATCGACTTCTATTTGCCCTGCAGTTTGCAGGCTGCCAGCCCCAAACACTGCCAGGCGTGTGTATGTGGGTACGTGCAGGTGTGGGCTGCATGAGGGCGAGGGCTTGGGCTTGGGTTTGGGTGTGGGCGTGGGCGTGTGCAAGGGCGTGGGCGTGCGTGTGTGGACAGAGAGGGCACAGTGCGCCCAGAGCTAGTGTCCTCTTCACTCAGCATTTCTCCTCTGTATTTTGACCTCCTCATTAAAGGACAAGATGACAACGACCTCTTAGAAGTGATGACTGGCATTTCATTGGCTCCAGGATTGTACACGGGAAATGACTGCTTGTTTAACCTCCTTTCTCCTAGGGCCCCACCCCCACTCCACTCAGAAAGGCTGCCGACATGGGTAGGCTGCTGTGTGACACGGGGCCGAGGGGTGTAAGGCACAAGGTGAGCGGCCGGGAGCCAAGCAGTTCCGCACCCCGAAGCAAGAGAGAGGAGGAGGAAGGAAAGGAAGTAACAGAAAGGGGATCACTTCCCCCTCCAAGGCACACCCGTCCATCCGTCCATCCATCCACCCATCTGTCCATCCATCAGTCCATCTACCCAGTCATCCATCCATCCATCCATCCATCCATCTATCCAGTCATCTTCCCATCCACCCACCCACCCATCCATCCATCCACCCACCCACCCACCCACTCGTCCATCCATCCACCCACCCACTCATCCATCCATCCATCCATCTATCCACCCACCCACCCATCCATCCATCTATCCACCCACCCACCCACTCATCCATCCATCCATCCACCCACCCACTCATCCACCCACCCACCCATCCATCCATCCACCCACCCACTCATCCATCCATCCATCCATCTATCCACCCACCCATCCATCCATCCACCCACCCACTCATCCATCCATCTATCCACCCACCCATCATCCATCTATCCACCCACCCACCCACCCACCCATCCATCCATCTATCCACCCACCCACCCACTCGTCCATCCATCCACCCACCCACCCACCCATCCATCCATCCACCCACCCACCCACTCGTCCATCCATCTATCCACCCACCCACCCACCCACCCATCCATCCATCTATCCACCCACCCACCCACCCACCCATCCATCCATCTATCCACCCACCCACTCATCCATCCATCCATCCACCCACCCACTCATCCACCCACCAACCCATCCATCCATCCACCCACCCACTCATCCATCCATCCATCCATCTATCCACCCACCCACCCATCCATCCATCCACCCACCCACTCATCCATCCATCCATCCACCCACCCACTCATCCACCCACCCACCCATCCATCCATCCACCCACCCACTCATCCATCCATCCATCCATCTATCCACCCACCCACCCATCCATCCATCCACCCACCCACTCATCCATCCATCCACCCACCCACCCATCCATCCATCTATCTACCCACCCATCCACCCACCCATCCATCCATCTATCCACCCACCCACCCACCCACTCATCCATCCACCCACCCATCCATCCATCCATCTATCCACCCACCCACTCATCCATCCATCCATCCATCTATCCACCCACCCACCCATCCATCCATCTATCCACCCACCCACCCATCCATCCATCTATCCACCCACCCACTCATCCATCCACCCACCCACCCACCCATCCATCCATCTATCCACCCACCCACCCACCCATCCATCCATCCACCCACCCACTCATCCATCCATCCACCCACCCACCCACTCATGGATCCATCCAGTCATACATCCACTCATCGATCCACCCATTGAGTCACCCATCTGTCCACCCACCCACCCATCTAATAAATATACTCTGAGCACACAGGTGTTAGAACAACTCCAGGGAATTGAAAATCTCTAGTCAAAAGTCGAGCAGGATTTCAATGGTCACCCTGGAGTCTCCATCGGAAATGAGAAAGGAACGTACACACTATCATCAGCACAGCTCCCACAGATAAAACTGCTCCCTTTGGTTCACAGAATAACGAAGAGAACCAAGACCATATTTTTCCACGGTGCTTGATGGTTTCTGAGCACCAGCACAGATGTTATTTATGACTTCTCCCAACAGTCGTGGGAGGCAAGTCAGACAAATGTAATTATTTCCAGCTCAGGGTTGGGAAACCCAGGTAAGTCTCCCGAGATCACACAGCAAATGAGCATCTGTGGACGCAAACCAAGCTGGCCCACCCTGCGGTACAGCCCACACATTCCACGGCACACCCGCTCGCACACATCTGTACCAACCTTATCTCTCCTTGAACCCCAGAGATTCTCCATGTACCGTGTGCACAGTTGGGGAAGAGTGCTGACAACATGACAAGAGTCAGAGAGGAGGCTGTAGGGGGTGGGTGCAGACAGAAGGGGACCAGCTGACAATGCAGATGGCCCATGGCCACCAGAGGCAGGTGGAAGGAGACTTCGTGACCTGACTTCCGACCTCACATGTCCTGGGGTCCCTGCCCCAGTGTCCAGGACTCACTCCAGCAAGTCCCACCTCTGTGCTAGCAGGCTCCCGGGCCAGCCCCTCAGTGCCCCCTCCCCAACACACACACACACACACACTTCCTCTGCCCTGTTTCACCCAGGGACTGCACAGGTGGATACGTTACCCTGCCAGGGCTGCCACCACACTGGTTTTCACTGAGAGGCGGTGGAGTAGGAGGGACCACGGAAATTTTGCTACTGAGAGAAAATACAGAAATAAGACACTCGTTATGAACGAGGTGGGTAACTGGTGTTACAAATCCAAGGTGTCACTGTTCTATAACTCGGGTTCTAAGCCTTTCCTTAACTGTCTCACGGTTTAGAAAAAGATCCAGTAGTCCTACTTGCACTTGCTGCCCCGAGGGCCACTGTTCCTGCCATGCGAACATGGCAATGAGGTCACGCTGCCTGTGGTCCGGGCGTCCACACCATCGAGAGCCTGAAGCAGCCAGGAGGCCAGGGACCTGGCTTGTCCACCGGGCTGCTCCAGAACCCGACTCCCCACGCGGGGTCCCACGTGGACTCCTGGGTTCTCTGAGCTCAGACCACAGTGGTAGATGAGCCAGAGCCGCCGTGGATACAGAAACCAACCACGAGAAGAACTGCGAACTTGTGCTCAAAGCGTGGAAACCAACAGGACGAGAAACGAGGAAGTTCCAGATCTGAGAAACCACACAGTGGCAGTGGGGAACTTTTAGTGACACCATGTATTCAATTCTACCAACGTTTAGTCCACAAACACCCCTCAGGGACCGGGCACTGCATGTGGTGTTGCAGAAAATGAAATGTCATGGCATGTACAGTCAAAAAAATTTCATTTGGGGAAACATGCAACAGCGCAGGGGAATGTAAGGAACATAACAGAAGGTTTAGTAAGAAAATACCATGCTAGCTAGAAGCCTTCTTATAAGAAGCCTCTGTCTGAATCTTTTCCAGGCTCTTTATCATTAAACCAAAAAAAAAAAAAAAAAAAAAGTTACATTCCAGAGTAGTGACATCTGAAAGTCAAGAGATCCCTTCCGAGCTGTTGGGGCTCCTGTGGCCGCCCCCGGGGTGAGGACACCCTGTCCCCAGCACTCACCTCGGATTCTGATAAGATTGCAGGAGCCTGGCCCCAGCTGTCTCGTGTTTGCCTGCAGGACACATCAATAAAGGTCATTCATTAGCAGGACTGTAACTTAGGTGAGGCAAACACAGGAAGCAATAAATTACATTTGTTTCTTATATCACTTCTTGTGATTAACAGAGGTCCCTGGGAGCTGCCAGAAACATTCGGACATTAGACTCCGGGTGATGCTTGTACTATTCTACAAATTTACCAAAAATCACTGAATTTGATACGTAAGAAGGGTGGATTTTATGTCTTAGGAACTATATTTCCACACCCAGAGAGTGTGGATGTTGCATGAGATTTGCTAAATTGGGATAATTTGAAAAACGGTTCAAGCCCCCCAGCTCCCGGTTGGAAACATTTCATAATTGCATGAAATGTTCCCGCAAACATTCCTCGTGACGAAGATTAAATTAATCTTGAAAAATGTAATCTGCTTATTTCTAGTTACAGTGGCTGATAATTCCCCAAACAAGGCTGCGTCTGTGTCCTTAGTGTGCCAAGGCAAAGAGGCTTTCACACCGGGCCTAGACACCAGCAGTCCCACTGCGTGTCCTTCCGGGGCGGCTGGGAAGGGGCCCCAGGGCTGTCCGGCCCCCACGGCTGCGGCACCAGCACATCTGCCATGCACCTGGCTGGCACAGGGCACTTCCCAAAGTTCCTGGGAAAATGGAATTAAAACCTAAGTTTATTCTGGTGCAAAAAAATCAAAACCCATGCTTATGGTCTTCCAGGAACTTTTTGGAGACCACCACATATGCAGATTTCCAAATTTTTTGCACCAAATTATTAGCTTATCTTTTAATTCCATTGTCCATGAACTTGTTGAAGTACCCTTGGATGCCTGGAAGCTTTTGACCCATTCCAAGACGGACTTACCTATTCGTGTTTCCCAAACACACACCGACAGCTGGGGTATTTCTAAACATCCTTACAGTAAGCGGGGATGGGCTCCCAGGTCAGGGGTCAGCCCCAGAGGTCAAGGGTCGTGGCCTCAGGGTGGGCGGGACCCTCCAGGTCCCATCTCAGGGTTGGGCCTCCCTGCCCACTGGTGCTTCCCGGGGCCCACCATGGGGGTCCCCACATTCTGACCCGAGCCCGAATGGCCCACAACAGCGGACACACGCCCGTGATGCGGGAGCCCGCCCCGCCGCGAGTGGATGACTGGGGGGGTGGGGACAAATCAGGACCCCGAATGTCCAGCCTGGCTTGGGGCGAAACCAGAACCCCGGCAGCCAGATCCGGGCCACAGGAGGCTGGGGCGAGCCCAAGGCCTCGCACGGCCCCCAAAGCGACGCTGTCTCGGCCACCCCAACCCGCGCGTGCCGCCGAAGCCCAGGCCCCACGCGAACCCGGGGCCCTGTCCGGGTCAGTCCCCTGGCGACTCCGGGGCAGGTGGACCTCAAAGCGTCCAGGAGCCTCCGCCCCTCGCCTGGGGCCCAGGATGGCTCTCTGCCGCCCCCTGCCGGCCGTGGCGGCGCAGGAGCCTCCAGCCTCCGGAGGTGGGCGCAGGGCCAAGGGGGACCCCCAGAGCAGCATGGGTGGAAATGGTTCACCATAAAAAGTGAGACCATGACCATCTAGAGGGCCGGGCGCTGGCCCGGGTGGGAGCGGCCCCAAGGTGGGGGGTCAGCACCCTCCTCTGCCCCGCCCTGCCTCCCCCCACCAGCCCAGCCCGGAGCAGACAGGCACCTGCTGCTCCTTGCTCTGAGCCTGCTGCCTCTGTGCTGTGAGGGACTCAGCTGTGTGCCCCAGGAAGAGCTGTTAGCTCTGAGCCCCGGTCAGTCCTAGAGGGACATTTCTTGCAGGTCAAGTCAAGTTGAGGTCATTAGGATAAGCCCTGAAAGTCCTGTTCTGAGGACTGGTGTCCTCTAAAATGAGGAGGGCTGGACCCAGAGAGACGCACAGAGGGAGGGTGGCCGTGTGCCAGGAGCAGCTGGAACACCAGGAGCTGGGAGAGGCCAGGAGGGGTCCTTCCCAGGGCCAGGAGAGGAGGGGAAGGCTCGCTTTGGACCTCCCTCTGCAGCACCGTGAGGCAGTCGCTGGTTGAAGCTGCCTACCCTACGCGACTTGGTCCATGGTGCTATCTATGGGCTTAAGGACAGGGATCTCTGTGCCCGCTGGCACGGAAGTGCCTGGACTGCTGCATCAGCTGTGCACAGGGCACGTCACAAAGTCCACAGCGGACAACACAGCGAGGAAAGCTGCCGTCTACAACATCAGCATCCCACACAGGTGCCAGTTCAAGTCCTGGCTGCTCCGCCTCCGATATCGCTCCTACTAACATGCCTGGGAAAGCAGCAGCAGATGGCACAAGTGCTTGGGCCCCTGTCATCTGTGTGGGAGACCCAGAAGAAACTCCTGGCTCCCGACTTCTGGCTGGTATAGCCCTGGCCACTGTGGTCATCTGGAGAGTGAACCAGCAAATGGAAGATATCTCTCTCTCTCTCTCTCTCTCTCTCTGTGTGTGTGTCTTTCTCTCCCTGCAACTCTGCCTTTCAAATAATAAATCTTGTGTCCAAAATGTTTTAAAATTTGTGCACAGGATTTCATAATATACATTTCCATGAACTTTTTGAACATTCCTCATGCATCGGTTTCAAAATTTTGATGTCAAAATAAATCTCTCTTATATTATTATTTACGTGAGAGACAGGGCAAGGTCCCATCTGCTGGTTCACTCCCCAAATGCTTGCGATAACCAGGTGTGGGCCCGACCAGATCCGGGAGCTGGGCTCTTCATCCGAGTCTCCCTCATGGGTCGGGACCCCAGTCACCTGAGCATCACTGCTGCCTCCCAGGGGCTGCAGTAGTGGAGCCGGGGTCAGGAGCCAGAGCCTGGAATGAAATCCAGACACTGCATAGGAGACGGGGCATCCGAACGGCTGGCCTAGACGTCCACTCCTGTCTTCTACTCCACTTCTGCCATGAAGTCCCCGCCACATGTCCATCTCCTCCTCGGGATAGTGACCTTTTTATTTTTTAATTTTTTTTTATTTGAAATAGAGTTACAACAAGAGAGGGGGAGACAGACTTCATCCGTTCACTCCCCAAATGACAGCAATGGCCAGGGCTGTTCCAGGCTGAAGCCAGGTACCTGGAACTCCATTCGAGTATCCCAAGGCACTGGACTGGAAGTGGAGCAGCCGGGACTCAAGTGGGTGCCCATCAGGGATGCCAGCATCCTAGGTAGCAGCTTAACCTACTGCACCACTATGCGGGCCCCTGGAGGGTCACCTTTGTGAGGTCACGGGCCTTGTCTTACACATCTTGGTGTTCCCCAGGACAGAACCCAGAAGCAAGCTTGCCCTGAAGGACATGCTGCTACAAACACAGCATCAATAGAGCCAAATCCAGCCGTGCCCTGTTCCTGCTGCCAGGCCACCAGCAAAGACTGACAGGCATCGCCCAGGCACGCTAGAGCCACCCCACCCCTTGCCGTCCCTGGAGACTGACAGAAGTGCACCGACAAGTTGCACCTCACCTGCCCAGGCAGGTGAGAGTGACCCCGCCCCCGCGCCAGACTGACAGGTGCACAGAGAGTTGCTCAGCCTCTGCTGCCACGTGAGCTGCGTCTCACCTGCCCGTGGCTCGCTGGAGTGGCCCCACCCTTGCTCAGCTCGTGGAGACGCCTAGCGCCATGTACCTCCGATGTGTGCACGCTGCACCACACCTGCCCAGGCCCCCTGAAGTAGCCACACAGCGGCAACCCACCCCCACTTCTTATGCACCATACCCTTTTGGATCACTCGAGTATCCTCACCCTCACATGGCCCATGGTGACAGGCTCTCTGATCCACTGCTCTCTGCACCACACCCAAAGACTATAGGGACACTGGAAGAAAGCCAAAGTAGCCACCAAACACGCTCTAAGACACATCACCAGGAAAAACTCTTTTTACCCCAAAAGTCACCTCTTAAAACTTGGTGGAGACAAATGACCCACCAGATGTGCAAACAGTGTGGGACAGAAGCAGTGTGAAGAAGCAAGGTGGCATGACACACCCAAAGGAACACCGTAACTCCCGAGCAACTGATTCCCTGGGGTGGGGGTAGGGGTGCCCAAGAGAGAACTCAAAAGAACGATTGTAAGGAAATTCAGTGCAGTCAAGAGAATTCAGACAGTTCAAGAAAATGAGCAAGACAATTCATGATGCGAATGAGAAATTCAGCAAACATATGAGAGCCTGAAAAAGAACCAAACAGGAGTCTTGGAAATGAAATACTTATATAAGGCAAATTTACAAACACAGTTGAGGCCGGCGCCGCGGCTCACTAGGCTAATCCTCTGCCTGCAGCGCCGGCACCCCGGGTTCTAGTCCCAGTTGGGGCGCCGGAGTCTGTCCCAGTTGCTCCTCTTCCAGGCCAGCTCTCTGCTGTGGCCTGGGAGTGCAGTGGAGGATGGTCCAGGTCCTTGGGCCCTGCACCCACATGGGAGACCAGGAGAAGCACCTGGCTCCTGGCTTCAGATTGGCGCAGTGCCCACCGTAGCGGCCATTTGGGGAGTGAACAAACGGAAGAAGACATTTCTCTCTGTCTCTCACTGTCTAACTCTGCCTGTCAAAAAAAAAAATAAATAAAAATATCTGAACTCAAAATGTCCCAGTTTGGAGGGAAAAAAAGAGTGAAGACAGACTCTGAACCCTTGGGATATCATTAATGAGCACATATTCAAACTCTGGAGCACATATTCAAACTCCAGGCAAAGTCATAGAAACCTTATTGAAATGTCCCAATCCTGGGAAAGATGTGGACATCCAGGTGTAGGAGGTCTGTTGGACCCCAAGTGACCCCGAAAAGCTGCTCAGCACAGCATGTGAGGGGACTTCAGAGTTCACGGGAAAATGGAATTAAAAGGCAAACGTTCCATGGAAGTTTTGAAGTATTCTCGTGTTGCAGTCAAACTGACAAAGGTCTAAGAGGGAGAGTTCTAAAAACCGCAAGAAAAATGTGCCACATGTGCCAGACAGACTAAGGGAACTCTCATGAGAGTAACTGATTTCTCAGCGCGACCTTACAGGCCAGAGGAAACAACGCGACACATTCCAGTGTCTATAGAAAATGACTGGCACCCAATACCAGACACAGCAAAGCTGATCTTCATAAACGAAGGCCAAATCATGGCTTTAGAGGACAAAACTAAGGGACTTCATCCCCACCAGACCAGCCGTACAGAAGATGTCAGAAGTGGAGGAAGGGTAGCCACCATGAACCCACCAGAGCAGCAGGTGCATAGGAGGGAAGTCGTGAATACTCACACCTCATCAGCACACAAGCCACCAAGTCAGACAGAGTCTGCATGGACTACATTAAAAGGTACAGACTGGCGGGCCAGCGCTGTGGCGCAGTAGGCTAAGCCTCTGTCTGCAGCGCCGGTATCCCACATGGATGCCGGTTTGTGTCCCAGCTGCTCCTCTTCCGATCCAGCTCTCTGCTATGGCCTCAGAAAAGCAGCAGAAGATGGCCCAAGTGCTCAGGCCCCTGCTCCCACATGGGAGACCCAGAACAAGCTCTTGGCTCCTGGCTTCGGATCGGCCAGTTCCGGTCAATGCGTCCATTTGGAGAGGGAACCATCTGATGGAAGACCTTTCTCTGTGTCTCTACCTCTCTCTGTCTGCAACTCGATCTCTCAAATAAATCAATCTTTAAAAAAAAAAGATACAGACTGGATGAATGGATTCAAAAACAAAATCCAATGATAATGCAAATAAAAAACTCACTTCACCAGTAAAGACGCGTGCAGACTGAGTGTAAAAGAGTGGGAAAAGATATTCCACAGAAGTGAGAACCAAAAATGAGCAGGAGTAGTTATACCAGAAAAAACAGACTTTAAGATAAAAACTGTAAAAAGAAAAAAGAAAGTCACTATATAATGATCAGAGAACCAATTAAATAAAAAGATATAATTAAGGGCCAGCATTGTGGTGTAATGGATTAAGTCGCCACCTACAACACAAGCACACCATATGGCAATGATTCAAGTCCCAGCTGCCACTTCGATCCAGCTCCCTGCTAACGCACCTGGGAAAGCAGTGGAAGATGGCCCAAGTCTTTGGTCCCCTGCACCCACATGGGAGACCCAGATGAAACTCCCAGCTCCTGGTTTTAGCCTGGCCTAGCCTGGCTGTCGTGGCCATTTGAAGAGTGAACCAGCAGATGGAAGTTATTATCTCTCTCTCTCTCATACTTTTTCTCCTTCCTCCTCTAATTCTGTCTTTCAAATAAATGTTTTTTTAAAAAGATAATTATTTTAAATGTATATATACCTAATCTCAGTGCATCCAACATTATAAAAAAAAATAAATCTAATGGGACAGATAGACTCCAATACAGTAACAGTGGGAAATTTCTTTTTTTTATTTTTTAATTTTTTTTTATTTGACAGAGTTATAGACAGTGAGAGAGAGAGACAGAGAGAAAGGCCTTCCCTCCACTGGTTCAATCCCCAAATGGCCACCACGGCCAGCGCTGCACTGATCCAAAGCCAGGAGCCAGGAGCTTCTTCGTGGTCTCCCATGCGGGTGCAGGGGCCCAAGCACTTGGCCATACTCCACTGCCCTCCCGGGCCACAGCAGAGAGCTGGACCGGAAGAGGAGCAACCAGGACCAGAACCCGGGATGCCAGTGCTGCAGGCAGAGGATTAACCAAGTGAGCCACGGCACTGGCCCAACAGTGGGAAATTTCAATGCCCCCCCTTTCATCAATGGACAGATCATCCAGACCAAAAAAATCAACCAAGAAATATCAGAATCCAACTATACTGCAAATCAAAAGGACCTAACAGATATATTTACATTGTATTTTACCCAACATCTTACCCAACAGCTTTAGAATTCATGTCCTTGTTAGGCCACAATAGATCTCAATGAATTTTAAAAAATTAAAATCCTGGCCGGCGCTGTGGCTTAACAGGCTAATCCTCCGCCTTGCAGTGCTGGCACACCGGGTTCTAGTCCCGGTTGGGGCGCCGGATCTATCCTGGTTGCCCCTCTTCCAGGCCAGCTCTCTGCTATGGCCCGGGAAGGCAGTGGAGGATGGCTCAAGTCCTTGGGCCCTGCACCCCATGGGAGACCAGGAGAAGCACCTGGCTCCTGGCTTCGGATCAGCGAGATGCGCTGGCCGCAGCGGCCATTGGAGGGTGAACCAACAGCAAAAAGGAAGACCTTTCTCTCTGTCTCTCTCTCTCTCTCTCTCACTATCCACTCTGCCTGTCAAAAAAAAAAAAAAAAAATTAAAGCTGGCGCTGCGGCTCAATAGGCTAATCCTCTGCCTCGCGGCGCCGGCACACCAGGTTCTAGTCCCGGTCGGGGAGCCGGATTCTGTCCCTGTTGCCCCTCTTCCAGGCCAGCTCTCTGCTGTGGCCAGGGAGTGCAGTGGAGGATGGCCCAAGTCCTTGGGCCCTGCACCCACATGGGAGACCAGGAGAAGCACCTGGCTCCTGCCATCGGATCAGCGCGGTGCCCCAGCCGCAGCGCACCAGCCGCGGCGGCCATGGAGGGTGAACCAACGGCAAAAGGAAGACCTTTCTCTCTCTCTGTCTCTCTCTCACTGTCCACTCTGCCTGTCAAAAAAAAAAAATTAAAATTCTATCATGTATCTTTTCTGACCACAATGGAATAAAATTATGTATCAGGAGCCAGCACTGTGGCATAGTAGGCTAAGCCTCCACCTGCAGTGTTAGCATCCCATATGGGTGCCAGTTCGAGTCCCAGCTGCTCCTCTTCAGATCCAGCTTCCTGCTAATGGCCTGCAAAAGCAGTGGAAAATGGCCCAAGCGTAGGGTCCCTGCTCTCATTTGGGAGACCCGGAGGAAGCTCCTGGCTCCTGGCTCCCGATCAGCCCGTCTCCGGCTGTTGTAGCCATTTGGGGAGTGAGCCAGTGGATGGAAGACCTTTCTCTCTGTCTTTCCCTTTCTGTGTCTAACTCTACCTCTCAAATAAATAGATCTTTAAAATAAAATAATGAATCAACACAAAAGAGACTTTAGAAATTATAGAAATATATGCACACTGAACAGTATACTACGGAACAATGGGTCATAGAAGAAATTGAGGAACCGGCGCTAGTGTAGTGGGTAAAGCTGCCGCCTGCAGTGCCGGCATCCCACATGGGCATCAGTTCCAGTCCCGGCTGCTCCTCTTCTGATCCAGCTCTCTGCTGTGGCCTGGGATAGCAGCAGAAGATGGCCCAAGTCCTTGGGCCCCTGAACCTGCATGGGAGACCTGGAAGAAGCTCCTGGCTTTGGATTGGTGCAGCTCCAGCCATTGCGGCCATCTGGGGAGTGAACCAGCAGATGGAAGACCTCTCTCTCTGTTTACAATGGCTATTTTCACATTGCTACACGATCTTCTGTCTTCAGTCATTGCATGTTTCTTTGCTTCTTCAGTGGCTACACATATGTGCTGGTTATGTGTGTGTGCAAATGTACACACACATATGTAAGTATTTACATAGTATTTACATATCTACCTACCTACCTACCTATTAAACTGACAGCAACAAAAGCAAATGAAGTCAAGGACCTGCTTTGGAAAGACGGCCTAGAAACCCAGGGCGGAAGCCGCAAGTCGGAAGGTCAGGTCTCACTCCACCCCGTGAACTGTGAACTCGGACTTGACCACCTCCACCCCAGCCGGTGCAAAGGGACGAGTCTCCGAGTCTCGTCAGGGCGCGACGAGCAATCCAGTCTGCCGGGAAAACCAGCCCTTTGCCCTCCTGCTTTGTCCTCTGAAGGAAGGGAGTCAGAAAATATCCAAGAGGAGGAAGTCACCTTTTTTTTTTTTTTCCCCAAAACAATCAAAAGCACATTCAGCATTTTCTATCTTGAAAATACCCACGGCTGCACACAGACGCGGTCCTGGGAGAGCTCAGGTGCAGGCACGGGCGGGCTTGGACTCACAGCCGGCTTCCGAGAGCCTTCCACACAGCATCCTCCTGCTGAGCTGCAGGGGTGGGGGTCTTCGCTGAGCAAGCCCGTCCCCCGGGGAGTCAGCCCCGTGGTGACCGCCCCCTGCTCCTTTGGTCCATGAGCCCACGCATAGCAAGCCCGCACAGAGGCAGCCTGACGCTGGCCTCACAGCCACGTGGGCGGTCCAGCCGTGCCCAGGCTGTGCGTGTGGAAGGGTAGAACCCTGACCAGCTGCCTGGGGAGTGACTCACACCGAGTGGAGTGGGAGGGGCGGGCAAGGGTTAGTTTCCATCATGGTTATCAGACCCGATAACCGCCCCAGTCAGCGAAGAGTTATAGTTATCAGAGGCTACGTTAAGGCCCTCCCTCCCTAAATCATTTTATTTCCCCAATTATTAACAATACAGTGGAGCTGGCTTTGTGGCCAGCAGGCTAAGCTGCTGCCCGTATCCCATGGGAGTCCTGGCCGCCCCACTTCCGATTCAGCTCCCTCCTGTCAAGCCTTAGAAGACAGCAGAACATGGCCCAAGTGCTTGTTGTGGGCCCTGCCGACAACATGGGAGACCCTGAGAGCCCCCTGGCTCCTGGCGTTGGCCTTGGCATGGCCATTGCAATGATGTGGGGAACAAACCAGCAGATGGAAGATCTGTCTCTCCCTCTGTGTCACTCTGCCTTTCAAATAAATAAATCTTTTTTAAAAAATCAAAACTTACATCAAAAAAAAGAATGAAAATCTGAGATTATTTTTATATTAAATTTAGACATTTTTAGTTTAGAGAAGTATTAGTATACATTGCCATCTTTCTGCTTTTAAGCTTGAACATCAATATAAAATGTCGCAGCTGGGGGTGGCGTTTGCACAGCTGTCAGCCTCCACCCAGCTGCGCACATCCCACACCTCACAGCCCAGTTCCAGTCCTGGCTTCTCCCCTTCCAATCCAGCTCCCTGCGAGCATGCACCCTCGGAGGCGGCAGGCGATGGCTCAACTACTTGGGTCCCTGCCACCATTTGAAAGACTCAGCTTGAGTTTTGTTACAGTGGCCACCATGCATTGCTTACATTACACTATACATCTTTTCACATATGTATCCATTTCTGTAACAGATTCAGTTCTTGACTCCTGGCTTCAGCCTGGCCCCAGCCCGGCTTTTGCCAGCATTTGGGGAGTGAACCACTGTACGGGAAATCTGTCTGTCTCCGTCTCCCTCCCTCTCTTTTTTTCTCCCCTTTCCTCCCACTACCTCTGTGTTCTTTCAAATAAATAAAATTTTTAAACATTTTTTTTAAAGTACATGCATTTACAGAGAGGTGCCAGAAGAGGGCGCCATCTTTTTAGGTTTAGCAGACGCCAAAAGAGTAGAGGTTTTCAGGGTTATTAGTAATCTAGAAATTTCCATAACAATGATTTATTAGCCTTGCTCCTTTACCAGTGACTCTGAGATCTAAAGTGCCCCCGAGGAACTCCCTGGGGCCCCCTCCCCCAGTCCCTCTGAATCCAAGGCTCCGGGAGGGAAGCCGGGAACTTTGAACTTGAGGCAGCTTCCAGCTGACCCTGGTGCAGGGCTCCCAGGGACCACCACGCTGAAAACATAAGTCCCTGCATTGTGGCTTGGCCAGCAAAGCCTCCGCCTGCAGTGCCAGCATCCCACATGGGTGCAGGTTCCGGTCTCAGCTGCTCCACTTCCAACTCTGCTCCCTGCTAATGGCTTGGAAAACAGTGGAGGATGGCTCAAGTGCTTGGGCCCCTGCCACCCACATGGGAGACTCAGGTGAAGTGCCTGGCTCCTGGCTTTTGCCTGGCCCAACCTGGCCATTGCAGCCATTTGGGGAATGAACCAGTGGATGGAAGGTATCTCTCTCTCTCTCTAACTTTGCCTTTCATATAAACAATCTTTTTTAAAATTTTAAGAAATCTATGTGTACAGACATGTGCCCAGTTCTACAATGAGCATGCATCACTTTTACAGTTAGAATATGTGAAGTTTCTTCGAAAGGAGAAGAGAGGCAGTGCTGTGGTACAGCCAGTTAAAGCCCTGCCTGCAGTGCCGGCATCCCATGTGGGCGCGGGTTCAAGTCCCGGCTGCTCCACTTCCCACCCAGCTCTCTGCTATGGCCTGGGAAAGCAGCAGAAGATGGCCCAAGTGCTTGGGCCCTTGCACCTGTGTGGGAGACCCAGAAGAAGCTCCTGGCTCCTGGCTTCGGATCAGCACAGCTCCAACCATTGTAGCCATTAGGGGAGTGAACCAGCAGATGGAAGACCTCTCTCTCTCTCTCTCTTTCTTTCTCTCTGTGTGTGTGTCTACCTCTCTCTATAACTGTCTTTCAAATAAATAAAATAAACCTTCAGAGAGAGAGAGAGAGGAGAGCAGGAAGCTGCCTCTGCTCAGAGCAGCAGCTGGAGCACAGGTGACGAAGGCAGTGGGAGCAGGGCCCACCCAGAGCTGTAGCTCGGCAGCGGGGCGGAAGGCAGAGGGAAGCCCTCGGCAGGCAGAGATGTCAGGTCTACCGACTGATTGGATGAGGTGTGGATGAGGAGGAGGGAGAGAGGCTTGTGGACTGGGAGACAGAGGAGCGGAGCCGGCATTCCCTGGGATCCCTGGCTTGACTTCGAAGTCCGCCCTGGCGCTGGCTGCCTCCCAACAGCCACGCGCTGGCTGAGTCCTCTGACCAGGGCTGCAGCGCCTGCATGACCAATGGCACGTTGCTGAGATGGCAGTGGATGGCTGCTTTCTAAAATTTTTTTAAAATATTTATTTTAAAGGCTGAGTTACAGAGAAAGAGAAAGAAGGAGGGAGAGACAAGGTGCTCTCCCACCTGCTGGTTCACTCCCCAAATGGCCATGATGGCCGGGACTGGGCAGGCTGAAGCCAGGAGTCTGGAACTCTATCTGCATCCCCCACATGGGTCACAGGGCTCCAAGTACTTGAGCCATTCCTGCTGCTTTCCCTTGCGTATTAGAAGGGAGCTGGGCTGCAAGCCGAGCAGCCAGGAGCAGTCCCATCCGGGATGCCAGCATCACAGGTGGTGGCCTGGCCTGCTGTGCCATAATGCCAGCCCAGGGTGTGACAGCTAAGCCAGGGCACCTGCAGACAGTGTGGCAGGGCCCCGCCCTTCTCTTACTCTCCGATCGCTTGCCTAGGGGAACGCGGCCACCCTGCAGAGATGTCCACACGGCAGGAGACCGTGTCTTGGGCCAGTACTGCAACATCTGGCCAGGTGCACGACTCCGCGCCAACACAGCAGAGCCTGCAGCCCCAGATGACAGAACTACACGAAAGAATAACCTCAACTGCTGCAAGCCGCTAAGCTTAGGGGGATTCATTACCAAGCACAGGTACCTGGGGCACAGAAAGAGCATAGATTTCAGGCATCTTGGGCCCTTTCCTGGCTAGAATCACTGTCTGCTGCTTTGGCTTCCACTGCTTTGGCTGGAAAAAGCCTTGTTTATACCATTGCAATGAGGACACTAGAGAATATGTCAACCATACTTCTTCTCTTTTAAAGGGTTATGTATTTGAAAGGCAGAACAACAGAGAGTGGGTGACACACACACACACACAGAGACAGAGAGAGAGAGAGATCTTCCATCCAGCGGTTCAGTCCCCAGGTGCCCACAACATCCACATCTGGGCAAAGCTGAAGCCAGAACCCTGGAACCCAAAACTCAACCCAGGCCTCCCATGTGTGTGTCAGGGGCCCAAGCACTTGGGCCATCTTCTTCTGTTGACTCTCCAGGCTCATCACCAAGGAGCTGCATGGGAAGTGGAGCAGCCGGGACTCAAACTGTCACTCCAGTAAGGGATGCTGGCATCCCAACATTAACTCCTCTTAACATAGCCCAGGGCTGAGGCTGTGGTGGGCTCCCTGTTAGGGTACAGGGGGGGCTGCTGGAGGGAGCTCAAGGACGGGGGTCCATTCCTTCCTGTTCCCCTCCTGCCCGGTCCATAGCAACTCACTAGGCCTGGAGTGGTATCTGCTTCCCATGGTGTGTGTCTGGTTCCCTTGCGGCTCACTCTTGCCTCTCCAGTCCTGTTTAACCCCTACATCGAAGCCTCAGTGAGTAACCACGCGATCCCTGTGTGCCTGACCTGCCCTTCGGCGACAGCACAGATCAGTTCACATGTCCAGGGGTTGCCGCAGGCTCCCCTTTAGGGCCCCGAATGGAGGCAGGGCACCTCCCGATGAGCTCTGGAAGCCTTCGTCACCTGGCCCCCAGGACCCGTCCTGACCACCTGCTGCAAACCTCACCCCGCCAGGCCTGCCTCCTCTCCCCCAGGCTGGCATCTCCCTCCACCCAGGCCTCCCGAGCCCGACTGCCTAACGAGAAGAGCGAGATGAGACAGCTCAGCATCACAGACTGTTGGAGATGGGCAGGCATTGGGGTTTCGGGGTGCGTGTGTCTGTATGCATGTGTGTGTGCATGTACGTGTGTGTGTGCATGTGCGTGTATGTGTGTGTGCGCGTGTGTGCGTTTTACATCTTAAGTGAAACAGAAGGTTTCATGCTTAGGCTGAATTTCCTCCCAATTTTTTGTACTGAAATTTCCCTTCCCGTAGAGTTACTGGACAGTACAGAGAGCATCAAGATGTCAGCTCTCTCTTTCCTCCTCCCCTTCTTGTTGCAAGTAAACCACCATGGTGACCTCTGCTACTCACGCGGAAGACAAGGTGCTGCAAAGACATGAGATGGTAAAGCGCAGGAACACACACGCTCACACTGTGCACACACAGGCACACACGCTCACACCTGTGCACCCTCTCACAGGCACGCATGCTCACCCTGTGCATTCTCACACCCATGTACAGAGGCACACACACCTGTGCACACCCACATGCTTACACCATGCACATATGCTCACGTCATGCACACGCTCATATGTGCACGCATACATCACGTACATGCTCACACATATACACACATGCTCGCCCTGTGCATTCTCCCATCCGTGCACACACACACCTGTGCACACACGCTCACACCTATGTACACGCAGGCACACATGTTCACACCCGTGTATATGTATGCATACACACTGATACCCATACATATATGCACGCTCACACATGTGCACTCTAACTCCCATGCTCACATGGTGCACGCTTTCACACACACATGCAGAGGCACACGCTCACATCCGTGCACACAACCTGTGCACACATGCTCATACCATGCACACACGCTCACACCTATGTACACACAGGCACACATGTTCACACCCGTGTATATGCACGCGCACACACTGATATCCATACACATATGCACGCTCACACATGTGCACTCTAACTCCTATGCTCACACGGTGCACGCTTTCACACACATGTGTACACAGAGGCACACGCTCACAGCTGTGCACACATGCTCACACCTATGTACACACAGGCACACATGTTCACACTCGTGTATATACATGTACACACACTGATACCCATACATATATGCACGTTCACACATGTGCACTCTAACCCCCATGCTCACACGGTGCACGCTTTCACGCACATGTGTACACAGAGGCACACGCTCACAGCTGTGCACACTATCACATCCCTACACACCCACCCTTGTGGACATGCACACGTGTTCACACATACATTCAGGCCTACACATACACGTAGATGCATGTGTGCACACACACCACACATGTCCATGCATGTACACACACTCTGCCTTGGAAACGAATTCCCCTATCTGGAGCAATGGTGCTAAAACTTCCTGGGACACGGGACATCTTCAGTGAGTCGGTGTTGAGAAAGCTCAGGAATGCCATCTGCTACAGTGGTAGCATTTCTGAACCAGGAATTTGAGTGAAAGGAGGCGGGGTCATCTACTGCCTAAAGACGGCCCCGGAACACCGACACAAGAGTATTTTGGCCAGCATGGTGGTGCTGTGGGTTAAGCCACCGCTTGCAACATCACATCCTGAAAGGGTGCTGGCTTGAGTCCTGGATGCTCCCCTTCCAATGCAGCTCCCTGCTAATGCCAGGGGAAGTGGCAGAAGAGCCAAGTGCTTGGGCCCTTGCCAGCCACGTGGGAGATCCAGATGGAGTTCTAGGCTCCTGGCTCCTGACTGGCCCAGCCCTGGCCACTGCAACCATTTGAGTAGAAGTGCATTGTCTCTCTTCCTCCCTCCCTCCCTCCCTCCCTCTCCCTGCCTTCCAAGTAAATTATAGATAGATAGATAGATAGAGATAGATGATGATAGATAGATAGATAGAGATGATAGATAGATAGATAGATAGATAGATAGATAGATAGATAGATAGATAAAAACATAGAGAAACAGACCCAGAGAAAGCGCCTGGCTGCTGGGTGCTTGCTATGGCTGCTTTGCCTGCAGGGGGTGGGCAGCACCTGCAGGGGGCAGCAGTTGGCACCAGGAGGATGAGCACACCCCAGGCAGGTCCTGGGCTGGGGCTCTCTGGGGACACACACACACACACACACAGGCTCAGTGTCTTGGGTATCAGATGTCACGGAGTGGGTGGAGGAAGCATCTGCCTGGTGACAATGAGATTAGACAAGGCCTTGCTCACGTCAGAGGCTCCTGGCTTCCCGCAGACTTCCGGCAGGCCCTGCAGAAGCGCCGCCATGTCCCGAGTGCCCAGAGGCAGGGACTGGACGGCCACCGTCTCACACAAGCGGCCTCCCCCGCAGCCAGCACGCTTCTGCCTAAGGCTAACCGCTTCTTCCTGTCCTCAAACTGTCACCTCTTCTAGGAAGAGTGGAGCCACACCGCGCCTTCCAGGTCAGCCTGAGAGTCTGGGCTCGCCTGTGTCATCACAGTGACAGAGGAAGAGGGCCACCGTGTCACCACTGCAGTCACGCTGCCTCAGCCGATGGCACTGACACGTGCACACCTTGTCCGGCTCTCTGTCGCACTCTGACTGGCACAACTCGCTCCCTTCACGGTTTTGAGTCCTGGCTACTGGCTACAGGCATGCACCCTGTGACAAGATAGTGCCCGTGGCACCAGACATCATATGTGCCCACTGCCATCACTTCTGACGTCACCGGCTCTCTGTGGTCTCCAGGGCGTCAACCGCCCTGACCAAGCATCGCAAACGTGGCACTGTGCTTGGGGCTCAGTGCTGTGGGGAGTCAACATTTTAAAAGCACGGGGCAGGGGTGGGCACTGGGCGCGGTGGGTAAGGCAGCACTTGGGACGTCTGCCTCCCACGTCAGGGCGCCTGGGTTTCAGTTCTGACTTCACTCCCCATTCAGCTGCCTGCCAGTGCGCCCCTGGGAGGCAGCAGGATCCCAGCCACCCCCGCGGGAGGTCTGCATGGAGTTCCAGGTTCCTGGCTTTGACCTGACCCAGCCCCAGGTACTGTGGGCGCTTGAGGGACTGAAACGGAAGCTGCTGGATTTCCAGAGGAGGGGGTCCTCGCTCCAGGAAGCAGAAAGTTGGGGCAACTTCGTGCAGCACGGACCTGAAAGTGTGGGCCTCTCTCAGCAGGTAGACATGGAGGAACAGGAGGGAGGAAGAACCACACAGAGGCCATGGCCAGCGTGAGTGAACGGACGGGGCAGGAAACTTCCCCAAGTGACACAGGCGGACCAGGGACAGGCCCGAGAGATGGTGACACAGGCTGACCAGGGATGGGCCTGAGAGACGGTGACACAGGCGGACAGGGATGGGCCCGAGAGGTGGTGACACAGGCGGACAGGGATGGGCCCGAGAGGCGGTGACACAGCGGACCAGGCACAGGGCTGAGAGATGGCACCGACGCCGTGACTCAGCAGATTAAGCTGCCAACTGCAGCGCTGGCATCCTTTATGGGTGCCAGCTCAATTCCCGGCTGCTCCACTTCTGATCCAAGTCTCTGCTATGGCCTGGGAAAGCAGCAGAAGATGGCCCAAGTGCTTGGGGCCCTGTACCCGTGTGGGAGACCAGGAAGAAGCTCCTGGCTCCTGGCTTTGGATCAGCTCAGCTCCAGCTGTCGCGGTCACTGGGGAGTAAACCAGCAGATGGAAGACCTTTCTCTCTGTGTGTGTCTTTACCTCTCTTTTGTAACTCTGTCTTTCAAATAAATAAAAAATAAATCTTAAAAAAATAAAGAAATAAATTATGAGAGGCCATTGTTTTGCATGGAGTTCCCATGCTGGGCCCCACAGACCAGACCAGTCCAAAGGGGAGGCACTTGTGCCGCACGCCACACCAAACCCAAACACCCAAACTCTGAGGAAGCTGACGGATTTGAAAACAGACCAGCTGCTCCGGCAAACAGGAGAGTCCCGTCCGCCTCCGTCAGGGGAATACAGAAGTGCCCTCTGCTTTAGCCTCGCCTGCCTGCCCAAACCACAAGGATTGTGACATAAACTGATGTCAACCCACCAGCACCCCGAATATCCTGGTGCTCACCCACCCAACCCTAGGGGACCTGAAGTCGACCGACCAGTGACCCGAGGTAGCCCGATGCTCACCCGCCCCTAGGTGGCCTGAAGTCAACCGACCAGTGACCCGAGGTAGCCCGATGCTCACCCACCCAACCCTAGGGGACCTGAAGTCGACCGACCAGTGACCCGAGGTAGCCTGATACTCACCCGCCCAACTCTAGGGGACCTGAAGTCAACCAACCTGTGACCCGAGGTAGCCCGATGCTCACCCGCCCAACCCTAGGTGGCCTGAAGTCAACTGACCAGTGACCCGAGGTAGCCCGATGTGCACCCACCCAACCCTAGGTGGCCTGAAGTCAACCAACCTGTGACCCGAGGTAGCCCGATGCTCACCCGCCCCTAGGTGGCCTGAAGTCAACCGACCAGTGACCCGAGGTAGCCCAATGCGCACCCACCCAACCCTAGGGGACCTGAAGTCGACCGACCAGTGACCGAGGTAGCCCGATGCTCACCCACCCAACCCTAGGGGACCTGAAGTCGACCGACCAGTGACCGAGGTAGCCTGATGCTCACCCACCCAACCCTAGGTGGCCTGAAGTCGACCGACCAGTGACCGAGGTAGCCCGATGCTCACCCACCCAACCCTAGGGGACCTGAAGTCGACCGACCAGTGACCCGAGGTAGCCTGATGCTCACCCACCAGCTTTTCTCCCACTGCTGGTTTTCCCGCTTCCCATCTTACAGTGGGTGCCATTTCCACTTTGTAGACTGGAAGCCGTTCATGCCAGGAATTGTCAGCAAAGCCACCCCAGCCCTTACCGTGTTGTCATCTCCCCTTGACAACACCGAGCCCCACTACACTTTTTTCTGTTCGGAAGTCTTGACCCCAGCATTTGATGGAAGTAGGAGTCTATCATTGCACTCCAGTAAAAAGTTCAAGAGCACTTACCTTCAGCTGGAAATTTCTTAGCTCGCTCCTCAAAGAACCACTCTCCGGTTTTTATTTTCACATTTCTGAAAAATAAGCAGGCAGAAAGCAGGCTTCAGGTGGGGTGGACATAGGCAGTGCTGCAGGGCACCCCAAAGAGTTCATGACAAACGGAATTAAAAATAATGCACATTGTCCATGAACTTGTTGGAGACCCCCAGATTCCCTCTTCTATGTGGCCCCAAAGAGCTGGGAAGGCAATAACAGAAAATATTAATCCTGAGGTCAGCATTGTACAGTGGGCTAAGCCACCACCCGCAACACCAGCATCCCATATGAGTGCCAGTTTGAGCCCCAGCAGCTCCACTTCTGATACAGCTCCCTGCTAGTGGCCTGGGAAAGCAGCAGAGGATAGCCCAAGTGCTTGGGCCCCTGCACCCACACGGGAGATCCAGATGGAGCTCCAGGCTCCTGGCTTCAGCCTGGCCCAGTCACGGCTGTTGCAGCCATCTGGGGAGTGAAGCAGCAGATAGAAGATCTCTCTGTAATTCAGCCTTTCAAATAAACAAAGTTTTTAAAATATATTAATCTTGCAAGAGATCTCAGAGTTCAACTTTGTCACAAACACCTACTTTTACAGATTTCCCATAGGAAACTCGGGTTGACTACTGTGCCTCGTTAGCAGCAAACCTGCGTGTCTCTCAATCTGGGACGCCCTACCCTTCATGCAATTCGTACCAGTAATGGATCACATCCATGTCTGGGTCTAGCACTTATCACATACGTGATATTTTAAACAATAAATATATAAAGATTAAAAAGTTGCTATGAAAATAATCAATGTATCCACGTTAATGGTGAGAAGAAACGGCTTGGCAGAGGAGCCACGGGAAAATTCAGGGTCGTTCATTTGGCGAGGGCAGCTCAGCCTTAGGCTAAGGTTAGAATGTCTTTACCCAGGGCCAGCGGGGTAGGCTAACCCGAGGAGGTTCCTGAGAGGACTAAGTCTGGGCTGTGGGGTCAGTGTGCTTTGATGGAGATTCGGGGACTCCTTGAGAAACAGAGAACACGGCCTCTCCCTGGCCAGCTGGTCCACGGAGGCTGGGGGTGCGGGGGGTGGGCAGGGCTATCCCTCCCCTCCAACTCAGCCTCGCGCATAGTCAGTGGAGCACTTGCTAACTGGCCACAAGTGAAGCCCTAATGTGTGTGAAGAAATCACACTAAACCCCTACAAACCTCAGAAAGGTGGAATGTTAATCTCCTTTTAGGAAGTAAAAAAGCAAATGCCAATAACACACCACACCAACTGGCCAATTCATTGGTTACGGAAGTCTAAGAAAAAAAACATCAGCTTATGACAAATTATCTTTTATTAGCTATTTACTGAAATAACTTCTCCTCCGGGCTGTTTAAGCTACGATGAACTCCGACGGACTTCTCTTAAGAATGCCAATGCTGTCAGTGTAAGACCACAAAAATACCCAGGTCCACATGTTTTTAAAAATCTCTTTCTCTAGGGGCACCAGTAATTGTTACAAGATATCAGTCACATTCTCCTTATCTGGGGAGAAACTGTACCTCACCAATGCTTAGTGGCTAGGGGAGGAAAATATTCGTAGAGCGTTTAAGAATTTCCAAGCAGAATTTTGACCATCGGTTACTATCTTCCAGAGCCAGAACCACAGCAAATGTGATAATGAATTTAGACAGATCCGGAAGCACGCACACACCCACAACGCCAGTCCCTTGGAAACCAGCACTCAAAGGCGAGCAGGAATCAAAACCCAGAGCCCACAGGGAGACGCATGAGGCGCCGAACCCCACGTGGCCAGAAGCCCGGCACGAGCCGGGGCCGCCGCCTCTGTCCTCACCACGCAGGGCAAGGTGGGAGCGCCGGACGGGCGAGCAGGGCAGCCAACCCCGAGGGCCCAGCCGACACAGACCTCACCCCTGGGTTTCTCTCCCTGGTGGCAGAGACCATTTCGGGGATGTCCTGTCTCACTCTGCAGCCCCCTGCACTTGGACCACAAGCATTCCTGGCTGAGCTGAGCAGGCGCAGGCGGACACTGACCTGGAGACACACAGTGTGGACAATGAAAACCTGTCACGGTGGGGGAGGGGCGGAGGGAGGAGCACCTGAGCAAAGCACCCTTGCAGACACCTTGGCCAAAAGGAGCCCCAGGGCCGGCGCTGGGTGGGTTAAGCCTCCACCTGGGACACAGGCACCCATAGGAGCACTGGCTCACGTTCCGGCTGCTCCACTTCCCACCAAGCTCCCAGCTAACGTGCCTTGGAAGGCAGCAGAAGATGGCCCAAATGTCTGGGCCTTTGCCACCCACATAGGAGACCCTGATCCTATTCCAGGCTCCCAGTTTTGGCCTGGACCAGCCAGAGCCGTTGCAACCACTTGGGGAGTGAACCAGAGGATGGAAGACCTCTCTCTCTCCCTCTCTTTGAAACTCTGCCTTTCAAATAAATAAAATCTTTTTTTTTTTTTTTTTTTTTTTTCAAAAAAAGGAAGCTTCTAGCCCTGGTTTCGGAACCTCCCAAGCAACAGTGAAGCGCCTATCAGCTAAGTGAACAGCAGGAGTTGATTTGGCACAGAGATTCGGGCTCCTCTGTGATTAAAGAACCAAGAGATAAAAACGCCCACGTCCTAAGCCATATGGTGACCGGCACTCTCCGCGTCTGAGCCTGTTCCTTGAATGCCAGATGTGGGTTGCTCTCCACCTCCCCTTCCCGCAGAGTCAGCAGTGTTGTAAGCAGTGATAACTTTCATGAGCATTCCCTGTGTACTGCAACCCCAGATTAACAGCTGGACACTTAACTGCTCCTCCTGTCCATGACAGGTGATCAGGGCCCGAGTCTCTGTGCTCCCGGAGCCGACACAGCCTGGTGCAACTCACAGTAACCAAAGGAAGCATTGTAGCGCTTCTTCCCAGATGAGTCCATTACAGCTGAGCGATGGGCACTGCCTGGACAATTTCATTTTCCCAGCAAGCAGCAGATGCCTTCACATTTCTCAGACAGAATCGTCACTTGCTTCTTAAACTTTTTTTTTGTTTTGACAGGCAGAGTGGACAGTGAGAGAGAGAGAGACAGAGAGAAAGGTCTTCCTTTTGCCGTTGGTTCACCCTCCAATGGCCGCCGCGGCTGGCACGCTGCGGCCGGTGCACCGCGCTGATCCGAAGCCAGGAGCCAGGTGCTTCTCCTGGTCTCCCATGGGGTGCAGGGCCCAAGGACTTGGGCCATCCTCCATTGCCTTCCTGGGCCATAGCAGAGAGCTGGCCTGGAAGAGGGGCAACAGGGACAGAATCCGGCGCCCCGACCGGGACTAGAACCTGGGGTGCCGGCACCGCAGGCGAAGGATTAGCCTATTGAGCCACGGCGCTGGCTCTTAAACGTTTTAAATTATATCTTGAAAGGCAAAAGTGCAGGTGGTAGACAGAGCAGACACGGAGGCAGGAGACCCGACTCACACCTGCTCTAGGAAGGCCCCTGCGTGAGTCACTGGAGTCACAACACCAAGCACCTGGTGTGCAGGTGGCTCCTTAATACATGTCTGAGAGCTCCCATTCACGTTCACAGCTCTGAACCCTGCTACTGCTGCCATTCCCCCAGCAAAAGAGAAGGAACTGTTGCAAAGTATGTTGGAAATTCTAGCACACGGCTATTCAAGGCTAAATCGATGCAGGACCTAACACAAAGACGGCTTGGCCCCGTGGCCACGCTGCAATGCGTTTTTATTTCTCATCTGAAGTTCCTGCACCTGCAGGTGGTTAAGTTCTTGCCACTGTGCTCTGGGCTCCAGGAACAGCCAGCAACGTCCCCACATCTGCTCCTCGTGTCTTCACCTCTCAACTGGCAGGAGTCGGGGTCCCTGGGGTGCCCAGGGAAGTCCATCTGGGCAGATCTGCTCTCCAACCCACGCCTCACGGCAAGGAAGCTGCCACAGAGCCTTTGAGAGGGCCCCGGTGCCTCACCAGGTCCACCAGCAGCAAACGCCCAATTTAGCAGCTGAGTATAGAAAAAATCAACGTGATCTCCTGTGGAGCTGCCCCAGCTGCTTGGCCATTCCCAGCTACACTAGGCTCATGCGTGCACACAGCGGAAGACATTTCCATTTCAAATAACGGAGCATCTGAGGTGGCTTCGAGTTACAAAGCCAAAGAGCGGAGGCTTCCAACAGCTCAGCGGATCTGATTTCAGTGTTCTTACAGGAAAAAGGGGCGATCGGTGTGATTGAAGCCTAGGTAACCAGGAGAGGAGTCAGAGAGACAAGATGAAGATAGACGATGATTCCATCAAGAGGCTACCACACTTCTTGCAAAACATTCCGAACCCTGCCTCGCCCTCAGGGGAGACCGGCGTTCTTGGGTGATGTGCACACTGCCCTCCCACCTCTGCAGGGGCACCCCGAGAATCAAAGGGATAAGGTGGGGGCCAAAACGGGCAGGACTCACGGCCACCACGTGCACTGAAGTTCACCGCGGGCCATGCCCTACAGGTAGTGCAGGGCCACAGTGGGGGAGGGGCACTTAAAGAAGTCAAGTGATGGATGCCAAGCACCGTGCAGGCCAAGAAACAAGGCCTGTCTGTCGGTCACAGGAGTGACTTTGTGACTTCCGGTTTGCCCAGCAGATAACAAATCTGAGAGGAAGAGAGAAATTGCCCCTGCAGCCTGCCGGAGCTGCGCAGTGTAGGCCTGGATGGCGAAGTCTGGGTTGGGCGCCGGGCGCAGCCCTCCCCTCCCCCAAGGATCCAGGAGAGGACCCCATCAGGGCCAAGGGGCCCCGCCCACCACCCGGAGCCTCTGATTCCCGGAGCACAGCCACGCAAAAGGGGCGGTGTCATGGAAACTAGAGTGAGCTTCCAGAAGGCAGCCCCGTGTGTGACACCCACCTCTGTGCAAACAGAAGAGAAAGACCTAAGGAAACCCAGGCTGAAGAGTGAAGAGGCTCAGGCCCCAGGGAGACGGAGGCCACCAGCAAGGCCAGGGCAGGGAGGACTCTGTGGCCAGCAAGCAGCAGAACCGGGAGCCTGGTCAGTCGCATCAGCGAAGACGCTTGCCCAGAACACGAATGAGAAAGCAAGACACTCAGTGTTGCAGGAGAGGACAACACACACAGAGGCCGTGGCCAGTCCACCCTGCAACAATTCAGTTCTCCCCAAAGAAGCCAGGGCCAATGGCGTCAAAGGAGGGGCAGGTGCTGTAGCACAGCAAGTCAGGCAGCTCCCTGGACAACTGTGTCCCGGATGGGAGCCTGGGCTCAGGTCCCGCTCACTTCCCACCCAGCCTCCTGCTGGCGGGCACCCTAGCAGGCAGCAGGTGATGGCTTGAGCAGCGGGATCCCTGTCACCCACGAGAGAGAGCAGAATGGAGCTCTTGCCTCTTGGTTTCTGCCTGGTCCAGCCCTGGCTATTGTGGGGTGACCTAGCGGATGGAAGATTTCTCTTTCTCTCACTCCCCTCTCTCTCTCTCTTTCTCCATCTCTCCCTTTCTCTGATACTCTGTCTTTCAAATATATAAAAATAAACTTCAAAGCTACATGCATTTAAAACTTCTCTAACTAAAAGAATAATCAGATGTGAGTGAAAAGTGTTACTGAATTTAAAAGCAGGCAAAGCCACTGGTTTGATTCATCAGCTCAAAAGAATGCTGCTTATTCCAGAAAACGCAACACCCCCCAGACATACCTTAGAAACTGCTTTTAATTTCAAGGAAAACAACGCATCTCCAGTGCATAAAAACCAGGTAATGACATGAAAAGCAAGCGCGCCTCAGGCGTCTGTCACATTACATTCCAAAGATGAGGATACGTTGCTGACTTTCCTGATTAAAAGGTTTCGATTCAGGATTTTAAAACCCAGGGAAGTCATTGCTCCAGAGGGAAGCCCCTGAAAAGCACTGTCACTTACGCAGCAACCTAGAAAACCCGGCACCCACACGCTCCCCTGTAAAACATAAAATCAAAATATAGAACTCGCACATCGGAAAACCGTGATCTCAAAAGACAGGCAGCAGGCGCTGAGCTGGGTTCAGGTGTAGAGGCAGCGGCTGACGGAAGTGTTGGAAGTTAATTAGGAAGTTACAGAAGTAACGTGCAAGGCGATGCTATATAACTTCAAAAGCAATAAGGATACGATTATAGAGTTTTGCAAAATGATTCGCTAAATGAATAACATTTATTAGACACTTTCACTGGGATCGCACCAAGAATTTACCCCATGTTGAATGGTCTTGAAGGGTCACGGGCGCATTGGCCTGGATTTCATCATGAACTGCAGGGCCACACTCCAACCACAGATTTCTACACCGAGTCACACTCGGAAGTCCTTGTCCCCGGCTCCCTATGCACCTTGCCTTCACAAATGTCTGCTGTCCCCTACTTACCCACAGCGCAGCCACATCGCTCCTGCCCTGCCTTCTGTCACACAGCACTGGAAGATTCCTTTTTCTTCTCTTCCAAGCTCTTTTTTTTTTTTTTTTTGACATGCAGAGTAGACAGTGAGAGAGAGAAACAGAGAGAAAGGTCTTCCTTTTACCGTTGGTTTACCCTCCAATGGCCACTGCGGCCGGCGCGCTGCACTGATCCGAAGGCAGGAGCCAGGTGCTTCTCCTGGTCTCCCATGGGGTGCAGGGCCCAAGGACTTTGGCCACCCTCCACTGCACTCCCGGGCCACAGCAGAGAGCTGGCCTGGAAGAGGAGTAACCGGGCAGAATCTGGCGCCCCAACCCGGGGTGCTGGCGCCGCAGGAGGAGGATTAGCCTATTGAGCCACGCGCCGGCCTCTTCCATGCTCTTTTTAAAAAGATTCAGGGGCTGGCATTGTGGTGCAGCAGGTTACACCAATGCTAGCAATGCTGGCATCCCATAAGAGGTGCCGGTTCAAGCCCCAGCTGCTCGGCTTCCAATCCAGCTCCCTGCTACTGTGCTTGGTCCAAGTCCTTGGGTCCCTGCCTCGCGAGTGGGAGACCTGGAGACTCCTGACTCCTGGCTTCAGCCTGGCCCAGCCCCAGCCATTGGGGTCACTGCAGCCATTCGGGGAAGGAACCAGCAGATGGAAGACCTCTCTCCTTCCATCTGTATCTCTGCCTTTCTAATCAATCAATCAATCGATCGATCCAGACATCTCCCTGCCACACCCAATTGCATTTCTCTATTAATTCCCTGGGGAACATATTTCCATCGCCACTCATGGCTCTGCAAGGAGTCACAGAATGAAGTCTCCTTGATCGGTTTCCCTCCTCTCAACTCACTCCTACCTCACCCCTAACTCAGAAAGCGGCCCCAGACCATCTTTCTCTGAGTAATTTCCCTACTTCTGCAAGCCCACACACGCCCCTGGTTTCAACCACCAACGCACGGGATCTTCTCTGGTTCACAGAATAACTCAAGTGGATGCTACTGTCATGAGGTCACAGCACACTGGCCAGGTCCAGCATGGAATTCATTTCTCCCCAGGACCACATCCCAGCCTCTCACACTAAAAATCCCAGAATCTTTTTTTCTTTCATTTGTAAGGCGGAGAGATGGGGGAGGGGGAGGGGAGATACAGAGGGAGGGAGGGAGGGAGAATCCTCCATTCACTGGCTCACTCCCCAGATGCCTGCAAGGGCCAGGGCCAGGGCCAGAGCCAGAAGCCGGGAACTCAACCCAGGGCTCCCACATGGATGGCAGGGACCCAATTACTTGAGCCATCGCTGCTCGCTACATTAGCAGGAAACGGATCAGGAGCCAGAGGTGGGCATCCAACCCAAACAAGTACTGTGAAATGGGATGTGGGTGTCTTAACCACTGGGCCAAACGTCCACCTCCAACAATTGTAGATGCGTCAGACATTCAAGCCTTTGTGTGCTATCAGTTAATGTGGAAAGAATACAATCTCACAAAAGAAGAGTAAGCTGAACTTGCTAAAAAAAAAAAAAAGGAACTTGATGCAATGTGTTTATTTGAATATTTTGAAAATATTTTTATACCGTTGCAAACTATATATAAGAACATTTACCGTTTTAGGCATTTTTAAAGTTTTTGGTTCAGTGGTGTTCAGGATAACTCACACTGCTGCCCACCCACCACCGCCATCCATCTCTGCGCTTTGCTTGTCTTTTCTTTTTTTAAGATATATTTATTTATTTATTGGGGCCAGCACTGTGGGGTAGCAGGTGGAGCCAGTGCCTGCAGTGCCAGCATCCCATATGGGAGCCGGTTCTAGTCCTGGCTGCTCCACTTCCAATCTGGCTCTCTGCTGCGGCCTGGGAAAGCAGTAGAAGACGATCCCAAGTCCTTGGGCCCCTGCACCTGTGTGAGAGACCCAGAGGAGGCTCCTGGCTCCTGGATTTGAATTGGCGCAGCTCCAGCCGTTGCGCCAATTGGGGAGTGAACCAGCTGATGGAAGACCTCTTTGCCTCTCTCTCTCTCTGCCTCTCCTCTCTGTGTAACTCTGACTTTCAAATAAATAAATAAATCTTTAAAAAAAGATACATTTATTTAGTTGAAAGGCGGAGTTACAGAGAAAGGGAGAACCAGAAAGAGAAAGAGATCTTCCATCTGCTTGTTCAATCCCTAAATGGCTGTAACGCCAGGGCTGGGTCAGATCGAAGCCAGGAGCGGCATCCAGGTCTCCTGTGTGGGTGCAGGGGCCCAAGCTCTGGGCCATCTTCCACTGCCTTCCCAGGCCATAGCAGAGAGCTGGACTGGAAGTGGAGCAGCCAGGACACCAACTGGCACCCTGGGTCACACATCAGAGCTCCTGGGCTCAAATCCCGGCTCCACTCCCAATTCTAGCTTCCTATTAGCCCACATGGGAGACCCAGATGAGTTCCCAGTCCTGGCTTCAGCCTGACCCAGCCACATCTGGGGTTGAACCAGCAGTTAGGAGCTGTCTGTCTCTCATAATTAAACAAACCAAAAACAAAACAAAACAAAACAAAAAAAACACCTCTTCTGGGTCCCGATAAGTGAGGAGTTGTGGCATTCAAATACCCTAAAGTCTTCCAAAAACCCATCTTGGTTTTGGTCCTGAAATAACACAACAGCTGAGTGGACGTCTGGAGAGAATTCAGACGGGGAGTGGGGTCGCGGAAGGAAGCGCCCCAAGGGACTGCTGGGGTCTCCCCGTGCCACTTCCTGTGCTAACGCACTCCTGGTATTGCAGCAAGCGTGGGCGGTTTGGAAGAACCTCCGTATTTCAAAAGAGGGAAGGTGGGGTTTTGGAAACCACACTTCATGTACTTAGCGGGTCAAGTGACAGGGCCGGCCGGGCACACTGCCCTCCGGGGCGGGGTCTCACCACCGTCAGCTTCTTGCGCCTTGGCCTCAGCTCTTATCCTCGGTTCTGATTTTCACTTTACAGTGAACCCTCAGAGGAAGAGCAGCTCCCCAGGCCGTGCCGCCCGTGAGACTTCAGCCACGAGGGGGCTTTGAAAAGTGCATGGGAAATGCCAAGAAACGGTGGCAGTTGGGTGCGAACATTTTGAAATCCATGTGCCAGTTTTTTGGTGACACGTGTTTCCCATGAACTTTTTAAGATCTCCCCACGTGTGCAGGGATTTCAAAACTTCGTGCTCATCTTTTCATTCCATTTTCCATGAACTTTCTCAAGTCCCCATATATATATATGTGTGTATATATATATATATATATATATATATACACACACACACATATGGTTGGCAGCCCAGGCAGCGCCCGTTCTCTGGCAGCCGCAGCAAAGCCTGAAAGACTCGGCCTCTGAGCCTGAAGCAGGTGCGGGAGAGTCACCGCGGGTCAGCCCGTGTGGCGGGGCACAGGCTCAGAGCCACAGAGCAGGTGCAGTGCCAGGGCGAGGAAGTCACACCGGACAACTGGGCTCCACAGAGCCTCGTCCAGGGACAGCATATTTAAGCAGACTACGGTCAGGTCAGGACAGCCGTCCTGAGCGAGCCGGGCCGCCGCCCCACGCAGCACTGCGTGTCTCCTGACCGCGACCCCGGCCACTCACGCCTGTGCTTCCGTGACAAGAAGCCGTTTCGGGGTCTCACAGTCCCTGACTTCCCTCCTCAGTTCCATGATGCCCTGCGGCTGCTCTCGCCCAGCACAGACGCCCAAGGAACCACTGACCAGCTCATGCTGGCTTCGAACCCTCTGACTTCCAAAGTGAGTCGTTCAGCAATGCCAGTCCCTTGTTCCTGCGTGGGCGAAAACCTCCCAGCACCGGAAGATGGGAACAGGTGTACATTCAGTCTATCACCAGTTAGAAGCACGCCCAGCACTTTATCCGACCGTCAGGTGAGGCCAGGCCAGCCGGCCTCCTTCACAGAGGCCTCCTTCAAAGCTGCACAGGGTCACCCCAAAATTCCCGACGTTAAAGCCGCAGCACTTGGACTGAAGCGTCCCACGAGAAATACTCTCTGAGAAGCTAAGGCACCTCCTTGGCAGCACCAGAGGCGTCCTCACCCCCTCGTTATCCCATGCTCAGCCATTGCAAACGTTTGTAGATTTAAACACAATCCTGTCTATACCATGAAGTTTGTATTCCAATCAAAAGAACCCCCGTGTGGAGAAAGGTCGTTGCATTCTGGGTGGTCTGTGCACCCCACCTGTAGACTGGGTCTGGGGGGGACGGCTCAGCGGGAGGGGTCCACCGCCCCGGCCATGCTCACCTGTCCTCGAAGCACACGGTGCACTTCCAGGCGCGGGTCCTCCGCAGGAACACGCGGCACTCGGAGCACACGCGGTGGCTGCAGCCCTGGCACACGGCACCCTGGTTCAGCAGGAGCCCCAGGGGCCGCTGGCAGCGGGCACAGCACTTCTCTCTGTACTCCCGGCTTGAGCTCTTCGCCCCTTCCCACCGGAGACGCCGCAGGTGCGTTTTCAGTTCCCTGTGGCCCACAGCGTTAATGAGACACAACCGGGTGGGACGCCAGAGGCCAGCCTGCGGGCAGGACCCCCAACAGCATGGCCCATGGCCATCCCACAGCCCTCTGCCCCAGGTTCCAACACGGCTGGGGGAGCTGGGGCACTCATGCAACCTCTTAGGGCTGTCTCGGGGTTTGCTCAACTGTGAAATAGAGAAAATAGAGCCTCCCTCCCTCCCAGTTTCCAGTGAGGATTCCTTGGCAAAGCATAAACCTACGGTGCAGAGGGGCTGGCTGCTAATTTTGTTCTTGGTTCATCTCTCGGTGCCCAAGGGTCATTAGCATAGCAAGCAAGAAGAGAGAGAGAAGAGGAAAGGAGAGAGAAGGGGTGTCCATTCTAATAGCCCAGGCACAGCAAGATCTCAAATACACTGCATACATCCCTGCTTTGTATAGGTTACCCAGTGCAATTAACCAGTGCTGGGGCTGGCGCTGTGGCACAGGGCAGCCATCGCAACGCCACTGGCATCCCATGTTGGGGTATGGATTTGAGTGCCAGCTGCTTCACTCCTTTTGTTGTTGTTGTTTGTTTGTTTGTTTGTTTGTTTTGACAGGCAGAGTTAGACAGTGAGAGAGAGCGAGACAGAGAGAAAGGTCTTCCTTCCATTGGTTCACCCCCCAAACGGCCACTACGGCTGGCACGCTGCATCGATGTGAAGCCAGGAGCCAGGTGCTTCTCCTGGTCTCCCATGCGGGTGCAGGGCCCAAGCACTGGGCCATCCTCCACTGCCTTCCTGGGCCACAGCAGAGAGCTAGACTGGAAGAGGCCAACAGGGACAGAACCGGTGCCCCAACCGGGACTAGAACCTGGAGTGCCAGTGCCACAGGCGGAAGATTAGCCAAGTGAGCCGTGGCACCGGCCAACTGTTTCACTTCTGACCCAGCTCCCTGCTAATGCTCCTGAGAAAGCAGCAGCAGAAGACGGCCCGAGTGGCCCTGCCACCACGTGGGAGACCCGGAGGGAGGTCCAGGCTCCTGACTTCTGCCTGGCCCAGCCCAGGCTGTGTGGTCATTTGGAGAGTGAACCAGCGGATGGAGGACGGAAGATCCTTTCTCTCTCTCTCTCTCTCTCTCTCTCTCTCTCTCTCTCACCTCTCTCTCTTCTCTCTTACTCTGCCTTTCAAATAAATGAAATAAATCTTTTTTAAAAAATTAACTGATTCTGTGCTTTCACCATCCTATTTTATGGTTGTCAGTGTTCTTTCTTTTTTTTATTATTTTTATTTTTTACAGGCAGAGAGGACAGTAAGAGAGACAGAGAGAAAGGTCTTTTGCAGTTGGTTCACCCTCCAATGGCCGCTGTGGCCAGTGCACTGCGCCCAGCGCATCGCGCTGATCCGAAGCCAGGAGCCAGGTGCTTCTCCTGGTCTCCCATGCGGGTGCAGGGCCCAAGCACTTGGGCCATCCTCCACTGCCTTCCTGGGCCACAGCAGAGAGCTGGCCTGGAAGAGGGGCAACGGGACAGAATCCGGCGCCCCGACCGGGACTAGAACCCGGTGTGCCGGCGCCGCAGGCAGAGGATTAGCCTAGTGAGCAGCGGCACCAGCCAGTCAGTATTCTCTCAGCTTCTGATTCCCCTAGACAACAGTCATAGAGCACAGGGCCATCGAACTGGACCCCCGAACGTGGCACTAATCAGAGCCTTCTCTTCTGAAATGTCTGTTGTCTAATTTTAGAAGGCGGAGTCAAGCCCAGGAAGCAGGATTGTATCAGATGGACTTCGAAAGTCGATGTCCAGGATGACTGTAGAACCAAAGTTGGAGCAAAGCCCTCTCCCCAGCATCAGTGTTACCGTGTTGATATTCAGAATGACGTCTCCACGTCACTGAGAGATCTTGAATCATCAAAGAAAATTCCAGGGCTCAGGGTTAAGGCACAGCGGACTAAGCCACCGCCTGAGGTGCCAGCATCCCATGAGCACTGGGTTCAAGTCCTGGCTGCTCCACTTCCCTCTAGCTCGCTGCTGAAGTGCCTGGGAAAGCAGTGGAGCTCGGCTCATGTCCTTGGGTCCCTGCCACCCATGTGAGAGACCCAGTTGGAGTCCCTGGCTCCCGGCTTCAGCCTGGCCCAGTCCTGGTCATTGTTGCCATTTGGGGAGTGAATTGGTGATGGAAGATCTCTCTTTTTCTCTCTCTGTCCCTACTTCTGTGTCACTTTGCCTTTTAAATAAATAAATAAACCTTTAAAAATAATATTCAGAATGTCTCTAAGTCATTGAGAGCTCTTGAACCCCCAAAGAAAACTCCATCTTCCTCAGCGTCTTCCAGTGTCTAGTGGAGCACCATTTACAGGGATATTTAGAAAGTTCTGGAATAACCAGGGAGGCTGGAAAGCAGCACTGTCCCTCTGGTCAAGCACAAAGTCTCCCTTGTTTCTCAAGCTTTGGGTTGTCCAAAGTTTTATTTTATGTATGTGTTTTTCTTGGAAGACTCTGAAAGAACTCGGTCATTAGAAGCAAATCCTATTCCACCTGCTTATCTTCTAAATCCCCCACGCTCCTCAGCCTTGATAAACAGGCACCAGGCTCTGGCAACAGACACCGCTGACCGTCAGTGCTCACCCTCGGTAGCAGCTGGGGCAGCCGAGACCACAGAGAGCCCCCTGCCACGCACCAGTCAGCGAGCCAGCCAAGCAGGGTCAGCATTTAACTGGGAAGTGAAAGCAAGCCCAGGAGAACAGGAGGGGGTTTCTCCGGCCCGCGGTTCCCGAGCTTTCGTGTACCTCCAGAAATGAGGTAGGAAAACCCTGAATTGGGGTCTTTCCCTCGAGCAGTGTCCCAGAAGCCCAAGACTTCGCTCGAGTTATCCTCACCAAGGATGCGAATGGATAAGCAGACCACAGCAGACTTCTGCCAACGGGGCAGCCCTGCCTCCCGCCCCCGCGTCCTCACCGTCCTTCAAGTTCAGTTCAACGGCAAGGACACTCTGCACCCACCCCCGGGCAGAGGCTCTTGGGGAGAGAGGAGTAACAAGAAAGCAGCCGTCAGCCCGGGACCTGCAGCTCCCAGCCCTGCCCAGGACACAGCCTACCGGATCCTCTGCTCCTCAATGTTCCGGACAGCCTGGTCGCGGTAGAGGACCTGCAGGATGACCTCCCGTTCCCGTTCCTGCAGGGAGTTCAGGTCCACTTCCTGGGCCATGTTCTCTGTCTCTTCTGGGCCCCACGTCGTCGGTCAGTGGCGTTCACAACATCGGCCGCGTGTTCCTCGAAAGAGCTCCCTCCCCCGTCTCAGGGGAGCCGGGGTTCGGCTTGTGCACCTGCCCCCCTGTTTGACTGTGTCATACCCTTTGGGAGAGACCCCCCCCCAGGGAGGCTGTCCCTCTGCCGAGTCACCGTGCCACCTGGGCTGCCGCGGCGGCCTCTGGCATCCGCCCGAGACAAAGGCGTATCTCAGTTCTGAGGTTTTGCCGGAGATGGTTATAAATTATGCACAGCTCCGAGCAGTTGATTTCGGCAAAGCAGAAGCAATCCCCAGGCTCAGGAAAGTTGGTGAGGGCAACCAGAAGGGCGGTGAGGACCAGGAGGCACTGCACTTCCCCCAGTGGCCACGGGAAGCCCAGCTCTGCAAACGCCTGTAGAAAAGACAAAATGCTCCGTGCAGGCGAAGCTCGGGGCTTCCTGCTCTGCTGATAACGTGCGATTTCAAATTCCACGGAGTCAGACCTCTAAAAGCCTCAACCTTCCCAACGTGAATCCTGTAGCTTCAGTGGTCAGAGGCACGCGGTCTATGGGTGGTCTGTATCAGCGCCATACATTAGGAGAAGCGCGAGCTATTATTTTTATGAGCAACTTCAAATCTAAAAAAAAAAAAAAAATCTCTCCCTCTCTCTCTGTAATGCTTTCAAAATAAATAAATAAATAAATAAATCTTTTAAAATAAAAAAAAACCTCAAAAACATTGTAATCAATTAGGGACGAATGAAGTGGCATCACCACAACTTCAATCGATCAATTATTTAGGATCTTCAGAAGTTTTCGAGAGCTGCGTCAACTCTCGTATCTGTTTGATGCTCGCTGAAAGGTCCTGCCCAGGGCCTCTGATCCAGAGACGACAATGTCGTTCTGGTTCTCAGTCTATGTGAATCCCCTAGGAATCGGGCATCCTTGCAGCAGAAGCTAACCTTCCCTTGGTTGGGTACGCACAGTACACTAACAGCATCCAGCACACGAATGGGAGCCTAACAGAGCAGGAAAGCAACACTCCGAGCAAAGGTTCTTAACCCTTCAGCATCATCTGCGGTAGTTTGTTGAAGCCTAGGCATTTAAATGCATAAAATAAAATGTATTGGGTTACAGAGGAAGTTGGTTATGTGGAAATTTTTTTTAAAGTTTATGTATTTATTGAAAGGCAGAGCAACAAAGAGAAAGACAGAGACAAAGACAGAGAGAAAGAGGTCTTTATCTGCTGGCTCCACTCCCCAGTGCCTGCAACAGCCAGGGCTGAGCTAGGCTGAGCTAGGAGCCAAGAACTCCATCTAGGTTTCCCATGTGGCTAGCAGTGCCCCAAGTACTTCAGCCAGCCTGCCAGGGTGTGGATCAGCAGGAAGTTGGATGTGAGCAGAGGTGGGACTTGAACCCAGGCACTCCCATATGGGATGTAGTTGTCCACACAGTAATGGTTTTAACCAATTGCATCACAACGCCCAACCCACATACAAAAATATTTTTTAAATGATGGGGCCAAGGGGCCGGTGCTGTGGCATAGCAGGTAAAGACACCACCTGCAACACCAGCATCCTATATGGGCACTGGTTTGTGTCCCGGCTGCTCCACTTACAACCAGCTCCCTGTTAATGTGCCAGGGAAAGCAGCAGAGGATGGCCCAAGTGCTTAGGGCCCTGCCACCCACATGGGAGACCCCGAGGAAGCTCCTGGCTCCTGACTTCGGCATGGCCTAGCCCAGCCGTTGTGTTCATCTTAGGATGGAAGATCGACTTCTCTCTCTCTCTCTCTCTCTCTCTCTCTCTCTCTCTCTTTCTCTCTCTCTCTCACTTTCTCTCTCTCTCTCTCTCCTACTCTGCAAGTCTGACTTTCAAAATAAATACAAAAATCTTTTTTAAAAATTATGGGGCCGACATTGTTGCACAATGTGTAAAACCACCGCTTTTGATGCCAGCATCCCATATCAGAGTGCTAGCTTGAGTCCTGGCTGCTTCACTTCCAGTCCAGCACCCTGCTAATGCGCCTGGAAAAGCAACCAAAAAATGGCCCAAATACTTGGACCCCTGTCACCCACATGGGAGACCCAGATGGAGTTCCTGGTTCCTGGCTTCAGCCTGGCCCAGCCCTGGCCATGGTGGCCTTTTGAGGAATGAACCAGCAGATGGAAGATTCTCTCTCTCTCTCTCTGACACTCTGCCTTTCAAACACATTTTTTAAATTACAATATAGCAATATGTAAGTTCATGGAGACATGAAGTCAGGTCTGGCAGTGATGTGGCTGGCCACTGTTGTAATGTCTAAGTTGTAATGAGCACATTGTTTGGAAGCATCTACAACATGCAATGCAGCATGAAAACACGTGCGGTTTCAGTCTGGGGACAAAGTTGCAAGTCCTGATGATTCCACTGTGGTTTGTTGTCTCTTCAAGGGGTCTTCAAAAAGTTTACAGAGAAACTCTGAACGGATTCAAAGGTTCTCTGCCCCAGACTGCACGAAACTCAGCTTTTAACCCCATTTTCCCACAAACCTTGTGAAGCACCCTCATACGCACACTTTAAGGAAATACTAAATGACGGTTAAAGGAGAATGAAGAAAAAGATGTAATTTTTTTCCCATCCAAGTTCCTGGGACTGCAAGCTACCGACTGTTGACTTAAGGGCTTCTACAAGACTTTGTCAGTTTCTCTATTGTAAGATAGATTGTAACACTTACACTAGTAGCAGAGGTAGCCGGCCAGGAGGTCTCAGAGCCCTGGGAAGGGAAGCTGGTGGCCTCCAGTCTCCAACGAACATGCACGCACCTGCTCTCCGAAGATGTCCTAGCTGGACAGCAGGAAAGGCACGGGTGGCTAGGACTCCGGGCTGTCACTCCGAGGGCTGGTGGATCACGGTGCCAGCAGGGCAGAGCTACCTGCCTCCGGGGTGCTGGGTTTCCAGGGGAGCAGACAGAACTAGCAGATCTTAGCTCCCTGAGGCTCTGAATCTCTGGAAAAGAGAAAAGCAGCGGTAGAGGGGGTGGTGGGGACTGTAGTATGGAATAGCGCGTAAAGTCACTGCCTATGATGCCACTTCCCACATGGTCACTGGTTCAAGTCCCAGCTGCTCCACTTCCACAGCTCTATGCTATGGCCTGGGAAAGCAGTGGAAGATGGCTCAAGTCCTTGGGCCCCTGCACCTGTGTGGGAGACCCAGAAGAAGCTCCTGGCTCCTGGCTTTAGCCTGGCCCAATGCCGACTGTTTCAGCCATCTGGAGAGTGAACCAGCAGGTGGAAAATCTCTCTATCTCTGTCTCTCCCTCTCTCTGTGTAACTCCGATTTTCAAATAAATAAATAAATCTTTTTTTAAAAAAGAAGAAAACAAAACAGCCAGCGAAGGAACACTGGCCGGCTCCTACAAACCCACCTCCTACTGCTCTCGGATTTCTACTCTGGGTCGCAGCTATCTGGTTTGTCCGGTTCTCAAGTATTTCAAACAAAGGTTTTGCACTTGGCTCAAAACACCCACCCTGTGCCCTGCGCGCCACGTGGCCGGTTCCGCTCCACTGCCTGTCAGTCCAGCAGAGCCGCGCTTGTCCTATCTGGGCGGGCACACGCCGCTGGGAGCAGCACTTGGGAGTCTGGACTCCTTGGGGCACATTCGTCCGCTGGCTGGGTCTTACTTCAGAGACACAGGGGCTAATGATCCTGAGAAAACACTGCGCACTGCTCCCCCAAGCCCAGGCCTGCAGGCTCCCGGTGCAGGTGTGGGAGGCGCCCTCCCCGGAGGAGCGGGAGCTCATGCCATTCACCCCTACAGCAGCCACCTGAACTTCACTTCCTTTTCTAGATCCGTCCAGGAGTCACTCAGCCAATAGCTGTTGGGCACCTTCCCAGTGCCAAGCGCTAGTTCAGGGCCGTGACCTGAGTATGTGGCTGGATGCAGAACCTGCTTCTAACAAAAGCACGAGGCTAACTCAAAAAGTTCGGGGAAGGATGCCACCAGAAGCTAGTTTTGGTGGACAAACATTTTGAAATCCTTGCAGCGTTTTACATGGTACGCATTTTCCGTGAGGTTTTGGAAGGCACCTCGAGTGACGCAGCTCACAGTGAGAGTCCACGGGGGACACGCACGGTGGGAGAGACCACAGCAGGGGTGCGGCGGGAACGGGAGGGGGACAGCAGGAATGACTGCAGCAGGAGTGCACTCGGGGGTAGCATGCTGCTCCTGCCTCCAGCTTCCCGCCAACGCCCCCCGGGAGGCAGCGGTGATGGTTCAAGCTGCTGGCTTCCTACTACCCACGTGGGACACCCAGCTGGGGTTCCAGGCTCCCGGTTTTGGCCTGCTCCAGCCCTGCTGTTGCAGGCACTCGAGTAGTGAATGAGCAGACAGATCTCTCTCTCTCTCTCTCTCTCGCAATCTGTTGTCCTGCGTTTCAGATAAATAAAAAAAAAATAAGCTTTTTTTTTTTTTTTTTAGAAAAGGGATTATTTTCAGTTCAGAAAGATACCCTGTGGAATTTGAATCACCAGGCCACGCACCAACAGCAGCCTGCGTTTCTGGATGTGGATTCGGCATGCTGAGTCCACGTAGGCAAACGTCTGGCTGCTTCACCATGTCTTCTACCACAGTTTCCATAGACAAGTCCAGCTTGTGTAGTGTAACTTACTCTCCCTTTAGTTCTCTTTTTATCACAGTCATAACATTGTACCATCATGACAATTATTAGATGTGTAGGTAGGTTAGATTACATATGAATTTTATTTCAGGATAGTAAAAGGTAAGTTACAAAATATGTTCTATGAAGAATGAGCATTGGGGCTCATGAGTTTAAGAGCCACTGCACGGGGGTCCACGCTGTGGCGTAGTGGACTTAGTCTCCACCGGCAGTGCTGGCGTCCCATATGGGCGCCAGTTCGTGACCTGACTGCTCTTCTTCCAATCCAGCTCTCGCCTATGGCCTGGGAAAACAGTGGAAGATGGTCCACGTGCTTGGGCCCCTGCACCCACATGGGAGACCCAGAAGAAACTCCTGGGTCCTGGCTTTGGATCGGTGCAGCTCCGGCTGTTGTGGCCACCTGGGGAGTCAATGAGTGGATGGAAGACCTCTCTCTCTCTCTCTCTCTCTCTCTCTCTGTAACTCCACCTACCTCTCAAAAAAGTAAATAAAATATTTTATTTTTAAAGTGTAATTCTTCAAAAAAAAAAAAAAAGAACCACTGCATTACATGATTCCATTATCTCTAAGGTCAATTAAATTATCTAATTTTCTGATGGATTTTTTCACATATTATTGTGTTTGAAGGAGAACGGGGCAGAGAGAAACAGAGAGCTGGTGCATGGCTGTTTTCAGTGGTGTGGGTGTGGGGTTTGGGGGCTCTGGTTGGTCAGGTCATTTGTTCAGGCAATGAATTCCGGTTTGCTCTGACTTCCAGGTTATGACAGATTGGATGGGGATGGCCTAAACCACCCCAGCTGCAGCCTCCCCTCTCTTGAACAAGCTCTGCCGCCCTGCTGCCTGTGACGTCCGCTCCGCTGGGACTGGTTCTCGTAGAGGCTTCGTGTCACCTGCCAACTTGGAGATTCCCTTCTGTGTTCCACCTTGCGAATCGCTCAGAATCACTCCAGCGGTTCCTCGCTGAGTCTGTTTCCCCACGACAAGATGCCCTTATGTGACAATGTATGTTTTAAAGCTTTGGTGTTTTTGTTTTTGAGTAAACGTCTCCCCAGCTAATACTGGCTTTTAGGGCAGCAGATGGAGTTGATGAGCGAGCTGAACGGACCCAAGGCAAGAACCAAGAGTGTGAGCTATGACTGTTCACGCCCCAGCACTATGAATCCAGACAGAGCAGGCTTCCACACAGTCTCCGCCCACCCATCCAGCGGGAAATCAAAACCCCCATTGTGTTACTTTCCACATTCTTTGAAACATGGATAAAACAAGCATGTCTCTCTCGAATGCTTGTGATTTGTGTGATGTTTTAGAAGGGAACACAGCAGGTAAAAGCACTGTGTGAGGGGCCGGCGCTGTGGTGTAGTAGGTTAAGCCTCCGCCTGCGGTGCCAGTTCGAGTCCTGGCTGCTCCTTTTCCGATCTATCTCTCTGCTATGGCCTGGAAAAGCAGTAGAAGATGGACCAAGTGCTTGGGCTCCTGCACCTGTGTGGGAGACCGGGAAGAAGCTCCTGGCTCTTGGCTTTGGATTGGCTCAGCTCCGGCGTTGCAGTCACCTGGGGAGTGAACCAGCGGATGGAAAACCTTTCTGTCTCTCTTCTCTGTTGGTAACTCTACCTCTCAAATAAATACAAATCTTTACAAAAAAAGGATTCTATGAAAGTTCACGTGTGTGTTTCCTACATTGTTCTCTGCCTCCCCCCACAATGGCAGGCCTGCACATCACAGCCCTCGGAGGTGACAGAGCGAGTGTGAGGATATTTTTCACATGCACACGCTGGGTGGCGTGGAGGACTGACAGGGCCCAGAGCGGGTTGTACCCAGGCGCCGTTGGCAGCGTGGCTGAACGGACAGGAAGGAAGAGGAAAGCGAGTGGTAGGAGGGAGCCGGAAGTCCCCACGGCTGCTCCATCCCCCGGGGAAGCAGCCCAGGTTCGCCATTCTGCAGACAAACTCTGCAGCATCAAGCTGGCCGCTCTGACGCCCTGACCCGCCTCTCCCCACCTCCCGCCCCCTCTTCAGTTCCAGCTCCCACACTGAGCGCATCCACTATTCCCTCAGCACATCACACAGTCTTCCGTGACCACGCACCTGCCCCTGCTCTTCCTGGGACCCAGCCAGATCCCACTGACGCCGGGCAACCAAGGGGACAGTCAGGAGGGCAGGGCTCGGGGCCTGGCCACCGGTGAGCAGCTACGCTCTGCCACTTAACTAGGTGTCGGACGAGGAACCCAAGCCCTTTGGGACTTAACAGAAGGCAGAGAGAAGCCCAGCACCCACTTCGAGGAGCTGCTGTGATGACTAAATGTTCATTCACCCAAAGGACTGGGTGCACGGTGCTGAGCACTAAGGACTCAGTGAATGCCGGACGGCAGCCGTTGGAGGAGCATCAGTTATTCTTGTCAATGCTGAAGGGCCCGGTCAACAGCTCACTAATTCTGGAACCTTCTCCTTACTTACTACCAAAGTCACTACTCCTCCATCTTTACTCCCTTCCACTTGGCATATTGCTCTGTGGTGACCTGACTTGATTCTGGCTTGTGTCTGAGTTGGTGCCTCCCTGCCAGGGATGGCATGGGCTATGAGCGACTCCCACCTTGAAGGGAGGAAGCCGTGACTACTGTGATGTGTAGATTTACCCACCTAATGCGAGAAGCCATGACTACCGCGATGTGTAGGTTTACCCACCTAATGCGGGAAGATGTGACTACTGTGAAGTGTAGGTTTACCCACCAATTCAAGTAGGGCAGGAAGCATGGTCAGGGGGCGTCAGCCTTCAGAAATCTGACAAGCATAGGGCAACCTGAGTCATTTCAGAATTCGAAAAGAACACTAGGAATCACTGCTCTGGGGCAATCTCACGCAGACTTCACCATGTCATAGCTTGAATAATGAAATCTCCCGGATCCTTTTTCTATTATCCAGTCGTCACTCCCTCTCTCACTCAACACACTTCTAAATTTTGTTTACTGCATCCAAGCCACGGTGTCAACAGGCTCCGTCCACCCACATGGAGCTTTGCCATACTCCACTTATCAGTCTGATTCTATTTAACAGTTAAAAAATAAATAAATCCTGCATCACGTGGGGGGAACATGTGTCCACCAGCCACTGAGAGAAGCTCCCCATATAAGCCATCCCATATCAGCAGTGCTTTTGGAATTAGCTAGCCTGGGAACCAGCCCTGGTTCCTGCATGTGGCCACATATTCTTGGACCAGTGGCATAACCTCTGGGAGACTCACCAGCCTCCTCCACGCAATGGAGAAAATCATCCCACTTCACCAGCTGGTTTCAGGAACCCAGCTAGTCATCCGAGTGCAGCCCCAGCACTGGAGGAGAGGGTGAGCTCTGTATTCCCTCCACTGCCCCCTGCCATGCCCCCCACAAAGGCTAAGAGCGGGAAACTGAGCCATTCTCTGGGTTGGCGGAGACTCAGGCATCAGTGGGGAGTACTATGGCCAAGGCATGGACACCCCATCCCCCATGGGGCTATGTCCTGGGACACCAGGGGATGCCTGAAATTTTGGATAGAATTGTGCCTTAAATACAGCACGTTCTTTCCTATCCATACATGCCTACGATAAAGTGCAACTTATAAATTAGGAACCGTAAGAGACTAACCACACTTACTGACAGCAAAGTAGAATAATTCTAACAACATATTGCAGTAAAAGTTCATGAAAATTTAGGTGTTATTTACTTCTGGAACTTTCCGGGTAATATTTTCAGACCACAGTTGGCAACTGGTAATGGAAATGGGTAGAAAGCGAGATGGCTGGGTAGAGAGGACTGCTGACTCCCGCATTCCTCCCGGGTCTCTCTCCAGTCATGCCGCGTCCCAGTGGGCGCTGGGCATCCAGCAGACACAGGGGGCCACGGTGCCTCCTGCATCAACTGCACGACAGCATCTTTAGTAGTCTTCAGGTGTCACGCACCTGGTCCTGAGGGCATGAAAACCGGCGAGACTTCACAGCCAAGGTGTGCACAATCCTGCCGAAAATGCACACGCAGGCAACAGCATCACAGCTCGCTTGGATGCACCTAACAACCCAAGGGTCTACAGAAAAGGAGATGCTTAGAGGAAGGTGTGGTCTGCTCCACGTGGAGAGGGCGGAAAGGGCTCCCTGGGGAGACACTTCCAGGAGAGCTTGGCCAGCGATGGCAACATTTAGTCCTGAGCTGGAAGTTGGAAACAATGCTTGCCCGCCCTCCTCAGCCTAACAGCAAAACTTGACCTTGGCTTGTAGATCTGGCCGGGGGGAAAAGTGCAAGAAATGCCAGGCTGAGGGAGAGGAGACACAGGAGGATGCGAGTAGAAACATTCCTTATCTGTAGGCAGTGGTCCCTACTTCTCCCACTCAGTTAGTGATGAATTAAATGCTAAGGGTTTTGTATTTTTTGGTGCACAAAAATTCATGCATATACTGGGGTCTTCAGAAAGGTCATGGGAGATATACGTTAGGGAAAAGCTATGCCCGCAGGGCAGCATCACCCACGTTTGTGATGGTGCTGGTGTCAGGCAGCCCACTACCCTCCTGTCAGCCATATACAAGCCAGCATGTGCACCTGCACACAGCACATAACGCTTAACAATGATAACAAGTGCTTCGCTTACTAGGCTTTGTCACATCTTAGGGGGCGCTCCTTCTGCTTGTATAAACAGCACCCAGAACAGCCGGCCACGCTTTGCTTTCGGTGGCTTCCCACACCCGTGCTCACTGCATTGGTCGCACCAAGAGAGTGCGTCCAGCGATGGACCGTGAGGGCACTCTGCGACCCTGCACGACAACGAGCCAGCGAGACACGAGTTTTTCAGCAGCTGCCCCATTGTCAAGGGACACACAGCTATCACCCCTGGGCAGCCCCCATTAGATCAAAGGAAACCAGCTTTCACCGTCTCGCTGAGACAGAGGGGAAGAAATGACGCCGGGCAGGGACGGCCACAGACCGTGACTGTCGTCACCACGGGGAGGCTCAAGGGAAACTGCTAGCCACACTCTCACGGCGGGGGCGGCACAGCTCATTTCAGGGGCCCCGCTCCAGGCCCCTGCTACTTTACCACAGCTGCTTCCTCCGGCAGGTTCGGTTTCAGCCTGCAGCCCGGGGCTCTCTGCCGCCCATGCAGGGAAACAGGTGCCTGGCCACACAGACTTGAAGTTTTACCTAAGCAAGCACCTGCGTTCCATACCTGGCCCCGGCTCCTGCCAGTGCTGCCCCTGGAAGGTCAAGTTCCTGCCGCCCCTGTGGGAGGACCTGGATTGCTCCCAGCTTCAATGGTTGCAGGCAATCAGGGAGTGAACAAATGAATTGGAGCACCATTTCTCCCTCTCTCCCTCTCTCTCTCTCTCTGTCTCTCAAATTTAAAAAAAAAAAAAAAAAGAACAGGAAATTTTTCCTGCTACTTTCATTACTATTTCACCTGTAGATTCTTCTTTTTTTAAAAAAATATTTATTTATTTCAAAGGTGGAGTTACAGAGAGGGAGAGGCAGAGGTAGAGAGAGAAGTCCTCCATCTGCTGGTTCACTCCCTAAATGGCCACAACGGCCAGGGCTGGCCCAGCCCAAAGCCAGGAAGCAGGAACTTCATCCAGGTCTCCCACATGGGGACAAGGGCTCAAGCACTTGGGCCATCTTCTGCTGCTTTCTCAGGTGCATTAGCAGGGAGCTGGATCGGAAGTGGAGCAGGGCCTGGCGCCGTGGCTTAGCAGGTGAGGCCGCAGCCTGCATCCTATTTGGGCACTTGTTCAAATCCCGGCTGTTCCTCTTCTGATCCAGCTCTCTGCTTTGGCCTGGGAAAGCAGTGGAAGATGGTCCAAGTGCTTGGGCCTTTGCACCTGCGTGGGAGTTCCTGGTTTCAGATCGGCTCAGCTCTGGCCTTTGGTGCCGTTTGGGGAGTGAGCCAGTGGATGGAAGATTTCTCTCTCTTTCTCTGCCTCTACCTCTCTGTAACTGACTTTCAAATAAAATAAAATAAATATTAAAAGAAGAAGAGGAGGAGGAGCAGCAGCAGGACTTGAACCAGTGACCATTTGGGACTCTGAAGCTGCAGCTGTGATTAACTCACGGCACCATAGCCTTCTTATAGAAGGTCAAAGAATGAATATTATATTGTTACAGGCCCTGTTCATAATCCTTGTGAAACTTTTTGTTGTAGCAACAGCTATTTATGAAGCACTCACCCTGCGCTGACAGATCCTTCACACACATTGTCTCATTTCAGCCTCATTGCAACATGATGAGCTAAGTGCACCTGTCCAACAGATGAGGCCAGCACACCTTGGCAAAATCAAAGCTACTCTAATCTGAGGCTGTTTACTTTCAAAACCTTACGCTTTGTTAAGGCAGAGAAGTTAAGAAATTAGAATCTCCTGCTCGCATGCTCTCTTGGCTGAATAGTTTTTTCACACCAATTTGAACATCTTCATAGATCCTTAATATCTAATAAGCATATCTAATATGTATGATCCTCTATAGTCTCTCTCTTACCAAGAAATTTGTTTAGGGGTTAAGGAAGCTTAATGAAATTAAAATTAGACCCTGGCAAACTTAAATTTTTAAATTCTAAGAACACATTTGTGTTCCCCTTGCAAACCAGAGATATGGCTGATCAAAGACTCTAAATCAATGGAGTTGTTCCAGAGCAAAACAGCAATAATGGCCTGGGAAATCAGCAGAGGATGGCCAAGTGCTTGGGCCCCTGCACCCACGTGGGAGATCCAGAAGAAGCTCCTGGCTCCTGGTTTTGGATTGGCCCAGCTCCAGCCACTGTGGCCATTCAGGGAGTGAACCAGTGGATGAAAGATCACTCACTCTGTCCCTCTCTGTCTGTAACTCTTCCCCTTCAAATAAAAATAAATCTTAAAAATTTTTTTAAAAATCTAAAAAAGTCAAACCCTATGGCTTTTAGATAGTATTTTTCCATTTTGTTTTTAACTAACTTTGAAGTTACTCCATCCATACCATTAAAATCATTATAATCCCACATTTTAAATGTGTGTTACTCAATAAAATTGAAATCAGCCTTCATCTAATTTATCATTTGCTTTTGTTGCCCGTCCTTTTAATGTCATCAGTTTAAGAGGTTACAATAACCAACAAACTCACCGTCCTGCCCCCAGGACCACCTCTTCCCGGGGTTGGGGTTGGGCCCACCTCCTACCTTTGCACCTGCTTCGGGGAACCTCTCTGGAGATAAGGAAGTCCCTTCTGGTAGCTGGAGGAAGAACTTTTCCTTCCTGCTGGCCCCAGGCCTCGCTGTGTGGCCAGCCCTGCCACTAGGCTGTTCTACCTCCTCCCGGGCCCCAGGGGCGAAACCACCAGCACCACACGGGGGTGTGTCAGCTCTAGAGCTGGAGGAGAGACCACACCGATGCTGGTGTTCAGAACGTGTGCCCCTCCCCAGGCGAGCCCCTGGGGGGACCAGGACTTCAGATATTCCAGTGGTCTCCATCGCCAGGGGCTTCACCCCGACCTCAGGCGTAAATGGAATCCCCACATCTCCAGTCACATCTGCTGGCCCAGGAAGGCAGACGCAGCTTGCCACGGGCCCCAGACTGAGCACACCCCTATTAGGAGAGAGAATGAAGCACTTTCTGCCCCTCTTCCACTCACTCTCTACCCTGACCGGGCACACTTTTGTGCCCTTGTGCTTTGTATAAAGGAATCCTTTGCTTTTAACTCTTTCCTGTCTGGCTCCTGTTCAGCACTGAGTGTGGAGCCAGCCTTCCCTTTGCAGGTGGTCGTCTTCTGCCCACTCTCACAGATGTGTTTCACAGTACAGACGTAGAGAAATCATTCACCTCTGGCAGGGGTAATGAGCGTTTGTGTTTTTCTGCCGTGATGAATGTTACGACAAACATCTTGGAAAAGTCTCTCGGGTAAATATTTGCACAGGTTTCTGTTGAATGAGTGCCCGGGAGTCGGGATGCTGGGATCGAGGTCAGCAACAGGATCCGCTGTGGCAGAAGCTGGCCACGTGACTGTGCCCGTTGATGCTCCTACCAGCACCACGGTCTGACTGCTTCACACCCTTGCCCGCCCACCTGATGCCGCCTGCCTTTCTCATGGTGCCTGCCCGGCTGCGTGTGTCGTGGTATCACAGCGGGATCTCGACATAGTGCTCTGTATAGCTGAGCGGTTCAAGCCCCTGACTCCAGCTTCCTGCTACAGCAGACCCTGGGAGGTAGCGGTGGCCCAAGTGAATGGGTGCTGGGTGCTTGTCACCCACCTGGGACACCTGCCTTGTGTTCCCAGCGCCTGGCCGTGCCCCAGCCCCACCGCCAGCCATTGAGGCATTTGGGAAGTGAACCAGGGGATGAGAACTCTGTTCTCTCTCTGGCTCACTAATGAAAACAAAAACAGTTAAAAACTAAAACTTAATGTTTACTGGATTCACAGTTGACCATACTGCTTCAAAATAAACACACGTTTGGAATACAAAGAGAATTGTTCCTGCTAGGGGTGGGGAGGACATGAAGAAGTTTGGAGATCACTGGCCTTGGGCTGTAAGGACATGGATGCAGGAGGTGGCAGGACTGAACGCAGGGGGGTGCTGAAATGGAGGGGTATAAATTACAGCAAATTGGAAAGCAAAGTAGGTGACACAGGGCTGGCCAGGGGGTGAGGTCAGATCAGCAGAGGGGGCAGAGGGGTGGCTGAGCTGGAGAACGGGACAGGAGCCAGACTAACAGGATGAACATGGCAATGAAGCCACCACGGAAACCTGCTGCGTGTGTTTGGTGGGGCGACTTCACCCTTGAGTGTCCCTGCCCTGGAAACCCAGAGGCGGCCAAACACTGGTCCTGGGTAAAATGTGTACAGAAGTGATGCACACCGGAACTCAGGCCAGCGCTCTGTCCCTGTGCCTCAGTGACTCCAGAGATGGCTGCCCCATCAGTATAGAAGACATGAGTCGGTGGGACCAGCATTGTGGCGCAGAAGGTTAAGCCACCCCACCTGTAATGTCATCATCCCATAGAGGTGCTGATTCGAGTCCCGGCTGCTCCACTTCCCATCCAGTACCCTGCTGTTGTGCCTGGGAAAGCAGCGGAGGATGGCCCAAGTACTTGAGCCCCTGCCACTGGATGGAGTTGCTAGATCCTGACTTCTAGCTGGCCCAGCCCCAACAATTGCAGCCATTTGGGAAATGAACCTGCAGATGGGAGACCTCTTTCTCTCTCCCTCTCTCTCTGCCTTTCAAATAAACATTTTTTTTTTTTTTAAAAGAAGACATGGGTTGTATAACATGAGTGACAAGCAGGTCTTTGTTGTCATCAACCACCGGAAGTCGACGTTTATCAGCAGGCCACACCTATCCACCTAGCCTGACTGCTCTGCTGTGTGTTTTTTCATATACACATATTGACAGCTAAGCATGATATCAACCAATTTAAACACAAAGCCAGCTGGAGCCTTGCTGTGCAGAGAGCCATACATTAGCAACTGGACTTGGAGATGGGGTCCAAGGAAGGGTCCATGGTAGCCATAGCAACAGCTCTTCCCAGTTGGCATGGAAATATTCCAACACAATGGTGCCCCTGCTTCCTAGCTCACCAGAGGGCTGACCTAAATATAGGCACGTCTTAGCTAATCTCTTTAGCACACGATTTCTTGACACAGGACTCTCACTTCAGATACATGTCAGCCAGGAACTTCTTTTCCATTATGTTACACTCATTGGACTTGAGTGTTTTGACATTGCCGCCATTGTCATTGCCATCTTCTTCTATTTGGATTATTATTGTTGACTTAGCATGACCCCATGTGACATCCCTGTAACACACTCCTAGACACAGCGAAAGGAGGGAAAAACTCAAGTAGCCACGGAATGGGATTGGGCTGTGAACAGCTTCAGACTCTGGGATGCCACTGGGAGACATTGTTGAAATCATGCGCTGGTTGCTAGGATTCTCAGACCCATGCTTGATAAAGAAAGGCTGAGTGATTCCGGTCCCGGGTTCAACAGAGTGTGCAGTTAGACTTGACTGGAACAGAGAAAGGTGGCACGCTGCACCTGCTAACCTACGACTAACGCCAAAATTCAAAAGCAAACTCAGGCTTCACACCCCTGAGTTACTGCAGGAAACCGAATGCTATTTTGAACAGAGATCCCCTCGCAGCTATGAGTCAGTGTGCTCGTGCCCCAGCGCCTCTGGGGGATCTAATTCTTGGCGGGAGGGAGGTGCTGGAAATGGTAGCTATGACCTGCCAACTGCCACGTTGACTTCAAAGTCCTTCACCCTGCGACCGAACACCACTGGGCAGAATACCACACCATGCCCCCATGTTCTCCCAAGTACCACACAACCCCCAAGCCTAGAGATTCAAGCCCTCTGAATTACAGGAACCAGTTTTTAAACAAAAAAACTATCCCAAAGACCAGCGTTGTGGTGCAGTGAATTAACGCTGCCTGCAATGCTGAATCCCCTACGGGAGCACTGCTTAGCGGCCTGGCTGCCCTCCTTCTGATCCAGCTCCTTGCTCAGGCACCTGGGAAGGCAATGGAAGATGGCTCAAGAACCTGGGCCCCTGACACCCACTGGAGAGGTTCAGATGCAGTTTCTGGCTCTTGACTTCAGCCTGATCCAGCCCTGGCTGCTGCAGGCATCTGGAGGAGCAAACCAGCGGATGCAAGATTCTCTCTCCCTCTCTGCCTTTCAAATAAATAAATACATCTTTGAGAGAGGAAAAACAAAAGACCATGTCTTAGAGACTTTGTAGCCCCCACCAAGCTCAGAGCCTGACACTGAGCTAGTGCTGGATATACGGTTGTTGGATGAGCGGACAGATCAACACAAGAACTCATCCACTTGTTGGGCACACTCAAAATGCCACCTCCCATGATCACCTGATAAAAGTCTCTTGATGGCTGCAATTGGAAAGTGGTACCCAATGCACAGAAGCTGAGTCACGCACAATATTTTTACATGCACATTTGCATGTTTTCGGCTGATTTGCATGCATGCGACTCATTCTCTTTAGATCTAAGATGCACTGCCATCCAGGAGGCTCATTGGACTTGGCAAGTTTCTAAGGGGCAGTGGAGCAAATTCACTCCCTTCAGTGACAATGTCCCGCAGAAACCTGTACATCTTGCCTTGCACATAGTTCTAAGACATTGAATTAGTGGGATTGCAGGTCCACCCCAAAGAAGCAGAAGGAAACAAGAGTTAAAAAGCCTGGGGACTGGCGCCGTGGCTCACTTGGTTAATCCTCCACCTGTGGCACTGGCATCCCATATGGGCGCCGGGTTCTAGCCCCAGTTGCTCCTCTTCCAGTCCATCTCTCTGCTGTGGCCCAAGAGTGCAGTGGAGGATGGCCCAGGTGCTTGGGTGCCTGGAAGAAGCTCCTGGCTCCTGGCTCCTGGCTTCGGATCGGCATAGCTCCAGCTGTGGCAGCCATTTGGGGAGTGAACCAATGGAAAGAAGACCTTTCTTTCTGTCTTTCTTTCTCACTGTCTAACTCTATCGGTCAAATTAAAAAAAAAAAAAAAAAAAAAAAAAAAAGCCTGGGGCTGGTGCCTGGCATAGCAGAGGAAGCCACTATCTGCAGTGCCTGCATCCCATATGGGTACTGAGTCCTGGATGCTAAACTTCCACTCCAGCTCCCTCCCCGCTAATGGCCTGGGAAAGCAGTGGAGGATGGCCAAGTCCTTGGGCCCCACACCCATGTGGGAGACCTGGAAGAAGCTCCTGGCTCCTGGCTTCAGATCAGCCCAGCTCTCACTGTTGCGGTCATTTGGGGAGTGAACCAGCGGATGGAAGACCTCTCTCTCTCCCCTCCTCCACCCCGCTCCACTGTAACTCTGCCTTTCAGATAAATACACACACACACACACACATATATATATATATAAGCTTATTTGGCTCAGGGCCACAGAGGGTAGAGGACAGGGAAAGGATAGGTGGAGGACAGCTAAGTGGTCTCAGGTGAGGCTGGCAATGGCAGGAGGTCACACAGCAACATCAGAGTCACATGTGCACCGAGGGACAAAAATGACACACTGACCGGGCGAGTCGAAGCCAGAGAATAAGAAGGGGCCTGAAAACCTAAGTCAAGTTCAGAAGCGGAGGCGCAGGAGAGAAGGTGCTGCAGAACCACCCGTCTGCCCGTCTGCCCGGTGCCTCTCCTTGGTCAGGTGCAGCATCCAGGACAGAGCGCCCCCGGCCGGTCACTGCTCTGTCCTCTCAGCAGCTCTCTGTGGCACACAAGGGGGCAGCAACTGCCGTGTCCCCCACTCCCCAGTTCTCTATTCGGATCTGAGGCAAGGCTAACACCCATGGGTATGGGGATCCATGGATTCATTAAATAAATGATGTATCTGATGAATTCAAAGGGGAGAGAGAAAGAGAGAGAGATCTTCCATATGCTGGTTTACTCCCCCAATGCTTGTAACAGCATCCAGGTCTCCCACACAGGTGGCAGGGATCAAGGACTTGGGCCATCCTCTGCTGCTTCCCCGTGCACATCAGCAGGGAGCTGGATTGGAAGTGGAGCAGCCGGGACTGGAACTGACACCTGATATGTGATGCTAGGGTCCCAGGCGGCAGGTTCACCTGCCATTCAGCAGAGTTTGACGGCATGAGCGGAAGGGGACCCATCTAGAACTTACGCACTAGATGGAGAGACCATAAACACAAACTTCCAAGGCGAGAAAGGCGCGGGGTGGGGAGAGGAGGAGGAAGGGTGTCAGGGAAGGCCTCCTACAGAGGGGATTTTAGAGCGAGGATGGGTTCAAGTCTGTTCCCCCAAACGCCAGCAGGAGTAAGCTGTGGTCTGACAACAGCGGAGCCAACGGGAGACCGAGGGGTTAGGCTCCCTCCCAGGGGCTCTACTGAGACCCTGAGGACAGCCCAGCTGGTCACAGCAGGGTGTGACCCCGCTGAGAGGCACCAACCTGGAGTGGGGTCTGCACTTGCCTGGGCTCCTCACGGTCAGCTCGTCCTGGGGCTGGGCTCTGAAGTGACAGCTCAACTTCAAGGGCTCGGTGGGATCAGAAAAAGCGACCCCAGAGCCACAGTTCTGCGCACCTGCAGACAGGTGTACCGGCGGCACGAGCAGGTCCCACAGAGGCCCTGGGGTGTGCAGCGCCGGTCTGTGGGTTCGCTGCTAAGGCAGCCCGGAAGGGCGCGGTGTGGCACACTTTTCCCACCCAAAGTATTTTTTTTTCTTTTAATGGTGCTTAAAAAGGAGAAATTCTTATTTACCGTATATATGAGAAACTTGCTTCTCCAAGGGAAATTTTGTTCCAGGGACTCCGGCGTCCGAATCCCGTGCCCCCAGGCGCCTGGCCCCAGCCACTCTGGCGCGTGCCGCCTTCAGGCGCGGGAATCACCACCGCCTCCAGGACTGGAAAGACCGCCGGACTCGGAGTCCGCTCTCGGGGCGACTGCGGCGGCGGGGACCCGGCGGGCGCCCGAGCAGCGGGACGGTGGGCGTGGCCCGCGGCTGGGGGCGTGGCCGGGTCTTGGGGCGTGGCGCGCGGGGGAGGAACACGGGGGCGGCTTGCCGTAGGTGGGCGGGGCCTGCGTGCGCCTGCGCAGTGCGCTCTACTCAAGGAGGCGGAGGCGACGAGCCGGAGGGAAGATGGAAGACTACCAGGGTGCTGAGGAGGTAGCCGCCCGATCGGTGACGGAGGGTGGAGGAGAGGGAGTCCGGGGCGCGGGTGGGGCCCGGCTGCCCTCTTCCCGCGCCGGCTGGCCCGCCGTTGTCCGCGGCTCCGGCTAACGGCGGCGGCGCGGGGCGCTGCCCGGGTCCCCCGGGCCTCGGGGCGGCCGCTGCTTCCCGCGCTGGCTGCCCCCGGCGTCCTCGGAGCGCAGGCCCCGGGGGATGACGCGACCCCGGCCCCAGCCGGAGAGGCGCGGCGGCGCCGGGGCAGCGCCCGCCTTTGTCTGCGAGCCCAGCGGGGCGGCTGCTCGTGGGGGCGCAGGCGGACGCCGGCCCGGGGAGCAGCCCCCGGGTGGGGTTCCGAGCAGGTGCTGCGCGCCGTGGGCCGAGGGGCGAGGCCGGCTTCGAAGTGGAGCTGCAACGTCCCGAGGGGGCGCACAGCAGGGCCCGACGGACGCACGGTGGGGTTCCGGTTTGCGCTTTGCCTGGCGGGGTCGCCCAGGGCAGCAGGGGGGTCCCTAGGAGGGGGTTCAGGGGCTCCCCGGGGGGCGGTGACTGATGCAGCCCTGGAAGGACTTGTGCTGCAGCCAGGCTGAGCCGCCCGTAACCGGGAGGAAGCTGCCGTGGGGGAGAACTTCGTCCCGAGCTCGCCTGCAGGGGCTGGCTCCCGCCTCTCAAACGCGAGGGACCCCCCCCCCCCCAGTCCCACCGGCCCCCAGCCCCTCACCTAAGACCTGCGTACAGGGTCGCTTCGTGTGGTTGTGTTCTCAGCTCCTGGTTTCGCCTTCTTGTGGAAGCCGGGACCGTCTAGCGCGCCCACGGCCACTCTGCTTTCCACTAAGTACCTTAGAATGTCCCTTAGCCCCCTCCCCGCCTTAACCATACGGGAAGTTATTCAGGGGGTCTCCTTTGTGGGTTAGGGTCGCTGCAGTCACATGGAAGGGTCCTTTCAGCCCCCTGGATCGCTGGAATCTCAGACGCTGCAGGTTGTCGTCAACTGGCTGGCTTGGTTTTGTCCTCCTATCCAGTGTAGCAAGTGAGACAGCTTTGGGCCAGCAGCTCTTGGTCCTCCTGAAAGGACAGGTCTTCTGGATCGGGGCAGGGGGAGAACTCGCTGTGTAAGCAGGGCGCTCTCTGCCTTTCTCCCCTGGGGTGCTCACGGCGGGTCCCCCGGGCCGCCCTCCCAGGAGCAGGTGCGGAGGGAAGTGGCACTCGGGGACAGCGGTGACTTTAAGCTGCCCCTTCCCGTGAGGAGAGGCTCACAGGCACCAGGGTGCTGCTGGCGGCCCACCTCCCCCCAGCTGGGGGTTGGTCCTGAAGTAGGTCAGTGTTGGGAAAATAATTATCTGGAACTAGCACGAAAAAAATGTTTGTTTCTAAGATTTGTTTATTTAGCGCCGGCGCCGTGGCTCACTTGGTTAATCCTCTGCCTGCGGTGCCGGCATCCCATACGGGCACCGGTTTTGGTCCCGGTTGCCCCTCTTCCAGTCCAGCTCTCTGCTGTGGCCCGGGAGGGCAGTGGAGGATGGCCCAAGTGCTTGGGCCCTGCACCTGCAAGGGAGACCAGGAGGAAGCACCTGGCTCCTGGCTTCAGATCAGCGTGGTGCGCCAGCTGTAGCGGCCATTTGGGGAGTGAACCAACGGAAGGAAGACCTTTCTCTCTGTCTCTCTCACTGTCTGTAACTCTACCTGTCAAATAAATAAATAAATAAATAAAGATTTGTTTATTTGAAAGGCAGAGTTACACAAAGAGATCTTCCATCCACTGGCTCATTCCCCAAATGGCGGCAGGGCCCAGGAACTCCATCCTGGTCTCCCAAACAGAGGAGGTCCTGGGCCGTCCTCTGCCGCTTTCCCCGGGCCATCAGCAGGGAGCCACGGAGGCAGCAGGGCAGCCGGGGCTCGAGCTGGTGCAGGTGGTGGGTTAAACGGCTGGGCCACGCCGCCGCCCCCAACTTTGCTGACTGTGACGGCTTAGAGCTGCTCTTGGGTTTCAGTCCCCCGGATCTGTTCTCGTTAGGGAAGAGAGAACTCCACCTCGAACCGGACTTGTGGAGCAGCTTCCGTTCACTTACAAGGGACGCCAGCAGTGCTCCTAACAGTAGAGGCGGGAGCGGGGACTGAACTCTGGCTGAAAGTGACGCTTGGATTTTGGCAAGGTGCAAATGAAACAGAAAACCTGTACGTCGCAGACAGGGTTTCTGGTTCCTGGCTGTGGCCCACTCGCTCTGGTCCTCGGGGGCTGCTGGGCCCGCCCCTCCCACGGCACCAAGCCCGCTGAGGATGCCCCAGCTGTTCACAAACCAGGCAGGCTGTCAGCGCGCTGGGAACAGGCCTTTGCGATGAGCCCCGCTGAACTGAGTTTTCTGCCCACAGACCGCCTTCGTCGTTGATGAAGTGAGCAACATCGTGAAAGAGGTAAGGAGCGCTCCACCCTGTGCCTGAGTCCCGCTTGGGGCTTCGAGGGTGTTCACGGGAGCGAGCGGAGAGCGACCCCGGGCGAGGTCAGCTGTGTGCGTCCGCCGGGCGGGCGTTGGACACACAGAGCGTTCCACTGCGTGTTCCCAGGGCTTGACCCTGACCTTTCGCAGAGGACTCGGGCCCCACGAGTCAGCGTTTCCAGTGTCCGGTGGAGGACACGTGGAGGCAAAGACCGTCAGCCCACGGGCGTTCAGGGCTGCTCGGTGGCTTCTCTCCCACCACCAACTCCTCCCACCACCAACTCGAGTTACTGTTGGAACGTGTGGGTCACCGGCTTCAGCATCCCAGGAGGAGGACAAGACAAGGGACGGCTCATCGCTCACTCGGGCAGGCACTGAGGGAGCCGGCCAGGGCCGGGGAGGCGGGGGGCAGACCGGGGCCCGTGCTCCTGCAGCTCACGCAGTGGGGGGGGAGACCGCATGCCGGTCAGAGCATCGCAGTGGAAGACAAAGCTCCCACGTGCTACCAGTGGGTGCCGAGAGCAGGGAAAGGGGGACTGACGCGCGTGCGTGCGCACAGGGACTGTCCTGAGCCGAAGTCTGGAGGGGCAGGGTGAGAGAGAAGAGGTTCCCACCTGGGCACATGCAGAGGCCCTGGGGCGGGGATGTACGTGGGCGTGAGGCAAGGGCAGGAGGCAGGTGGGGCTGAGGTGCTGGGCAGCAGGGACGCCTCCCTGCCAGGGTGAGACTGAGCGCAGCGACACCGAAGCCGTTGGCCAGGTCATCGGATGATCTGAATTTAAGGCACCATTTGAGGTTCTGTTTGTTGCTTGGAATTGAATTTAATGCAGATTACTCCCATGTAAATCACTGACCACCGTGAGGCCCGCGGCCTGTTTTTGTGAGCAGTATCTAAAGCAGAAGGCTCGGTTCAGCACCCGTGTGAGTCCCTGTCGCTCTGCGGGGGCTGTGACACTGTGTGTGCACACAGCAGGGAGCCGGAGGCAGCAGGCACAGGCCAGGAGTGAGGACGGTCAGGAAGCCTGCGCTTGCCCCTGTTTGCTGCACTGTGTTGACTCGGTTACCAGGCAGCCGGTTCCATTGGAGGTGCGGGGCCCAGCAGTGGGAGGTGCACTCTGTGTTGGACAGCAGGACATTCGGGCAGGTCCACGGCTGGAGCAGGGCTTCCCTCCGTCCCTGAAAACAGTGGGTCTCCAGCTGCGGAGAGGGCTGCCAGAGGTTCGGCTTGAACGGGGCCCCCTGGACAACACCTCTGTGCCCCGCCACGCGTCCCCTGGGGGCTGTGGGCGGGACTGCCAGGAGCCCCAGGACAGAGAGGAAGGTCTCTGGGGAGCAGTCTGGGTGTGGCCTTGGCTACAGAGCAGGGTCACCGGCTCCATGCCCGCTCTGCACACCTCAGACCCGACCACTGCTCTCCTCTGTGCCCGCAGGCAAACGTGGCCTTCACTGAGTGGCTTTGATTTTAGGCCGTAAAAGCACAGTTTTCTGGTTTGCAGCACAGCAGGCTAGGAAGGGGTAGAGCGGGAAGCTGCTTAGACCTGGGTGCCCTGGCAGCAGCGTGAAGGGGGCGGAGCTGCCAGGGGGGACCCGGGAGAATGCTGGTGTGGACAGCGCCACGCTGAGCGAGAGCAGAGAGCGAGCCGGCACTCTCTCCAGGGAGTGTGGGATCAGCGCGTTTGCCACGAAGCTCAGCAAGTTTTGGAACGTAACAGGCTGTTCTTAGTTATCTGGAAAGCGCTCTTATGTGGCAGGAGGTCCCAGCAAGTGCTGGGGAAAAATGCTCTTGAATATATGATCATTTGGATAGTGTGTGCATTGTCATTTGTACAAAAAGCTGATAAAAATGTACCTAATATGTAGCATTAGCTATGTTAGATAAAAGTACCTAATATACCTTTTTTTAAAGATTGACTTATTTCTTTGAAAGTCAGAGTTGCACAGAGAGAGGAGAGGCAGAGAGAAAGAGAAAGAGGTCTTCCATCCGCTGGTTCACTTTCCAATTGGCCACTACAGCTGGAGCTGCGCCAATCTGAAGCCAGGAGCCAGGAGCTTCTTCCGGGACTCCCACGTGGGTGCAGGGCCCCAAGGACTTGGGTCATCTTCTACTGCTTTCCCAGGCCATAGCAGAGAGCTGGATCGGAAGAGGAGCAGCCGGGTTTTGAACCGGCACCCATATGGGATGCTGGCGCTTCAGGCCAGGGCGTTTACCCGGCCCCATATCTAATATACTTTAAAGAAAGGAACAGCAAAGGTGTTTTCTGGCCTCAGTAGGAAAAAAGCATGTTGCATGCTCCAGGTACGAACAGCGGCAGCGAACTTTGAACCCAGTGGTCAGGTAACACTTTGGACAGATTCCACGTAGCTGTTTTTGTCAGCTCAGATGAAGCCCGGCCCTGTTCAGGTGCCCCCGCCGCGGGCTTCACTCACGCTGGCGGGACCGGGCTCGCGGGTGCTGACGGGCTCTGCTTTGCAGGCTATAGAGAGCGCCATCGGCGGGAACGCGTACCAGCACAGCAAGGTGAACCAGTGGACCACCAACGTCGTGGAGCAGACGTTAAGCCAGCTCACCAAGCTGGGGAAACCGTTCAAATACATCGGTGAGGGGTTCGCTTCTGACCTGTGTCGGGGGTGGGGTGGGGGTTCTTTCCCTCGCCGTGCTAGGAAAGAGGTGGTGTGCTAACTCCACACCATCCCTGGAGCAGGTCACATGTGTGTAGCTCTCTCAGCCCGCTCGGTCGCTGGCCCGTCCCAGGGCACAGGTCACGTGTGTAGCACACTCGGCCCACTCGGTCGCCGGCCCCGTCCCAGGGCACGGGTCATGTGTGTAGCTCACTTGGCCCACTCAGTCGCTGGCCCGTCCCAGGGCACAGGTCACGTGTGTAGCACACTCGGCCCACTTGGCCGCCGGCCCCGTCCCAGGGCATGGGTCAAGCAGGACTGCGGGACTGCCCAGCAGGTGCTCTGAGCAGGCGGCAGCGGGAGGGGCGGGCTGACTTGTCCGTCCGTGGACGAGGCCTTCTGTGCCTGTACCGTGCGATGCGCCCGTGCTGAGCAGGCAGGCGGTCACGTGGCCACGTGGCCAGGCGTTCTCTGACGAGAGGTTTTGTTTGCTTTCAGTGACCTGCGTGATCATGCAGAAGAACGGAGCCGGCCTGCACACGGCGAGTTCCTGCTTCTGGGACAGCTCCACCGACGGTAGGCGGCTCCTCCCCCACCAGGCTGGGGTGGCAGTCCAGGCCGGGCGTCCTTAATGCGAGCATCAGAAGGGCTCCAGAGCTTGTAAAATTGTAAATGCCACGGTGTCGTCACGAGTGGCGCATTCCACACTGACCCGACGTGACGGGTCCCAGAACGCAGACGCACTGCAGTGAGGCCGGGTGTCAGGTGTGCGGGAAACAAAGGGACTTAGCTGTGGACTAGGGTCTGTCCCCAAGATCCCTCACCCTGTGAACGTGAATACTGCAGAATCCAGAACTGCGCAATCGTGTTGAGTAGAATCACCTCTGCCAGAGGCTTGCCAGGCCTGTGTCCCACGGAGAGGTGGGTGCCGGGGGTGGCCCGGGGAGAAGTCTGAACACGCAGCCCACTTTCCCGGTGGTCAGCGCCGCTCCACTTTCCCGCAGGGAGCTGCACCGTGCGATGGGAGAACAAGACCATGTACTGCATCGTCAGCGCCTTCGGCCTGTCCATCTGAGCCCCTGGTCACCGCTCTGCCTCAGCGCTTCTGTCCGTCTGCCCATCACTCACCGCGCGTCCGTGCACACCTCTCTCGGTATCTTGTGTTCTGTGGCACTCTCAGAATGTAGAGAAATACACCCGTGGCTGCAGTGTCCAGGCGCTGTGCACCGCGAGCCACTCACTGTCCCCAGTGGGCGGGCAGAGCCTGCACCGCCCCCTCTTAACGGGGAACGTTTCTTTACAAAGGTGCTAAAACTCAAATCCTGGTGGGAAGCTCTTCTCTCTGAAATGATTCAAGTATACTAATTTTCCATACTTTTTACTTTTGTTAGAATAAATTATTCAAGTTTCAAGTCTGTGGTGTTCCGGGGTCTGCCTCGCCTCCCAGGTGGGATCTTCATAGTGCCGGACAGGTGCGGCACTGCCCCGGGCCCGCCTCTAGCACGCTGGTGTGCCCACCTCGCCCGCGGGAGCGGGAGCCCGCCGGCTCTGCTGGGCCCTTGGCAGACGTCACGCGCCGCCCCCTTGCAGAGGCTGGGGGTGCGGCTGGGCGGCTGCCGGCTCGCACGCTGCCCGAGGCTGTGCCCCCTCCACCACTGGTCCCCTGGTACGGCCCCTGCAGCTCCTGGACTCGGCGGCTTGGGAAACCCTTCCAGTCGCTCCTTCCGTGTCCCCAGCGCGGTGCAGTTCCTGAAAGTCACACACCGCGTCTGGAGGGTCTCTGGTTAGGGTGCACGGCCAGGCCTCCAACCCCAGCCTTCCCCTTCTCTTCCTCCTCCACAGAGCCTGCTGAGGGCCAGGTCAGACACGTCCATGGGCCTGTTCTTGTCGTCGAAGCCTTCCGCCCCCGTGTTGCAGTGGCCAAATTTACCCCAGAAAGAAACAAGTCAGACACAGATAAGGAATGAATAATAAAAATTTATTACCATTTGCAGAAAGGGAGTGTCAGAATGAAGCCGTTCCCAGGAGGCGAGTTTGCCCTAAGCAGACAGCGATTCCTGTTGCCCACGGAGGACGGCCACGCCACGCCCCCCCCTTCCTTTTGAGCGTAATGGCGAGTGTTTCAGTTCACAGATATGTACAGCTTGTGTGTAAAAAGGCAGTTTTCTTAACAGAAAATGTTGCAGAGTGTGGTATTAGACTTACCGGTATGCCTAACACGGCACAAAGACAAACAGCGTAACAAAGGCAAAGCAAAAAACAGAAGCAACTCCCTCTGTCCGGGCGGTAAGGTTTCTCTCTTCTGAGTGTGTGTGTGTGTGTGTGTTTTCAAAAGGACCCTCTAAGGCAGCTGGTTTCTGACGCCTCTGGCCGAGTCCTGGTGACAGAGCAGCCCCCGTCACCATCCCTTTGTAAGCATCTGTATTTCTGCTGTGGGCAGGATTTGAGAAGTCAGTGGCCACCATGTAACCTAGGTAACGTAGCTGCATTCAGGAACTAGCCCATGAAATACTCGACGCTGGTGACGTCTGTCTGCTAACCTGCCCATTCAGTGGGCCGGGTCTACGTTATCCAAACTTATAATATTAATTATGTACAGCAGTAACCTTACCAACCATGAATACGTTTTATACATCCCCTTCTCTGGCCTTTCAACCAGGGCTTCAGAGAGAATGGCACCACTGCAGGGCTGTAGTGGTTGAATAATAAATCAAGCAGACCTATTACCCACGTGGCCAATGAGGCCCCTGGGGACATGGGATGCCTCCAGACTCCCCTAGACCAATATAAAAACCCAGCAGTGATGTCAGGCCGTTATCATGAAGAACTCAAGTCTGCGAAACTTTGATGTCTTTGAAGTAAAGCTGGCACCCTCCCGAGTTTCTGGAGGGATGACGCCTGTCACATGACGCCTGTCACCCGGCGTGCTAAGTGCTGCACACACTAAGCCAGTTCTTACACGGAGCATGCAAAATGCTTATCTACTACATCAGGGAGGAGAAATCAAAAGCACACAATTTAACAACCATTTTCCTGTTGAGCACTTTGTCATTTTAGTTACAGAAAGTAAATACACACTACTGTTTCACTTCGCGGCTGCCCTGGAGGGTGGATGTGAGGACTCGGCCCCAGCTTCCTGCTGCCCCACAGAACACAGACCCGTGACGTGCACTGTGCTAATGCACACGGCTAATGCGCGAAGCTTTTACATCTGGTGAACAGCAGCATTCCAGATCCGGACACGGCTTCGTGACCGTAAGGCCTGTAACCACGTCACGTGTTGGAGTGCCTCAGTCAGCACTTGCCAGTCTTCATCCGTTCCTACATCAACTATTCATAGTTAGAGTAGTCGTATTAGAAGTTGTAAAACTGGGTAACAGAAACCTTTTTGCAATACACAGAATAAAAAAAAGTCATCTCACACCGTTGCAAGTGTAAAAATCATGTAAACTTGAATCACCCTTACATAACAGCTGCTTCATTCATATTTACAAGTCTTTTAAAACAAATTAAATGGAATCCATATGAAGGTCCCATCACATTATCGTTAAGTTAGAGAAGCCCTAAGGAGGAGCTTCCTCTGCACCTGCGGGGCCCAGGGTCCTGGAGTGGCTGTCACTTGCGGCTCTGAGTGACGAGCTGTGAATGCATAGATGGAAACGCAGGCGCTGTGTGCGGAGCGGACGGTCCTCCCGGGCCTCTGCATCACCGGTCACCACGGCTGCCGGCATCCCGCCGAGTCAGGCGCCTCGGGCAGGTCATCCGCACCACACTTGCACGTGGAGTCTTTGAGCCTCCTAGGATGCCCGAGATGCAGCAGCACCATGAGCGTCCCTTCTGGAGCTGTGCACCTGCGCGCCCGGCCACGGCGGGACTCACGGCCAGGAGAGACTTCCAGACAAGTGACTTCCCACCCACAGGTGCTTATCCGTAAGCCATTCACTTTCTTTTCAGTTAGTTTCCAAATGGGGAACTGAAAATCTTTTTGGTAATAAGGAATCTATAATAATCTATCAATCGCTTATTTAGCTTTTATTTAAAAATAAAGCCTCACGGGATCTCACGTTCAACAGTTCGCAGAAATTGCTGTTGACTGGAATGGAGGCAGCTCCCCTGCTGTCCACCCCAGCCACAGGGGCACACACTGTCCTTCAACACAACCTTCAGAGCCAGCCCGGAGCTGGGAACCGGTAGGTTACTGCAGCCTTTCCCTGTGGGGAGAGCCAGCGCCACCCTGCTGCGTCGGAGCGCCCGGGCTGAGGCCTGGCCGCCACCCTGCCAGTGGTCCGTCGTCACTAGGGGTCTGCAGACGCCGCCCACAGGCAGGACGGCCCCACTCAGGCACAGACGAAAGGGTCAAAACAAGCCACGGGCCCAGCTCCGGGAGGCAGGAAGGAGAGCAGGGCTGCTAGCCGGGCCCCGGCCGGGAGGGCTGCCCAGGAGCTGGAGTGTGCCGGTAAGCAATTCTACTGAAAATGGGCGATTTCCTTGTCACCATGGAAACCTCTCACCCGAAACCTCTGCAGAGAGGATCCGGCTGTTGACACTTAGCCCCCCCCTCCCAGACAGATGGAGCTGCCCTGACGTAAACTTGGCCGATTTAGATTTGCTCTCCATTTTGGTTTCCTTTTAAAAACGTAAACACACGAGGAACGGGGATTCTCGGCTTGCAGTGTGGCGGGGCGGGCGGGGCGGGCGCGGCCCCGGGCGCTCAGTCGCTGTCCGACTCCTCCTTGTACTTGGCGCGGATGGCCTGGCCGTTCTGCAGGGGCATCTCCTCGTAGTCGCTCCTGCGGGGACACACCGGGAGGGCTCTTCAGCCCCTCTGCCCGCACGCGGAGCCCCGCTCCAACGCCTCCATCGTGCGCTCCACTGCCCCGTCACCAGGACCCAGCAGAAAGCAGGCCCAGGACATCTGAGCCTGAACCCCGTGAAAACACAAAACCGTGGAGCCGCGCGGCCTGCGCAGTCAACGCTGCAATACCCCGAAGATCACTTTAAAACAAGAACCCGTCCAGCACTACCGCAGGCCGGGAAGCCCCGGTGGGGTGGCGGCTTACCCGTAGATGACGTCGTCGTCCGAGTCGTTGAGCATGGAGAAGGCAGGATTGTCTTTCAGCTGCGACTCTGAAAGCCGACAGAGGCGGTCAGCGCGGGGCTGGGTCCCCAGCCCGATCTCACCGTTCAGACCAGCATCTGTGACCCGGGGCTGGTGGCCCTGCCTGCAGGGTGACGTGAGGGTCACGTGAGAGCCTGCGGGAGGAGCAGGTATGCTCCAGGTGCCCACGCCGAGGGGCATGGGAAACAGGCCCCACGAGATGCGGCTCTGTCTGCCTGCTCCCGCCGGCACTTGGCCTCGTCTCGTCCTCGCTCCTGCAGGGTCTCTGTGATCTGAGTGTAGCTACACCTGCACTGCCAGGTGCCTGCGACACTCAGATGAGACACCGTTCGTGAGGGTGCTGTGGAAGCTGGATCACTGTGGGTGCCAGGGCAGCACTGTCCGTTCTAGCAAGTTCTCCTTCTTCTCCTGCCTGTGACATAGGGCTGGCACATTCTGGCTTTGAAATTTTACTTGTGCAGCAGTGAGAGAGAGAGAGAGAGAGTCTCCCACCTACTGGTTCACTCCCCAAATGCCTGCAACAGCCAGGGCTAAGCCGGGGCCAAAGCTGGGGTCAGGAACTCAGTCCAGGTCTCCGTGGGCAGCAGGGACCCAATGACTTGTGCCGTCACCTGGCATGCTAGCAGGAAGGTGGAAGTGGGAACTGAACCCAGGCACTCCCGGGTGGCCTGCAGGCATTCTGACCACCAGGCTGGACACCCACTCCCCTGTTTCTTCTGAAAGCTCGGGACACCCGTATTCCACAGGCCACTGCTAGTGCAGACTCACTCACGAGACAAACTCACTGTGTGCAGTCAGGGCACAACGTGGGTTCAGGGTCAAGGTCCGTGTGTTCTAACGAAAACTCAGAGCTTACCATGTAAACGCGCCTCGTCTCTCCCACCCACAGAGAAGCGCTGAGAGCCACAGCACCCAGCCCAGCACTCAGGGAAAACCGCAAGTGTGTCCTGAACCAAGGCTTCTGTCCCGGTGACGCGGACCCCGGGGGGCTTACCATACAGCGCGTTCCTCGACGGAGAGTACACGAAGGCCAAAGTGTAGAGGTAAAAGTTCAACAAGCCGTAGAAAGACAGGAACTCCGCTGGTGACGCCAGTCAAGGGAAGGAGCTGTGGGCGTGCGGCTGGCCGCCCCTGCCGCCCCCAGACCCGTCTGCTGCTCCCCGGAAGCCCGGCCCCGACGGCCGTCGAAGCCTACGGCAGAGGTGTTGGTAAAGGATGGATGAACGTGACCTCTTCTAGCCACAGGAGGCAGCCCCCGGGGGCAGCTCTGGCGGCCCTCCTCTTCCAGCACCCGGGGCCGGCAGGCCACAGCACACGGCTGATCAGCGTCGCCAGACGGTAAGGGTGGAACAAGCCAGCCATCCCGAACCTTCCCTGTGTGACAGCTGCTTTGAGGATGACAAAAGGCCAATCACAAAGCATGGGACCGCCCTGCCTACTGAGAGCCCCTACAGCAGGAACCCACGATTCGAAGGACTGACGGCCGAGCATCCCCAGCGCCGAGAGATGTGCCAAGTCCTGGCAGAGCTGTCCCAAGGCGGAATGAGGACGGGGCACCTGGGAGGCGACAGCTTGCTCCGCTGGCTTGGGTACAGTGAAGGTGGAAGGAGGCCCCAGGACTCGTGAGCCCTGTCCTCAACACGCAGCCTCCGTGGCTACATTCCCACAGCCCTGTACAGCTATGTCTGGGTACCGTGGGTGACCTCGGGGCCCTCCTGGACAACAGCTCCAGGCCAGCAGCTCTGGGACTGCACCAGGCTGTGCCACAAGGCCAGTGACCTCGGGGGGCTGCTAAGCCCCGCCCACGGAGAGGAGTGACAGAGCCGCCCCTTCCCAGGGCTGACGTGCGGCCAGAAGGGAGAACCGGCCACGGGGAGCACCAGGCTGCAATGCTAACCACGGCTCCAGGGGGCACTCCTGCGGCCGCGTCTCCAGGCTCAAAGGATATAGTTCTGGTAGTGGGTCGACAGTTCTGCTACAAAGTTGTCTTGTAATACTTGGGCTCCAAACCTTAAGTAAAGGATGACGATGCTGCAAAACGGGTGCAGACATTAAGTGAAAAATGGCACCGGCCTCAGGTACCTGGCCACCGCCACCCCACTACGACTTCGTCTGTCACTGTGATTTCTGCACGGAAACTTCTGTTCACGTGCAGCACCCACGCATGTGCACCCACGTGGGCATGCAACTCTGTGTCTGGCCTTCCAGTCTCAGAGCTGGGACGGCCAGACCACCGGCCAGCTGCTGCCGGAGAGCACAGTGCCACCGACACAGGCCACGTCTGCCCACAAGGCCGGGAGCACCCGCGGCACGCACTCCCCCGACCTCGCTCCCACATTCATTCACCGCCTCTCGGCCGTCTCCCCCCTCCCAAATTCACATCCTCATGGCCAAACCCCATCCCCCCCACCAGAATTCACCTCCTCTAGGCCATCCCCCCCCAGAATTCCCCTCCAGGCCAGTCTTCCCCTCTTCCAAGAAGTGAGGTGCTCTTACCTAATGACAAGCACCACGAAGGTTAATGCTGTCAAAAACTTTAACCTGAGATCTGAAAAAGAGAGCCTCCCGTTAGTAAATCCCACTCTCATCTCCAGGATCTAAAAAACAAAAACAGAAACAAAGCAAAAGGTCCCGAACAAATCCTTTTCCCTCTGGACTTCAAGCCTGGAGCGAGGCTCGCAGCTCATGGAGCCCTCGGTGGGAACCAGCGAGACCCCGACACCACGCTGGCTGGGACCCCTCGAGGGGACAGGGCCCCATGAGCTGGGGACTGAGAACACAGCCACCCAGGCCTGGCGCCTCCCACCAAGCGGCCAGGGTCATCGCCTTAGGCCCGCTGTGGCTCTAGGGGGCTGGAGAGCAGGGCCCAGCTGGTGGGAAGGGACAGTCCCTGGGCTCCCTGGCCCGGTGCTTACCCACGTACGGCATGTGGCGCAGCTCGGAACAGGCCCGCACGACCAAGAACAGCAGGGCGGCGATGTACACGGCTGCCCCCACCAGGAAGAAGGTCTTCATGCCCTGGAGAAGACAAGCCCCCCGCCTGGGTCACAGCAGGCCCGGGGCGCCTCTGGCCCAGCACCCCACAGCTCACTCCAGGAGGACAGAACAGGCTCCTGGCAGACTGGCCTCTGGGCCCCTCTGTGGACGGGGGCACCCAGCCCTCGTGAGGCAGAGGGGCCGGGGCAGAAGCTGGCCCTCCCCACCCCCATCGGGACAGAGGCAGCACCCCGAGAGGCCCCAGGCGAGGCCCAACCTTTCTGGGTCTCTGTTTTCTGGGAAATGCAGGGTGAATGAGAGGCCGTGGCAGGCTGGGGTCGCGGAGGCTTGTGGGGAGGGCAGCCGGCAGGGCCTGGGGACGGCCAGGCTGCCAGATCTGCTTCTGAGGCGGAGGGACCTGTGCCTCTCCAGACCGGCTGCGGCCACCACACTCAAGTCCCCAGCCTTGTCCTTCTGGAGCCGAGGCCCGGGAAGGGCAGACCGGAACTTTGCTGGGCGCCGCTGCCCCTTACAACCCTCAGGGGAGACCCCTCGGCTGCCCATCTCACAGATGAAGACACACGCGGTCCGGGGAGTTTGCCTTCAGCCCGGCTCAGCGGCTCTCGGCTGTGTGAGCCTGCCCTGCCCCTCAGTTCCCCCCACCCCCGCAGAACACGAGGGCGCTGTGCCAGGAAAAGGCTATGGCAGCCACGGATTAGCACCACGCATTCTACTGCTTTACCTACACGCAGCAGCAGCCATTGTCCCGGGGGTCTGCTGAGTCCCTGTGTAGAGCCTGCCACGCCTCCACGACCCCAGCCCACCTGACAGTCCACACGCCCCCCATGGGTGCAGCCACAACGTCCTCTCCTCCCCCCTCTCTGCAGTTCAGGGTAGCCCCCAGAGGATGCACAGAAATAAAGAAGCCACCTCCTCCTGGGAGCCTGTGCCTCTGGGACAGCGCCTTCTCATGGCCCCGTGCCGCCCAGGGCTCACTCCCCCATCTGCTGTCTTCCCTGTGCCCAGGCTGAGCCCCGTGCCGCCCAGGCCTCACTCCCCCATCTGCTGTCTTCCGTGTGCCCGGGCCGAGCCCCGTGCCGCCCAGAGCTCAGTCCCCATCTGCTGTCTTCCGTGTGCCCGGGCCAAGCCCTGTGGCCTCACAGGGTCAGACGCTAAGGGGGCAGGGGGAAGGGCATGTCGTCCATAAGCATCGCAGGGACTTCAAAAATGTGTTGGAGAATGGATTAAAAGGGAAGCTGTGTTGGGGCAAACGATTTTGAAATCTGTGCAGAGTTTTTTCCTAAATGCATCTTCTAGGAACTTTTCAAAGACCCTGCATGCATTCAGCAACCTCCAAAGCCCCCTACACGGCAGAGCGGAAGGGAGGGGCTGCTGGCCTCGCCCTGGACACACATGGCCCCCACACAGACACCCTTCAGAACACCCCACTCACTGCGCTTCCTGCCCCCAGCACGGCCCACGCGCCAGGCCAGCACGTGGCCGTGCACCGAGCACGGGCCCTCCTCCCCTGGCTGCCAACAATCGGCCTGGGACCCTTTCTCTCCGGGCACACAGGACGGCCAGCCCAGCCCAGCCCAGCCGCCAGCTGCACCCAGGGGGGTGGCCCAGGGGAGCAGAAGGAGCCACACTCGGGATTGACGCAGGACAGGAAGCGCTGGGCCTCTTGCCGGAGGGGCGCCACCCCGCTGCCTCCCACAACCCCAGGCAGGCCACGCGCTCCTGCAAACCTTCAAAGAACAGCAACAACAGAAACCTGCTCCGAGTCGCCTGCCATTCCCCTACAATCTGGTCTTCAACCAGAGGCCAAAGACATGGAGTCAAAACAGTTTTTAAAAGTTTATTTCCGTGTGACTCAAACCCTCTCCCCAAATTCGCCGCCTCTGCCCTGAGTCTGATAAAGGAGGCCGGGCTTCAGGAACGACCCTTACCTGAAAGTTGCCCGTGTCCACGCGGTACTGGTACATGGGATCGTGCAATTCGTTAACTCTGAAAAGCGATGTCATCAAAGGATCGCAGGTTAACCGGCAACGAGGCTTACGCGTTTTCTCTCTCAACTCTTGAAACGTTTAGCACAAACTACCCGCCGCAGAGTGAAGCGCTTGGAAGAAGGGCCCTTACGTTCACGAGGAACCTACACCACGTGTTGCAGGCGCACAAAGCCAAGGTGCTGTCGGCACGCGGCTGCGGTGTTATCACACAGATCCCCGCCCCACGCTCCCGCAGGCCCAGGTGTCTTCCAGGCACCGCTGTGGCACAGACGGCAGCCACAGACAAAGCCGGGACACACTCCCGGAGGTTCACCTCAAGCTCAGAGTGGGCGGCCGGGAGACAGGGAGCCGGGGAGGCAGGAGGCACGCGCCACGGCCATGGTCATGGGTCACGTGGGTGCACTGGGCGCCCCCGGGGAGAGCCCTCCTGGGGTGGGCATCAGGCTCTGCCACGCTCGGCTTCTGCCCGGCCACCCTGCAGAGCACAGGAGCAGCACCAGAGATGAACCCTGAGAACCGGGGAGGGGCCCGGGAGCAGGGTGCCTCTGGGGGCGGCAGGGGCAGGAGCTGTGCGAGCGTTGCTGCCTGAAGCACGGTGCTGGGCGCCACGGCCCTTCCCCACTTGCCACGCTGGCAAAGATCGGGAAACACGGGGTGCCATCTAGGAACAGCCGGGCCTGGCTCCGCCCACCGTGTCAACCGCCCACCAGGGCCCAGGCTCCCCGGGACAGGGCTACTCACGTCTGCCACACCCCCAGCGTCACCGCCGCCAGCCACAGCAGCCCGACGATGAAGAACTTGGGCAGATAGAAAGTCAAGCACTTTCTCTCTCCCTGCAAAGAAGACACAAGTGAGACACGAAGCCAGCAGGCTCCCTGAGCCGAGTGAAGCGCCCATCCCGTCAGGCCGCGGGCACCCCAGCCACATCTAGGCAGCCCACAACAGGTACTCCGGGGCCCCCGCTCTTGCAGCACCCCCAGCAGAGCGGGGGCGGCACCACGGCTCACCTGCACGCGGATCCCGTGCACCCCCAGCAGAGCGGGGGCGGCACCGCGGCTCACCTGCACCCGGATCCCGTGGTACACGCAGAGCCAGAAGAGCAGCAAGGCGCACAGGAACACGGACTGGAAGAGGTCGTCCAGCATGCCCGGGAGCCAGCTGTTCACCAGGAAGGACAGCGGGAAGAACGGATCTGCAGCGAGCGGGAGACTTGACCCAGGGCTCGCGGGCGCCCGGCACCCAAGGGCCCCCGCGCGGGCCCCTCCCCTGCCTGGGAGTCCTGCACTGCAGCACGGGCAGCACGTACAGGCAGGAGAGGCGGACGGGGCAGACAGCCCTGTGCCGGGACTGCTGTGTCTGCAGCACGTCCCAGTGCGGACTGCGGAAGCAGCGGCATCTGCCACGGCCTGGGGAGCGGGGTTCCTCCCGGGACCCCCACAGGCCCTCGGGGCTCTGGGACGGAGCCACCCCCGAAACAAAACAGCACCTACCGTTGTACAGCAGCAGCAGGGGCAGGAGGACGGACATCCACTTCTGCTCGATGCCCCAGTCCCGCATGGAAAACTTCCGCAGCGAGTGTGCAAACAGGCACTGCAAGCCAAGCGAGGCCCGTGACCGCCGTGGCACGGCCGAGTCTCCCACACAACCCTCCATGCTGCGCGGCTGCTGCGGATCCGGAGGCCCCGGCCGTGCCCGAGACACAGTAGCTAACTGCTGCGGAGGCCGGCGGCAGAGGTCACAGGCCACCCGCGGGGCAGCTTGGGAGAGGACAGCCAGAAACCCCCGAGAGAGGAAGCACCTGTCCTCGCACCCCCACCCCCAGGCAGCCCAGCTCAGAGGGAGCCCCTGGGCTAGAGCCCCGTCTGTGGATTCCAAGGAGGGCCCCGAGCTCCCGCAGCACAGCTGTCACCCATGGTATTGGGGTCCCCGAGGAAAACCCAAGTGGAGCAGGCCCACGGCCCCCGTCAGATCACGCCCCTGAAGAAGGAGCGCCAGCCCACAGAACACGATACAACGAGTGGCTTCAGGCCTGCCTGGGGGTTGCTTGCTTTGTGTCCTGTCGTTTCCTCTCCGTCTGTAATTTAATCTAAGCCAGTGATTCCTAGGCAGCCTGGACCTCCCGGCCCGGGAGCCACCACCACCAGTCCCAGCCGCCGGTCGAGGCTCAGACCCATCTCTCCTTAGGAACGTGCTCTGTGGGCCCCAGGAAACCAGGCACCAGAGCCTCCAGGAACAGCAGGGGCCTCTGACGGGTCACACTGCAAGGTTCCTACACTTAGGACATTTGCCAGGGTGGACCGAGGACCCCGAGGCCGTGGGCTCCCTGCTGGTTCCAGTGCCCATGTCCTGCCCTCCACGTTCCCACCACGTGCCTGTGTCACTCTCTGGATGGCGAGTCTGCAAAGCCCCAGATGTTCCCGGGGTGTCCGCTGGAGGGGTCACCACTGCACTGATGCAGCCACACATCGCCTAAACGCCACCCCTCCTTGTCAGCACTGGGGTGACCGGCCACCCTGCAGAGGGCACAGGTCACTCAACGGAGCACGCGGCCCCTCTCATCTTCAGAGATAGGCCCTGAGCGCCCCTGGGTTCGGGGGAGGCGCTGCCCTCAAGGTGGGCGATGGCCTGCGTGTGCACCTGACCCTCGCATCCCAGTAGAGCCACAGGTGCACGTTCCCGAACCGCTTCTCTTTGGCCTCTTTCTGGAAAGCCCAAAGATGGAAAGGCCCAGCACAGCTGCCCAAATATGCTGAACCTGCGGCCAGAGGTGGTCAAATGGAGAACCCCGCCCCCCGCAGGGGGAGTGGCCTTTGCCATCGCTCAGAACGGAAACCTGACTGATCTGTAAGGACGAACACACAGCACTCACTGAGTGCCATTCCTCTCCGTGCTCAGCACGGCATGGACACACAGGGCCCTCGGTCACAGAAGCCTGACCCCGGGGGCAGCCTCTCGGAGATCAGTCTCCATGCTCAGACGACAGAGCCGCCGACACCAGCTTTGTCCGTGCGCGGATGGCACTCACCGTGACGATGAAGGTGAGCACCACGAAGACAAATCGGAACCAGATCTCCAACTGGGAGAATGCGGGGTCGTAAGTCTTCCACTGCAACGGGAAGCAGACAGAGTGACCTGAAAGCAAACGCACCCCAGGAGACGAGCAGACTGCGCACGGTGGCCATCGCCAGACAAGCCCGGAGGTCGATTCAAATGCACTTCTTTATCCTTCCCACATGTTTGACACTCCGCACATTTTACTCTCAAAGACACAGGTATCAGAAAGTCCTGACTACCAGGAGCTGAAAACACTTCCGAGAGTTGTATTAATGATGGTTGTGGCAGAGAACGATTCTGAAATCGTAATTAAGAGCAGCTGGATTTTAAATCGATCAAAAAGGGGAGGCGAGCATGCAGCCCAGTGGGTAAGGCGCCCACGTCCACATAGGAGTCCTGGCTCTGCCTGCTGGCCCCAGGTTCCTGCTGTGCAGACCCTCAGATGCCACACTGACAGCTCGAGCAATGGCTTCCTGCACCCCACCTTCGGGGGAGACCGGGATGCTGCTGCTGGCTCCCGGCTTCAGCCTCAGCCCTGCCTGGCCACTGTGGACATCTAGGAGATGAATCAGCAGACGGGAATTCTCACTGTCTCTCTCTCGGCCTCTCAAACAACCAACAATCAACCGTGTCAATTTGTCTACTAGGAAAAGCCACGCTATTAAAAGGAACAGATTTTTAAATTTCCTTTTTTTTGAGAGATAGAGACACAGAACATGCACTCCAAACCACCAGTCCACTCTCCAAATGCCTGCAATGGTTGGGCTGGGTCAGACCGGCAGCCGGCAGCAAGGAGCTCAATCCACATCTCCCGTGGGGAGTGGGGGGTACAGGAACCCAAGTACTCGAACCATCGCTGCTGCCTCCCACGATTCACGCCAGCAGAAGGCTGGAGTCAGAAGCCAGTGCTGGCTTCCAGGCCCGGGGATGGTGCCGTGGGACCCAGGCACCCCAACCAGTGCCTTCCCCGCTGGGCCTAATGCCTGCCACAGAAACATATTTGTCAAGTGACACAAAAGAATGAGTAGGATGTTTCCCAAGACAGTGTAAGTCAGACACGCAGATGTGAACCCGAAACCAGGACAGTGAGCTGCAGTTCAGCTTGTCCATCCCCACGCTCACTGCCTGGTTCCACCGGGGCCAAGCAGATACCTGACGGAGCGGAGCGTGCAGGCGCCACCTGCTGACGGCAGGGCAGGAGGCAGCAGCTCCTCCCCACCCCAACCAACCCCCAGAACAGAGCGCAGGAAGGCCACTCCCTGAACCCCATCACTGAGCTGCACTTGGGGGCACCCCAAGAAGCCTGGTGAAGACGGGTGGTTGCGTAAGGGGGTGGGAGGGGTCAGCAGCCGCGCAGACCCCGAGAGGCTGCGGGATGTGAAGTCGGCACGGAAGCTGTCTGGACTGGAAACAGTTCCCCAACAGGTGAGCGCACAGTGACGCAGGAACATGGAAGGGCCCCTGACACCCACCACCACCACCAAGCACCTTGTGGGGCCCCCGTGGCAGGACAGAATTCAGACGTGCGGAGTGAGCCCATCAGGGAAGCAGCCCGGCGGGTGCCTGGAAGACAGGCAGCACTGGGGCCGGGGGTGTGCTCAGTAACTGGCTGGGGGGCGGGTCCTGTGGGGATCCAATCCCGCATTTAAATCAGGGCACCTCACTGTGCATTAAGTACACATCAGTACAGCTGTCCGGCACAAATCAGCAACCAGCCACTGAGGACGCCGGGAAAGCGGAGACCACAGAGAGGGAGGCACTGCGTTCTGACACCAGAGGCTGGGCTCAGACGCCAGCCCTTCCTCTTCCCAGCTGGGCACTTGCCCCAGGCCAGGCCGGACGTCGCCCCCACAGCTGGGGACACTGTGACCACTTCCCGGGACAGTGCCGGCCCGTGCAGCAGAGCACGTGTGCAGAATGTTATGCATGGCAGAAGCTCAGTGAACAGCTGCTACCACAATTCCGAACCACAGCACATCCGTGCTCGCTGCAGGGCTGAGTCTCACGCCAGCAGATCATTTGCAGAGTGACTGCGGCGGTGAGTGTGGGCACACGGCGGGTGTGGACATGAACCTCACACGAAAACAGGAAAAAGCACAGCGCACATCTTGGTTGAAAAATGCAGACGCCTGGCCGGCGCTGTGGCACAGCGGGTGAACGCCCTGGCCTGAAGCCCAGTATCCCATATGGGCGCTGATTCAAGACCTGGCTGCTCCACTTCCGATCCAGCTCTCTGCTGTGGCCTGGGAAAGCAGTAGAAGATGACCCAAGTCCTTGGGCCCCTGCACCAGCGTGGGAGACCTGGAAGAAGCTCCTGGCTCTGGATTGGCGCAGCTCCAGCCATTGTGGCCAATTGGGGAGTAAACCAGCGGATGGAAGACCTTTCTCTCTCTCTCTCTGCCTCTCCTCTCTCTGTGTAACTCTTTCAAATAAATAAATAAATCTTAAAAAAAGAAAAAGAGAAAAACGCAGATGTTAAGGCTCAATCAAGAAGAGAAAAAGAAATCGCTACCATGAGGGAGAAGAACAGCAACTGTGTTTAAAGTAACGGGAATATATCTTCTTTTCCAAGCTTCAAGGGACAGAACTCTTAAAGAAGCAGAACAACAGCAAAGGACTGGCTCATGCCAAAACCAAACTAGGAAACAGCGCTTTAGTCAAAAAACACAGCTGAAACCAACACATGTACTTAATTCTAAAATACATGAGTTAAGGCGGGGAGTGGAAGAGGAGAAGAAAATTAATGCTATTACATAGGTCCCGCCCACCGCCCCCCAGCCCCGCCTTTATCACAGTCTGTGCAGTGGCACTGCCTCCTGCTGTACAGGGCCCGGTCCTGCCTGAGGCAAGAACCCACTTCCAGGTAAGCGGCCACTGACAGGAGCTGCCCACATGTCGCTGAGGCCAGGCCAGGCAGGGGGGCTATTTCCCATGGAGCTGCACCAACAGGTGCATGGACAGTCCAGCCACCACCAGACACCAGCCCCCCAGCCACGCGGGGTCTAGTGAGTCAGAGCCAGGACAGGCCCAGGAGACAGTGCCAGCACGGTAACGGGCAGGGAACACGCCCTGTGGATACCTCCAGATCCACTGGAATTAGGACTGGGGTTTTGTTTTTCTGTTCATTTTTAATCCCAAAATATATTTTTGAAATTGAAATTGTAAAGTAAGTAAAAGGCAATAGAGCAAGAATGCCAGAAACCACTAAGACTTCGGCGGTTGCCTTTGAAGTCAGAGGCGCTGCCACCCCACGTGCTGGCGACCTTGTCGCGGTCCCCTGGGCGTCACAAAGCCATTGCTCTCCTTCATAGACCATGAAGCCACCCTCAGAACAAGCGCCACTCCAGCTCTAGGCCATTCCTCCGTTACGATCTGCAGGCTGTGGTCTGGCCCAGGCCCAGCCGTGCACCTGCTCCTACATACACGTGCCTAGGGATGTCAGTCCTGGGCAGACGTGAGTAAGCGAACTCAGAGGAAACAATCCAGGAGCCACAGGGCACGTGAGTGGAGCACGCAGGGGCAGGGAGGCAGTAGGGAGCAGCTTCAGACCCCAGCAGCACTGAGCAGATGCTCGGCCTGGGGCCCTGTCCTCAGCCACGGCCAAGGGTCCAGAGGTACCAAGAGGAGAGACACTACAGAGAAGCCGGGCTGAGGGGAGCTGGGGGGAGGGAACGACCAGTCACGTGGCTCCCTGAAGCCACACAGCCTGCGACGGAGCGCGGCTGCTGTCACTGCTGGCCCGCACCAGACCCACAGTCACCAGCACCTGGGTGGCGGACGCCCAGCCCCCATTCCTGTGCGCTTCCCAGACCCTGTGTCCCTAGCACAGACGGGCCATCACCACTACGTCCAAGTTACGCACGGAAGCAGAAAGCAGCACGCCAGACGTCCGTGACGCACAGTTTCTGAGGACAAAAGGAAGGGAGAAGACTGCTTGTCAAACTAGGGCAACACGCACCAGCGCCAGCCAGGAGACAGCCAGGAGACAGCCCGCACAGCAGGCCGAGATGCTCCGCTCATCCGTCGGGGCAGCCGTGGTGACAGCTCCGTCTCTCTGGAGGTCAGGGACGCCATCAGGGTCATCTTACCCTGGCGAGCGGCCTCTCACGTAAGGGCCAGGGCTCCAGGCTGGGGCAGCGCATCGGAAGCCAGAGATGCCCTGGGAAGCGCTAACCAAGACGACGGACGGTGCTCAGAAGCCAGTTCCGTCGGGACGGTCGCTGGGAGTCCGCCGGAGAAGCGCCGTCTCAGGACGTGCGTGGCGCACGAGCGGCACCCTGGCGAGCTCATTTCTGAGGTGCGCGGGTTTTCTTCACTGAGAGAACACGCACAGGAAACCACACCTGCGTCCTGTGTGCACAGCGCGACACGCCGACAAGCCGCACACACCTGGGCCACAGACACCCCCACCAGCGCCCAGAAGTCCCGCCCCTCACGCCCCCTTCAAGTCACCAGCCTACCCAAGAGTGACGGCACCGATCCTGACTCACGGGCACACGCGCGTTTGCCTATTGTGGTAATTTATACAAATGAGATCACACAGCGTTTCGGTATCTGCTCACGGCTCTCTGCTCTGGGCTTGTGGGGGACCTGAGCCGCCCACTCTGCACACGCTGCTGCCTGCGTGGGGCTGCCGACACGGCACCGCTGGGCACGCTGAAACGTGTGCGCCCTCACCGGCAGGGTGTGCGGGCCGGACCCCGCCACCGCCGCGCTTTCTGTTCACTTCAGCCCTGCGGTAGGTGTGCGTACACATCCAAGAGACCTGGAATACGTGCGGACTCACTACACCTTGTCTGCTTCCAAAAGGAGTTCAGGGAACTTAAAACAAAAAGCCAGATAAGATAGAAACAACTTTCCTTACATTTTTAAAATTTATTAATAGAAAGAAAACAGATTTCATAGATACAATCCTGAGATAAAACAGAAACAACTCTTAAAAGGCAAGGCAGCAAAGGCAGACAGTAGACAGTACACCAGAGACCTCTATTTGGATGTTAGGAATTACCACAACTTGGCAAAAACTTCTTTCTGAAATCCCTAGCAGCCCATGCCAAGAGAGAAATGTGACGAGTGCTATGGCGCTCATTTCCTAATAAAAGAATTATAACCAACAGCCCGAAACAATTCTGGGTGTGCTCCTTGGTATTTAATTGAAAGACTCAAAAGCTGGCGTCCACACGGGAGCCTGCCCGTGGATGTTGAAGGCAGCCTTGTCCACAAGTCACTGCCAAAGCCTGGGACCAACCCAGCTGTCCGACAGCGGGCAGCGGGTGGCGGGAGGCATGCGGACAGCGGAGTGATGAGCTGCCAGCCGCGGCCAGGCACGGAGGAACTTGACATGCAGGTACCGGAGCGAAAGGAGGCGGGTGTAAGGCCTGCACCCTCTCTGGTTCCAAGCCGATGGCCTTCTGGAACAGGCAAGGCTACCGGGACAGTAGAAAGACCAGTGGTTGCCGGGCTGCGGGGAGAGCTGCCAGGCAGCAGCAGGGGTCCCAGACGGTGACAATCCTCGGAACCACACTGCAGTGGTGGCCGTGTGTCATCGTGTTTGCCCAAGCCCACAGGACGTGCAGCACAAGAGTGACCAGCAGGTGAACGTGAAGCAACGGCCGTGGGTGCCAGCTCACCCGCTGTGGCCTGCGCTCTGCTCTCGTGGGGGACCAGGGCGGACGGGAGGCTCCACCCTCCTTCCCGCTTTGTATGAACCTAAACATGCTCTTAATTATGTTAAAAGCCTGAAAGAAAAGGAGTTCTGCTGGAGGCTTAGATGACAGGTCACGCCATAATGGATTCCATCTTCAAAAGATACAGAGACATTTTGCATGCGGGTCTCTTGGGTCTTGGGCCGTAGTCACCACGTCCAGCGGGGTTGCCTGTGACACTAAAGGTGGGACTGCGCTCTCCAGCCCCTGAGCTAGCAAAGCCGGGCCTGCCCCCTCAGCCCCTTCACCCCTTCAGCGTCCCCCCCACCCCATATCAGTCCTCTGGGACTTGCTGTTTGTCCCAGTGATTTCTCTCCTGATAGTAAAGATAGCAAAAGCCCTCACTGGAAACAGGAAAACAAAGAACTTGAACATCAATCCCACCGCAGGGTAGCCGTCCACTAGTCTTTCATCCTAAACACTTCTAATTCATGCACTTTCTTTTTTTATCAACACATACTTTGTGCTACTATCCTATTTGTGACTCGTTTATTATTTTAATCTAGCCAGAACTCTACTGCTTCAATGCAGAGTGCTCCCCACTTCCCGCTGGGAGGACCGGAGCAAACATAATTCTCTGTGTGCGTCTCTAATTATTTCCTTAGACTAAGTCCCCAGAAGTAGCATTACTAGGTCAAAATGCAGATGCAAGCAGAGGCATTGCCAAGGCCCCCTAAAGTTAAGTCAATGCACACCCCACTACTGTGGGTGAGAAAACGCGCGCCCTTGGGTTTCACCAGCCCAGGATGCTATCTGTTGTCTTGTTTAAAATAGCTGCAATTTGATCAATTTATTAAAAAAAGGTATTTCTTCTTGTACTCTAATTCCTTGGTTTACGGTAAGAATAAACTTCATTTTCTAAGTCTGTTGATTACCCACATTTCTTTCTTTTCTTCCTAATAAAGTGGTTTACATTCTGTGTAGGGGTAGGCGGTCAACTCTGCCCACTCTAGAGTGTGTCTTCTTGCTTTAGACGTATTATTTATTTGAAGGAGAGAGAGAGAGAGAAAGAGAACACTATCTCTTCCATTCACCAGTTCACTCCCTATATGGCCACGACAGCCAGGTCCAGGCCGAGCCACAGCCAGGAACCAGGAACCCCATCCTGATCCCCCACATGGGTGGCAGGGTCCCAAGTACCTGGGCCATCTTCCGCTGCTTTCCAAACACGGTGGCAAGGAGCTGGGTCAGCAGCAGAGTAGCCAGGTCTCAGGCCTGCTCTCCCCACGCGATGCTTAGCCCACTGCCCACACCACCAGCCCAGCACCCGAATTCTAACTTGTGAAGCGCCACAGTGTTGCTCCTTGATGCAATCCATGCATATTTATTGCGGGCTGACCAGCTGCCAGGTTCTGCTGGGCCCTGGGAATACAGAAAAACACAAAAATGCAGAAACATCTCAGGTGGCACCGGTGACAAATCCCCGGGCTGCCACCAGAAACGCAGCTCCGGCTCCGGTGTCACCCAAGGCGATGGCCGCTTCCATCTGCAACCATTTCCTCTCTGAGCCCAACGGCAAGATCCCGTCGCCAGCCTTCTGTGCACAATGGCGGACTGACGCGCACCTGGCTTAGCCAAAACACGTACCAAATTCTTTAGGTGCAAGTTTAAGAAGAAACAGATACAAGGATGGAGGAAGGAACCACAATCGAAGACAAACCAGTGGCCCCGCTGCAGCCACGGGGCAGGGCGGCACAGGGCCACCGGGGACAGGTGCTGCGACCACGGGGCTGAGAGATGCTGCTCTGATACAGAGGAGGAAGGCACAGGCCCTGTGTGGGAACCACGCGCCTCTCCCAGACGGCCCTGGAAGAGCGGAGTCCGTGCCTGCGCTCCGCACGCCTGCCTCCACCTGACCTGGGCTCTGCCTCTCCCAGGAACGCGGGGCACAGCTGAATCGGACATGGGGGTCACACTGTCTGAGGACAAAGCTCCAAGGAGCCAAAGACAGAAGCCAGGTGCACACTGAGACGCTGCAGAGGTTGGGGCAGGAAGCGCGAGGGCACCATCTCAGGCCTGTCGGGAATGACCGCCACGCAGCCACAGAGAAGGGTGGAGACCCACTTTGGCGGCCCGGGAAGCCTGCGGGTCCTGACTGGCGATGCGGCTGCTGCGGCACAGCCCAGCGCACGCGCTCCTCCCGCCGGGGCGGCAGGCCCCTGGGCCAGATGGCCCCAACGGCCGCAGGAAGGGCGGCGGGAGCCAGAGAGGGAAGAAGCTGCAACCCCTGCTCACCGTGAAGGCAGAGGCACCGAGGGCCACCGGCAAACACCGGGAGACCAAGAAGAAGGCGCACTTGGGGAGCCCCGCCCGGCCCGCGAACACCAAGTCAATCAGCCTCACAGGGCCCCACTCAGCGAGCCCAGGGGGCAGCGCTGCTCCCCCAGCGGCACAGCGTGCCTGGAAGAGGCTCAGAGCAGGTGAGAAGGATATACAGCCCAGCCCCTCCGTCCCCTCCCAGTATGGGCACTGGCAGCCCACACACAGGGGCCAGCGCGTGGCACAGAGGGTGAAGTAGCCGCCTGTGACACTGGCATCCCATACGCGAGTGTCTGGGTTGAGCCCCAGCTCTTCTTCCAATCCGGCTTCCTGCGGAGGTGCCCAGTGAGGCAGCAGATGGTGGCCCAAGTGCTTGGGGCCCTGCCACCCACATGGGAGACCCGGATGGAGTCCCTGGCTCCTGGCTGAGCCTAGTCCAGCCTTGGCCACTGCAGACATTTGGGGAATGAACCAGTGGATGGAAGATCTCTCTCTCTCTCTTCCCCCACCCCTTCTCTCTGTCTCTCCCTGCCACTCTGCCTTTCGAATAAAACAATCACTATATCTTTACAAAAAAAATCTATCACAAAAACCCTAAATACAAAGCAGGTTCACAATAGCCAAAAAGCAGAAATGACCCAAATATCCGTCAGGTGATGGATGGATGAGTAACAGGCCCCACCCCCACAATTCAGCATTACTCAGCAAATACCAGGATGAAGCACGCATACCCACAGCAGCCCTCGGAACATCGGAACATGTCATCGAGCTGGGACCACACTCAGCGGGACAGGTGTCTGGTACAGTGGTTAAGACGCCCAGGGGACACCCACAGCAGCCCTCGGAACGTCGGCGTCATCGAGCTGGGACCACACTCAGCGGGACAGGTGTCTGGTACAGTGGTTAAGACGCCCCCGGGGACACCCACAGCAGCCCTCGGAACATCGGCGTCATCGAGCTGGGACCACACTCAGCAGGACAGGTGTCTGGTACAGTGGTTAAGATGCCCCCGGGGACACCCACAGCAGCCCTCGGAACATCGGAACATGTCATCGAGCTGGGACCACACTCAGCGGGACAGGTGTCTGGTACAGTGGTTAAGACGCCCAGGGGACACCCACAGCAGCCCTCGGAACGTCGGAACATGTCATCGAGCTGGGACCACACTCAGCGGGACAGGTGTCTGGTACAGTGGTTAAGACGCCCAGGGGACACCCACAGCAGCCCTCGGAACGTCGGCGTCATCGAGCTGGGACCACACTCAGCGGGACAGGTGTCTGGTACAGTGGTTAAGACGCCCCCGGGGACACCCACAGCAGCCCTCGGAACATCGGCGTCATCGAGCTGGGACCACACTCAGCAGGACAGGTGTCTGGTACAGTGGTTAAGATGCCCCTGGGGACACCCACAGCAGCCCTCGGAATGTCGGCGTCATCGAGCTGGGACCACACTCAGCGGGACAGGTGTCTGGTACAGTGGTTAAGACACCCCCGGGGACACCCACAGCAGCCCTCAGAACGTCGGCGTCATCGAGCTGGGACCACACTCAGCGGGACAGGTGTCTGGTACAGTGGTTAAGACGCCCCCGGGGACACCCACACCCCATGCCAAATTGCCTGGCTCCAGTCCTAGCCTCCATGCTTCCAATCCAGCGGTTAGCAAATGTCACCCTGGGAGGCAGCAGGCCCTTGGGCCCCTGCCAGCCCCATGGGAGACCTGGACTGAGTTCTGGGACCCTGGCTTCAAACTGGCCCAGCACTGGCTGCTTCAGGGATGGGGGAGTGAACCAGCAGAGCAAACATCTCTGTCTCTGTCTTTCAAATAAACAAATGAACATAAGTATTTTAAACACTGGAAAATGGTGGAGACCACATGTGCACGACTCCACTCATCTGAAATGCCCAGAGGGAGGGCCCGCCGGGGCTGTGGGGAGAGGCAGACAGGGAGTAAGCAGGGGGACAACAGGCTGGGATTAGACGGCACAGCCCCACGGAGGCACCCAAAGGCTCCGAGCCCCGCCTTGGGAGGGAAGGGCGCGTTACCGGTGTGAGGATGGCGTTTCTAAAGGTGCCACTAGCACTTCACTTAACATTCCCCCCTGAGAGCAGCTACTCCACACCTAAGGGAGCAGGTGCAGCCGCAGCCAGGACTCGAACCCAGTCCCCGTCAGATCCCGGTCGCCGGGCTGGCTATACTGACCCTGAACGGGCAGAAGGGACAAAGGCAGGAGGAAAGGCAGCCCCACGATCAAAGCAGCGCCCCCCCCCCCCCCAGCAGCCCCGGCGGTGTCTGAGGACCCTCGCCAGGCTGGGAGGCGGCCCTGTGCTCCTGACGGTGGGGGTGCCTCAGAACCCTTCGTGACCCTCCAGCTGGAACACGCTCAGAACACCAAGACTTCTCCACTTCTATGCTGGTCCCTTAAGCTACGGGGGCTTCCACGTTTAAGTAAGACACTGTGGCTCTCTTACGTGTCTCCCGCTGTCCAACGTTACGTTCTTTCGCTGCTGTGATGCGTGCAATCACTCATAGAGGCCTGGGGCTGCCAGGGCCGCGTGTGCGGCCACGGGGCCAGGCGCACTCACCGTGAAGTGCATCTCCTTGACGGGCAGCTTGAGGTGCTCAAAGCCCACGGTCACGGTGTACTGCGAGTAGTTCAAGTAGCCGAGGTGAGCCACGATCATCTCCGCGCATTTCTGCAGAGGCACAAGGAGGGCCTGTGTCGTTAAGGCAGGCAAAGCGGACTCCCCACCCCGTCCCACGACGGGAGCGCACGCAGCACCAGGGGAGCAGAACTGCGCGTTTCCAGGAACTCCACGCGAGCCCAGACTCGGAGCCTGGCCAAAACCGTCCCAGAAAAAAAAGAACCACGGGGTCGTTTTCGGCAGCATACTATAGCTTAAAGTAATTAGAATGTTTCTGATTTGGATGACTGAAAATGTCACCTGCATTAAAAGGGTAACAATGCAAAAGACCCAAACCTGGTACTTCTGTAAAACTACAGTGCCCAGCCTGCCCGCCCGTCCCCCTGCAGCCACGATCAGGACACACGGGGTGGACGACACCTTTCCCTCTCTCCCCGGGAGCCTGTCCCAGCCCCACCACATCAAGAACAGCCGTGTGCACACTTCACTGCCTGTCGTGCACACCCTTCTCCTCCTGGGGACTAAGAACCAGGTCTGCTCTGTTTGGTCAGCCCCTGCAGGAGTGGCGGGGAGGTGCAGCCCTCACTTTGGGGTACAAATGTGCATGCTACTCACTGGCCAGGTGTCCAGAGCCAGCGACATCCCCTTCAGAGCTCTGGCCGGCCATGCCACGTGGGCCAGCACACCTGGGACATGGCTCTGTCACCTGGATGGATGCACGGCCCCCCGTGCCACCAGGCAGTGCAGCCAGTGCCCAGAACTAACGGGCAGCTCTGAGGCTTTCCAGGTGCACCTGTTGTCACGGTGGCTCTCAACAGGGCAGTTGCCCCTACAGCGAACAAAGGCTTTCCACACTTCCAAGATCTGAGGTCAGGGTCAGAAAACAGATCTGGTTGTAAATAAGAGGGCTTTACAAGGTGAGGGCACCTGGAGGAGAGAAGGCCTGGGTAGCATAGGCTGCTACCTGTAGAGCGCGTAGAGCAGAGCCAGCGTGCAGCAGTCTGATGGAAGCATCAAGGCCCAGGTCACAAGGCAATGCTGCACCTGCCCTGATGCCTGCCACACTTGGGAACACGAACTCTCGGCTGGCCACCTGCCCCAATGCCCGCCACACTCATGTCCCCGAGCTCTCCGGCTGCCCACCTGCCCCAGTGCCCGCCACATTCGTGTCCCCAAGCTCTCTGGCTGACCACCTGCCCACATGCCCGCCTCACTTGGGGACACGAGCTCTCTGGCTGACCACCTGCCCCGATGCCCGCCACACTTGGGGACACGAGCTCTCGGCTGCCCACCTGCCCCGATGCCCGCCACACTTGGGGACACGAGCTCTCGGCTGCCCACCTGCCCCGATGCCCGCCACACTTGGGGACACGAGCTCTCGGCTGCCCACCTGCCCCAATGCCTACCACACTCGTGTCCCTGAGCTCTCCGGCTGACCACCTGCCCTGATGCCCGCCACACTCGGGGCTCTCCATCCTGCCCCCCCCGCCGACTCTCCCGTGTTAGAAGAGTACGTCACCTGCCACATTTTATCCCATCTGAGCCACGGCTTCCTGCCCACCTGGCTGGCTCTGGGCATGTGAGTGCCGATTCCCCTTCCTCTAGGAGGGGACAGCGGGGGTGTGGCATCCCCAGGAAGGGGCAGGTCAAACACCAGGAACAGGGCAGACACACACTTCTGACAGGTGCAGGTGGGACCCTTGGTCTTCTCTCATCAGCAAAAGACTACATCCTTCCACTCTGCCAGAGCTGCTGGGAAGGCACCCGAGGGTCCATGGCCCCCAGCCCAAGCCGCGGATGTGCTGCCCTGGCTTCAAACTGGCCCAGCACTGGCTGCTTCAGGGATGGGGGAGTGAACCAGCAGAGCACTGCCCTTCTCGGCTGCCAGCATGGACAACCTTGCCACCAAGGCAAGACCGTCGTCTCTCTCCACGTCACAGAAACGGCCATCTAGACGGCGGTGAGTCCCCTGTGACCTAGGGCGGTGAGTCCCTGTGACCTAGGGCGCGGCTTTCTTTAACAGGAAGAGAGCAGAGCCATGAGGCTCACCCGTACAGCTCTAGGGATACAACACTGCCCCCTCCTCCCTCCCTCTCCTTTCTCTCCTCCTTTTCCTCTTTTTTACTTTTCAAGGTAACATATTTGTAATGTACATGATAGAGCCCACCCTGTTCAGGCCAGGGCAGTGCTTCTGCAGGGCTAGGGAGAGCCTGGAGCAGACAGAACAGAGATGTTCCCCAGGGGGTCTCAGTGTGAACTGAGGTGGGCTCCCCACGGACACGCACCGAAGGGCCCTTCTCCAGGGGCACAGCACGGCAGCCAGGTCCCGGGAGCAACAGTGCAGCCAAGCCGGCCCCTTCGGCGGCCTGGGTCTTCCTGAAACCGAGGCTCTGGGTGTGGTCACCACCTGTCCCTGTTTCAAACCCAAAGGCCCTGTGTGCCAGGAAGCCGGGCCCTCCCAGCGGCAGGGGGACGCCCACTGCCCGGCTGCCGTCACGCCCCAGCTCTGCTGAAGTGCGGCCCGTGGATGGCGCACCTCCTGCACGCAGCCCCGGGGGCCCGAGGCTCCACCAGCGCTGTGCACGGCCACACACATCATTCACCCTGACCTCTCGCCGCTTTGCCAAGATGGGGGGAAAGACTGTACCCTCGCTATGCAGATGGGGAAACACACCCCAGAAGCTTGCTCAGGCCACTCGTGAACGAGACGGGGAGGCAGCGGGAGGGCCAGCCACTTGGCTGCCTTCCTCAGACACCAGCTCACCGCGATGGGCGCGCCAGAGGCTGCCGAGGTCAGGGGGCCGACACTGCGCCAGCTGAGAGGGGGCCGCCCTGCCGGCACAGCCCACCCTGTAGCCGGAGCTCTGACACGTTCCAGCCTCCCGTGTTAACTGTCAGCACAGGGACCAGCGGCGGTGGCTGCTGCCATCCAGGGGTCCTCCCCACGTGGCGACTTCCTTCTTTCCCGGACAGACAGGCCGGCATGCAGGAGTCCCGGGACAGCGGGACTCTGCCCCCTCCACCGTCACCTGCGTGGGGGTGGGCACAGCTCCAACCGCCCCCAGCCTCCGCTCCTTCTACGAGAGGGGCTCTCGGGACGCCTGGCTCCCACAGCCCTCTTCAGTGCCCTCGGCAAGTGCACTGCCGTTTCCGATACTCTCCAAGTGGCCCCCGCTGCCAGTCACCTGGGGAGTCCCGACAAGGCCTCCGGGCTGGCAGGGACCCGCTGTGGGCCTTCACACTCTGAACAGCCTGGTGCTGCAGGGGTCGGCAGTGGCTGTCAGTCTCCTGTCCCAAAGCCACACTGCCGCTGAGCCCGAGGCCTGGGCATCCTACCCCCAGCAAGGACGGGCACTCAGCGCACGGCTGGAACCCCGAGTGACCACAGCGTGCGGCAGGCCCCCCTCCGGGAGACGCAGCCCAGTGGTGTGTGCGGACATGCCAGGCAGTGAGCCACCCAGATGATGACCACAGCCATGGTGCGTGTGCAGGGGATGCGGCAGGATGTCAGTGCACACACGTGTGCACGTGTGTGTATGCATGTGCAAGTGGCTAAGAACTTGGAAGAGACGGCTGAGCTGAATTTTCCAGGCGTGAATGCACTTGCTCTCCTGGAGCACAACTTTGCACCTGCAGGCGTGCGGTGGTGCGCAGCCGCCTCCACACTCACCCCTGCGCACGTGAGCGTCCTGGTCCGGTTGTGGACCTTGTTGTGAATGTACATCGTGGTTCCATCCTGAGCGACACCGTCCACCTTCACCGTCAAGGGGAAGCTCGTCTGAATGGAGGTCTCTACAAAACAGGGAGGCTCGGCGTCACGCTTCCAGAGGGGCTGCCCGGCTGTCACTCAGAGAGCCCGGCAGTCCTGAGACCACCCCCCACCTCAGGGGCCCAGAACACTCCACCTCCAGCCTGTCACTCGGGCCCGCTGGTTCTACTGCATAATATGCTGTGTCTCATGGCTAATACAATCATATTTTCCCTTCCCCACCTAAAATTGTCATTAACCAAAACAGAAATACATGTCTCATTTTTCCTGATTATATAATTTGCTATTTTTTGGCTTATATTCTTATTATAAAAAAAACCAGAGATCAAAAAAAATGAAGCTGGCATTAAATGCTAGACATGCCCGTAATTAGCTTTTTTGTGTGTCTCTTCGTCAAAGACCACTGCTAGACGTACAAATACGTGGTGACACAGATTTCACTTTTGCTTTCCATGTTACGAAAAGGGAGCAATGACTGCCACAGGGTTATCTTTCCAAATTCTCCCTCAACTTCACCGGAATCGCAAACCTGAGAAAACAACTGGGGTGAGCCCCTTCCCAGTTCTCCCCAGGATGACGTTAGACTAGCACATTCCAACGCCCAGAAGTGAGTCCGCTACTCCAGGGACGCCCTGGGTGGGGCTCCTCGGCCTCGCACAGCGGACACCCCGGACAAGCCCTGCTGGGACCTGGCCTGGGCAGGGGCGTGCCTGGGGCCCAGTCCTGAGATGCCAGCAGCAGCCCCCTGCCCCTTCAAGCTGTGACAACTCAGACTGTCGCCAGACACTCGGCCCCCGGGTCTCTGGGGTGCCAATCCCTGCTTTGTCTCCCAGGACCCTGCTGGGAAAAGCTGGAGCTTCGGCACCTGCCCCGTGCCGCCGCCGCCGCCGCCGTGGGGGCCAGTGCGTGCTCAGCAGGGACTGCACGGTGACTTGGTGGTGACTTGGTGGTGCCCGCTGGGCGGCATCCCAGGAGCTCCGAGTCACTGCTATTGTAACAACAAACATCTCTCTCTGAGCACTGGTCCAAATGGTGTAAAGTCCTTTCAATCTCTAAATATAATGTTTTGTACGAAGAAAACCACACTGAAACTGGAAACCTCAGGATCCTTTTTGTTTTAAGACAGAGAAAGGTTCCACCCACCGGTTCACCCCTCAAATACCCAGAAGGGCTGCGGCCAGGCCAGGCACTCGATCTAGGCCTCCCACATGGTGGCAGGGACCCCACCACTTGAGCCATCCCCGCCTGCCTCCCGGTGCTCACAGCAGGAAGCTGGATGGGACCAGAAGCAGCACCTGACCCAGACACTGATGGGGGCTCTGGGCATCACAGTCGCTGGGTGAAATGCCCTCCCCAGGCCCCGTACCTTTTGACTGATTCAATTCAACCACACACGTCAGCCACAGCTGCTGATTATACGTCGACAGTGGATTTGAACGTAACTGAATGGGCTTTAGCTGCAGCAGAAGAGAACACAAGTTAGGTGACACCAGGAAGCTATTTGCTGAGCACAGACAACACACAGATTCCTTAACACACAGATTCACGTTGAGCCCGAGCTCCGGCGCACTTTCCTTCTGGAAACACAAGTGACTGCCTTCTGGAAGCAAGGACTAACTTCGGCTGCAGCCCCTAGCTCTGTCCCAGCGCCTGGCTTCCCCACCTGCAGCCTCGTTTACATAACAGAGAAAAGCCAGCGTGAGAGCAGGCTGGGGGGCGGTGCTGAGCAGCAGAGGGCCCAGAGACAGAACCTCTCACTCCCAAGGTGGTGGCCTGGGATGACCTCCGAGCGCCACTCGGCCACTGGCCTGCAGCGGAAAACTAGAGGGGGCCGCGCTCCCAAGGCCTCTCCTGCAGTCTTCTGGGATGCACGGCGGTGGGGGACGGGAGTCGTGTGTGGAGCCCACCCGTGGTCCTCGGTGGGGTAGAGCAGTCCTCGGCATCGTCTGAATGTGTTGCTTTGTGTTCCAACCTCCAGGACACTGCCTGGGACCAAACACTTGCCCACAGGCCCCCATGGCCACGACACCCAGGGCACTTCAGAAAGTTCAGACTAATTGGGTACAAATGCTGTTTAAACGAGTTTTTCATGCTACACATTGTCCAAGAACTTCTCGAGGACCCACGGCCGGCCCTCCACACCTGCAGGCTCGGAAGCTGGGGGTTTGACAACCACAGCTAAAACAACGCGAGGGGAAGGACACTGCACCTGCACCAATCAGTCGGCTTCTCGTCATCGCCCCCTGGGTGACACGCGGTGGCCACGACCTGCACCGCTCTCCACGTGCTGGGAGTCCCAAGTGGCCCAGGGTGACCGGAGGTGCACGGGGGATGTGTAGGCTACGTGCAGAGACAACAGCCTTGGATGTCAGAACCCTGATCGCAGTGCTACAGGGTGTTCCTGGACCCGACGCCCGAGGACACCGAGGGACAGTTGTATTGTCCCTGCAGTGAGGATGGTCTTTGGGAACAAGCCAGGCTCAGGGGGAAGCTGCTATCTGCAGGGTCAAAAAGAGACTTGAAAAAAAAAAAAAACAAAAACTGCTAGGAAACTCCAACGGGATCGGCCCAGGAGTTACAGAAAACTAAAGGGATGCGAGGAAAACGTGAGGACAGCTGAGCCGAGGGCCCCTCCACACTAGCAGGAGCCGGAGCAACCCGAAGGCTAAGCCTTAGGGCATTCTTCCTCCTCTGTCCCTTTGAAAAGCTGTGGAAGCAGAGAGCCCGCAGGGTGGACGGAGCAGCGAGAGGAGGGACTTGGGTCCAACACTCAGGTTCAAGCTCCGCCCTCGGGTGCCCTGCAGGTGCAAGGTGCGCACTTGACAGAAACACAAAAGGGCTTTGCTGCTTGGGTTCTGAGTTAGTGCCTACTGAAGACACCAAAAGTCTCCAACTGGAGAATCAAAGCACATTAAAAAAAAAAAAAGGGTTTTCATTTAAGCTGAGTTCATGTGAGGGAACCCCCAGAATTGCTGCAAAGAAGGGGTACCATTAGAAAAGGGACACAGAGCTCACGTCTTCACCTGGGCAAACTGAGTGAGACGAGGTCAGGCACACGGGGTCGCCTGCTAACGGGCTCGGGGACCGAGTGGCCGCCTCTGCTCCCTACCAAGGGCTCGGGGACCGAGTGGCCGCCTGTGCTCCCTGCCAGCAACACCACTCTCCTAAGGACTCAGGTGTTGATCACAGAGGAAAAGACAGCTTCAGCAAACAAGGGCCCAGGAAGCCAGCGGGAAACAGCGGCAGCAGAACTCTGTGTGTCTGAGAAGCAAGACACAAAGGAACACGCAGCCGCTCTTACACCCTGGCAGCAGGACCCGCCCGTGATCGGCATCCGTGACGCCCCGCCAGCCACCGCGCATACCCAGTCCTACTTACCTTTTTGCTATTATTTAGTGAAAAATTAGCTGCAGAAGTCTGGATCACTTTGGGTCCTAATGTGTAACAGAGAAGAGAAGGGGAAAACACGTTATAGCTACGGTGATCATTTGTTGATTTTTTTTTTTCAAATGCCAAGAAGGACTCGTGCAGTCTACAGATATGGTCTTATTTAAAACCAAGTCTTTCTTTAGATTATAAATATGCAGAAAACACACACAGAGTATCCACTCTGCTGTGTGTGACTTCCCAGTACACACCAACACCACTGACCACGTGCAGTGCATACGATTTCCATGGGAACATGGGAACGCTCCATGGTCCTATCTATGGGAGTTTTCTCTCCAACACATGGATCCAAGAAAACATCAGCTATGCAGACTCACTCTATGAAGGTTGCAAAGTGTAAGGATCTCTTCTCAACAACTAAGACTTATCTGTTCACCCCATTAAACCAGTCTTGCAGATACATTTATAAGTAGGGGACATAAAGTGGCACAATATATACTAATAATAATAACAGCGGGGCTGGCATCATGGTATAATAGGTTAACCCTCCACCTGCAGCACCAGCATCCCATGTGGGCACCGGTTTGACTACCAGCTGCTCCTCCTCCAATCCAGCTCTCTGCTGTGGCCTGGGAAAGCAGGAGAAGATGGCCCAAGTGCTTGGGCCCCTGCAGCCACGTGGGAGACCAGAAAGAAGCACCTGGTTCCTGGCTTCAGATCGGTGCAGCTCTGGCTATTGCAAGACCTCTCTCTCTCTCTCTCTCTCTCTCTCTCACTGTCTGTAACTCTATCTCTCAAATAAATAAATAAAATCTTTTTTTTTAACAACAACCAAAAACAAAAAAAAAAAAAACAGCATATGGCTTTTCCTGAAATAACAGGTGTACAAGCTGCATAGATTGCTTCTCAAAAAATTTTTTGATGTATTTATTTACTTAAAAGGCAGAGAGAGAGAGAGAGAGAGAGAGAGAGAGAGAGAGAGAAAGAGAGAAAGAGAGAGAGAGAGAGAGAAATCTTCCATCTATTGGTTCACTCAGCAAATGCTCCCAACAGCCCGAGCTGGGCCAGGCCACAGCCAGGAGCTTCCCACACGGGTAGCAGGAACCCAAGTACTTGGGCCATGACGCACTATCTCCCAGGTGCATTAGCAGGAAGCTGGATCAAAAGCAGAGTGGTCAGGACTCAAACCCAGTACTCCAAAATGAGATGTGGACGTCCCAAGCAGATGCTCTGCCTGTCATGCCACCACACATGCCCCCTAAATGTTTCTGTTGCGTAAAATACATAAGAACAATGCTACTGTGGATGTACAGATACTCTGTCAGAAGAAGAATGGCTGCATCCTGTGGTATATATTTGCATGGAAAACTTTTTTTTTTAATTATTTTATTTATTTGAAAGAGTTACAGAGAGAGGTAGAGACAGAGAGGTCTTCCATCCAATGGTTCACCCCCTAGATGGCCATAATGGCTGGAGCTGTGCCAATCTGAAGCCAGGAGCCAGGAGCTTCTTCCAGGTCTCCTACATGGGTGCAGGGGACCAAGGACTTGGGCCATCTTCTCCTGCTTTCCCAGGCCACAGCAGAGAGCTGGATCGGAAGAGGAGCAGCCGGGAGTAGAACTGATATCCATATGGGATGCCGGCACTGCAGGCCAGGGCTTTAACCCACTGCACCACACTGCCAGCCCCAGAAAACTTTTTATTAGACAGGCAGAGTTAGAGAGAGAGACAGAGAGAAAAGGTCTTCGTTCTGTTGGTTCACCCCCAAAATGGCTGCCACAGCCGGTGCGCTGCGCTGATCTGAAGCCAGGAGCCAGGTGCTTCTTCCTGGTCTCCCATGTGGGTGCAGGGGCCCAAGCACCTGGGCCATCCTCCACTGCACTCCCGGGCCACAGCAGAGAGCTGGACTGGAAGAGGAGCAACCGGGACTAGAACCTGGCGCCAATATGGGATGCCGGCACCTCAAGCGGAGGATTAACCAAGTGAGCCATAGCGCCGAACCCCCCCCCCAAAACAAACAAACAAACAAACAAACTTCTTACCAGCAACATTTAGTTGGATTGTTGGGTTTTTTAAATCCATTTTGCCAGTCTCTGCTTTGTGATTGGAGAACTGAAGCCATTTACATTTACCGTAATTACTGATGAAGAGGCACGCACTTCTGCCATGTTGCTCTCTGTGATGGACGTGCTTTCCAAATGCCTCTTGGTTCCTCTGTCTCTCACTTACACCCTAAAGTCACAGCACTCAAATTCTGACTCACAGCTCAGCGTCAACAACGTGGAAACCCTCTGCACAGCTCCTTCTCCACCGTTCAACTGTGCTCTCATAATTTTGACGGAATTTTATCTTTACATACGTCCGAAACCGTTCAACTTTAGTGGACTAGTTTAATTATGCAGAAGATAAAATGTGGAGTTACAAATCAAAATTACAATAATACTAGCTTTTAGACTAGTCATTATTTAATGTACTAATCTCTTAAATCGTGTAGAAAATAAAAAATAACAGACCACTGTTACAATACTATCAGCATTCGTAAAAAATGATTTGTTTATTTATCTGAAAGGCAGAGAGAGAGAGAGAGAATGATTGACTGTCTGCTGGTTCACTCCCCAAACAGCCACAGGGGCTGGGATTGGTCCAGGGCAAAGTCAGGAGCCTGGAACTTCATCCGGGTCCCCCATGTGGGTGGCAGGGACTCAGGTGCCTGGGCCACCCTCCACTGCTTTCCCAGGTGCATTAGCAGGGAGGTGGATCAGAAGCAGAGCAGCCGGGGCCTGACTGTGATACAGGATGCCAGCATTTGAGTGGCGGCTTAACCGCTGCCCCACAACACCTGTCCCTACCACGAGCTTCTGTAATTCCCCTGCCGTTGTCTTTACTGAGGTCACATGGCTTTGAATCACCGTCTGGTATCGTTTCATTTCAATCCGCAGGGCTCCCTTTAGTAATTCTTTCAAGGCGGTCTAGCGGCAACAAACTCTCAGCTTTTTAAAAAAAATTTATTTATTTATTAACGTACTTATTTATTTGAAAGGCATGGTTACAGAGAGAGAGGGAAGAGAGAGTGAGAGAGAGAGAGATCTTCCACACTGGTTCACTCCCCAAATGGCCAAAATGGCAGGGGCTGGGCCAGGCCAAACCCAGGAGCCCAGAGCTTCCAGGTCTCCCATGTGGGTGCAGGGGTCCAAGCACTTGGGCCATCTTCTGCTGCTTTCCCAGGCCATTGGAAGGGAGCTGGATTGGAAGTGGAGCAGCTATGTCTCGAACCAGTGCTCACATGGGATGCTGGCATCGCAGTGGATTAACCCGGTACACCACAATGCCAGCCCCTCTCAGCTGCTATTTATCTGAGAACGTTTCCCTCACTGAAATATATATATATATATATTTTTATAAATAAATATTTTATAAATATTAAATGTTTTATAAATAAAACATATATATACATATATGTTTTATAAGTAAAACATATATATACATGTATATGTATATGTATATATATGTTTTACATGAGACAGAGAGAAGGAGAAATTGAGAGTCATATCATCTGCTGGCTCACTCTCCAAACACCTGCAGTGTCTAGGACTGGGCCAGGCCCAAGCTGGGAGCTAGGAGTGCCAGCCAGTCTCCCGCAGGGGTGCCGGGGGCCTCACTGCTCCCAGGGCCCACATCAGCAGGATGGGATCAGGAGCCTTACCCAGGTACTCTAAGACCAGACAAAGATGTCTTAACTGGTGGTTAAACGCCCCACACTGGGAGTTCTGCCCGGCGTGGAGCCCCGGGTGGACAGCTGTCTCCCAGCACTCTGAACGTATCAGCCCACCCTTCCGACGTGCAAGGCTCCTCACAGGGCATCCGGGGGTATCTTCAGGAACGCTGGGTCTCCACAGGAGTGCCTCTGAGTTGGTCCTAGATCGTGTCTGCTGCTCCTAGACGCTTCCACGCACGTCTTTCATCAGACCTGCAGTTCTCAGCTACGCTTTCTTTAAATACCTCCTCTGCCCCCTCTGGCTGTCCTCCACGATGCAGATCCCGGCCTGCCCGGTGTCCCCAGGGCCCCTCGGGCTCTGTCCACTCTCCTTCAACCTTCCTCTTCTGTCCCGCACACTGAACACCTGCCAAGACGCTCTGCCCAGCTGTGCGGTTTCTCCCCCCGCCTCTGGAGGCCCCCGTCTGAGCCACCGCGCGCCCTCAGCTGCAGTTCCTGCCGTCAGGTTTCCTGTGTCTTCGCTGGTAGCTCTGTGCTGGCCAGCGTTCCCCGCCTTCCTCTAGCTCCCTGAGGCTCTGTCCAGGGGAGTCTCCTTCACTGTCTTTGTATCCTTTCTGAGTTTGGGTGGAAAACTGAACACTGGGACGGAATCAAGTGATCTCTCTGCAGTCACATTCTCCTTCCCAGGGTCTGCTGCTTTGTTTTTGTTGTGCTGTTGCTGCCGAGAGCCGTCCGTGAGCCGTCTGTGAGCTGTCCGTGAGCCGTCCGTGAGCTGTCCATGAGCCGTCCATGCGCTGTCTGTGAGCTGTCTGTCCGTGTGCTGTGAGCTGTCTGTCCATGCGCTGTCCGTGTGCTGTCTGTCCGTGTCTGTCCGTGAGCTGTCTGTCCGTGAGCTGTCCGTCTGTGAGTGTCCGTGTGCTGTCCGTGAGCCATCCGTAAGCTGTGTGTCCGTGAGCTGTCTGTCCGTGAGCCGTCCGTGAGCTGTGTGTCTGTGAGCTGTCTGTCCGTGAGCCGTCCGTGAGCTGTCTGTCCGTGAGCTGTCTGTTCGTGAACTGTCTGTGTGAAAAGCCAGGCTGAAGTGGAACCTCCCGGTCTTCGCGGTCCTCCCCGAGCCTGCGCCCTTCTTGGGCAGGTTCTGTGACCCCGTATCCCTGGGGGATCCACTCCAAGGTGCCCAGAGGATGCCTGAACCTGCAGAGTGCCGAGTCCTGGACGCACCATCATTTCCCCACGAGAGTTTCTAATCAGATGCAGCGAGATTCACAACAATCTAACAGAATCCTCTAGAACAGAAACGAAGGCTCTGGGGACAGTTTACTCCTGGGGGTTTCTGTTTAACGTAGACCACGGGCACTGAGACTGCACGAAGCAGAGCCACTGACGGGGGACAACTGGGCATCGCGCTGCCCTTGAATGTGCCAGTCTCCAACGGCTGGCTCCCAAAGGGGAGAGAGAAAAGCAAGTGGGGTGGGGGCGTGCCGGCCCTGTAAACACTGGAACTCAGTCCAGCCAGAAACGGGGGCTGCAGCCATGGCAGGAGGAGCATGACAGCGCCCCTCCCGGCACCTCCGTGACCAGAGAAGGCCACCAGGACTGCAGCACGGCTCCCTGTCGTCTGGAGGCCCGGGGCCTTTTTGCCCAGCTGTGTGTGGGCTGCTCCAGGGATGTGGCTGCTGCCGTGCTGAGAGCCGCACTGAGCAAAGTCATGCACAATTGAATGGCCAGGGCTCCCCCGGAAGTAGCAAGCCCGTAACAGACTCCCAAGTTCCAAACCAGCCACGCCCACCAGACATTCCCAGGGCTCCTGCCCCGCCGTCTCCCCAGAACCCTTCACCACCCAGATTCTTGGGCTGCGATGCTTCAAAGCTTTAGCCTTAACAGGAGCAGTCAAAGGAAACACCGTGAACCGTTTCAGTTAGATTTGGAACTGTATTCTAAAGCGCGCCCCTCTCATCTTGCGGCGCCAGTTTCTGGGCTGCCTCCGTGACCCCGACATTCCCCACTGAAAGCGGGAGAAGCACCTGGCGCTCCACCGCCCAGGGCGGGACCCTCTCCGCGCCGCATTTACAACACTGAGAAGCGGTCTCGCTGCAGGAAGCAGGCTGGGGCCGCGGTGAGGCCTCTCTCAGATTTGCAGCCTGAGTGGTCTCCTAGCCCAGGAGGCAAGCAGTCAGGCAAGAAGTAAAACCCAGAGTCGGGCTGTCTCTCGGGATGCCCAATCACCTAACGGACGCCTGAGTTTGAGCCACGGCTCCACTCCAACTCTACCTTCCTGCGATGCACACCCTGGGAGACAGCAGTTGATGGCTCCAATGCTTGGGTCCCTGCCGCCTACCTGGGAGACCCAGATGGAGTTCTGGGCTCCTGGCTTTTGCCTGGCCAAGCCCAATTTGGGGAGTGAAACAGCAGATGGAAGATCTGTATGTGTGTGTATCTTTCAAATAAAAATAAATAAATAATTTTTTTAAAGAAAGAACCAGGGGATGTCGTGACGTGATGGGTAAAGCCACCACCTGCAATGCCATCTTCCTGTAAGGGCATCGGTTTGAGTCCTGGCTGCTTCACTTCCGATCCAGCTCCCTGCTAATGCACCCAGGAAAGCAGTAGAAGATGACCCAAGTGCTTGGGCCCCTGCTACCCACATGGGAGACCTGGAAGAAGCTCCTGGCTCCCGGCTTCAGTCTGGCCCAGCTCCATCCATTGTGACCATTTGGGGAGTAAACCAGCGGATGGAAGATCTTTCTTTCTCACTCTCTGTAACTCTGTTTTTCAAATAAAATAAATAAATCTTTAAAAAAAATGGGAATGACAAACTCAAAGGTCCCAAGGCACTCCTGACTCTGAGATGGTAGTCACCTTACCACGTGAGGCAATTATAAACAAGCGCTCGTGATGGTTAACCCTGTGTCAACGTGACCGGGCTACAGGCGCCCGGGTGCCTGGTTAAACGTCACTCTAGAGCATCTGTGAGGACATCGCTGAATGAGACGACACCTGAGTCGGGACGGAGGCAGGCAGATCCCCCGTCCCAGTGTGGTGGCCTCCAACCACCCACAGGAGGCCTCAACAGAACAAGACGACTGTGGAAGAATTCACTCTCTCTGCCTGGGCTCTCTCCGTCTCCCTTCTGGCACCAGAGAGAGTCTTCTACCTCTGGACTCACGCTTAGATGTGGACTGGAACATGTGCCACACTGGCCCTCCCGGTGCCAGGCATTGGCACTGGTGTTCAGTGGGCACTCCTGGGTCTCGGTCTAGGTGACTACAGATACAGGGATTTCTCCATCTTCAAATCCCACAAGCCAATTCGTGATAATAAATACACAGACAGATACACAAGACCACCCTGTCTTGTGAACACAGTAGCTGGAGCAGGAAAGGGACGTGAAATCCCACTAGCGCTTTTCTCTCTGGGCCTTGGCGGTCACTCTCCACTTCAGCACGAAGGCTGGATGTGATCACAGCTGCGGTGACGGCGTGGCCTACAGAAACCCGAGTTGGCTGAGGTCCCACTGAGACGGGAGACCATGAGAACAGGAGCACGTCCCCGCCACTCTTAAAGGACAGCTGTGGACATCAAGGAAGACAGTGGCTGTCCCCTGTGCTGTGACTCACAGCACTGTCACCTCTTGGTGACTTAATGGTACCATCATCATCCCAGCACCCTGCACCGAGGGGCTGCTGCTGCTCCGGCTTCCTCAGCCCATTCCCTAGCTGGTCCCAGGTTAGATGAAGGAACCAGCTTTCTGGGGCCCAATGCCTCCGGGACAGGTTAAGCCTACTTGTCCTTCACATGTTAATGCTAGGTGCATCAATCAAGCAAACACCTACCAGAAACCACCCAAACTGAAAACGATGTCAGGCAGAGGGGAAGAGCACCTGGCCACGCTGCAGGGCCCCGTGGAATGGCAGGGGCCCGGAAGGCGAGGGCAGAACTGGGTCTGCAGGCCCCATGGGGACGAGCTCCTCACGCGGCGCTGCCGGGAACGTGGCAGGGCACATGGCTGCCTCACATCTCCGCTGTGGCCCCCCTCAGCCGAGCGCCCGGCTGGTGTGCACCCACACCCTGCTGCACCCCGCCAGCCGCCAGCGCCCGGGGCGGGGTCTGGCACAGGGCTCTCTAGGAAGCATCTGTGTCGCCTATAAGAGGCATGTGATCAAGCCAGGCCAACGGGACCCTCGGCTCCCACGCAGGCAAGGCCAGGGCTGCTCAGGGAGAAGTCGGGGTGCAGGGCTGAGCCCCTCCCACACTGTGGGTTCAGAAGAAACGAGTGGTAATCTCCCTCCACACTGCGTCCTCGGCCGGGGGGCGTGCCCGGCAGAATGGAGCGGCTGTAGCCTGGACTCACCTCTGATGCCGACAAAGACGGTCAGGCCAAAGCAGGCGAAGAACACGACGAACACCAGGACGAAGTGGCGCTTGGAGAGCGTGTAGAGCCGCATGGGCGCCAGCCTGAGGACGGAAGCCGACGCGGGGGCGGTCAGGAGGGGTCTGTGGCAGCCCCAGGACGCGTCCCGCCCCAGCCGCCCTCCCCACACCCCTGGCAGCGGAAGCCGGCAGACGGCTCTCCCTGGAGTGGGACCGCACACCCCACCCTGGTCTGCGGGGGACAGGCCAACCCCAGGCCTCATCACAGGAACACTGAGCACTGTGGCTCCTATGTCCCCAGGGCACCACGCCCGCCTGCAGCTGCCCTGGTGAGCCCCAGTGCGACATGGAGTGCGGGCACGTGCTTGGTGAGAGCTGTCACAGCCATGCCCGCACCAGGAGCCCCAGGGACCGCAACCCCAGATCTCCTGTGTCCTCCTGGGGAAGTGCAGCCCAGCCTCGGGGGTGTCTGCTTTTGACGTGGCCAAGCAGGCAGCCTGCAGTCTGCTGCGACTGACCAACACCACCAGGGAACCTTCTAGAGGCTGCAGCCTGCCCTCCCGGCAGGAGAAATCATAGGGGTGCGGTGGCGGGGTACAGTGGCCCTATCTCTTTTAGGACTCCCCAATCAGGGCCAGCAAACAGAAGAAAAATCTGTAAGGGTCAGGCGATAAGGGTTGGGGGCCTGCGGGCCCCTGGGTCCCTCCCGGCGCTCAGCCCCGCCCTCAGAAGCAGCTCAGGTGGACGTGGGGCAGGGCTGCATCCCAACCAAACCGCAGGTTCCAGAGATGCGGCAGCTGCCCCGGGCGAGTAGCCACAGACCCCTCCCCGGGCCCCCGAGGGAGACCCCCAACCTCAACAGGATGAGTGGAGGTGGGGCTGACACCAGCAGCAGGAGGGAGGGGCAGGCCTGGCCTTGGAGGTTGTTTACTCTCCCCGCGCACAGCTCACACAAGTGTGTACACACACACACCCCTCTGCAGGCCGGAAGGCAGCTGTGGGGTCGGCTGGCGTCCTGGGGCAAAGGTGAGGCCGGGAGCCAGCGCTGCTCTGACGTGGCGGTACTGACACGCGGGCAGGAGGACACACTGCCCGGAGGCTCTCAGGGCAGTGTCCTGACGGGCAGAACCAGAGGACTCCGGTCCAAACCCCGACCCTGGGCCCTGCCAGGGGGGAAGGGAAAGCTAGGGAGGTGATCCTAACTCAGACGTGGGGTCCACAGACGACGCGCACCCAAGAGCCTTAGAGCGCCAAGGCTGGAAATGGTCTCCAGGAAGAGACCCAGGTTACAGGCGGGGAAACAGGTACCGAGACAGCAGGACACTTGCCGCGACACCACAGCTCTGCCCTCCGGCGCCAGGACCCGCTGCTCCCCTGGAGGGGAGGCAGGAGGGAAGCGGGATCCCAGCTGCTCCACTTCCAACCCCGCTCCCTGCGGATGCGTCTGGGCAGCAGTGGGTGACGGCCCAAATACTCAAGTTCCTGTCACCCACTGGCAGACTGGGATGGAGTCCCTGGCTCCTGGCTCAGCCTAGCCCAGCACCAGCGGTTGCAGCCATCAGCCAGTAGATGGAAGCTCCCTCGCTCTCGCTCTCTCTACTTTCAAATAAAGTTCTAAAATCATAAGGGGGGGGGGGCCATTCCAGACATCTGCCCAAGTCTACCCCACTCTGGACCAGCTTCTCCCGGGACACTCTCACCTGGAAGTCCTTCACTGCCTCATGGCCAATAGGCTGAAAACCAAACACTCACAGAGCCCAGTAACACAAAGGGAGAAACCGGCTTCCACTGCCCACAACCTGCCGTCCCTTTTCCTCAGTCTGAAACCTCAGCGTCATCTCTCTGAGGGTGGGGCCTTGGATCTCCTCTCGCTGAGACCCCGCCCTCCATCCTACACCCCAGCCAGCAGGGAGGGGGGCGTCCTGGCTTCCTCACTCCTCTCCACGCCCCACACCCATCCCACTGCCCAAGGCCTTGCAACTCCTAACAGAATTATTGCCATCACCTCCCAGACTCTGCTTCCCTCGCGGTTTCACACGGCTGCTCATAGCCTGCACCTGCACCTGAGGTCCCCCAGATCCTGCCCTATAGCTCCCAGCCACCCTGCATCGCACCCGAGTCCCCCTGGCCCTTGTCATCAGCACACCTTCTCAGGGCGGTACTCTGAGGACCCCATCACGGAAGGATGAGGTGGCTTGCCCTCGACCCCAAGGCTGAGAGGCGGCAACATTCAAACCCAGCACCAGCCTCCGCAGGTGGATTCTGCAACTCTAAGAACAACAATGATCCCAGCACAGGCAAGCCAGGCTCCGCCTCAGCACCGTCCACCCCGCCCCTCCACAGACAATCCACTCCCACCCATCAGTCAAGGCTCCCTGTACGCCCACGTCCCTAAACCAGTATTATCATTATCATTTTTTGACAGGCAGAGTGGACAGTGAGAGAGAAAGGTCTTCCTTTTCCGTTGGTTCACCCTCCAATGGCCGCTGCGGCCGGCACACCGTGCTGATCTGAAGCCAGGAGCCAGGTGCTTCTTCCTGGTCTCCCATGCAGGTACAGGGCCCAAGGACTTGGGCCATCCTCCACTGCCCTCCCGGGCCACAGCAGAGAGCTGGACTGGAAGAGGAGCAACTGGGACTAGAACCTGGCACTCATATGGGATGCCGGTGCCTCAGGTGGAGGATTAACCAAGTGAGCCACGGCGCTGGCCCCTGATTATTATTATTATTATTTTTTTTTTTTTGACAGGCAGAGTGGACAGTGAGAGAGAGAGAGAGACAGAGAGAAAGGTCTTCCTTTGCCGTTGGTTCACCCTCCAATGGCCGCCGCGGCTGGTGCGCTGCGGCCGGCGCACTGCGCTGATCCGATGGCAGGAGCCAGGTGCCTATCCTGGTCTCCCATGGGGTGCAGGACCCAAGCACTTGGGCCATCCTCCTCTGCACTCCCTGGCCACAGCAGAGAGCTGGCCTGGAAGAGGGGCAGCCGGGACAGAACCGGCACCCCAACCGGGACTAGAACCCGGTGTGCCGGCGCCGCAAGGCGGAGGATTAGCCTGTTAAGCCACGGCGCCGGCCTATTTTTTTTTTTTTTAAGATTTATTTATTTATTTGAAAGTCAGAGTTACAGAGAGGTAGAGGCTGAAAGAGAGGTCTTCTATCCGCTGGGTTCACTCTCCAAATGGCTGCAGCAGCCAGAGCTGTGCCAATCTGATGCCAGGAGCCTGGAGTTTCATCCATGTCTCCCACATGGGTGCAGGAGTCCTAGCACTTGGGCCATGCTCCACTGCTTTCCCAGGCCATAGCAGAGAGCTGGGTCGGAAGTGGAGTAGCTGGGACTCGAACCACTGTCCATATGGGATGCCGGCACTGCAGGTGGCGGCTTTACCCGCTATGCCACAGTGCCGGCCCCGCTAGTCTGACTGTTTTCTCCCCCATGTTCTACTCTTCCTCCTGCTGCAATGCTGGTCTGAACATGGCTCACCCCTCCAAAGCCCAAGCTGGAGTTCGGTCCTCGTTGTGAACTGGACTCTAGAGTTTGCAGTGGGCTTCAGTGGGGTTGGGACCAGATAAGGTCATCAGGGAGATCCCCCAGGAGTGACCACTGTGCAAAGTGGACTGACATTTATATATGAGGCCTATGTCAAAACTGAACTTCTTTCTCCCAATGTTATATTTTAAAATTTTTCTTATTGACTTGAAAGGCAGAAAGAGATAGAGAAATCGTCCATCCACTAGTTCACTCCCCAAGTGCCCACAATGGCTGGAGCTGGGTCAGGCCAAAGCCAGGAGCCTGGAACCCCATGTGTCTCCCATACGGGCAGCAGGGGCCTAAGTGCCGGAGCCATCCCCTGCTGCCTCCCGTGGTGTGGCTCAGCAGGAAGCTGGGATCAGAAACAGAGCCGGGACCTGAACCCAGGCTGATTTGATGGTGGCATCCCACGCAGTGTCTTTTTTTTTTTTTTTTTTTTTTTTTTTGACAGGAAGAGTGGACAGTGAGAGAGAGAGAGAGACAGAGAGAAAGGTCTTCCTTTGCCGTTGGTTCACCCTCCAATGGCCGCTGCGGCCGGCGCATCTCGCTGATCCGAAGCCAGGAGCCAGGTGCTTCTCCTGGTCTCCCATGGGGTGCAGGGCCAAAGCACTTGGGCCATCCTCCACTGCCTCCCCTGGCCACAGCAGAGAGCTGGCCTGGAAGAGGGGCAACCGGGACAGAATCCGGCGCCCCAACCGGGACTAGAACCCGGTGTGCCGGCGCCACTAGGTGGAGATTAGCCTATTGAGCCACGGCGCCGGCTTCCCACGCAGTGTCTTAACCACTGTGCCAACTCCCCGGCCCCACCCCCATCCTTTAACGTAGCTGCAGCTCCAGCCTTTGCCTTCTACCTCACAAGCGATGGGCCTAAGCAGCCCCATGCGGTTCCCCTCTGCCCAGACGGCCTTCGCCTAGGACCCGGTCCTGCCACCCCGGAGGCCACCGTGGCTCAGCCGCCACAGCGTCTACATCTGCATTAGCTGGGCCGAGCGCCTGGCAACTCTGCAGCCACCACACGGGCCCATGCAGCACTGCTCCCCCGACGCAGGGCTCGTACAACAGCGCTGCCAAGAAAGGTGGGAGGCGAGCGTGGTTGCGGGAAGGGCCTGACTCACCACAAACAGAACCGCAACACGGCCAAAGCGTGGGAGGGCAAGGCCACGAGGGAACACCCCGCGGGGCTGTCTCAGACCACGGATGAAGACATGGGAAGAACACTCGAGCCCTGACCACCGCTGCCTCCACAGACACCAAGTGCCAGCAGCACCCTGCCGGTGGCCAGCACGGCGCCCCGAGGCCAAGGGTCAGCCAGGGAGGCGGGGTTTATCTCATCTCATCAAGTCCCTCATCCAGCGGGTGGGGAGACTGCACACACTCAGCATTGCAAAGCTGCCCCGGGGTCAACGACATAGACTTCTCACCTCAGAACCTAAACACGAGGCCCTGAGCACTAGCAAGGGTCTTAAGCCCCTCAGCCTGCTCCCACATCTCACACCTCGCCTCGAGGCGCTGGCCCAGGTCCTGGCTGCACCTCCAACCCTCAGACGATCGGCAAGCAAGAGCTCTCCAGGCCTGGTTTCCTCACCTGCAAATGGAGCACACAGGGCCCTTGTCCCACGGGGCTGCAGGAGGCGTAAGGGAAGTGAGCAACATGCCGCGCCTGGACAGCGTGGTCGGATCGGAGCAAGAACCCAACCGTGTTACTTACTGCAGGCAAGAGCCGTGCTTCTCACACACCTACAACCAACGTGTCTTTGATAAAGAGCCAAAATCAACCCCTCAAGCAAGGAGTCTCTCCAACAAATGATCCCGGGAAAACTGGATCTCCATACCCAGAAGTAGGAAACAAGACCCCCACCTTACACCTAACACAAAAATCCATGCAAGATGGGTCAAGGACCTAAATCTACAACCCAATACCATCAAATTACTAGAGAACACTGGGGAAACCCTGCAGAACGTTAGCAGAGGCAAAGACCCCAGAAGCACAGGCAACCCAAGCCAAAATTAACAAACGGGGTTCCATCAAGCTGAGAAGCTTCTGCACTGCAAAAGAAACACTCAGCAAAGTGAAGAGGCGACCGACAGAATGGGAGAAAATGTTTGCAAACGGTGAAACTGATAAAGGATTGACAACCAGAATCCATAAAAAGCTCAATAAACTCAACAACAACAAAACAAATAGTTCAGTTAAGAATTGGGCAAAGGACTTAAACAGGCATTTTTCAAAAGAGGAAGTCCAAATAGCCAACAGACACATGAAAAAATGCTCAGGATCACCAGCCATCAGGGAAATGCAAATCAAAACCACAATGAGGTTTCACTTCACCCCGGTTAGAATGGCTTTCATACATAAACCAACAAACAACAAATGTGGCAAAAATGTGTGAAAAAGGTGCCCCAATCCACTGCTGGTGGAACGTAAACTGGTACAGCCACTGTAGAAGACAGTATGGAGATACCTCAGAAATCGGAATACAGATGCACCACCTGACCCTGCCAATCCCACTCTTGGGAAACTGCCCAAACGATGAAATGAGCAGATCAAAGAGTGATCCGTACCCCCAGGTTCACTACAGCTCAATTCACAATAGCAAAGACACGGAATCAACCCAGATGTCCATCAAATAATAACTGGATTAAGAAATTATGGTATAGATACACTATGGGATACTGCTCAGCCATAAAAAAGAATGAAATCCTATCGATTGCAACGAAAGAGATGCAACTGGAAACCACAATATTTAGTGAAATAAGCCAGTCCCAAAAAGACAAATACCATGTTTTCCATAATCTGTGGTTACTAATGGAGTACCTAAAATGCAATGTATTCGAGTGAAATTAACATTTTGAAGTCTGATGATTATTTATAGCCCTTGTCTCTACTGTTGAGGAACAGTGTTTTTTCTTCATAGTATTCGTTGAACTCTTTACAAGTGTAGGGTTAATCTTATAAGTATAAATTAACTGAAAATAGATCTTTATAAAAGTTAAGAGTGGGAACGGCTGCTGCCATAGTAAGCTAAGCCTCCACCTGAGACACTGGTTTGTGTCCCAGCTGTTCCTCTTCCTATCCAGCTCTCTGCTATGGCCTGGGAAAGCAGTAAAAGATGGCCCAAGTGCCTGGGCCCCTGCACCCATGTGGGAAACCTGGAAGAAGCTCTTGGCTCCTGGCTTCAGACACACTCAGCTCTGACCACTGAGGTCATTTGGGAAGTGAACCAGCGGATGGAAGACCTTTCTCTGTCTCTCCCTCCCTCTGTCTGTAACCCTACCTTTCAGGTAAATAAATAAAAGCTTTAAAAAAATCAAGAGTGGGGGCCAGTGCCACGGCTCACTAGGCTAATCCTCCACCTGCAGTACCAGTACCCCAGGTTCTAGTCCCGGTTGGGGCGCCAGATTCTGTCCTGGTGGCTCCTCCTCCAGTCCAGCTCTCTGCTGTGACCTGGGAAGGCAGTGGAGGATGGCCCAGTGCTTGGGCCCTGCACCCGCATGGGAGACCAGGAGAAGCAACTGGCTCCTGGCTTTGGATTGGCACAGCACGCAGGCCATGGTGGCCATCTGGGGGGTGAACCAACGGAAAGAATACCTTTTTCTCTGTTTCTCTCTCTCCCTGTCTAACTCTGCCTGTCAAAAAAAAAAAAATCAAGGCCGGCACCGTGGCTCAACAGGCTAATCCTCTGCCTAGTGGCGCCGGCACACCGGGTTCTAGTCCCAGTCGGGGCACCGATCCTGTCCCGGTTGCCCCTCTTCCAGGCCAGCTCTCTGCTATGGCCTGGGAGTGCAGTGGAGGATGGCCCAAGTGCTTGGGCCCTGCACCCCAGGGAGACCAGAAGCACCTGATTCCTGCCTTCGGATCAGCGTGGTACGCCAGCCGCAGCACGCTGGCTGCAGCGCGCCTATTGCGGCGGCCATTGGAGGGTGAACCAACGGCAAAGGAAGACCTTTCTCTCTGTCTCTCTCTCTCACTGTCCACTCTGCCTGTCAAAAAAAAAAAAAAAAAATCAAGAGTGGGAAGAGGAGAAGGGGAGGAAGAAGGGTGAGCAGGTGGGAGGGTGGGGTGGGAAGGATCACTGTGTTCCTAAATCTGTACATATGAAATTCATGCAGTCTGTACACCTTAAATAATTAACAACAACAAAAAAGAGCTGTGCTTCTCCTCTGCCCTCTTCATCTGAACACCACCTCTGCAGACACACTCGCCCTCTGGCTTTAGCCACTGCAGGAGAGGGTGGGCCGGTGCTTCCTGGGCACCCTTTTGTTCCCAGGCCAGGCACTCCCCTGGGGGACAGGAATGATCAGCCCATTCCACACCTGAGAAAGCAGAGCCTGAGGGCGGGCTTCAGTCCGCTCAGGCCCCAGGCAGTGGAGGCGGGCTCTGAACCTGCAGGTCAGGGCAGAAAGCAGGCCGCCACACCCTCCCACCACGCCGACTGCTCACCCTAACCTGTCCTTTCTAAACACCTGCCGTTTAATGGGTTTTGAAAGGAAATTTCTGAGGGGAAGAACAGAGCGTGAAGCTGAAACGTCACACAGCCAGCATCACCTGCCCAGTAATTTCTGAAGCTACTCAACAGCGAAGCAAACTTCAAGAAAGCCACAGGGGACACTCAGAGCCCAAAACTTCAAAATGCACTTTTATGAGCACAGCTGGAAGCTGCTCAAAGAAGCGTGCGTGTGCGTGCGTCCCCTCTCGGCCACAAGCCCAGGGCGTGCACCGGGAGTGTGCTGCTTAGGTCACCAAATGCCCCTTCCCGGCCAAGGAAAATAAGGAAACAGCTCGACGACTGGCCGGTGAGCTTATCTCAGCGCAGGCCGTGCGCTGGCCGCAGGAGCGGCGCCCAGCCCAGCACCGGGCCCTGCAGCCTGGGCTGGAAGCTTCTGGAGCTGGGACCAGCAGTGAGCTGCGCGGCACGGCTCTGCCCTTCCACGCCTCCTGCCCAGGGCCGCTGTGATGGTGGCACCCGTGGGCGTGGCAAGCCCCGGCAGCTGTCCCTGACAGGGGTCAAGTGCAGTGGTCAGGTGTGGGCTCCGCGTGGGTCCACGCAGGCTTCGCTCTCAGCTCTGAGAACCCACTTGAGTTCCCTGCACCCAGTTTCCCCGGTGTAAGCAAAGCTGACCTGGGAGGCTGCTCGTGAGCACCCCAAGAAACGACAGCTCCAGTTCCCCTTCACTGTTTCTAGGGATCGTCTTGGTTCCCCCCAAAATATTCAAAAAATCGCAATGCTACCTAACTCGGTGTGTGCAGGAACGGGTTACTGACCCCACCCGGTGTCCCCCAAGCAGGACACCCAGCAGACTCGGACCCTGAAACCATCCCAGGCAACCTTCGCTGATGGCAAAAACGGGGCTCTAATTCAAAGACTTCTACATGCACATGCTCTGGAACTAAAGGGACACGTGAACCACACTCTAGAAGCTGGCCTGGGGGTGGGCGAGTGCCTAGGCCTGGTCCCCCACTCCAGGGCTTGCTGCCCCTCTGACCCAGGGAGGCAGCAGGCACCAGCTCGAGTAACTGGAGTCCTGGCCCCTACATGCGGGGTTCAGGCCCAGCAGTTGCAGGCGCTGGGGGAGTGACCCAGTGGATGCCAGTTCTCCCTCTCTGCCTCTGAAGTTAACAAACAAAAAGCTTGGGGGTGGGGGCTGGTGTTCCGCACGGTGGTCAAGATGCCACCTGGGACACGTACAGATCTCTAACCACAGCGCCTGGGATCAAGCCCCAGCTCCACTTCCGGTCCTAGCTTCTGCGGACACACACCCTGGGAGGCGGCAGGGGACGGCTCCAGCGTGCGAGTCTGCCATCCTGGTGGGAAGCCCAGCTGGAGTTCTGAGCCCAGCCCTCCTCGCTGCACCTACTGGGGGAGTCGCCCAGGGATGAGAGGTCTCTCTCTCTCCCTCTCTGTCTCTCTGACTTCCAAACAAATTTTTTAAAAAAGTTTTAAAGGGCTTGAAGTGTCAAGCAGCACACACAAGGCCAACCTTAGTGAACCCCGCAGAGAAACGCTACAGAGAGAGAGGGCGACAGTGCACGTGAGGCAGGCTCAGCTATGGCTCTCCGGGGTCCAAGCAGCAAGTCAGGCCGGCAGCTGCCCACGGCGTGCCCCACCCTGGCATGTCAGAGAAGGGCTGACCGCCAGGGCGAGGGTTTAAGGACTGAAGATTCTTCCTTCTGACTGGCACGCCGCTTGAGAGAGAGTTGGGGAGACAGCGCCTAGCTACCAGTTCACGTCCCCAAATGTGTACAACAGCTGAGGGGTGCATCAGGCGCCTAGAACTCAATCCAGCTCTGCCAGCAGGGTGGCAGGAACCCGACCACCTGAGCCACCACTGCTGCCTCTCAGGGAGCGGAGCTGGGAGCTGAACCCAGACACAGGTGTCCTAACCAGCCTCCCCCGCCTCTCTGCAAGATGTGGTGGACAGTCTGGGTGTGTCGGGGAAGGGCACCAGGGCAGGGTTTGCAGCGGGGCCGCCCCCAGCCCCTCAGCAGTGCACCTGCTCCTGCGGGCAGCTCTGTGCTCTCCTATTCCTCCAAGCCCGACCCGGCTGCCTCTCACCTCCCTCACCCCCAGAACAGTCGGAACCCACCGGGCACCTAAATTCAGGGTGCACTTCAATGCCCAGCCTTGGTTCTGGGGAGAACTTTATTTCAGTGCCATTCTGAATGCTGGATGACAGTGGCTGTCTGACAGCCAGCCACACCCCAGCACCCCAACCTGGGGCTTCCCGGAGCCCGAGGTGCGCTGCTAGCACCACACAGTGGGACACCGTCCACCGCTCCACCAAGTCCACCGTGCACGCTGCGTGCGCAGGTTCCCCTGGGGGCCTTTCCTTGGTTAACAGCTTCCATCCGGGCCACTTCTCTGTCCTGTAACAGCACAGGACTCCCAAGGGATGCCCCCTTCACCCTCTCCTAGGCCCACCTCGGGCTGCCGTGAGAACCGACAGGAGGCAGGTGGCCGGCCCCCCCACGACATGCGGCTGTCACTCTGTGGGGCTCCCTTCCTATTCCAAGCAGGGCAATTCACACAGCACACACGTGAATGCTGCCCCCTGGAGTTGTGCAGGGGTGGTCCTGCTAACTCACGGCTACCCGGCACCGAATGAAAGAAAAGATCCTCAAAACATCCGTTTCCGTGCCAGTCCGGGTTCCCACCGTGTGCTAAATAAAGCGAGCTACCACAGTAATAAACTATCGGGCAAGCAAGCGCCCGTCCATCGCTGGTGCGTGCACAGTCGACCACCCCCTCGAAGTGACTTCTCCCACGGTGTCCAGCGCAAAGCCCTCCTGCCCCTATAGCCCCAAATAAGGCGCAGACCCCACACCGACCCGCCTTCGGCCTCCGCTCCTGCCAAGGTGCCAGGCGCCCCCGAACCTCCCGCGGCTCCGCCCGGCTACCCCTTCCTTGGGGTCGCTCTCCGGACACCCCCAGGGCCACTGCCGCGTGGGAAGCCAGCTGGAGGGGTGGCGTCCCGGGCGCACAGAGGGAGCGGGGCCGAGGTCTGCAGCCCCCGAGTGCAACTCGCAATCCCCAGCCTCCCAGAGAGCCCACCCCGGGGCCCAGCGGGCTCCGCCGCGCCCACGTCACCACACGCGAGCGGGAAGCCGAGGCCCCCGGGCGCGCAGGCCCGGCCCCTCCCGGGCGCGCTGGCTCGCCGCCCGCCCGGTGCCGGAACCCCGGCCGCGTCGGCAGCTCCGGCTCGGCGGGCAGGCGGGTCGGGGTTCGGGCTCCCAGCCTCCGGCGCCCCTTCCCCGCGGCCGACCCCACGTGGGCGCAGAGGGGCCCAGGCAGGGCTCCCGGGCGCCCCGACCCCGGGCGCTGGAACCCGCGCCGGGCCCCAGAACTCACGGCTCCATCTCGGCGGCCCGCGCGCTCGGCCCCGGCCCGCGCGCCTCGAGCCCGCCAGGCGTCGCGCAGCAGCCGCGGCAGCCCCAGCCGGAGCCGGAGCCGGAGCCGGAGCCGGAGCGACGGCGGCCCGGGCGCTGTCGGCCCAGGAAAACGCATCAGAGCGCGACGCGGCCGGTCACGTGCGCGGAAGCGGCGGGCGCGCGAGCTCGGGGCGCGCGGCCCCGGGGCTGGGGCTTCCCCTGCAGGACCGAGGAGCCCGGACTCTTACTTCCGGCCCCGGGCGCCTTCCCTCCTCCATCCCTCCGCTCATCCGCTCATCCCTTCACCCGTCTGCCGGCCTGGGGGTCCCCGGGTCCTGCTTCGGCCCCGTCTGCGTGTTTCCCCCGCAGAGAATCAATGACTTGTCCCCAAAGGGCTCTGTGACGCCGAAAATGCTCGCGGGGTGACCCGGGCCGGCTCCTAACGGGAGCTGCAGGCTCTGCGCCCCAGGAAGCGCCGCCGCGGGTCCTGCACCTGCAGAGCTGAATCGTCTCCGCTGGGGCGAGCCCGGGTCCTCCCGTGGAGAGCAGGTGTCCGCCGAGCGCCCCAAGCACCTTCCTCGGTCGGGATCGCGGCGCTCAGCTCTGAACTCCTGCCGTCAGGGACGCACCAAAGCCAAGGTCTGGACATTCTGAGACCCTCTGCGCTGGTCAGGACGTCCGCTGTCCCCACGTTGCTGGGGGGGTTTGAGGCAAGATTCCTTCCTGATGTATCCTCGCTTGCTCCTGGGAGGGTGCAGGTGTGAGACAGTCCTGCCATCAGCAAAGCAGACTGGCAAATCCCTGGGGAAGGGCGCACCAGGCTCACCGAGTGGGAGGAGGGAGGTGGGGGAGAGCCCGCACCTCGCGGGGCTGTCTTGAGGAAGATGGAGTGGAAGAGGGGGAGGCAACGGCCGGAACCAAGGCAAGAAAGCCCATTAGCACCCCGCAAACTAAACCCCCACACTGGAAGGAAAGGGCTTTCACAGCAGGGGAAGCGCCGGAGGGGGTGGGGTGGGGGTGGGGGTGGCAGCTTCAGCCCCTCGGGTTCGTCCACTCTCAGGGGGGCGTCCTGTGAGCGCAGCAGGTGCCCCAGGAGTCATGATCTCAGCCGCCCACTGCTGAGTTCCCAGTGAGACCCAAGCCCACCAGCGCACTCAGCAGGCACAGAGCTGGCTGCCAATGAACCATGCTCTCGCCAAGCACAGCCTCGCGTTCTCCTCCTAGGGTCGGGCTGCTGGCACAGCGGCCGAGGTGATGGTTGGGGCACTAGAATCCCGTTTCGGGGTGTCTGGGTTTGAGCCCCTGACTCCAGCTTCCTGCCAATCAGACCCTGGGGAGCAGCAGGCGATGGCTCATGTACTTGGGTCCCTGATGCCCAAGCGGGAGACCCAGATGGAGATCCTGGCTCCTGGGTTCAGCTCGACTCAGCCCTGGCTGTCACAGATATTGGTTGGGAGGTCTCTCTCCGTCTCAAAATAAATATTAAAATGCAGGCTTCCCGCGCATCCTTAAATGGTACAACAGTTTTGAAAAGCCCTCTAAGGTTCACATACACCGTGTCTGCAGCATTCCCCAGAGACCCCATTCGAGTGGAGTATCTGATCTGGGTCGGCTCTAACTCCAGAACCTACACGGGTTTGACACCACCTATCCCTA